>NW_024045100.1:1355350-1955350 GCF_015852505.1 Tachyglossus aculeatus | reverse complement strand
AGAGTCTTGATTATCTGAGTTGACATTTTTCACGAAGAAATTTCTGTTTATTCTGAGGACCACCTATTAGGCATATAAAGTAACTGCCTTAATCAAAGTAGAAAGGAAATGCTCTCATTAATAAATTTAAATGGCATGCAAAATTATAAAAAATATTCCGGGCCTATTTTTACATTTTTATGTTTGCTTCCCCCAGTAGGATGTAAGCTTTTTTGTGGGCAGGAAACATGTCACTTTGATAGTCTGTATTTCCCAAGCACTTAATACAGTGAACCACACCAAATGGGTGCTCAATGAATGCTACCACTGATACTTGTTGACCGCAGGCCCCTAATTTTTTCCACATCATATACCAGAGTGGGGATAGCTATTCGTTAATTTTTTTCTATACTTCCTTTATGTTAACCATAACCTGCTAAGGAACTAGGTGAAATGAAAAGGTGCAGAACCTCAAACTGTTTAAGATCCAAGAAGGACTATTCAATCATTCAATTGTTTTTATTGAGTACTTACTGCATGCAAAGCACTGTACTAAGGACTTGGGAGAGTTCAATACAACAACAAACAGACACATTCCCTGTCCACAATGAGTTCACAGTCTGGAGACTAGAATAACTTTTCTTTAAGGTGAAAAAAAGTATCTAAATTGAAGTTGCTCTAAAGAAATGTCTTTTACCTCTCCTTCCTGAATGAATGTGAGCTAAAACGTGAAGGATAATACTCAGACTGCTCTCTGTTCTCTAGCTACAGATACCCAGCCTGGGAATCATGACTGAGGGAAATCATTCCCAACTGAGTGAGTTCATTCTCATCAGGCTCACAAAACTTCCAGAGCTGCAGATCCCTCTCTTTGTCTTATTTCTGCTTATCTATTGTACCACAGTCGTGGGGATCCTGGGCCTCATCTTCCTGACTAGTACTGATTCTCGACTTCAAAATCCTATGTACTTTTTCCTTGGTTACTTGGCTTTGGTTGATGTTGGCTATTCCATGACTGTGGGCCCCCAAGTGCTGGTCAGTTTGCTGGAGGAGAGAAAATCCATTTCCTTCTACCTCTGTGCCGTGCAACTCTGCTGTTTCATTACTTTTATCATTACCAAACTTTCCCTCCTGTCTGCGATGGCCTACGACTGCTATATGGCCATCTGCAATCCTCTGCTCTACAAGCTCATCGTCTCAGAGAAAGTTTGCACTCTCTTAATTGCCATTCCCTACATCTACAGCTTGGCTGTCACCCTATTCATGGTAGTCTTCACGTTTTGATTGCCCTTCTGCGCCAATAACATCATCGATCATTTCTACTGTGATACTCTACCCATCCTGGCATTGTCCTGTTCTGATACACATGTCGTAGAATAATTCATTTTGGGGGATTCTACTTTCAATTGGATTTTCTCCCTTCTCGTTGTCCTGGTCTCCTACATCTTCATCATCTCTACCACCCTTAAGATCCATTCTGCCCAAGGCAGATGCAGTCTTCTCTACCTGTGGTTCCCACCTACTGAGGGTGACTGTGTTCTATGGGACTCTGATTTTTATGTACATGCGGCCACCAGCTAGTCATTCATTTGAAACAGATAAAATGACCTCCGTGTTTTACACCCAGGTGATTTCTATGCTGAATCCCCTGATCTATAGTCTGAGGAACTGGAAGTTGAAGGAGGCCCTGGAACGAACTTTCACTGCTTGTTCGCTACATTTCAAACTCCTGAAACCCTGAAATCTGTTCAATAAAAAAATAATAATACCAAAATCCTGTTAAAAACATCTCTGGACTGTTTCCTTTTAATATAAAGATCAGATAATGAAGCTAGGAAATTAGAAAAGTCCATGCTCAGAAATTTGCACCACATCAAAAGGAGTTTTCACTCATTTCCAAATGTTCCAGTCAATTAGGTATTGACGTGAAAATAGAACTTCGTTATCTCATCCTGGGCCAGAAAAGGCCACTAGTCAAATAAGGAGCAGAGTATTTAGATCTGCTCTCAATCTCTGCCTTCTGCCCAGACATATTTCTCTCAGTTTGAGGTAAAATGGAGTGACAGAAGCCTGCCCAATTTCCTACCACTGTTTGGAAAAGGTAGGGATAAGCATAGCTTGGTGGACAGAGCACAGGAATGGAAGTTAGTAGACCTAGGCTCTAGTCCCAGATCCACTTCTTACCTGCTATTTGCCCTTGGGCAAGTCACTTTACTTCTTTATGCCTCAGTTCCATCATCTGTAAAATAGGGATGAAATAGGGACTAAATACTTGGTTTCCTTTCCCCTTAGGCTGTGAGCCCCAGGTGGGAAGGGACTGTGTCCAATCTTATTTTTCTGTATCTACCCCAGGTCTTGACTCATAATAAATTCTTAATAAATTCCACAACTATCAGTAACCCCACTGCAGTTTCCTTGGGAAAAGTCATCTTGCTCCTGTGACTTATGAATTGATGGATATCTCTTACACTACAGGCAGGGCAGTCTGGAACACCTCTGGAAGCCAACATCCTCCCTGCATTGGTTCCAACTTCTGGGACAATTGTACTATGTTGTCCGGCCTTAAATTAATCAATTTGTATGTCCATGCAGGGTGGGAGGGCAGACCAGCATGAGAAGCAGCATGGCCTAGTGGAAAGAGGACAGACATAGAATCAGAAGGCCCTGAGTTTTAATCCTGGTTCTGCATCTTGTCTATTGTGTGACCTTGAGCAAGTCATTTCACTTCTCTGGGCTTCAGGTACCTCATCTGTAAAATGGGGATAAATTCTACTCCTTACTGCTAAGACTATGAGCCCTCTGTGGGACCTGATTATCTTGTATCTACTCCATCACTTAATACAGTGTTTAGCATATACTAAATGCTTAGCAAGCACCATGATGATGATGATGATGATGACTGGACCATTTCCTGGACCCTGTAAATCCATATTACTCTCTCACAGAGATCTCCGCTCTCTTGACCCCATCCATCTTTCGGAGCGCCTCACACCCCACCTCGCCGCCCTCTCCTCTCTAACCAGTCTTGATGATCAGATTACTTCTCTCAACTCTACCCTTTCTACTCAGCTAGACTCACTAGCTCCCCTTTCCCTTTGACGCTCTCGTACCACTAACCCACAGCCCTGGGTCACAGCCACTGTCTGCCTCCTTCACTCTTATGCTCGAGCTGCCGAACGATGCTGGCGAAAGTCTAAACACCATGCCATCCTCGTTCACTACAAGTTTATCCTTTCCTACCTTGACTCAGCCCTCTCCTCTGCCAGACAAAACTATTTCTCCTCCCTAATTGACACCCATGCCCATCACCCCCTCCAGCTCTTCCATACATTCAACTCCCTTCTCAGGCCCCCGGTTCCTCCCCCTCCTCCTTCCCTCACCCCCAACGAATTGGCCTACTAATTCATTGACAAAATTAAATCCATCATGTCCGACCTCCCCAAAGTCACGTCCCCCCCTTCTCCAACCCCCCGGCTCTCAACACTCTCTGCTACTCTCCCATCCTTCCCAGCAGTATCCTCAGAGGAGCTCTCATCCTTCCTCTCAAGTGCTACTCCGGCCACCTGTGCTTCTGACCCCATTCCATCTCATCTCATGAAATATCTCGCTCCATCCCTTCTCCCCTCCTTAACTTCCATCTTCAACTGCTCACTCTCCACTGGTTCCTTCCCCTCTGCCTTCAAACATGCCCATGTCTCTCCCATCCTAAAAAAAAACCCTCTCTTGACCCCACGTCACCTTCTAGTTATCGCCCCTTATCCCTCCTACCATTCCTTTCCAAACTCCTTGAACGAGTTGTCTACACGCGCTGCCTCGAATTCCTCAACAACAACACTCTCCTCAACCTGCTCCAGTCTGGCTTCCATCCCCTACATTCCACGGAAACTGCCCTCTCAAAGGTCACCAATGACCTCCTGCTTGCCAAATCCAACGGCTCCTACTCTATCCTAATCCTCCTCGACCTCTCAGCTGCCTTCGACACTGTAGACCACCCCCTTCTCCTCAACACGCTATCTGACCTTGGCTTCACAGACTCCGTCATCTCCTGGTTCTCCTCTTGTCTCTCCGGTCGTTCATTCTCAGTCTCTTTTGCAGGCTCCTCCTCCCCCTCCCATCCCCTTACTGTGGGGGTTCCCCAAGGTTCAGTGCTTGGTCCCCTTCTGTTCTTGATCTACACGCACTCCCTTGGTGACCTCATTCGCTCCCACGGCTTCAACTATCATCTCTACGCTGATGACACCCAGATCTGCATCTCTGTCCCTGCTCTCTCCCCCTCTCTCGAGGCTCACATCTCCTCCTGCTTTCAGGACATCTCCACCTGGATGTCTGCCTGCCACCTGAAACTCAACATGTCCAAGACTGAACTCCTTGTCTTCCCTCCCAAACCCTGCCCTCTCCCTGACTTTTCCATCTCTGTTGACGGCACTACCATCCTTCCCGTCTCACAAGCCCGGGACCTTGGTGTCATCCTCGACTCCACTTTCTCGTTCACCCCTCACATCCAAGCCATCACCAAAACCTGCCGGTCTCAGCTCCGCAACATTGCCAAGATCCGCCCTTTCCTCTCCATCCACACCACTACCCTGCTCGTTCAAGCTCTCATCCTATCCCGTCTGGACTACTGCATCAGCCTTCTCTCTGATCTCCCATCCTCGTGTCTCTCCCCACTTCAATCCATACTTCATGCTGCTGCCCGGATTGTCTTTGTCCAGAAATGCTCTGGGCATGTTACTCCCCTCCTCAAAAATCTCCAGTGGCTACCAATCAATCTGCGCATCAGGCAGAAACTCCTCACCCTGGGCTTCAAGGCTCTCCATCACCTCGCCCCCTCCTACCTCACCTCCCTTCTCTCCTTCTACAACCCACCCTGCACCCTCCGCTCCTCTGCCACTAGTCTCCTCACCATACTACGTTCTTACCTGTTCCGCCATCGACCCCCGGCCCACGTCATCTCCCTGGCCTAGAATGTCCTCCCTCTGCCCATCCGCCAAGCTAGCTCTCTTCTTCCCTTCAAGGCCCTACTGAGAGCTCACCTACTCCAGGAGGCCTTCCCAGACTGAGCCCCTTCCTTCCTCTCCCCCTCGTCCCCCTCTCCATCCCCCCCATCTTTCCTCCTTCCCTTCCCCACTGCATCTGTATATATGTATATATGTTTCTACATATTTGTTACTCTATTTATTTATTTATTTATTTTACTTGTACATATCTATTCTATTTATTTTATTTTGTTAGTATGTTTCGTTTTGTTCTCTGTCTCCCCCTTTTAGACTGTGAGCCCACTGTTGGGTAGGGACTGTCTCTATATGTTGCCAACTTGTACTTCCCAAGCGCTTATTACAGTGCTCTGCACACAGTAAGCGCTCAATAAATACGATTGCTAATGATGATGATGGACCAGAAATTCAGAGCTGCCAAAAAAATTTCTGGTCAAATTCAGCACAGGTGAAGTGACCTGAAATTTTTCCAGTGGTGGGAAAAAAACAGAAACAGACAAAAATGTTAACATTGAAAAATTTTAAGCCAAATCATCATGGAGTATATGAATATAATATAGGAACTAGTCAAGGCATTAGAATTTTCCTAGGAAGTTTTAGGTTCAAAATTTTAGCTTATGAATTTTAATAAAAGTCAGCTGTTTGTCAACCAGGAACACTGAAACAAGAAGAGTTTGTGATATTTGATATAACTACTTAACATTCACTAATCCCAAGCAATAATATGCTTTGAAAGACACCAAATTAAATGTTGGAAATGAAATTCAATTTCTATAAGATGAAATTCCAATGAAATTCAATTGAATTACTTTTCAAAATCAAAGCAAGAGAACCAGATTGGATCTTAATGACAATTCATTATAAAATTGAGCACCCTGAATTTGCTTATATATCCTACATGAAAGAGATGGGAGAGAATTTTGATAGAGATGCTGTTACTAAAAATGACTTTAAAATATTGAGTATAGAAAATAACAAGTTTCAAATAATTAGCAATTCAGAAAGGATTTTCAAATGAGAAATAATTCTCTTGAAATCGTAGTTACAAAATTTTGAGCAGTAGGAAATTCTTACTAAATGAAAACTGCCTTTCTTAGAGTGTGAGTCCCACACGGGGCAGGAACTGTATCTGAAGTGATTGTACATATCTGAGAAGAGTGGTCAACACACAGTAAGGGTGTAACAGACAGTATTGTTGTCGTCATAATCAACTCTTTCAATTGCATAAGGGGCTGTGGTGTGTGTGTGTGTGTGTGTGTGCTTGTGTGTGTGTGTGCATATGTGTATTTGTGTAGGGGCAGATGGGGCAGCTAAAGAAGCTGCAGAATAGAGGATAAAGTATGGACCTAGGAATCAGAAGGACCTGGGTTCTAATCCTGTCTCTGCCTCTGGTCTGCTGTGTGACTTTGGTCAGGTCACTTCATTCATTCATTCATTCATTCATTTATTCAATCGTATTTATTGAGCAATTACTGTGTGCAGAGCACTGTACTAAGCGCTTGGGAAGGACAAGTTGGCAACATATAGAGATGGTCCCTACCCAGCAGCGGGCTCACAGTCTAGAAGGGGGAGACAGACAACAAAACAAAACATATTAACAAAATAAAATAAATAGAATAAATATGTACAAGTAAAATAAATAAATAAATAGAGTAATAAATATGTACAAACATATATACATATGTACAGATGCTGTGGGGCGGGGCAGGAGGTAAGGTGGAGGGGATGGGGAGGGGAAGGAGGGGGAGAGGAAGGAGGGGGCTCACTTTTCTGTCCCTCAGTTACCTTATCTGTAAACTGGGAATTAAGACTGTGATCCCCATATGGGATAGGGACTGCATGCAAACTGATTATCTTGTATCTACCCCAGTGCTTAGAACAGTGCTTGTCACATAGTAAGAGCTTAACAAATACCATAATTACATTGCCAAGATCCGCCCTTTCCTCTCCATCCAAACTGCTACCCTGCTCATTCAAGCTCTCATCCTATCCCGTCTGGACTACTGCACCAGCCTTCTCTCTGATCTCCCATCCTCGTGTCTCTCTCCACTTCAATCCATACTTCATGCTGCTGCCCGGATTATCTTTGTCCAGAAATGCTCTGGGCATATTACTCCCCTCCTCAAAAATCTCCAGTGGCTACCAATCAATCTGTGCATCAGGCAGAAACTCCTCACCCTGGGCTTCAAGGCTCTCCATCACCTCGCCCCCTCCTACCTCACCTCCCTTCTCTCCTTCTACTGCCCAGCCCGCACCCTCCGCTCCTCCACCGCTAATCTCCTCACCGTACTTCGTTCTCGCCGGTCCCGCCATCGACCCCCGGCCCACATCAACCCCCGGGCCTGGAATGCCTTCCCTCTGCCCATCTGCCAAGCTAGCTCTCTTCCTCCCTTCAAGGCCCTGCTGAGAGCTCACTTTTTCCAGGAGGCCTTCCCAGACTGAGCCCGTTCCTTCCTCTCCCCCTCGTCCCCCTCTCCATCCCCCCATCTTACCTCCTTCCCTTCCCCACAGCACCTGTATATATGTATATATGGTTGTACATATTTATTACTCTATTTATTTATTTATTTATTTTACTTGTACATATCTATCCTATTTATTTTATTTTGTTAGTATGTTTGGTTTTGTTCTCTGTTTCCCCCTTTTAGACTGTGAGCCCACTGTTGGGTAGGGACTGTCTCTATATGTTGCCAATTTGCACTTCCCAAACGCTTAGTACAGTGCTCTGCACATAGTAAGTGCTCAATAAATACGATTGATGATGATAATTAGTATTATTATTTTTACCCAGTCTACCTTCCACAGATGCAGAGTATTATATATGGCCTCAGAACCTTGCAAAACCCCAAGTATGCAACTTAAAGAAGAGGTCCACTTAGGTCGAGGCAGGAGTAGGAAGGTGTGCCCTGCTGCAGCAATCTTTCATCAACTTCTTTGGTTTAATTTTTTCCCATGTGTGGACGACATTTCCTTTTTGAAGCTGTTTTAAGTGCTTTCAGGGTAGGCATCATGTCTATTTACTCTATGGTACTCCCCCAAATGCTTAGTACAGTGCCCTTTGCACATTAAGCACTCGTTAAATACTACTGATTGACTTTTACCACATAACCAATCAGTGGTATTTATTGAGCATTAACTATTTGCAGAGCACTATTTTAAGAGCTTGGGAGAGTACAATACAAGATAAATTAGCAGACTTGTTCCCTGCCCATAATGATCTTACAGTACAGAGAGGGGCCTACAATTCCTCAATTCCCACTTTCAAATGTTTCTGTAACTCTTGGCCCACTGGGATATGCTATTTAAAATCTTCATTAAGTTATGCTCACTGTTTACTTTACATATTCTCTGATGAGTCATTCAGGAACCATATTCCAAGGGGAATATATTTCAATATATAGTTTAATCCCATGTAATCTGCATTTTTTACCAGGACTATTTGGCAGAAGAAGAAACTGGATCATTCATTTTACCACAATGTAACCTGTGCTTTGAAGTGATGGTTAAAAACCCACTGCTTTCCTAAAGGAAATGCCCTTTAAATTATCCAGATAAGAGGGGAAGAGTCAAAGAGGTATGAGGAAGGACTTCTGCTAGAGACTGATGTTCTTGGAGATTTCATAACTTCCAGTACTGAGGTATACTGGGCTCTATTGAATGGTGTGATTTCCTGGTAATTAATAATCATAATGAGATCATTGGGGTGGCACAATATCTAGCTTCTTCCTTAAATAGTTAAGATGAAAAGGAGGGTTATGTGTAAACAAGAATTATTTCATCAACTGCAACAGAGAAAGTAACTAGCTTGAATCAATCAATCAATCAATGGCATTTATGGTCTGTGACTGTGAAACCCCTGTTGGCTAGGGACCATCTCTATATTTTGCCAACTCGTACTTCTCAAGTGCTTAGTACAGTGCTCTGCACACAGTAAGTGCTCAATAAATACAATTGATTGATTTATGGAGTGCACAGAGCACTGTACTAAGCACTGGAAGAGTAAAATAAAATAGAGTTGGCAGACACATTCCTTACCCACATCGAGCTTACAGTCTAGAAATTTATAGTCATGCTAGCAAAATTTGGCAGTGATTACAAAAATGACCTCTTCATTTAAAAATTTTTGGTCAACGTGCCAACCAGAATTCCTGCATTCTTGGGAGCATCCCTGTCGTGGGATTTCAGTCTTCTTATACCAGATTGAAAGAGTAAGGATTTATAAGGATCTCAACCTTTCCTTTGCATAAGGATAAGTAGAAACCTTAGCAAAAGGGGTCATCCAGGAGAGAAGCTTAAGCAATCCTCTTCAGATGTTGCTTGTGGGAAAGGGCATGGCCATAGTGGATCTGTAAAATGGGGATTAAGACTGTGAGTCCTATGTGAGACACAGACTATGTCCAACCTGATTAGCTTGTATCTACCCCAATGCTTAGAACAGTGCTTGAAACATAGTAAGTGTTTACCAAATACTATTGTTATTATTATTGTTAATAAGCCAGGAAAATCTTACTTGCTTCTCAAATCGTAGTAGTAATAATAATAATGATAATAATAATAATAATGGCATTTATTAAGCCCATACTCTGTGCAAAGCACTGTTCTAAGCGCTGGGGAGGTTACAAGGTGATCAGGTTGTCCCATGGGGCTTCACAGTCTTAATCCCCATTTCACAGATGAGGTAACTGAGGCACAGAGAAGTTAAGTGACTTGCCCAAAGTCACACAGCTGACAATTGGCAGAGCCGGGATTTGAACCCATGAACTCTGACTCCAAAGCCCGTGCTTTTTCCACTGAACCACACTTCTTCTCCATAATAATGTTGGTATTTGTTAAATGCTTACTATGTGCCAAGCACTGTTCTAAGTGCTGGACATTGCAGTAATATTTACTGAATGCCCACTGGATGCAATGCCTTGTACTAAGCACCTAGGAAATGAAAAACAGAAAAGTGACTCCCTACTCAACTGTTCACACTCCAATGGAAGAGATACAGAAGAATATTTGCAAATAGGTTAATTGAAGCAAGGAATTAAATTACAATGACAATTTCCTGTCCACAGAGCTACAAATCCAGTAGCTACGAATTCAATCCTCTTTTATTGGTGATGATTTTTAAAAGGTGGTTTCTATCTAGTATTTTGCTGAACTTCAAAAGCATCCTCATCCCTGCTCACCTCCCCTACTGACTTCCCAAACATTTCTTATGAAGAGCTTACTTGAAAGCTGAAGGGAAAAAGACCCAACACGAAAAACAATGTTGAGCCTGATTGCCCTCTGTGCCTAAGGGGAAAATAGGGTGCCTTGAGACTGCAAAAGGAGATTCCTATAGATGTGAATAAAAGGCAATAATGCATTTTTCTACCTTATCCAGCTTGGTGAGTGAGCCCAACAATTCCTAGATCCCTCACAGGGAATGTCAGGGGAGAAACTGTGTATATTACTGACAATTCAATGTCGGGCTCATTTTCCAGCGAGCTGAATCCCTGAGATTTAAGAGCCATCTTGGAAGGAAGTGGAGAGGCAGAATAGGCAAGCCATTTTGCCCAGGGATGATTCTTCAATTGCAGCAGGCACACCCCTGCTTCAAATGGAGATTAGAGGAGGGGTCTGTAGCAGGCACATACCTGCTTCAAATGGAGGCTAGAGGAGGAGGTGAGGGGTGTGAGTTACTTTCCACTCGGGGCTTAGTGGAGGGACCTCAAGAACTGCAGCCAAATGGCTGTAGTGGAGTGACTTGGCAGCCTCAAGATCACTTCAGTTATAAGCCTTTCCTCTTCACAGTTCCTCTACTGAAATTTGTTTCTACTTCTGCCTAGGGTAAATGGTTTCTTTTGTATCTGCAAAACGAAGCTTTGAAATAATTTTCCTGGAGAAGGAGTTCATCGCGTGATAAAGTTGCCTGAGTTTTTGAAGAATATTTGGGAACTAATGAATTCCCTATCCTTATCAAGGCTGCACCGACCATCGGACACAAACTACTCCGTGCCACCTGTCAATGAGAACAAAACATTTGCCTGTTCAAGTACTGTTTCAACGAGCTCACTCTCACCCTTTGAAGATTACCAATGAACTGAAGATAATCAACGTCCCTAGTTTTCTGGATAGGAAGGTCTGTTACTTAAGATTCTTTATTCTGTCCTTGTCAAGTCCCTAAACAGTACACCACACCAAATGATCACTCAATAAATAATTATAATAATAATGATGGCATTTGGTAAACGCTTACTATGTGTGAAGCACTGTTCTAAGCACTGAGGGGATATAAGGTGAGCAGGTTGTCCCACATGGGGCTCACAGTCCCCAGCTAATCCCCTTCTAATGTGGTGGCTAATCCCGGCTCCACCACGTGTCTGCTGTGTGACTTTGGGCAAGTCACTTAACTTCTCTGTGCCTCAGTTACCTCATGTGTAAAATGGGAATTAAATCCTCCTCCTTCCAGTGTGAGACTTGGAGCCTCATGTGGGACAGGAGCTGTGTCCAAACCAATAACCTTGTATCTAGTTTAGTGCTTAGTGCAGTGCCTGCAACATAGTGAGAGCTTAATCAATCAATCAATCAATCGTATTTATTGAGCGCTTACTATGTGCAGAGCACTGTACTAAGCGCTTGGGAAGTACAAATTGGCAACACATAGAGACAGTCCCTACCCAACAGTGGGCTCACAGTCTAAAAGGGGGAGACAGAGAACAGAACCAAACATACCAACAAAATAAAATAAATAGGAAAGAAATGTACAAGTAAAATAAATAAATAAATAAATAAATAGAGTAATAAATATGTACAACCATATATACATATATACAGGTGCTGTGGGGAAGGGAAGGAGGTAAGATGGGGGGATGGAGAGGGGGACGAGGGGGAGAGGAAGGAAGGGGCTCAGTCAGCTTAACAAAGTATCATAAACAATAAAGACTAAGGTAACCATTTAACCTGTGGCAGATGGGATGGTCACAAATTTTTGAGTCCTATTCTCCTGAGCCCAAAGTGATAGTACAGACTACTTGATACGCCTCGCTCTGCTAAAAGTCAGGAGAGCGAGCATGAAAACATCAGCAGAGAGAGCAACAGTAGCAGGTAATTAAAGGAGAGACAGCCAATACTACTCACCCACTTTGTCTCCTCCTACCTACCTTTTCTCTTTCCTTTAATTGTCATTGCCTTACTCTCCCTTTCCTGTTCCTGCCATGGCTGCCCCAACCAATCAATCAATCAACCCGACTTATTGAGTGTTTGTTGTGTGCAGGGTGTTGTGCTAGGCACTTGGGAGAGTACAATATAACAATATAATAGACACTTTATATGTGCCCCAAGCACATCTATCATGACCACATCTGCGGCTGTTTCCTAGAAGCTTCTGGAACTGCCCTTTCTGTGTGCAAAGCAGACAGGCCTGGGATCTAGAGGGAGCAAGCAGCCCCAGCAACTATTGCCGTGACAGTTGGGGCCATGGAAATGGAAGATGGCTGGTGACAGTAATGGAAGAAGGTTGATGTCAACAATTGAAGAGTGTCTAGATGAGAGTTGGTCACTCTTTCACTATGTGTGCCTTTATATTCAACTTTGTGTGTGTGTATATCTGTGCCAGTAACCACTGCACTGTCCTTCTCTGTCCCTCTCTGCTGATTTTTTAATGTTTTTCTTCTAGTTCTTTCTCAATGACTGTTTCAAAGTGTTTTTATCTATTCCTGTCCCATTTTAATTCTTCCTCCCTGACTTTAATGTATTCCCGGGACTGTCTCCTTATCTAGACTGTAAGATCCTTGAGAGCAAGGATCATGTCTACTAATTCTACTCTACTCTTCCTTCTGTTGAGAACAGTACTCTGCACATAGTAGGCATTCAATAAATACTTTGGAATGATTAATAGATTTACTCTGTTCCTTTATCCACCTCTATTTCTCTGCCTTTGTAAATCTCTCTATTAATTGGTTGATTGATTGAGTCTCTTTATGTTCTGATTCTTTCTGTCAAAAATAATAATAATAATAATAATAATAATAATAATAATAATAATAATAATAATAGTATTTCTTAATCACTTACTATGTACTAGGCACTATTCTGAACATTGGGGTGGATACAAGCAAATCGTGTTGGGCATATCCCTGTCCCACCTGGGGTATTTGTGTCTCGTAGTTTCTTGGCCTCTCCCTGAGAAGCCCATTCCTTATCCAGCTTTGAACACCATAAATATTCACATTAAGACCTGTAAAAATTAGTATTGCTTCCAATTTCTGTTTCAAATTTACATGTGCTATAGGTTTTGTAGCAAACTGATTGTAATCTCCCATGATACTTTGAAAGCTATAAGGCAGTGACCCCTCCCCTCATTTCATTTAGACTCCTTACAACATACTATATACCCATCATTTTAATTCCTAGCAGGGTAGCAACTAAATTCGACTGAATTTATTGAGCACTTACTGTGTGCATGTCACTGTCTTCTGGAAGGAGTACTATGTGTGAGTGAGCCTTTGATAAATGTGTTTTCTAGGAAAAAAATAGGTATGTTGCAGCAATTCTTGATTAAATGTTCTCCTGATTCATTCATTCATTCATTCATTCATTCAATCAATCATATTTATTGAGCGCTTACTGTGTGCAGAGCACTGTATTAAGCACTTGGGAAGTACAAGTCAGCAACATATAGAGATGGTCCCTACCCAACAACGGCCTCACAGTCTAGAAGGGGGAGACAGACAACAAAACAAAACATGTGGACTGGTATCAAAATCGTCAGAACAAATAGAATTATAGCTATATGCACATCATTAACAAAATGAATAGAAGAGTAAATCTGTACAAGTAAAATAGAGTAGTAAATCTGTACAACTATATACAAGTGCTGTGGGGAGGGGAGGGAGGTAGGGCAGACGGGGGATGGGGAGGAGAGGAAAAAAGGGGCTCAGTCTGGGAACGCTTCCTGGAGTAGGTGAGCTCTCAGTAGAGCTTTGAAGGGAGGAAGAGAGCTAGCTTGGTGGATGTGTGGAGGGAGGGCATTCCAGGCCAGGGGAAGGACGTGGGCCAGGGGTCGATGGCAGGACAGGCGAGAACGAGGATCAGTGAGGAGGTTAGTGGCAGAGGAGCAGAGGGTGTGGGCTGGGCTGTAGAAGGAGAGAAGGGAGGTGAGGTAGTAGGGGGCAAGGTGATGGAGAGCCATGAAGCCGAGAGTAAGGTGTTTTTGCTTGATTCGTAGGTTGACAGACAACCACTAGAAATTTTTGAGAAGGGGAGTGAGATGCCCAAAACGTTTCTGTACAGAGATAATCTGGGCAGCAGAGTGAAGTATAGAATGAAGTGGGGAGAGGCTAGAGGATGGGAGATCAGAAAGGAGGGTGATGCAGTAATCAGCCTGATAGGATGCATCTTCCTAAGTCCCCAAAAGAGAATCGCTAGGCCACAAAAATCATCTTTATCTCACCAAATATTTGTCCCACGGAAACTGCTCCATCCTCTCAGATATCCTCTACTCCATCTCTTCTCTAACCATCCCTCCTCTCTTTTTATTGTTCACTATATTACCAGGTTAAACGTAGACAAGTCTCTGCTGCAAGTTCTTTCAAGAGTTTGCTACGAAAAATTATTCCTAAAACAAAGGAAATCAATTGATAAGAAGAGGTTAGAGTGCTTTCTTTTAGGTTCCCTGGCTTATTTTCTGCATATCAGGCATCTTAGTGCCATTGTTTTTTCTTTTTTTAGAACCTGATCTTATTTTCATGTTTATTCCTATCAATACCCAAATCATTTCCCAAGGCTCCTTTCTGGATGCAGCAGACTGTAACACCCTCTTTGACAACTCATCAGTGTTCCCCTGTAAATACAGTCACTTGGGGAATATTTTAAAGTCAAAGTATGCAAATCAATAAATGTGTTAATTGCGCAATGCATAACTACGTCTGAAAATCTGTTCCCAAAGGAATTATTGAAAGTGTGGCAGGATCGTAGTCCCTTTTGTGTACATAGAATATTCTTTTAAAGGCAGTTGAAGTCAGTTATTCCATACAATTTCCAATGAAAAATTAATATATTGCCAAACACCTTTATCAGTTATGGGCTTTAAGATGATGATTGGGTTCATATTGATGGTCAGGCAATTAATTTATCAATAAGATATTCCAATTTTAGCCATTTGTTATATGACCTGTAAGGAAAGCATAGTCTCAAAAGAAAGACAAAGTGATTATTAGACCCTCAAACTATCATTTAAGGTCGAAAAGAAGTAGCATTACCTAATTGAAAGAGCATGGTCTTGGGAGTCAGAGGACTTGGGTTCTAATCTCGGCTCCACCACTTGTCTGCTGCATGACCTTGGGAAAGTCACCTCACTTCTCTGTGCCTCAGTTATCTCAACTGTAAAATGGAGATTTAATATCTGTTCTCCTTCCACAGGGGCTGTATCTGACCTGATTAGTCTGTATCTACCCCAGGGCTTAGAACAGTGTTAGACACATAGTAAACACTTTTTAAAATTCCATAAAAAGAACCTATAAATTGAGAAAAGTAAAATGAAGTTTGACTTGAATGGAGGGGGAGATCAATTAATTAATCAGTAGAATTTATTGCCTCTCTCAGGCTCATGCCTGGAGAGTTTCCAGTACTCTACCAGTCTCGAATATGGGAGGGGGAGTCAAGTGGAGGCATACCCATTCCATTACTAGCTTGGGTAGTGTCTGGAGAGTGAAAGGGAATCCCCTACAAATCAAAACTCACCTGTGCTGGGCAGCAGCAGCATGGGAGAGCATCAAGGGTGGAGACTCAAGTTTACTAGAGAAGGAGCATGGCTCAGTGGAAAGAGCACGGGCTTTGGAGTCAGAGATCATGGGTTCGATTCCCAACTCTGGCACATATCGGCTGTGTGACCTTGGGCAAGTCAGTTAACTCCTCTGAGCCTCAGTTACCTCATCTGTAAAATGGGGATTAAGACCATGAGCCCCACGTGGGACAACCTGAACACCTTGTATCTGCCCCAGCGCTTAGAACAATGCTCTGCACATAGTAAGTGCTTAACAAATGCCATTATTATTATTATTATTATTACAGCATGGAATGGAGCAATAGTAAACCACTTCCATATTTTTACCAAGAAAACTTTATGGATAATTTACCAGAACGATTGCTGATGGAGGTGGGGTGTACCGTGAGAAATGTGTCCATGGTATTGCTATGGCTCAGAGATGACTCAAAGGCATAAGACAAGACAAGCATTTATTGAGTTATTAAAGTGTAAACAGTACTGTACTAAGCATTTGGGAGAGTACAGTTCAAGAGTTAGTAGACACATTCTCTGGACACAGTGAGCTTCCAGACTAGAGATATATTTTTTCTCCAGTTCCTGTGACTATTTTATAATAATAACAACAGTAGTGATATTTCTTAAGAGCTTACTATGTGCAAAGCACTATATTAAGCCTCTGGGTAAATACAAAATACTCAGGTCTGACTCAGTCCTTGTTCCACATGACATTCACAGTTTAAGGGGAAAAAAGAACATACATTGACTCTTCATTTTACAAACGAAGAAACCTAGGCATGGATAAATTAAATGGCTTACACAAGGTCACACAGCAAGAAAACGAAAGAGCCAGAACTAGAACATTTCCTCTGACTCCCACACTCTCTTTTCCCGAAGCATTTGTTTGACACTTACTATGTGTCACATAAATCAAATTTAGTGAGTTCTTTCTGTGTGTAGGCCACTGTACATAGCCAGGCACTGTCCTAAACACTGGGGTAGATACAGGTTAATCAGGTCAAACCCAGTCCCTGGGCCACATGGGGCTCAAGGTTAAGGGGTATAGGAAAAGGTTCCTAACAGCTACTAGCATTTCAGTTGAGAGGAATCCCTTTCCCAAGAGGCTTGATCATAAGTAAACCTAAGATTATCACCATTCTGAATTTTAGCATGACTTCTATTCACCTCCCTCCTTCCTCACCAACCCAGAGTTCAAGTAGAGAAGCAACTCTCAAAGGCCGATCTGTCAGATTCAGTACTGAGCAGTCAGGCTGTTATAGATGTTGCCTTCCTAGCTGCCTCTTCATTTTCTGGGAAGTAAATTCATTCCTAAGTGGGTGGAGGAGAAAAAGAATGGATGAAGCATGCCATTTCTGAAAGTCCCAGCTTCTGTGAGCAAGTGGAATTTCTCAAAGGATTTTGCTTTTACCATTAATGATGTCTTTACCTGGAAGCTGAGAGGAGTTCTAGCAAGATGCAAAAGGATGACTATTTAATTTGCTGTGCAAAGATATTGACCTAGAGTTACCCAAAGACTTCAACAATCCCCTTGATTTACTTTTCTTCCACTGACCTTTTGAGGAAAGAACCGTGGAGACTGGAGGACCAAAACTGACAGGCCAAGACTGTAATCTGTGGAGTGTGCTATATTTTCTCACACACAGGAGAACATTATCTGTTTCCACGTTCTTGTCCCTCTTTCTAATCTTTACTATCTTCTTTCCTGCTTGTGGCCTCCATTTATATGACTTCTGTTCTCCCTCTGCCTCCTGTCCTTCCTCATATCTTTTTCGAGCTTCCTTCTCTCTTCCTTCTCACAAAGGCTTCCATCCAGACGCTTCTCCTCTTGTCCTCACATTCATGAGACTTCTCTCCTAACTGCTTCTCTTCTCTTTGTCTCATAAGAATATTAAATTGCTAATAAAATGTCAAGGAAACAACAAAATCTATTAAAGGCTATGGAGGTGATAATGATGACAATGGAATTTATGAAACACTTACTACATGTCACGCACATGTCATGCTAAGTACTAGGGTGGACACAAGATTATCAGGTTAGACCTGCTCCGGTGGGGCTCACAATTTAAGGGACTGGATGATAATGTGTGTATATTTAAATTCCATCATTCCCTTGAGTAAAAAATATTATATTCTATGTCTTCTTTTCTGGATTATTTTTAAACAGTAACTCCTAGAGATGGAGAACTGTTTTTTGTGGTTAATTAGGTTTTAAAAAATTAAGTTAATATAATGAGGTAGAGCAATACCGTGATCAGGTAGGTATATATACAATTCTGATTCAATTTTTGTGGACCAAACATATTCATGGATGTGAAGAGAAGACAATTTCATATTGAGGACATGTCATAAATTTAAGGTTCCTGGAGTTCTTAATGTGGGCCACGTATTATACTAGGAACTGGAGTAGCTACAAGATAATCAGATCAGACACAGTCGTTGTCCCATATAGGGCTCAGGTCCCATGTAGCATGTCCACATCAGACAGATACCAGAGCAGCTGAAAACCTGGCTATCTGGTTATAAAATCAGACATCTAACCACTTATTAAGAACAGGAACGAGATTTTTTCTCTTTTAATCACCTACAGTAAATACTACATTTGGCAAGAAATGCATTGCTTCCAAGTATCTCAAGACAATAAAAATGAAAGTCCTGCTGGAGTTCTCAAGTCTTGCAAAAATCTATAGCTTTAGAAATACATATGGGTAAGCTTTAGAAATACATATGGGTAGGGTTTTGAGCCTATCCTTTCTAACTCCTTGAGCAGGCACTTGTTGAGTGGATATTATTGGAAAGAATCTTTACATTCTTATTCATAATTATTCAGGATAACATGAAGATGATCATAATAATGGTCTCTGTGAAAATGACAAGATTACAACCACACCACAATTATTCTTCAGCCACATGTTTTCAACAGAGGTTGGAGGAACAATGCCTAGATGAAAACTTCACACACTCATCCCTTTGTCATATCATCTTCCATTCCTCTCATTCCTTCTTTTTTGATCACTGCAATTCACCCTAAAGGAACACTGGAGAAGAGAAATGGAAACATTAATCTAGATTTGCAATTAGCAAACCTACCTGGGCAAGGAAGATGTTTTCTCAGGGACATCGAAGGTCAGAGGTATGTTTCATAATGGAGGATTTATACTTTGTTTATAATTCATTGACCAACTCCCTGAAGGATTTCTTCAATTTACCCAGGGGAAAAAAATAACAAAGTGTTACTCCTTGAAACACCTCTGCTGAGAAATATAAATTTGAAGAATAGAACTATCTTGAAATGAGGGATTGGAGTGACAATTAGTGTGATAACCTGTGTTCTTCCCACTGTACACAAACTTCTTTTTAAATTTCATGATAGAATTGGGTGCTTTCATGTTGAATCACATCATTGTGGTGGGGATAGCATCCACCAAATCTGTTTTATTGCACTCTTCCAAGAACATCATGCAGTGCTCTGCACACAGTTGGTGCTCAATAAATGTCATTGATTGATGATTGATTGAAATGACTTTTATTTTATGAAATATGAAGTAGATTTGCACTATTCGGCTTTAATTTAATCCAAACACACAATTATGAACTAATACCTTCTAGTGTTTCTTAGTCTTCTGCTTTCAGCACTGCCCCATAGAAACAGAACATGTACTAATGGTCTCTTTCCTGTTGTAAAAGTATTGCATGTAAGTAAAATGTCCTTGACTAGGCACAAGAATCACATAAAAATACTCACGGTCATAAATGACCATATTTGACTCTGGATCAGTAATGCAGTAGTATTACTGGGCAAGTCAGTCTGTTCCAGGGATGTATTAGTAGGTGTATTGACTGTCACAACTTGGGTATGATCTGCCCACAGTATTTGGTTTTGATCAGACCCCTAACCATCATCATCATCATCAATCGTATTTATTGAGCGCTTACTGTGTGCAGAGCACTGTACTAAGCACTTGGGAAGTACAAATTGGCAACATATAGAGACAGTCCCTACCCAACAGTGGGCTTACAGTATAAAAGGGGGAGACAGAGAACAAAACCAAACGTACTAACAAAATAAAATAAATAGAATAGATATGTACAAGTAAAATAAATAAATAAATAAATAAATAGAGTAATAAATATGTACAAACATATATACATATATGCAGGTGCTGTGGGGAAGGGAAGGAGGTAAGATGGGGGGGATGGAGTGGGGGACGAGGGGGAGAAGAAGGAAGGGGCTTAGTCTGGGAAGGCCTCCTGGAGGAGGTGAGCTCTCAGTAGGGCCTTGAAGGGAGGAAGAGAGCTAGCTTGGCGGATGGGCAGAGGGAGGGCATTCCAGGCCCGGGGGATGATGTGGGCTGGGGATCGATGGCGGGACAGGCGAGAACGAAGTACGGTGAGGAGATTAGCGGTGGAGGAGCGGAGGGTGCGGGCTGGCTGTAGAAGGAGAGAAGGGAGGTGAGGTAGGAGGGGGCGAGGTGATGGAGAGCCTTGAAGCCCAGGGTGAGGAGTTTCTGCCTGATGCGCAGATTGATTGGTAGCCACTGGAGATTTTTGAGGAGGGGAGTAACATGCCCAGAGCGTTTCTGGTCAAAGATAATCCGGGCATCAGCATGAAGTATGGATTGAAGTGGAGAGAGACACGAGGATGGGAGATCAGAGAGAAGGCTGATGCAGTAGTCCAGACGGGATAGGATGAGAGCTTGAATGAGCAGGGTAGCGGTATGGATGGAGAGGAAAGGGCAGATCTTGGCAATGTTGCGGAGCTGAGACCGGCAGGTTTTGGTGACGGCTTGGATGTGAGGGGTGAATGAGAGAGCGGAGTCGAGGATGACACCAAGGTTGCGGGCTTGTGAGACGGGAAGGATGGTAGTGCCGTCAACAGAGATGGGAAAGTCAGGCAGAGGGCAAGGTTTGGGAGGGAAGACAAGGAGTTCAGTCTTCATCGGAGCCACTGGAGGAGTCCAGTGAAAGATAACAAATATGAATAAAGAAATGTAAAACAGAACCAGTGAGGATAGGTTTTGAAATTGTTTGCCCTAGAAGCTTCACTATTAAAGATTTTATTCTAAAGCTTGGATTTGTTCTCCTAAATGCAATGCCTAGGAGAGTTCATACTGATACTTCTAAGTCAACCCACTCAGCTATTCGGAGTCTCTCTGCTGTTAGCAAATTCACAGGGAAGAGAAACATGATAGGTTATTAAAAGTAAAATTAAGGTTATTCAAAGAACATTCCTAACCATGAAGATGGATGTCAAGAAGCAGTATGGCCTAATGGATAGAACACGGGCCTGGGAGTCAGAAGGACCTGGGTTCTAATCCCAGATCCAGCACTTGCCTGCTGTGTGACTTTAGGCAAGTCAGTTAACTTCTCTGTGCCTCAGTTACCGCATCTGTAAAATGGGGTTTAAGATTGTAAGCCGAATGGGAACATGCACTGTGTTCGACCTGATTATCTTGAATCTATCTACCCCAGGGCTTAGAACAGTCTGGCACAAAGTAAGTGCTGAACAAAAACCATTAAAATAAAAAAGAAGGGCAGCCACCCTGTCTACCAAACCCTTTTGGGTGATGGGTGATGGGCAGAGGCAGCATAGAAGGCTGGGGGACCATTGGTGTGAACCAGTATGGCATTTCTTAGGGCCCAAATTCAAAATATAATGGATCAGCTTCCACCTTGCCCTTCCTTTGGCGATGAAGTCACTTGCTTTCAGCCAAACCTATGGCTAGTCTGACAGTGCTGATGCATTTATCCCAATGCTCAGTACAATGTATGGAACATAATAAGTGCTTTAAAAATGCAAAGATTTTTATCATTATTATTATTGAAAGCTACATTTTCATGATTCTTGAACAAACCAGCCATTTTATTTGTTTTGATGGTGTTTGTTAACCACTTTGTATGTGGCAGTAAATACTGTGTCCCGCCATCGACCCCCGGCCCACGTCATCCCCCGGGCCTGGAATGCCCTCCCTCTGCCCATCCACCAAGCTAGCTCTCTTCCTCCCTTCAAGGCCATGCTGAGAGCTCACCTCCTCCAGGAGGCCTTCCCAGACTGAGCCCCTTCTTTCCTCTCCCCCTCGTCCCCCTCTCCATCCCCCCGTCTTACCTCCTTCCCTTCCCCACAGCACCTGTATATATGTATATATGGTTGTACATATTTATTACTCTATTTATTTATTTATTTATTTATTTTACTTGTACATTTCTATCCTACTTATTTTATTTTGTTGGTATGTTTGGTTCTGTTCTCTGTCTCCCCCTTTTAGACTGTGAGCCCACTGTTGGGTAGGGACTGTCTCTATGTGATGCCAATTTGTACTTCCCAAGCGCTTAGTACAGTGCTCTGCACATAGTAAGCGCTCAATAAATACGATTGATTGATTGATTGATTGATTGGCAGGCACTGAACAAACTGCTGGGGTAGATATAAGCTGATCAGGTTGAACACAGTCCATGTCACACATGGGGCTAACAGTCTTAATCCCCATGTTACAGATAAGGCAACTGAGATACAGAGAAATAAAGTGACTAGCCTAAGGTCACACAGCAAAGTGGCAGAGTCAGTATTAGAAACCAGGTCCTCTGACTCCCAGGCCTGTACTCTTTACACTAGGCCACACTGCTTCCCAGATTCCTATGGGGCACTTGTATTTCAAGTCTCACTTGCATTTAAAGTTCAAATGAAGGACTATTTGGAGCATAAGCCCTGGGAAAATTGTCTCCTTTACCGATTTCTGGGAGAAAAGTGAGGGACTTGTTTAGTGGCTCCTGGGTGTGATGGAGATATTCCTCTCCTAGTGTCCTATAGGGAGGTCATCCAGGAAACTCAATTTCTTTTCTTTGTGTGAAATTCCTATGCAAGATGCTGCATGTACTCCTGGGGACCAAAGAGAGGAACCAGGGTTTAAAGGTTATAATTTATTGTAAAATGGAAGTATTGCCCTTTCATTTACCTATTTCCTCAAGGTAGCTTTTACATCCTTGTTCCTCAGACAGTAGCTCAAAGGATTCAACATTGGACACACAAATGCATAGAAAACAGGTATTATCTTGGACTGCTCCATAGAATGATCCTTCACAGGTCTCACATATGTGCAGAAGAGTGACCCATAAATAAAGTGACACCCTTCATGTGGGATCCACAGGTGGAAAACACTTTACTCCTTCCTTCAGAAGACTGGAGCAGGGAGGTCAGCCAGGAGGTTGATGCAGTAGTCAAGGCAGGATATAAGTGCTTGGGTCGACATTCACTGAAGTAAATAGAAATAAATTAAAAATGAAGATGAAAAAAACGGTTTTGAATTCCTTTCATGATCCCCCTACCAATACCTTGAAATACCTTGGGATGCTTTAATGGGGATCCTATTTCTCATTAGAGATAGTGTACCGGAATACAAGATAAGGAGAAGCCAGACAAACACTAAGACTCTCTTATTGGATAATTGGGTTGAGGAGAGAAAATTCAGGACCAGGGTAGAGGGCTAACATTCTCTCCCTCAAGAAATAACACAACTTGAAGCTTTGTATTTTCTTGAAATAAAGGACACTTTTTTGTTCTGCTTTGCTTGTAAGGCATTTGTCAAATTCTTACTTCGTGCTAGGCATTGTATTAAGTGCTGGAGTTGATACAAGCTAATCAGGTTGGTCACAGCTGAAGTCCCATATGGGGCTCACAGTCTTAATCTCCACTTTACAGATGAGGTAACTGAGATGCAGTAAACTTAATTGACCTGCCCAAGGTCGCACAGCAGACAAGTGCCTGAGCTGGGATTAGAATCTCGCCAAGCTATACATTAAATCATCTTTCTTCTCACTTCTCAGGATCTAAAGGTCTTAAAACTCAAGCCCCAGCTCCTCTCCTTGAAAAAATTCTATCGTGATTATCTGTAGTGATAGTAGCACCTGGCTTCAATCACATACTACCAAGCACAAGCAAATAAAGTAAAAGAACAGGAAAAGAAAAGCATCATAACATGATGTTGTCCATTGGATAATATCACAGATGGTAGGTTCATTATTGATTATTAGAGAAAAAGATAAGCATTATAGAAGATTCAAGAAAGGTTAAATCCATATATAGATGGAAGGGCCTGGGTTCTTAGGGCTATAGAATAATAATACTAATAATTAATTATGGTATTTGATAAGCACTTAACTATGTTCCAGGCACTGTACTAAACGCTGGGATGGATATAAGCAAATCGGGTTGGACACAGTCCCTGTCCCACGTGGGGCTCACAGTCTCAATCCCCATTTAACAGATGAGGTAACTGAGGCCCAGAAAAGTGAAGTGACCTGCCCATGGTCACAGAGCAGACAAGTGATGGAGTCAGAATTAGAACCCATGACCTTCTGACTCTCACGCCAGTGCTCTACTCACTACGCTACGCTGGTTTTCGATATAACTCTAGAAGATAGAGCTAACACTGAGCAAGTACAATCTTATTACAATTCTTCCAAATAAACGTGGCTCAGTGGAAAGAGCATGGGCTTTGGAGTCAGAGGTCGTGGGTGCAAATCCTGGCAATCCCGGCTCCATTAATTGTCAGCTGTGTGACTTTGGGCAAGTCACTTAACTTCTCTGTGCCTCAGTTACCTCATCTGTAGAATGGGGATGAACACTGTGAGCCCCCGCGGGACAACCTGATCACCTTGTATGCCCTCAGCGTTTAGAACAGTGCTTTGCACATAGTAAGTGCTTAATAAATTCCATTATTATTATTATTATTATGAGCTTCGTTCCCACTTTTGGAGACAGAATATCAGGCTCAACCGATCATTGACCTGAAGCAGCGTGACAGTTCTCATATTCTTGTGCTCTTTATCTGTAAACTATTGCAGGCAGTTGCTGTAAGCTCACTGTGTGGAGGGAATATATCTGTTTATTGTTGTATAATACTCTCTCAAGCGCTTGGGATACACAGTAATTGTTCAATAAATACGATTGACGATTGGCCCGCAACCTTGGTGTCATCCTCGACTCCGCTCTCTCGTTCACCCCTCACATACAAGCCATCACCAAAACCTGCCGGTCTCAGCTCCGCAACATTGCCAAGATCCGCCCTTTCCTCTCCATCCAAACCGCTACCCTGCTCGTTCAAGCTCTCATCCTATCCCGTCTGAACCACTGTATCAGCCTCCTCTCCAATCTCCCATACTTCACACTGCTGCCCGGATTGTCTTTGTCCAGAAATGCTCTGGGCATGTTACTCCCCTCCTCAAAAATCTCCAGTGGCTACCAATCAATCTGCGCAT
Source organism: Tachyglossus aculeatus (assembly GCF_015852505.1). NCBI lineage: Eukaryota > Metazoa > Chordata > Mammalia > Monotremata > Tachyglossidae > Tachyglossus > Tachyglossus aculeatus. The sequence continues at coordinate 1,930,372 of NW_024045100.1, read as the reverse complement.
CAGGCAGAAACTCCTCACCGTTGGCTTCAAGGCTCTCCATCACCTCGCCCCCTCCTACCTCACCTCCCTTCTCTCCTTCTACAGCCCAGCCCAGACCCTCCACTCATCTGCCGCTAATCTCCTCACTGTACCTCATTCTCACCTGCCCCGCCATCGACCTCCGGCCCACGTCAGCCTCCTGGCCTGGAATGCCCTCCCTTCCAACATCCACCAAGCTAGCTCTCTTCCTCCCTTCAAGGCCCTACTGAGAGCTCACCTCCTCCAGGAGGCCTTCCCAGACTGACCCCCCTCCTTCCTCTCCCCCTTGTCCCCCTCTCCATCCCCCCATCTTACCTCCCTCCCTTCCCCACAACACCTGTATATATGCATATATGCTTGTACATATTTATTACTCAATTTATTTATTTATTTTACTTGTACATATCTATTCTATTTATTTTATTTTGTTAATATGTTTGGTTTTGTTCTCTGTCTCCCCCTTCTAGACTGTGAGCCCACTGTTGAGTAGGGACTGTCTCTATATGTTGCCAACTTGTACTTCCCAAGCACTTAGTACAGTGCTCTGCACACAGTAAGCACTCAATAAATACGATTGATTGACTGATTGACTGATTGACTAAATGAATATTTTCTTGATAACTCCTAAGCGCTTTGAAGAACTCAATTACAAAACTACCTAGTGAAAATCCAGCCTTGTTAAAAAAAAAAGCATTTTGGGAGCTCCTGTAGGAGCATGTGAACAAACAATTGGATGATTATTTTCTGAGTCTGCAGTCTATCAGTTGCCTAACCCAGTGTTTCTACTTTATGGATTATGCCTTGACTTAGGACCCTCAACTTCTAGTTCCAAGTTTTCTATATTTACTACAAGTTTATGTTCTGACCAGAAGATGGGGGTGATTTTTAAAGTCTGAAACAACAGGTAAGGAGGAGGTCAGGATAAGAATCTGGGGCTTCTGTAGAGAAAGACTTTGATGAAGGAGGCAGCAGGGAGCCATGGAAATTCCAAGATAGGAGGAATGAGAAGGATAGCAGTGCAACTGGCCAGGCTGGTTCCTCCAGCAAGTCAGGCCAAGGGAGGATGGGGAAGTGGGATGTTTCGAAGAATCCTGTTAGCCTGGTCATAGTATGTTAGCCATGCCCCATGTTGCTAATTTTGCTTCAGATGGTCAATCCAAAATGCAAGAATGTCCAGTCTCCATTATGCCTCTGCCGTCAAAAGACCCATAACAGGGGAAGTTGGAGGAATTGTGAGTATGGGAATGCTGTGTGTGTGTGTGTGTGTGTGTGTGTGTGTGTGTGTGTGTGTGTGTGTGTGTGTGTGTGTAGCCAGGCATGGGAGTAAGAGGAGCAGATGTTGCTGTCTTCTGAATGCCTGAGAGGATGTCAGGGTTAACAAGAGAAACAGAGGAAGTGGGGATAAATGGAAGAAAAATATGGAAGAAGATGGAAGATGATGAAAGAAATAGGACAGCAAAGTAATCAAGATATGAGAATTTAAAAAGGGAGAAACAAAAGAGAGATTGAAGAAATACCATATAATGATTGGGGAAAGAAAAAGGACAATCAGTAGAAGGAGTATGACCTAGTGGATTAAGCATTTGGAGTCAGAAGGAACTGGGTTCTAATCCTGGCTCAGCCACTTGTCGGCTGTATGACCTTGGCAGGTCACTTAACTTCTCTGTGCCTCAGTTACCTCATTTGTAAAATGGGGAGTTAGACTTTGAGCCCCATGTAAGACAGGGACTGTATCCAACCTGATTATCTTGTATCTACTCCAGTGCTTAGTAAAGTGCCTTGTGCATAGTAAGTGCTTAACAAATATCATAAAAAAATCAGAGACACAGAAAAAGACAGGGAATGGGAAACACTCAAGAATCCTTTGAATTTTTCAGAGGTTGCAACTAGGCTGTCAATATAGCTAAGATTTCCTTCTTGTAACTATATATTATACCTATCCTTGACGATTATCATCAAATGTCATAAGAAATGTCTTCAATAATTTTTAAAGATAATTTTATATGAAATCATCATGTGCTTTTGCAGAATTCATGTATACTTCTTGTCTCTAAACTGAACACTTAGCCTAGTAGGTAGAGTGCATCCTTTGTGAATTGAAATGTTAAAAGGAGATTCTAGGTGTTATTCTGGAATTGCTGATATTCTAAATCTTGATTCACATTCCAGGCTGATAAATAATAGACAAAAAGGGAAAAAATGAAAAATATTGTTAACTGTAGCCAGGCAATCTTTTTTTGTTCTAGGTTCTAATTATACAAAAGCACTGCCACATTTTAGACCTATACCACCCACCCTCTCTTCAAACTCTGTTCACTCAAATGCCACTTAAATTTCTGAATTAGGTAATCTGAAAAAGAAGGACTTACTGCCAACTCATCAGAATTTCCCTAGGCTGAAATCTGAATGGGCAAAACTATGACTCATAAGTGAAAAGATGTGCTGCTGTTTCATTCAATCATATTTATTTTGTGCTTGCTATGTGCAGAGCACTATACTAAGTGCTTGGAAAGTACAATTCAGCAACGGTACAATTCACATCCCAAAAAGGGAGAGAAAGCCTAGTGTCCACTTTGATACTTTTTAATCAATCAATCGTATTTATTGAGCACTTACTGTGTGCAGAGCACTGTACTAAGCGCTTGGGAAGTACAAGTTGGCAACTTATAGAGACAGTCCCTACCCAACAGTGGGTTCACAGTCTAGAAAGGGGAGCCAGACAACAAAACAAAACATATTAACAAAATAAAATAAATAGAATAAATATGTACAAATAAAATTAATAAATAAATAAATAGAGTAATAAATATGTACAAACATTTGTACATATATACAGGTGCTTTGGGGAGGGGAAGGAGGTAAGGTGGGGGGGATGAGAAGGGGGAAGAAGGGGAGAGCACGGAGGGGGCTCAGTGTGGGAAGGCCTCCTGGAGGAGGTGAGCTCTCAGTAGGGCTTTGAAGGGAGGAAGAGAGCTAGCTTGGTAGATGTGCGGAGGGAGGGGGTTGGGTGGTCTGTGCTGGGTCACTGGGGAGAGTCAGGGATAGACAGGGAAGATTCGGGTTGTTGGATGGTCTATGCTAGGTCACCTGAGAAGAGTCAGAGGTGTTGGATGGTCTGTGGGTCCTTGGGGGAGAGTCAGTGTGTTGGACAGTCCATGCTTGGTCACTGGGGGAGAGTTGGTGTTGGAGAGGAGAGGGTCAGGGATTGAGAGGGGAGAGTCATGGGTGTGGGATGGTCCTTGCTGTGTCACCAGGGGAAAAGTCAAGTGATGGATGGTCCACGCTGGGTCACTGGGGGAAGAGTCAGGTGTTCAGAAACTTGGGTATCCAGGAAGGCAGCCAGATTCAGCACCAAAGAAAATATGGTTTTTAAATGATTTTTGTTGCACAGTTACTATGTGCCAAGCACTGTACTAAGCGTTTGGGTATAAACAAGTTGATCAGGTTGGTCACAGTCCATGTCCCACATGGGGCTCAGGCTTAATTCCCATTTTACAGTTAAATTAATGGAGGCAAAGAAAAGTGAAGTGTCTTGCCCAAGGTCAAACAACAGAGAAGCGGCTGAACCAGGATTAAAACGCAGGTCCTCTGTCTCCCAGGCCTGTGCACTATTCACTAGGCTGCGTTACTTCTCCACTGATATCAGAAAAAACAAGAAACAAATAACAGGGGGAATCAGTCATATTTATTTAGCATTTACCTACAGTGGAGATCACTGTACTAAGCACTTGGGAGAGTACTGTTTAACAATATAACAGACGCATTCCCTGCCCACAATGAGCTTGCAGCTTAGAGGGGGAGACAGACATTGGTATAAATAAATAAATTAGGGACATGTCCATAAGTGCTGTGGGGCTGAGGACAGGATGAATACAAGGAACCAAAAGGGCTTGAGGAGACTGGAATTGTACTAGATTGATTGGATTAGTTGGGGAAGGCCTCTTGGAGGAAATGTGGCACGACCTCGATTCAAAGATGACTCAGGAGAGCAACTGCTATTTCCAGGAATCTCAATCAACTAAAATAAAATAAAACCTGGTAGAATAGCAAGATGATGATTATCTCAAAAGCTGTGGTGGATTGTATTTGCCAGTGAATTGGGAAATCTAAGGGACAATGGAATCACAAAGGATTAAATATATGCAATAGCAGTTCAACCTCAAAGCTGTCCTTCACCGCTGTACAATGTAAATTTTTGAAACAGATCCATAAGGTTTACAGCAATGCCACATACAGATGAATTGATTTCAAATAGGCATAGTGAGCCCTATTCTCATCCCGGTTCAGGAGGAGAAAGAATGACCTAATTCCATTGAGGAATAAGTTCACAGACCAAAATATGAAAAGGGAGAATACATTCCCCAATCTGTGTGGAGTAGAAGGATGCTGGTTTACAAATTATGATGTGAGGAATATCTAGGGAGAATTATCGGGGAAATACAAAAAATCCATGTTTTCCTCATGGTACATCTAAAGTTCTAATTGGTGGTCTGGATTTCTTCCCACAGTAAGTGCTTCTGGGAAATGTTCAAAACAAATTCCAAGCATCCGCAATCAATCAGTGGCATTTATAGAGGACTTACTGTGTACAGAGCACTGTACAGAGCACTTGGTGCTTATATGTAATCTTGGTTCCCTACAAATATTTCTGATAATTGAAGTTGCCTTTCTCCACATCTCCACTGCTCTCTCAGTGCAGAGTCAGAGACACAGCCAGGACAAGCAGCCCAGTTAGGTCGATAATTCTGTGGTCAGCTCAATTTTGAAGGTTGGAGGCATATGATAGTGGAATAATTGGGACAAGTAGCTGAGATTGACTCACTTCAGATTCTGCAGAAACTCAATGGTAGAGTAGGACCATTGTCCTTAGAGCATTGGACTAAACACTTGGGAGAATACAATATAACAGAATTGGTAGTCACGTTCTGAAGCATACTCATGTTTTGGAAATTTTTGGCCATCTATTGCCAGAGATGCAGGATTATGTAGAAATACTTACTAATAGTGACATTTATTTTTTTCCCCACCTGAAAGCATTTCATTTAATAGAATTTCTTTGGGATTGCTATGAGTAGACAATTCCTCTGAATGCAATTCATGTTTCCTTGTAAAGAGCATAACAAATAGCTAAAATAAATAGATTTGCTCTAAAATAACTTCAATCTCTTCCTTGGGAATCCGATTAAGTAGATGAAAACATGTTTCTATCCACACCCAATTGACAGTTTTATCAGGTCTCCAATTCTATCATTTCTGCCTTATTCTAAATTAGCACCAAAAAAGAAAATGGAAAAATGTATCTAGATGTACAAATGTGTAGGATTGCTAGACCTACCTGTGAAAGATGAAAATATCTCTGAGCTTTCTCAAGGAGGGGGGTTGGTAGAGACAGTTTATAGTGGCATCTGTACTTTGGGGACTCAAATCCTTAAGGCCTTTCTAGACTTCACCAAGAGGAAGCAATTGTAGTAATACTGTTTGGATCAGCTCAGGAGATGCAATATTAATGATTATGATTCATAATTTATTTTTCGAAAAAAGGGGTTCACATAAACTCTGTGCTTTCTCTTTATTTCCCAGTTTCCCAGGATAAATTAAGTCTCCTCTGGTTAATTTAAACAGCTAAGCTGCTGCAACTAATTACAGAATTTCATTATGTTTGACTCGTGTTAAGCCTTGTTACTGCTTGCATGGAGGAATAACACTAGCTAAACCTTTCAGCATATGTTAATGTGAATTTGTGTGAGTGTGTATGAATGAGAAAGAGAAACAGAAAGAAAGAGACATAATAACATTTTTTTCAAGCATTTAGTGTGTGTCAAAGCATCACGTTTAGTGCTGGGGTAGGTAGAAGATCACCAGAACGAACATAGTCCCTTTCCTATGGATGGCTCACAGTCTAAAAGGTTAGGAAAAAAAAGCATTTTATCCCCATTTTACAGATGTTGGAACTGAGATCCGGAGTGGTTGTGACTAGCTCAAGATCTCAGAGACGTCCAAGTCCCCTGCTCTTTCACTGAGCCCATGATGCCTTCCATCTGAGAGATTCAGGATGATCAATCAGTTAATCATATTTGAGACACAGAAAGTCACAGAAAACTTCAAAAATGTTTCCCTTAATCAGACTCTTTAACTCCAACTCTATATAAATGTCCTTTGTATTTGAAGAAGATCTATCAATTGTATTTGAAGACACTATGGATGGTGTTCACCTATGAGTATGTATAAGACTGAAAATGCCAAAGTGGGATCCACAATCCCTGCCCTATCGGACCCAAAAAGGTTGAACAGTTCTAACAGAGATTCAGAAAAGGATCCCAGGAAACTTGATAACCGAGGGTCAAATGGAAGCCACAGGTAGGGAAGGCTTCTTGTTGCTCCTCAGCAGAACGGATACTAAGGATGGCAGAAAAAATGAGCATGTAGCAGATGGGAATAATAGTGAAGCTAAGTGGATTACTGCCAGAAGGTCTAAGTACAATTTGCTTATTGAAGACCCTGACATTAAACAATAAAAACCGATCACTTCAAAAGAAATACTCTATGGCAACTTTCCCATAGAATGACTACCCATCTACTATTGTGGTCTATATCATTCTTGTAAGGAAATATGTCTAACCAGATGGATATTTGGTTGTTGTAAAGTAGCGGCTTTGGCTGTGCTGGCCAGGGTGGGCAGATGATGGCCCACAGCAGAGGGCAGCAGAGGGCAGTAATGGCCGTTGAGCAGGAGAGTCTGTCCCTCCCTCTTTTCATTCCTCTTTCCTTGGCCTCTCTTCCTTGACCTCTCCCCTTTTTTCCTCTCTCCATTCCCCAACTCCCCCTGTAAGATCCCTTCTAGACTGTAAGCTCACTGTGGGCAGGGAATGTGTCTCTTATATTGTTCTGTTCTACTCTAACAAGTGCTTAGTAGAGTGCTCTGCATACAGTAAGTGCTCAATAATTACAACTGACTGACTGATTAACTCTCCTTCTATCTCCACTTCCTTGAAGCCAACCCTGTGCAGCCATGCAGTCTTGGCCCTCTACCAATCCAGTCACCTTTCTCATGCAACCGATACAGTTTTGTGTTTTCTAGGGGTGCTCTAGAAATATCTGGTCACTAATATTTCCTGGAAAGAGAATGGGCCTGGGAGCCAGCTGACCGAAAGTGTAATCCCAGCCCCTTCTATTTGCCTGCTGTTTGAACTTGGGCAAGTTACTTAAGTTTTCTGTGCCTCAGTTTCATTATCTGCAAATTGGGAATGAAATATCTGTTCTCCTTCCTACCTAAACTGTGATCCCCATGTGGGACAGGCACTGTGTCTGATCTGACTTTGTTGTATCTACCCCATTGATTAGCACATGCTTGGCACATAGTAAGCATTTAACATATACCACAATTAGTATTATTCCATAGCATTATTCTTCTAGAGAGGTCTTCCTCTTAAATGGCCAGACTGTCTAGCTCTGAAAATTGTTTGTGTTAGTGAGTGGATTCTGCAAACAAAGGTTTCCGCTATGTCAAAATGCCACACCAAAAATGCACAGGCCTAGTTTAATGGAGCACCATAAAATCAACCAATATTATTGTCAGGTTGTCAGTGGCCAATTTGGTACCTAGGATTATATTACAGGGTTCATGTGTTGGGGTCCCTAAGGGAATGATCACTCTGAGTTAGAAACTAGATATTTTAATATACAGCATGCAATCAACAGGAAATCCAAGACTCAGCTATATAGCAACAAACAATTATCCCCTCCCAATCCAGGTGTAGAGTTCTCCTACCACGAGATGATCAGTCTAATTCGGTGCTCCAGTCCATAACAAGGCAAACCGTCATGGGTGTCCCTGGTTTAAGAAGTCCCTTGGACTCATGCTGTCCCTGCCTCCCCTTCGGATGACAGCGAGCATTCATTCATTCAATTGTATTTATTGAGCGCTTACTGTGTGCAAAGCACTGTACTAAGTGCTTGGGAAGTACAAGTCGGCAACATATAGAGACAGTCCCTACCTAACAACTGGCTCACAGTCTAGTAGGGGGAGACAAACAACAAAACATGTAGAGAGGTGTCAAAATCGTCAGAACAAATAGTAATAATAATAATGGCATTTATTAAGCACTTACTATGTGCAAAGCACTGTTCTAAGCTCTGGGGAGATTACAAGGTGATCAGGTTGTCCCACATGGGGCTCACAGTATTAATCCCCATTTGACAGATGAGGTAACTGAGGCACAGAGAAGTTAAGTGACTTGCCCAAAGTCACACAGCTGACAAATGGCAGAGCCGGGATTTGAACCCATGACCTCTGACTCCAAAGCCCGTGCTCTATTCACTGAGTCATGCTACTTCTCAAATAGAATTAAAGCTATGTGCACATCATTAACAAAATAAATAGAATAGTACAAGTAAAATGAATAGAGTTATAAATCTGTACAAATATATACAAGTGCTGGGGGAGGGGAAGAAGATAGGGTGGGCAGGATGGGAAGGAGGAGAGGAAGAAGGGGGCTCAGTCTGGTAAGGGCTCCTGGAGGAGGTGAGCTCTCAGCAGGGCTTTGAAGGGAGGAAGTGAGCTAGCTTGGCGGATGTGTGGGGGGAGGGCATTCTATGTCAGGGGAAGGATGTGGGCCAGAGGTCAACAGAGGGACAGGCGAGAACAAGGCACAGTGAGGAGGTTAGTGGCAGAGGAGTGGATGGTGCAGGCTGGGCTGTAGAAGGAGAGAAGGGAGGTGAGGTAGGAGGGAGCGAGGTGATGGAGAGCCTTGAACCCGAGAGTAAGGAGTTTTTGCTTGATTCATAGGTTGACAGGCAGTGACATGGGTCTCGTTTTCCCCTCCTCTTATACTATTCTTGTTGACTGTGATATCGAGCTTCTTCCAGGTATGCCCGACTGTATTATTAACCAAATAATTTGCTCCGTTTTGTCAATTTGGGATGACAGTGAATTTTACTTTCTTCTCCAGTTTTCCTTTCTTCTCTAATCACTAAGCTGGCGATCCCTCCACCTTGGCAGGATGCAATAAGCAGAAGGCAGGGGATCATGTTTGTACAGAGAGTTAGTTTAGGAAGTAGATTAGGAGTTGAGTTAATGTTAAAATGAGTTAGTCTCAAGATGTAGGTCCAGGGGGTCATGCTATTTTACCAAAAGATAGTCTAAGGAAGTGTGTCAGGGGTCACACTCATGACAGGGATCTCTTGCTTGGCCCATTTTCCTTCAACAGTTATAAAAAATGCATCTTCACTGCAGCAGGTAATCTGGCCCCTTTTAGAAGATGTTTGCTGAAGTTAGGGCTTGCTCAGCAAACCTATTGGACTGTTAGAGAACTTTTGCTGGCCTGAATCAATGAAAATACACCTAGCTCAATCATACGATTTATATGAATTAGAATGACATTTAAAACTGGATGAAAGAATTTGATATAGTCTATGGGTAAGATTATTTATGATCTATGGATAACATCATTTCCTTTCCCCTATCCTCAGGCACACAGCATTAAGAAGAAGGACATTGAGATGTCAAAAAAGGACCATTCCCTGTTATTTTTAAGAGAAAATGAGACAAGAGAAAGGTCAGGCTGGAAAGGGTAAACAAGTTTCATTTTTTTGCTCTTTCATTCCTGGATTATTAGAAAATGGTGGACATGGAGCCTGCCATATGATTAAGCAGTTTTCTCCTGATTACTTTCTTCAGGGCATCTGTTACATCCTTGTTCCTCAGACTGAGGTCTAGGGGTTCAACATGGGACTCACAAAGGAATAAAAGACAGCAGTGATTTTTGACTCCTCTAGAGACTGCTTCGAAGGCCACCTCAGATACATGCTGGAAACTGTCCCATAAAATACGATGATAGCTATCATGTGGAGCCACAGGTGGAGAAGGCTCAGTGCCTTTCCTTCAGCAGAATGGACCCGCAAAATGGCACCAAAAATAAAAATGTACGAAAAGAGAATTATTAGGATGGAGCTAGATAAAGTGAAGCCAGCAACAACAAACATTGCCATTTCTTTGATATAGGTAGCAGAGCAAGGCAGCACGATGTGGGGTGGATCAGCACAGTAGAAATGATTGGTTGTCTTGGAGCTACAGAAAGATAAGTGGAACATCAGTACTGTCTGGGAAAGGCCATTCAGGAGGCCAAAGGTGTAGGGAACAGCAACCCGGCAAAGGCAGGCATTCGTGGACATCTTGCTTCCATATTGTAGAAGGTAACAGATAGCCACAAAACGATCAATAGCCATTGCAGCAAGGTTATAAAACTCGGTAATCACAAGGCCAATGAACAAAAGGCATTGCATAAAGCATCCAGCAGAAGAAATTGTCTTCTTCTCTGATAGAAATGCACTAGCATCTGAGAGGAGAAATTGGTAGAATAGCATAGACCCACGAAGGAGAAGTGGCTGAGGAAAAAGTACATGGGAGTGTGTAGTAGGGAGTCAGCCTTGATTAGAAGGATCAGCCCCAGGTTCCCCACTAGAGCGACAAGGTAGATCACCAGGGAGACCATGAAGAGGATGACCTGCAGCTCAGCTGTGATGCCAGTCCCAGGAGAACAAATTCCAATCCAGTAGTATAATTTTTAGGAAGCATTTCCTTATCATCTGCATTGCTCACTGAGATAGAGATTACAACAGAAGATGAGAAGCATCTTTGCTCAGGTTTAAATTGCTTTCTTCCACTTGTCTTGCTAATATGCACATGTAGTATGGGCTATCTCTCTCTAGTTCACACATGCGGGCATGAATATTCACATCACCTCCTAGTAATTTTAATCCTTTCACTTGTACAGTGATTCAATAAGAAAATTATATTTCCTCATATCATTCTGAAGTCATGACCTGAAAGCCTATACTCAAAACTTGATAGAATTCAAGATAAAACTTGACAACTGACTCAGGACCTTACTTATTAAATAACATTTAGATACAGCTTGGAAGATAAATGAGCATCACAGGGATTTCATTTGATGCCCATAAGATCACAAGGGTCGAATGTCATATTAGAAAGCCAGAATTTAGAGATAATTTGAACTCAATCCATTTGAATATGCAGACTTCCTACCTTACATATTAATCAATGGGTTTGATCATTTATTATTAAATAATTCTTTCCTCCCTGCAAAGATGATCAGAATGGATCAAATTATTAAAAAAAAGCTTACTAGAGAGTTCTACCTATTTATTCAAGGTACACGTGGAGTTGAGTTATTTTGCATATCTTTCTAAAGCCAATGAACCTAACTATTTTAACTAATTTTCAGGATGAAAACATACAGAAATACCTTGTCTTATGCTGTCGAGTCGTTTCCAACCCATAGCGACACCACGGACATGTATCTCCCAGAACACCCCACCTCCATTTTCAATCGTTCTGGTAGTGGATCTATAGAATTTTCTTGGTAAAAATACAGAAGTGGTTTAGCATTGCTGCCTTCCATGCAGTAAACTCGAGTCTCTGCCCTTGACTCTCTCCCATGCTGCTGCTGCCCACCAAGGATGAGTTTTGACTTGTAGCAGATTTCCTTTCACTCGCTAGCCACTGCCCAAGCTAGGAATAGAATGGGTAGGCCTCTGCTTGAATCTCCCTCCCGTAACTGAGACTGGTAGAGTACTGGAAACCTTCCAGGTTTGACCCTGAGTGGGTTTGAAATACCTAAGGTGTACTTATTTTCAAACCAAATAAACCAAAATGGCCGTACAAGGTACTCTGAATGACAGTACTGACTGTGACTTAAAGAAGTCCTCTAACCATGTTGAGCTGTTTCCAGATGGTCCAGTTGCTAAACCTTCCACATCAAATGGATAGTCTTAAACCCTCCCAGATAATTCATAAAGTCCTCCAAAGGACTGTTTCAGGGCTTCTACAAATGGAGGCAATGAGATTAAAAACAGAATTTCTCTCTGTCCTCATGTTTCCAGTTGCCTAATGATTCAGCAACCTAGATTTAATAGCAACATCCCTTGTACATTTGTGCATCTGTTTGACGGGAAATAGCAGACCTGTCCTAGAGTGGCTAGGGATTACCTCACAGCAGAAAGCTTTATTCCAGCCTCTCTCTTCCTGGTGATAAAAGGCCTAACATCTAAAGGATGATGATAACAATGAAAACCTCACAACCAGGCTTTAGGAATCTCAACATTAACAATTTAGAAAGAGGCAATACATGGATTTAGTAGAAAAAGAAGATTTAAGCAGCAAATATAGTGAATTACCTACATCTGGCAGTAGAGCGGTATTATTAATAACACTGCAGTGCCAGGAAGTCAAGCAATTTACATCTATTTCTTCCTCGAGAATGTTAGAAGCAATTATAATGCTACTCTTCTGGAAGCATCTTTGAGATGTAATGTCCCTGGGAAAAATAATTGTCAGATTCCTGCCCTATACTCCCTTACTTGCAGTAAGTTAGCACCAGAGGCTGTTCATTACCCTTTAAAGGTTACAATTCATTCATTCATTCAATCGTATTTATTGAGCGCTTACTGTGTGCATAGTACTAAGCGCTTGGGAAGTACAAGTTGGCAACATATGGAGAAGTTCCCTACCCAACAACGGGCTCACAGGTTAGAAGGGGAAGACAGACAACAAACCAAACATGTGGACAGGTGTCAAGTCATCAGAATAAATAGAAATAGAATAGAATAGAATAGAAACAGTTCTTTTTTTCTTGGTATTGACATTGATTAGACTCAAGCTTCTGATCCCACTTCTCACCAGATTACAATTATTCTGTGGGGTCCATTTACCCATGGAATATGAAGCAGGACCCTTGGCAACTATAAATCAAACCCTTTTCTAGACTGTAAGCTCTTATGGTCAGGGAACATTCTGGCTAATTGTGTTGTATTGCCTGCTGTATGACCTTGGGCAAGTCACTTCCCTTCTCTGTTTCTCAGTTACCTCATCTGTAAAATGAGGATTGAGACTTGAGACCGAGACTGGGTCCAACCGGATTTGTGGTAGAAGCAGCCAAGTGCTTAGTACAGTGCTCTGCACATTGTAAGTGTTCAATAAATACCATTGATTGATTGACTGATGTTCTCTACGGAATGCATTTACTCCTCCACACATGCATGATAATAATAATAATGATAACTTTGGTCTTTGTTAAGAATTTACTATATGCCAAACACTGTTCTCAGCACTGCGATAGACACAAGGAAATCAGATGGGACAAGCCTCTGTCCCTCATGGGGCTCACAGTCTTAATCCCCATTTTCCAGTTGTGGTAACGTAGGCACAGAGAAGTGAAGTGACTTGCCCAAGGTCACACAGCAGGCATGAGGTGGAGCAGGGATTAGAACGGATGAACCCTGACTTCCAGGCTCGTGCTGTTTCTACTAGGCCATGCTGCCTCTATCACAAATTGGGTTGGACTTCATTTGGGGCTCACAGTCTCAATCCCCATTTTACAGATGAGGGAACTGAGGCAGGGAGAAGTGAAGTGACTTTGCCAAGGTCACACAGCAGACAAGTGTCAAAGTTGGAATTAGAACCCATGACCTTCTGATTCCCAGGCCCTTGGTCTATCACTATGCCATGCTACTTCTCAACAGTGTTAACTACTCATGGATGTATTTTGCTAGGTGGGAAGAATGGAGGTGATTATGCAAATGTGGATGGAACTTAAGCCAATGAAATTGAGTTTTTCTACATTTGGAAGATGGTATAACCGAGCTTTGGCTTCTTATCCTCTCGACCAAAGTAAGACACAGTAGCACCTGAATTTTGGCTGAAAATGAATAGACTAGAGAGTGGTCCCAGAGTATTCATGGTGCTGGACAACCAGTATTCCCCGAGTCCCAGAACCACCCGTTCTCTTCATGGCTCTATATCTGCCCTAGTCCATCAGGAATCAATAGAGGTCTAATCCAGGATCCAAACTGGGTTTCTCCATAGCGCTAGTCACAGAGAGGCAGTCTGGGAGCTAGGTTGGACGACCAAACCTGCTATCTATCCCAATTATTTCTCTTATTTGCTGTGGATCTGGGGAGGCTGTGGGCTATCCCAGGAGTCCTGGTTCCAAGGGAGGTTCCCTGTAGATAGGACAGTTTCAGAGCAAGTGCACAAGTGTGCTGTGATGTCAAGGCAACGTTTTGGACAGTGATCCTCCTATTTGACATATTCCTCAAAAATTGATCACTTTCAAGTCAGCCTATTTAGATGACTATGCACTTTCCCAAATGTAATAAAACTCGACTTCAACACAGCTAAAAAAGTGGGGGAGGGAATTGTACTTTCCAAGCGTTTAGCACAGTGCTCTGCACACAATGAGCGCTCAATAAATGAGATTTAATGAATGAATGAGGGAATCAGATAGTGTGAGAACTTCCTCACCTCCACCCATCTCTCATGGGACCTTCCTCTCACCTCCACCCATCTCTCACCACAGCTGCAACTAGCCATTCCACCCGGTATTGGTCAGGGAAACCAAATCAAAAAGGTCAAATAAAGCCCGGCATTTTTTGTGCAGGTCATAGCTCAGCAAGTCATTGACATATTGGGTACCCCCTTAAAAGCACCCAGATGTTCATGGTGTCTCTAATGGGTTGCCCAATAAAGGTGTCCCTATGTGGGTGGGTTGGCATTGCCCCACTACCTATTATTTTACCAAATATCAGGTTCAAATAACCACAAAGTATTGATTGGGCCTGTGTCTAGAATCAATTATTCCTGGTGTTGCTTGTAATCAGAGCAAAGCATAGGAAGATGCTTAATAAAAATGTAATTCCTAAGGTCTGATGGCAGTGCCACATCATTTTAAAAGTAAAAGACTAATACAAATCTAAAATAGGAACATATTACAGATCAAGTTTTAATTTACTTTTTGACTTAGCTTATAAAACTGCAAAATGTGAATTTCCCAGTAAGTCCTTTTTTGTTTGCATGGTTTATTTATTCCTAGAAATTCATTCCTAAACCAGAAAAGCCCTCTCTCTAACAATCAATCAATCATCTATCCTCATCATCAATGGTATTTATTGAGTGCTTAGTTTGTGCAGACCACCGTTCTAAATGCCTGGGAAAGTACAACATAGTTGACAGCCATGTTCCCTGCCCACAATGAGCTTACAATCTAGAGTGGGAGGCAGACATTAATATAAATATTTAGTTTTCAGTGGTATTCACTAACTGCTAACTGTGTGCAGAGCACTATACTAAGAGCTTGGAAGAGTACAATACAACAGAGTTGGTGCACATTTCCCTGCAGAGCCACTCCTATTGAGTTTCAGAAAATTATTTCCCCTTTAGACGGAGTGCCATTTATAAGAGATGGATTAGGTCTCCAAAAGCAGTCCTTTCCCTTCCTTCTTCCCTAGCTAGTGTCTTGCAATCTTCCTGATGCTTTGAAATGGCCCAGGCAGACCTCAAGTGAGGAAGTAGTGGCTACCGCCAAGATTCTCCCTGCAGGACTTTCTATAAACAACTGACATCCTTAGGATGCGTTTCCTTTGGAATAATTAAGTGGTAACCCAGGAAGATAAAGGGACTTGCCATGGTTTGACCAGAAAGTTTGTGACTGAACATGGCTAACCATGAACAACCCCTTTATTTTCTTCCACTGCAATATGAAGAATCGTTTTTGGATGGGCCTATCATGATCTTGACTGTGCCTGCTGCATAGTCTTTCCAGCCCCTCAACTACTCATAGGTGAATTTCACTGTCAGTGGCCTCTTCTTTGAATGAGAAGGGCAGCTATACACTTAATTCACCAAGACTCGCTGCATCACCTCTGCATGCTATGAAAATCACCACAGAAAGAGCTTTACCAACTAGATTGTTAACTCCTTGAGACAGAGGTTACATTTACCAACTCTATCTTATGGTTCTCTTCCAAGTTTTGAGCTCAGTGTTCTTCACACAGTAAACACTCACTAAATACCAGGCCTTCCCAGACTGAGCCCCTTCCTTCCTCTCCCATTCCTCCCCCTCTCCATCCCTCCCGCCTTACCTCCTTCCGTTCCTCACAGCAGCTGTATATATGTATATATGTTTGTACATATTTATTACCCTATTTATTTATTTATTTTACTTGTACATATTTATTCTATTTATTTTATTTTGTTAATATGTTTTGTTTTGTTCTCTGTCTCCCTCTTCTAGACTGTGAGCCCACTGTTGGGTAGGGACCGTCTCTATATTTTGCCAACTTGTACTTCCCAAGTGCTTAGTATAGTGCTCTGCACACAGTAAGTGCTCAATAAATGCCATTGAATGAATGAAATGAATGAAATACAAGTCATCAACTGACAATCCTAACGTTCTGGTGTCTTCTTTTTGTTGGTGACTTTTTTCAGAGCGCCTTTCACTTCCTGGTGTCTCAGGCTGTAGAGCAGGGGTTGAACATGGGTGTGATTACTGTGTAGACTAACGGACTGACCTTTCCAACATCCTGAGAGGCACCAGAGTGAGGTCACATGTACACAAAGATGGCCCTGTCATAGAAGAGAGCCACCACGGTCAGGTGAGAAACACACATCGAAAAGGCCCTGCACCTCCCTGTGGTGGAATGTCTCCCGAGGACGGAAAGGAGGATGTGGGCATAGGAGACCATGATGAAGAGTAAAGGAATGAAGACTGTGATGCTGCTGAAGATAAACGCTACCATCTCCGGGAAGGAAGTGTCTGTAAATGCCAGCCTCAGGACTGTCAGCACTACACAGTGTAAATGGTTTAATACATTGGGCCCACAGTAGGGAAAGCTCGAAGTGAGGGCATTGATCACTAGGGAGCTCAGAAAGCTGCTGATCCAAGAGTTGATTCCCAGCTGGACACACGTCACTCAGTTCATGATAGCTTTGTAATGTAACTGGTGATACATGGCCACGTACTGATCATAAGCCATGACCCCATGAAGGAAGCATTCAATAATCCTAAAGAAGAGGGAGAAATACATTTGGGTGGCACATCCGGTGAATGAGATTTTCTTTCTCACCCCAACCAGGTTGGAAATCATTTGAGGGACATTGGTGGAAGTGTAGCACATATCCAGGAAGGAGAGATTGGCAAGGAAGAAATACACTGGGGTTTGAAGTCGGGGCTCCAGGCAGATCACAGTAATTATAACAACGTTTCCAGACAACGTTAGCAGGTAGAAGAACAAGAAAATAATGAAAAGCATAAGTTGGACCCTTGGCTGGATAGAGTCCCAGAAAAATAAATATGGTAACGTATGTTATGGCTCTTACTCTATCCCAATCCTCCTCGACCTCTCAGCTGCCTTCGACATTGTGGACCACCTCCTTGTCCTCTACATGCTATCCAACCTTGGCTTCAAAGACTATGTCCTCTCCTGGTTCTCCTCTTATCTCTCTGGCCGTTCATTCTCAGTCTCTTTTGTGGGCTCCTCCTCCCCCTCCCATCCCCTTACTGTAGGGGTTCCTCCCTTCAAAGACCTATTGAGAGCTCACCACCTCCAGGAGGCCTGCCCAGACTGAGCCCCCTCCTTCTTCTCCTCCTCTTCCCCCTCCCCCTCCCCATCCCCCCTCCTTACCTCCTTCCCCTCCCCACAGCACCTGTATATATACATATTTTTTACTCTATTTATTTATTTTACTAGTACATATTTATTCTATTTATTTTATTTTTTTAATATGTTTTGTTTTGTTGTCTGTCTCTGCCTTCTAGACTGTGAGCCCGCTGTTTGGTAGGGACCATCTCTATATTTCGCCAACTTGTACTTCCCAAGCGCTTAGTACAGTGCTCTGAACACAGTAAGCGCTCAATAAATACGACTAAATGAATGAGTGAATCTGATGTTTCTGACGGGAGGCTACATCCTCACAAGGCCAGAAATGTTTGGTTTCTTCCAGTTTGTTCCAAGCATCCGTGTAATTACCAGTGGTATCCTTCCATGAAACTTTTCTTTTCTCTTTATATTTGTGTTCCATTTATCCCCTCCAGGTTATGGAGACCCCTTTCCTGTTCTCCAGAAAGTCTGCAAAATCGTGAGAAGTGTCTCTATGGTAGCAACAGTCACTTCACTAGGGGAAAAGGGGACGTGCTTTTAAGCTGATGTGGTATATGCTACCCCCAGATTTTTAGGAAGATATTCTTATATCTTATTTCTTTCTCTACTCTAGTTTAGCATTCCAATTTTACAGCTCAAGCAGAACTTCCCTGATGTACTGTTCCATTTGATCTTTTTGTTTTGAGAGAGAAGGGAAAAACCATGAATGACCTCTGTTATTTTTTATCAGCTTTCCCTTCCTGTCAACCATGGGAGTGACACTTCGCCTGGTTTTTGCCAAATATAGATGAATACTTTAAGACATGAGTTCATATATCGTTGCTTGTGGCATGCTTTTTGCCTTGAGCTTTTCTAATTTTGTAAATTCATAAGCCTCCTCTTTGGTTCTCTTTAATGATCTAGCTTAATTCCCATGCTTGGTAGATAGTTCCTTTGCCTTCTGTGTAGTGGTTAGTATAGGTTCTGGATTTGGTCAACTTGATGTACTGTAACCAACCCTCCTATGATAAATTCTGTTCCTCTTCTAAAATGTCCCTTTGAAGAACAACCTGCTTTCTTGGACTGACTTTTCTCTATCATATCCTCCCTACTAGTGTCCTATATCTGTTAAAATTTGCTTTCCTCCAAGGTGTTTATTTCATTGTGGATTTTTTTTTCCTTCCTAATATTTAGGTTATCTTATACTTGTTTCCAGCAAAGTATCCATTCACTTTCAGTTCTCAACAAATTCTTCCTTTTCTTAAAATGGAATCAAATATGTCCTGGTTTGGTGCTCTACATTTTACTCTCGGAAAGTGTTTCAGTGGAAACTTAAAATTTGTGTGATGATTTTTGGCCTGATGAACTGCTTTGCTGCATCCTCTTCCTCCTCCTGCCTCTTCTCCCCTTCTTCCTCTTCTCTCTCCTTCTTCTCCTCATTGTCCTCCTTGTCTTTCTTCTCCTTTCCTCCTCTTTTCCCTTTCCTGTTTTTCAAGGGCTTAGTACAGTCTCTACACACTGTAAGCACTCAATAAATACTATTGATTAATTCTCCTCCTCCTCTCCCTCCTCCTCCTCGTATTTATCCTTTTCTCTTTTCCTCCCTCTTTCCTTCCTCTTTCTCCAACTCGTCCTCCTCCTCCACAACCTCTACCCACCATTCTACATACTACATCAAGCATCATTTAGGAGTCCATATCATGTGTAGAACCTAAACCTGTGGTAAACGAATGTCTGTACCCTGATAACTTAGTGAAGAATGTATTAAAATTGATATCGAACCTCTAAACAATCTTGGTCATCATGAAGTTGAAAAGGAAGATCAGAGAGGGCTTTATTCTGTCAAAGCAAGTTTTCCCATTCTCCAAATAATGTTGAAATGAGTTTCTTTCAACAAAATAACCTCTTTGAGATTTAAATAAAGCCAAAAGCTTTTAGAAGCCTAGGAAAGAGGGTCCCTAACCACCTTCAGTTATTCAATTCTACTTGAAAATTTTGTATTATCTGCACTTTATCCCCTGTGTCTAATTGCAGCCATAGAGTCACAAAGGAAAGGGACTTCTAAATACTCGTAGCAAAGAGGATTAATTAACATTTTCTGTTTATGGTTTTGAATCAGTCATTATATTAAACATTAGGGATAATGTTCTGTGAACTATATCCAAATTAGCAAAGACAGAAAAACATTTGTGAATGATTCATTTCTCAAGTGAGCT
The DNA here is from genome assembly GCF_015852505.1 of Tachyglossus aculeatus. Classification (NCBI taxonomy): domain Eukaryota; kingdom Metazoa; phylum Chordata; class Mammalia; order Monotremata; family Tachyglossidae; genus Tachyglossus; species Tachyglossus aculeatus. The sequence goes on along the minus strand of NW_024045100.1, from coordinate 1,910,705 downwards.
CTGTGGACTTTTCTGACCTTACAGCTGTCACATTTTTATTGAATCAGGTTCACTTAATACTGGAAGGAACCTCACAAAATCATAGAATCAAACCCCCTACCTCCAAATTTTGCTATGTCCAAGACAGGCAGTGTTGGTTATCTTATTCCCAAAAATAGCAATTTCATTTCTTGCACAAAGTCTGTCCAATGCCAACTAATCGTGACTATGAAGCAATTGTTCCTTACGATGGATCAAGCATCTCTGCATGCAATTGGAAGACTTATTCCTCAATTCTGAACTCAATGGTCTTTGGACATAATATTTGCGATAACATTTCATGAATCTGGGCCCAGCTATCAACAATTCGTCACCTTCTCTTCTCCAAACTAATAGCTTGATATTCCCTTTAAATTATCTATTTAGCTAAACCCTTTAATCATCTTTGTAGCTCTTCTACTGATTCTTCATATATTCTTTATTCATCTCTTAAAATGGAGAGGTCAGATCTGGACATGGAATCTTACTGAAGACCACACTAGGGTCTATTTATTGGGTATTTTGTGTCTGCCTTTTAAATAATAATAATAATAATAATAATAGCAGTATTTGTAAGTGCTTACTTAACCACACTGTACTAAGCTCTAGGGTAGACTCAAGATTATAGGTCAGACACAGTCCCTGTGCCACATTGGGCTCACATTCTAAATTGGATCTCCCTCCATTCTTCCTGAGGCACAGGAAAGTTAAGTGACCTGCCCAAGGTCACACAGCAAGCAAGTAGCAGAGCTAGGATTATAACCCAGTTCCTCTGATTCCCAGGCCTGTGCTCTTTCCACTAGGCCACTGCTACTGCTAGTGTCATTGTTCTCGATGTTATTCTCCACAAATCCATTTGTGTAGCCTATGGGCACCTGGACTCTAATCCGAGCTCTGCCACAGGTCTGCTGTGTGACCTTAGGCAAATCACTTAAATTATCTGGGCCTTAGTTACCTCATCTATAAAATGCAGATTAAGAATATGAGCCCCATGAGGGACAGGGACTGTGTCTAACTTCATTAACTTGTATCTACCCTAGCACTTACAACAGTAAATGCTTAACAAATACCATTATCATTATTATTACTATTACTTTTGGCCATCCTTAGGAAGGTAGTTATAATGTTGCCAGTGCTTGTCTTGTTTTAATTGATGATCATTAAATCATTACATTTAAATAGGCAATTCATGAATGTACACATCCATATATATATATAGTAAGCTTCTAGCACACAGAAAAAAATGTGGAATTATTTTCTCTAGAAATCCAAAGTAACTGCTGAAATGCTTTGCCTATTTATCATCACCATCTTACCTAACCAGATTATACTACATCATACTGGGCAGCCAAATTTGTTTAGAAGCTGCCAGAACCCAGATTTGCTGTTGTTGTACAGTATAGACATCTTACTATTGACTTCTTGAGCTTTTCCTCATTTTATTGTGCAGCACTGATCTTATTACCTGGATGGTGTTGAACATAATTCTCTTTGAAAGGGCAATTCTTAAATGTGGTCAAATCATTTTGAGGTCTAGTCTTAATTCCCAGAATATTGGAAATTTTGCATCATTCAGGGTCTCCTGTAATAATAATAATAATAGCAATAATTGTGGTATTTATTTAGTCCTTTCTATATGTGAAGTGTAGTACTAAGCGTTGGGATAGATACAAGATAATCAGGTCCCACAGAGGCCCCACAGTCTAAGTAGGAGGGAGAACAGATATTGAATCCCCATTTTGCAGATGAGGGAACTGAGGCATAGAGAAGTGAAAGTGACTTGCCCAAGGTCACATAGCAGTCAGGCGGCCGAGGCAGGATTAGAACCAGGGTGCTCTTTCACTAGCCAATGCTGTTTCTCTTTCACCTGTGAGTGTATGGGTCTCATTATCCAAGCTGTTAATAGAAACTTCAGTCTACCCTAGACACTCAGTGTCAGTCCTAATGGGGCCTCACTAAATACAGAGACATTGATCTCTATTATCTGCCAATATCCCTTTTATCACCTGCACTCCTACCTAATGACAATTTAATCCACACCCTTTTTTTTCCGTGTCACAATACAGGTTGAAGAGATCATTTTTCAGGATCTTGTGGCAAGGGAAGCTTTCTACTACCCAACACAAAGAAATGTGTCTGAACTCAGCTGGGATGCAAACCTGGGCCAATTAAGCATGCTGCACCCGCACAAGTTTTCTGTTTGGTCAGAACGTGGTTGTTCCAAATACCACAGGAAGCAGAGTGGATGAGATCACAATTTCAGGTTTATTTAAATAGTTCCATTATCTCAGCTATGAAACCAGACTTCCTGACTCTCCTGCTGGCTAGAGGTGGTGGTGGTTACCATTTCCCTGATTCCTAAAGACATTATTTCTCCCATTTTGGATATTGGCTGTTCTCTCCTTCCCATACAAGGCCTCTGGTATACAGGACAGTTTTCCTTCTCCCCATCCAGTGAATGAGAAGCACCATCAAGTGGAATTCAATTTTTCCTCTCATTCACAAATACAGTGGAATCCCAAATAATAGTAATAATAATAATGGTATTTGTTAAACACTTACTATGTGCGAAGCACCATTCTAAGTGCTGGGGTAGATACAAGGTAATCAGGTTGTCCCAAGGGGGATCACTGTCTTAATCCCCATTTTTACAGCTAAGGTAACTGAGGCAGAGAGAAGTTAAGTGACATGCCCAAAGTCACACAGCTGACAAGTGGTGGAGCCGGGATTAGAACCCACGAACTCTGACTCCCAAGCCTCCGCTTTTTCCACTAAACCATGCTGCTTAGACTAGATATTCCTGCTGAGATTCAGGTGAGCTACTCTGGGGTGGGGGTTGGGGGAGAACCCAAGCTCAGGGAGATAATCCCTGCCCACACCGGGCTTACAATATTGTGTGCAGAGCAATGTACTTGTAATTGAGAGTACAATATAGCTGACACACTCCCTGCCCACAAAGAGCAAAAAAATTACAGGTAATAAGAGGCAACCAGCTCTAAGGATGTGTACATTTAGGGGTTGGGGTGAATATCAGACTACTTAAATGGTTTGGACTGAAATATATAAAGTGATGCAGTGGGGAGGGAGAATACAGTGGCAATTAGGGAAGACTTCCTCTAAAGAAGGGATTTCTGGTATGGCTTTGAAAATGGTAGGGGGGCGAGGGGACCATCAGCTTTGAAGGGCGAGGGAATCCCATGGAGGAAGGAGGATATGAAGCAAGGGGTCAATGACATTAATCAATTAATTATTAATCATTATATTTGTTAAGCATTTACTATGTGCCAAGCATTGTTCTAAGTGCTGAGGTAAATATACAGTTATCAGATTGTCCCACATGGGATATGAGAAGACAAGATTAGATTTTAGTGCTCAGCTCTGTGTTTTAGGTACTCTTGAGCCTGGTGTGCCCTAATGAGGAAATTTTCTCCAGAGCTACTCTTGTCATTATATGGACAATCTGTGCTGTTTCTACCAGCAGGACTGTGGTTAGGAGGAACAAAACCAAGAAGTAAGTTTCCTAAGCAGACCAGTAGCTAAATTTTTGAACAATACTTTGAAAATCTACTTTTCAAAATGAAGGGGGTGTCAATGATTTCACAGCGAGCCACGACTTTCTAGGGATCCATTAACCAATGGTATTTACTGAGCACTTGCTGCAGATCACTCTACTAAACTCTTGGGAGAGTACAATACAATACAGTGCAAAGGTAGATGGGTTCTTGGTAACATTCCCTCCTTAAAAATTGCCTTTCTTATTGATTTTCTGAGTGTTCTCACTTAAAGGAGCCATAGAAAGAGCCAGTTCATATGGTTGCTCTCATTTACTTGAACCTCTTCTCGTCCTTTGCAACATGGGTTTGCTACCTTTTCTCATTCACAGCCACTCTCAGCACAAACCATTTCTAACCCTTTCAGTGGATGGTTGTAAATTAAATAATAGAAAACTGAGAAAGGAGAGAAGGAAATACTGATAAGGAGGGGATAACTTTGAGAGAACAATTTTGGATGGCCATGCCTTAAGGGGAAGAGTATGATCTAGTGGAAAGAGTGCAGAACTGAACGGCAGAGGACTTGGATTCTAATCATGGTTCCATCACTTACCACTTGTGTGACCTTGAGTAAGACACTTAATTTCTCTGTGCTTCAGTTTCCTCAACTGAAAATGGGGATTCAAAATCTGTTGTCTCTCCTTAGATTGGGACCACCTTTTGGGATAGGGACTGTATCCAGCCTGACTCCCTTGTATCTACCCTAGTGCTTCACAGCTTCAACTATCATCTCTACACTGATGACACCCAAATCTACATCTCTGCCCCTGCTCGCTCTCCCTCCCTCCAGGCTCGCATCTCCTCCTGCCTTCAGGACATCTCCATCTGGATGTCTGCCCGCCACTGAAAACTCAACATGTCCAAGACTCCTTGTCTTCCCTACCAAACCCTGCCCTCTCCCTGAATTTCCCATCACTGTTGACGACACTACCATCCTTCCTGTCTCACAAGCCCGCAACCTTGGTATCATCCTCGACTCCGTTCTCTCGTTCACCCCTCACATCCAAGCCATCACCAAAACCTGCTGGCCTCACCTGCGCAACATCACCAAGATCTGTCCTTTCCTCTCCATCCAAACTTCTACCCTGCTCGTTCAAGCCCTCATCCTATCCCGTCTGGATTACTGTATCAGCCTCCTCTCTGATCTCCCATCCTCCTGTCTCTCCTCTCTTCAATCCATACTCCACGCCGCTGCCTGGATTCTCTTTGTCCAGAACCGCTCTGGGCATGTTACTCCCCTCCTCAAAAATCTCCAGTAGTTACCAATCAACCTATGCATCAGACAGAAACTCCTCACCCTCGGCCTCAAGGCTCTCTATCACCTCGCCCCTTCTTACCTCACCTCCCTTCTCTCCTTCTACAGCCCAGCCCACACCCTCCGCTCCTCTGCCGCTAATCTCCTCACTGTGCCTCGTTCTCACCTGTCCCGCCGTCGACCCCCAGCCCACGTCATCCCCCTGGCCTGGAATGCCCTCCCTCCCCACATCCGCCAAGCTAGCTCTCTTTCTCCCTTCAAGGCCCTACTGAGAGTTCACCTCCTCCAGGAGGCCTTCCCAGACTGAGCCCCCTCCTTACTCTCCCCGTCCTCCCCCTCTCCATCCCCCCCACCTTACCTCCTTCCCCTCCACACAGCACCTGTATATATGTATATATGTTTGTATGTATTAATTACTCTATTTATTTATTTATTTTATTTGTACATATCTATTCTATTTATTTTATTTTGTTAATATGTTTGGTTTTGTTCTCTGTCTCCCCCTTTTAGACTGTGAGCCCACTGTTGGGTAGGGACTGTCTCTATATGTTGCCAATTTGTACTTCCCAAGCACTTAGTACAGTGCTCTGCACATAGTAAGTGCTCAATAAATGCGATTGATGATGATGATGATGATGAATGAGTACTTAGAACTGTTCTTGACAAATACTATTTAAAAAATTAATGTGATAATTGAGAAAAAGAGAAAGAGGAAAGAGAAAATTCCAGGTGATTGTGAGACAGGTAGGTATGTAGTTAGTTTCTATTGTCATCTCATTGTTCAGCTGGGATACATCTAGACAGAGCCCAACCAACAGCTTTTTTCCACTGGGGAGGAATATTAGGAAGGAAAGTCATTGGGCTGGGTCTGGGAGTTAAGATATTAAACAAATGATATTGGCTCTCATTATATGGTAAGCTCCTTGAGGGCAGGGATTATGTATTTTACTTTATTTTCACCCAAATGCTTGGTAGAGTTATTGGAAAAATTATATGCAAATTGGATTCTTCTATTTAGTCATCAACAACTTAAGAGGCTTAGTAATGAACCTGCAGCATTGACCAGGCTAAGAGTCAGGTGGTTTGGAGTCTGGACCCAATTCCATCTCTTTTTCTTGGGTAATATTCCACTGATATAGAGGAAGGAAAAACCAATGGAGAAGAGATGAAAGGCTGCTCAAATTTTCCCTATCCTAGGGCAAGCTAGCTGCTGGATTGATCCATTTAATGAGTAATAAATATGTACAAACATATATACATATATACAGGTGCTGTGGGGAAGGGAAGGAGGTATGATGGGGGGAATGGAGAGGGGGACGAGGGGGAGAGGAAGGTAGGGGCTCAGTCTGGGAAGGCCTCCTGGAGGAGGTGAGCTCTCAGTAGGGCCTTGAAGGGAGGAAGAGATGTAGCTTAGCGGATGGGCAGAGGGAGGTTATTCCAGGCCCAGAGGATGGAAATTGAATCCATCAGGTCCGACCTCCCCAAAGTCACCCCCGCCTTCTCCAGCCCCCCGGCTCTCAAAACTCTCTGCTACTCTCCCATCCTTCCCAGCAGTATCCTCAGAGGAGCTCTCCTACCTCCTCTCAAGTGCTACTCTGGCCACCTGGGCTTCTAACCCCATTCCCTCTCATCTTATGAAATCTCTCGTTTCATCCCTTCTCCCCTACTTAACTTCCATCTTCAACCACTCACTCTCCACTGGTTCCTTCCCCTCTGCCTTCAAACATGCCCATGTCTCTCCCATACTAAAAAACCCTCTCTTGACCCCACCTCACCTTCTAGTTATCGGCCCATCTCCCTCCTACCATTCCTTTCCGAACTCCTTAAACGAGTTTTCTACACGCACTGCCTCGAATTCCTCAACACCAACTCTCTCCTCGACCCCCTCCAGTCTGGCTTCCGTCCCCTACATTCCACGGAAACTGCCCTCTCAAAGGTCACCAATGACCTCCTGCTTGCCAAATCCAACGGCTCATACCCTATCCTAATCGTCCTCGACCTCTCAGCTGCCTTCGACACTGTGGACCACCCCCTTCTCCTCAACACGCTATCCAACCTTGGCTTCACAGACTCCGTCCTCTCCTTGTTCTCCTCTTATCTCTCTGGTCGTTCATTCTCAGTCTCTTTTGCAGACTCCTCCTCCCCCTCCCATCCGCTTACTGTGGGGGTTTCCCAAGGTTCAGTGCTTGGTCCCCTTCTGTTCTCGATCTACAAGCACTCCCTTGGTGACCTCAATCGCTCCTACGGCTTCAACTATCATTTCTACGCTGATGGCACCCAGACCTACATCACTGCCCCTGCTCTCTCTCCCTCTCTCCAGGCTCGCATCTCCTCCTACCTTCAGGACATCTCCATCTGGATGTCTGCCCGCCACTTAAAACTCAACATGTCCAAGACTGAACTCCTTGTCTTCCCTCCCAAACCCTGCCCTCTCCCTGACTTTCCCATCTCTGTTGGCACTACCATCCTTCCCGTCTCACAAGCCCGCAACCTTGGTGTGATCCTCGACTCCGCTCTCTCATTCACCCCTCAATCCAAGCCATCACCAAAACCTGCCGGTCTCAGCTCCGCAACATTGCCAAGATCCGCCCTTTCCTCTCCATCCAAACTGCTACCCTGCTCGTTCAAGCTCTCACCCTATCCCGTCTGGACTACTGCATCATCCTTCTCTCTGATCTCCCATCCTCGTGTCTCTCCCCACTTCTATCCATACTTCATGCTGCTGCCCGGATTGTCTTTGTCCAGAAACGCACTGGGCATGTTACTTCCCTCCTCAAAAATCTCCAGTGGCTATCAATCAATCTGTGCATCAGGCAGAAACTCCTCATCCTCGGCTTCAAGGCTCTCCCTCACCTCACCCCCTCCTACCTTAACTCCCTTCTCTCCTTCTACAGCCCACCCCGCACCCTCTGCTCTTCTGCCGCTAATCTCCTCACCGTACCTTGTTCTCACCTGTTCCGCCATTGACCCCCGGCCCACATCATCCCCCGGGCCTGGAATGCCCTCCCTCTTCCCACCCGCCAAGCTAGCTCTCTTCCTCCCTTCAAGGCCCTACTGAGAGCTCACCTCCTCCAGGAGGCCTTCCCAGACTGAGCCTCCTCCTTCCTCTCCTCCTCGTCCCCCTCTCCATCCCCCCCATCTTACCTCCTTCCCTTCCCCACAGCACCTGTATATATGCATATATGCTACTACGCATTTATTACTCTATTTATTAATTTTTTTTAGTTGTACATATCTATTCTATTTATTTTATTTTGTTAGTGTGTTTGGTTTTGTTCTCTGTCTCCCCCTTCTTGACTGTGAGCCCACTGTTGGGTGGGGACCGTCTCCATATGTTGACAACTTGTACTTCCCAAGCGCTTAGTACAGTGCTGTGCACACAGTAAGCTCTCAATAAATACGATTGATTGATTGATTGATTGCTGGAGTGCAAACAAAATAAATCAGTTGATAAAATTTTAGAGTTGGAAGGGATCTTGAACAATTTTCTGGTCTTGTTTCCTGTTTCTAGAATGGTGTGTAGTTTTGTCCCTATTACTTGGGTAGCTTTCTAGTTTTTACTTTAATATCTCAAGAAAGGAAGATTACACAAGTAGTATATATTTTCTTCCCCCTCATCGCAGGTTGGAAACTTAATTCTTCTCGTTCCAGTTTGTTTATTGTGCCTCCCTTTCATCTCTATCACTAGCAACCCCTTTCTCACAACCTCACTTCTGGTTTGGAACTCCCTTCCCCTTAGCACTCACACATACCACTAATCTCCTTATCATCAAAACACTTCCAATCTGCTTCTTTGATATCTTCTATGATTAATCATTTAAATAATATCCACAACTCCAGCAATTCTGCTTCACCTACGCACTTTGGAACCACTGTATTTATGTACCTATCTTTACTGTCTAAACTTTCTCCTACCTGTACTTTATTTTGGTGTCTGTTTCACCATCTGCATGTAATCTCCTTGACTCTAGGGATAGGAGAGAATGCCTACCCTAATGCATTCACCCAAGGGCTTAGTATAGTGCTGTGCAAAGAGTAAGCACTCAATCAATATTATTAATCAATTGTATTCATCGAACACTTACAGTGTGCTGAACTCTGTACTACACAACAGTATAACAGACACATTCTCTGTCAACAATAAACTTACTATTGACTGAGTGATTGATTTCTCCTGCTCTAAGGCCCATTTCCCCTTTTTTATTTTCATGGTTATTTATTAAGCCCTTACTATCTACCCAGGGTATAGGCAAGATAATGCATTCATTCATTCAATCGTATTTATTGAGTGCCTACTCTGTGCAGAGCACTGTACTAAGCTCTTGGTAAGTACAAGTCGGCAGGATATAGAGAAGGTCCCTGCCCAACATCAGGCTCACAGTCTAGAAGAGGGAGACAGACAACAAAACAAAACATGTAGACAGGTGTCAAAATCGTCAGAACAAATTAAATTAAAGCTATATGCACATCATTAATGAAATAAATGGAATAGTAACTATGTACAAGGAAAATTGAGTAATAAATCTGTACAAATATATATACAAGTGCTGTGTAGAGGGAAAGGAGGTTGGGAGAGGGAGATGGGGAGGAGGAGAGGGAAACGGGGCTCAGTCTGGGAAGGCCTCCTGCAGGAGGTGAGCTCTCAGTAGGGCTTTGAAGGGAGAAAGAGAGCTAGCTTGGCGGATGTGTGGAGGAAGGGCATTCCAGGCCAGGGGAAGGATGTGGGCCGGGGGTCGACGGTGGGACGGGCAGGAGCGAGGTACAGTGAAGAGGTTAGCAGCAGAGGAGCAGAGGGTGTGGGCTGGGCTGTAGAAGGAGAGAAGAGAGGTGCAGTAGGAGAGGGTGAGATGATGAAGAGCCTTGAAGCCAAGAGTGAGGAGTTTTTCCTTGACTCGTAGGTTGACAGGCAGTCACTGGAAATTTTTGAGGAGGGGAGTAATATGCCCAGAGCGTTTCTGCACAAAGATGATCCGGACAGCAGGAAAGGGAGAGGAAAGGGCAGTTCTTGGCAATGTTGTGGAGGTGAGACCGGCAGGTTTTGGTGATGGATTGGATGTGTGGGGTTCATGAGAGAGCGAGGTCAAGTATGTCACCAAGGCTGCGGGATTGTAAGACGGGAAGGATGGTGGTTCTGTCTACAGTGACGGTAAAGTCAGGGAGAAGGCTGGGTTTGGGAGGGAAGATAAGAAGTCCAGTCATGGGCGTATTGAGTTTTAGGTGGTGGGCAGATATCCAGATGGACATGTCCTGAAGGCAGGAGGAGACACGAGCCTGGAGGGAGGGAGAGAGAGCAGGGGCAGAGTTGTAGATTTGGGTGTCATCAGCATAGAGATGATAGTTGAAGGCATGGGAGGGAATGAGTTCACAAAGGGAGTGAGTGTAGATAGAGAACAGAAGGGGACCAAGAACTGCCCTTTGAGGAACTCCTACAGTAAGGGGATGGGAGGGTGAAGAGGAGCCCGCAAAGGGACTGAGAATGAAGGCCCAGAGAGATGAAGAGAACAGGAGAGGACAGAGTCTGTGAAGCCAAGGTTGGATAGCGTGATGAGGAGGTGATCCACAGTGTTGAAGGCAGCTGAGAAGTCGAGGAGGATCGGGATAAAGTAGGAGCCATTGGATTTGGGAAGAAGGAGGTCATTGGTGACCTTTGAGAGGGTAGTTTCGGGGGACTGTAGTGGACAGAAGCCAGATTGGAGGGGGGTCCAGGTGACAGTTGGCATTGAGGAATTCGAGGCAGCGAGTATAGACGACTCATTCTAGGAGCTTGGAAAGGAATGGTAGGTTGGAGATAGGGCGATAACTAAAAGTGGAGGTGGGGTCAAGAGAGGGTTTTTTAGGATGGGGGAGACGTGGGCATGTTTGAAGGCATAGGGGAAGGAACCAGTGCAGAGTGAGTGGTAGAAGATGGAAGTTAAGGGGGGTAGGAGGGAAGAGGCGAGAGATTTCATAAGATGAGAGGGAATGGGGTCTGAAGCACAGATGGATGGAGTAGCACTTGAGAGGAGTCAAGATAATCAGTTTGGACATAATCCATGTCCCACATGGGACTCACAGTCTCAATCCCCATTTTGCAGATGAGGTAACTGAGGCACAGAGAATTTAAGTGAGTCACCCAAGGTCACAAAGCAGACAAGTGGCAGAAGCAGGATTAGGATCCAAGTCCTTCTGAATCCCAAACCTGTGTTCTATTTATTAGGCCAGGCTGCTTTTGTACACTTGTTAGTGCCTCTGAGATCATGACAAACAGCTGACCAGCATCCTCCTCCTCCTGGAATCCTGCAAGCACTTGCCAACGGTTGATATGTCTTAGCATTCTTTTCTACAGGTGAATCAACCTAATTCCTTGAACCATTTCTCAAAGCATTTGTTTTCCAAATGGTTGAGCCCTTCCATTTTCTCAACCTCTTTTGTCTTTAAGTTCAATGATCAAAAATGGCCAAAGAGCTTTCTCAAGGGTCTTACTAACTTAGTGTAGCTAGGAAGGGTTACTCCCCAACTCATGCACATTATAGCCCTAGAACCACATTCCAGTACCATTTTGACTTTTCAAGTAGTAATGAGACCCACAAGTAGCCCTACTAAAATGATATTTCCTCCTAGAAGTCTCATTTTCCATCTTCTTCACCCTCCCTTCTGTGTTGGTTATACACTTGGGTCTTTATCCTTTAAGCACTTTGATGCTCACCTCATCCCCAAAGCCATCATGTACATATAATAATAATAATAATAATAATAATATTAATGTGCCAGGCACTGTACTAAGCACTTGGGAGGATACAGGCAAATAGAGTTGGACACAGTCCCTTTTACACGTGGGGCTCAAGTCTCAATCTCCATTTTACAGATGAGGTAACTGAGGTACAGAGAAGTGAAGTGACTTACTCAAGGTCAAACATGTATCCCTATACTATGCGGTTTCCCTGAAATGTAATTTGTTTTAAAGTCTGCCTCACCTACTAGACTGTAAGCTCCTGCAAGGTTAAGATGGTGTCTTCCAACTCTATTGTTATTGAACTCCCCCTAAGCACTTAGTATGGTAAGTGCTCAGTCAATGCTAATGATTGATTGATGGAAATACCGGCACTATATTGGTGACACATTTGTTGCTTTGTTATTCCCTCTGCATCTTAAACTTTTGTACTTCATTCTAGACAATAAGCTCATTGTAGACAGGGAAATCGTTTACCAACTCTGTTATATTGTATTCCCTAAGCCCTTGCACAGTAAGCGCTCAATAAATACAATTGAATGAATGAATGAATACTTACAGTTTACCACTGTTTTATCCTTCTATTCTTTGTGGTGTTTTGCTTTCATCCCTAAATGTATTTCCTTGGACTGTTCCAATTCATTTTTTTTTCCTACTGATTCACTTTATCAATTTATCAAGGTTTTATTTTTTTTTCCAGTTTCCAGCACATTAGTGAGTCCACCCAGCTGGATGTCAACTTCAAATTTAACAAATGTGTTCTCTATCCATACAGGCCATCCATGAAGTTTTATTGTAGTTCCCAAGAACTTAGTATAGTGCTCTGCACTCAGTATGCACTCAGTAAATACGGTTGAATGAATGAATGAATGAATTGATGAAGGAGGGCTTTATGGACAAAAACATTTAGAAAGCATGGTAGGGTATCAGTATAGGGAGAAGTGAGAAACAAGCCACGGTGAACAATAACTAGAAAGGGTTCATTCATTCATTCAATCGTATTTATTGAGCACTTACTGTGTGCAAAGCACTGTGCTAAGACCTTGGGAGAGTACCATGCAACAACAAACAGGGAACAACATGCCCTACCCATAACGAAAGGGTTTGGTGGTGAAGAGCAAGAGCAAGAAGATATCTGGGAAGAAGGGTGGCTAAATATGCTGATCATTTGCCCCTCTGATGAACAGAAGACTGGAAGTCATTTATGAAGCAGTGTAAGCTCTTTATGGTCAGGGAATGTGTCTGCCAACTCTGTTGTATTGTTCTCACCTAAGCGCTTAATCAAGTGCTCTGCACTTAGTAAGTGCTCAATAAATACCATTGATGATGGTGATGAGGTCAATAAGTGAGTTGAGGGAGAGGGCGATTACAGGAGAGCAAGGACCCCAGGGAGAGAGTTAACAACGGAGAAGTAGAGGGGAATGCCTTCTGGAGAAGACTCTGAAGAGGCAAATTGGAAAAATGTGAAAACCACTGGAGAAAATTGAGTTGTTCAAGCCCCTAACAGGGAAGAGAGTTAGGAAAAGGCAAAAGATCAAACTTGTTCAAGCAGTGAAAGAATTTAAGGAAGATGTAAATGAAGAAAAGGATGCATAAAACGGTTGCTGAGCTACAAAACCCCAATCTTTTGTCATTACAGAGTCAACACCTCTGGTAACACCCTTTGCATTCACCTGTAGAATGGAGTTCATGGCATTTACAAACAATGTTGCAGAATTTGTTTTTCTAGCACTTTCTCAAAATAAGGAGGTGCAGAAAGTATGTTTTCTTGTATTCCTGCTCTTGTATACAGCCACTGTTCTGGGAAATCTTCTCAATGTAGTAACTGTTAATGTCAGCATGAATCTTGGCTAATGCATGCATTATTTCCTCAGCTATCTGTCCTTTGTGAAGACCTGTTACTCCTCTACAACTGCTCTGAACTAATTCTAGACTTAGACATCGAAAAGAAAGGGATTTCCTTGAATGACCGCATGACTCAGCTATTCTTCATTCATTTCTTTGGTGGGACCAAGATTTTCCTCTTCACCGTGTTGGCCTATGATCGCTATGTTGCCATCTGTAAGCCCCTGCTCTACACCTCTTTTATGAGCTGATGTGTTTGCAGCCTTCTGGTTGTGATGGCCTGGGTAGGTGGCTTTTTGCATTCGATGGCTCAAACTATCCTTGTATTCCGCTTACCCGTCTGTGGGCCCAATATGATTGACGACTATTTCTGTGACCTGCTCCTTCTGCTGAAACATGCCTGCGAGGACACTTTTGTCAACAGCTTGCTGATTGTGGCTAATGGTGGGATGTTGTTTGCGGTCAGCTTCCTGGTATTCGTTGTTTCACACGTTAGTATCTTACTCCACTTAAGACACGAGGTTCTAGAGGACATCACAGAACCCTCTCAACCTGTGGCTCTGATATCACGGTGGTGATCTTGTTTTTGGACCTTTCGTCTTCATCTACATGCTGCCCGCCGCCACGTTTTCTGTCGACAAGATGGTGGCTGTGTTCTACACTGTCACCACCCCCGTGTTGAACCCGATCATTTACTCATTGAGAAATACCAAAATGAAAAATACTTTGAGGAGACTATGGGTCATAGAGATGAAAGGAGGAGAAAATGAAAGACAATATGGGAAGAAGATTGATGATTTGTGATGAAACATCTGAGGGAAAAGGAAATTTATGGGCTGCGTATGTGGTTAAGGGAGAGATCGTATGCATATGAGCGAATGAGTATGAGAGTGTAGGTGTGTTTGTGTGTATGTGTGTGTTTGTGTGTGTGTGACGGAGACAGAGAGCGAGAGAGAGAGAGAGAACGTTTACTTCTCTTCCTTCCCTTCACTTTCTCAGCCTCTTCTTCACCCTTCTTACCTCCTCTACTCTTGTTTTCCCTTTCCCTTTCCCTCTCTTTCTCCATTTCCTTTATCACTTCTCTTCCCCCATCTTCCTTTCTCTCTCCTTTCCTTTCTCTCTTCCTCACCCCCCTTTCTCTTTCTTCCCCCCTTCTCCATTTCTCTCTCCCACTCTTAATCTTGGATCATTATGCCCGCCCCATTTAAACCCTGCTTACCAATTCCCTACTTGCAGGACATTTTTAAAGGCAGTTCTATTCACCAATATCATTTCTTTACTTTGTTTTTAGAAAAAAATGTTAGGCTGTTAAGAGTTTATTAAGGATTTGCTAAGATGGCAGCATTTGTACTCAATCTTTTCCATCTGAGCACTTGCTATTCACCCCAGGCTCATCCCTCAGCCCCACATCAGCTATGTACATATCTGTGATTTAGTTATTCATATTAACATCTGTCTCCTTCCCTAGAATGTAGACTCGTTGTGGGCAGGGAACATGACTACCAACTCTGTTGAGGTATATTCTCCCAAGCATTTAGTACAGTGCTTTGCACACCGTGCTCGATAAATACCATTGATTGTTCTGTCTGCTGTAAAAAGATTCATTTAATAGGGAAGGAATTCAGACTTCTTGCAAACCAAAGTGGGATAGAGTCTCGCCTCCAAGAGGCAAGACTGGAAAAGTGGGGAAGGGCTATGGTGACAGAAGGGGACTGAGGGACTGACAAAGAAGAGGTGGAGAGAGGCAAAGAGTTTGGGGACAGGGAAAGGAAAGGTTATTGAATACCAGTCTGGTGCTGGTGGTGGCTCCCAATGACCCTGATGTCAGATTTAAATGATCCCAAAAACCCACATCACCAGAGGACTCTGTCCATCCCACCAAAAAGAAGCCATCTAGAGCCTTCTCTAGAGGACAGTTTCAACTGCTCCTTTTCTAGCCAGAGATTTTCTAGCTCCAGGATCTCAAATTTTTCCTGCATTTTTTGCTGGACAACCTCTTATTTTCCAGGATTACAGGCTCTCTGGAAAGAAGAGAAGAGGATGGTGACCATTCTGGGACACTTTGAAGACACTAAATATCATGGAAGGTCTTTTCCCAGAGCAAAAAAAAAAAGAAAAATGAGAAATCAATTGCTCTTCAGAAATAAGCGAGCCACAATTCACAGGCCTCGGGTTAAAATCAAATCGATGAACTAAACAGGCTGTACACATTGAAGCACTGTAACAATACTCTGCACACAGTAAGTACTCACTGAATACAACTGATTGATCATGGAGTCCCCTCAGATGCAAATGCAGTATCCAAGACGATCCCCCCATACCCTTCAATCTGTGCTGGGAGTTTGGATCCTCACTCATCTAGAACCCTCATTCCCATGGTGGGAGTCCTGTACTGTGTTCCTCCTTCCTTCCTTGATTCCTCTTTTTTAATCTTGAGTTTTCTCGATTGTGATCAACTGAAGACAAGGAATGGGTGTTTAACTTCTCAGATACTCTCCCAATTTCTTAGAACAGTGCGTCACTCTCAGGAAATGCTTGATAAATACCAATCATTGGTTGACTGGGTTAGAAAATTTTCTATGATGATGTTATGATTATGTCACTACTGCAGAGCTATAATGGAAGATAAAAGTGCCAGAGATTTTCCCTTTGTCAGTCTTCCTTTGAGACTGACATTGAAAGATTCATCCAATACTCCTGGGCTAATGAGAGATAGAGTGGCATTGATAAATGAAATCCACAGATAATACACAAATAATCCCCAACAACACTTTATATGAAACAGTTTCAACCCCTTCTCCTCTTAATCACTTTAACAGGAGCTGCTAATATAAGCAAAAATGGCTGTTTTGTATTTCACCTCCCTTTCTCTTTTCTCCTCATTTTTAGATTAGGATTAATCAGCTTCTAAATGACCACATTTATTATTGTTTGTAATTTCTCCTAGGTCAAAGTATTCCTATTGGAGTCCAATAGTCTTAGGAGTTCAACTCCTAGCTTTAAGACATTTTGGGAAGTCACTTTAGGGTATCACCTATGTATGCTATGTTAGGGTCAGAGAAGGGGTAAATTTTCCAAGGACCGGTTTGGATGATCTATTAAGAGGCTCTGGGAGAATGATGGTGTAGTATTTTGACTAAGAACACTCTGGAACCAATTTCCCTGCGTTCTAGTGAATCAGCTCCTACTAAGCAGAATTGGTCTGAATTAGTTTGGGCCACTTGGAGATTGGTCTAATAGCTGTAGCAATCATTCCTGAAGAGCCTGGGCTTTTTTCGTTGTACAAAACGCACCTGAATTCAAATTTCTTCCCTGAATCCACTCTTTTAGCCCTAAGCACCAAGTCCAGGAAGATTATTAGAAGAGGTGGATCAAATCACATAGCATTCAAGAAACTTTGATATCTCCACAGCTGAGTTTTTAATAACAGCAAGAATATCAACAAAATGTGATTGTTCTCTTTTGTTCTAGTACAAATAATAAAATCACATTGCTTATTTGATTATAATTGTTATAATGAAGTTGGATTTTCTTTTTCTTTAGTGAAATTTATAATTTGGTAGTGGAGGAAAATTTGATATTGGATAATGATAATAATAATGATATGGTATTTGTTAAGCACTTATTATGTGCCAAGCACTGTTCAAAGCGTTGGTTATTTTCTTTTGTTCAGGATAAAAAACATGGAAATCAAATCCTGATTCTGGTTGTCTTCTTTACACTCTTGTTTCTACCTTTCAATGGCAAATGCTTTTAAGAACCATTCCTTACTTGAGTAACTCCCAGACCGTGGAAGATTACATGGAGTCACAGGAAAAGATTACAAAGGGCATCTTAATTTGTGAAAGTATAAACAAAATTACTCATAAACATTCTTATAAAATGTCTGCAAAATTAATGATCAAAGTATAATATAGAGATTAAAGAAAAGTCCGTATTATTTTGAAACTTTGTATGGCTTATGGTAATAATACTGTCATTGCTGTAGTTTTAATCTTTTTAATTATGCTAGATGATTTTCTCTGACATAATCTTTTTCTCATGGTGCCAGTAGTTGGTAGGTAGATGTGCAAATTTACCCTGATTTTTCAGAATTCAGAAGTGAACATTTTAAACTAAACCAATCACCACATCTTTATTATGCACTTTCATATTCATGGTATAAAATTATGAGCTATTCCTTTTGATTGAGAAGGAATAATTTGATGTCAATTGCCAGAAAATAGAAGCGTTAAAATATTTTAATGGTTTTTGTTAGGCACCTACTGTGTGCCAAGCACTGTACTGAGTACTGGGGTAGATACAAACTAATCAGGTTGGATACAGTCCATGTGCCATATAGAACTCACAGTCTTAATCCCCACTTTGCAGATGAGGTTACCGAAGCCCAGAGAAAGGAAGTGTCTTGACCAAGGTCACACAGCAGACAAGTGGTGGAGCCAAGATTAGAATACAGGACCTTCTGACTCCCAGACCTGTGCTTTATTCACCGGGCCTTGCCTCTGATTAGATTCCATCTTGATGGTACTGAAAGAAAGCTGAGGAACTAAGGGGTGTAGAGTAAAGACATTTTAGTAATGTTTACAAATGCAGTGGGGTAAGTCAAGGAAATTCTCTGCCCTTAGCAATTCCACACAGCCCTGTCAATTCCATCTTCCAATTCCTGAAGTTGGTTTTTCTCTGATTGAAGAATTCTCAGTGTTATGGTGGAAAACACATTCCAGGCATGGACTCTGGGAAATCTCTCCTGTGGCTATTGCGTGTTTGCTGTACGTTAACTTTTGCCAGCAAGGTTTCATTCATGCCTAGAAGGGCTCGGTGCATCGAAGCATTCATTCTACAAGTTGGATTCATAAACGTATTTGCTAGAAACAATCCAACAGAGGACCTCTGTATGGTCCCCTTAAGGCAGTGCCCATTCTGTGGTTCTAGGAAATACATTATCTGATTTGAAAGGTCTTTTGGATGGTGCTGGAATATTCTGTACAAGCTTAAAGTGGAATGGGAAATCTGAAAGCCTCTTCAAATTGACAATAGAGAGAAGATTATAATACCTCGCTGACTTTTGCTTTTTAAATCTAGTTGAACTCTGGTTCTCTCCTCTCTCCCACTTGTATAAATGGATGTTAACCAATCAATATCATATGGGTAGGTGACACATTTTATTCTTTTATAACTGTGAAAGAGACTTCATTTTGGCTGGATTTTACAAATCTGCAGGGTGAAAAGATCTGGGGAAATGACAGGTGAAAGGAATTGTATACAAAAGGTGTAATAACTGTGGAATTTGTTAAGTGTTCACTATGTTCCAAGCACCACACTGCAGCACTCGGGTAGATACAAGAAACACAGGTCCCATAAAGGGCTCACAGTCTAAGTAGCAGCGAGAATAGACATTGAATCCTCATTTTGCAGATGGGGGACCTGAGGCACAGAGAATTTGAATGACTTGCCCAAGGTCACAATGTAGGCAAGGGCACAGCCAGTATTAGAACCCAGGTCCTCTGACTCCCAGGCCAGTGCTCTTTAAATTAGACCATGCTGCTTCTTTGGAGAAAGTTCTGTAAGGGCCAGGTCGGGCTATAGTGGCTGTCAGGACCAATATGGTCATTACATGTACCCTTAACCTGGAAATTGTGGGGACTTAGTCCTTAAAGGTTTTTGATATTCTGTAATCAATCAATCCCCCTCTCACGGTCGCACATGGAGAGTTTCCAGTACTCTACCAGTCTCGACTACTGGAGGGAGAGTCAAGCAGAGGCCTGTCCATTCCATTCCATTCCATTCCATTTCTACCTTGGGCAGTGGGTAGTGAGTGGAAGGCAATCTGCTATAAGTCAAAACACACCTGTGCTGGGCAGCAGTAGCACGGGAGAGAGTCAAGGGCAGAGACTCAAATTTACTGCATGGAAGAGGGCATTGGTAAACCACTTCTGTATTTTTACCAAGAAAACTCTTTGGATACACTTCCAGAACGATTGAAGCTGGAGGTGGGGCATTCTGGGAGAGATGTGCCCAAGGCACCTCTTTGGGTCAGAAATTACTCGACAGCATAAGACAAGATAAGACAATCAATATATGATATTTATTGTGTGTAAATCGTGCACAGAACGCTGTATTAAACCCTTGGAGGGGTACAGTATGATAGAGTTGGTAGACACGTTCCCTGTAATAGACAGAACTAGTGAAAAACCTGTTAAGGCTTGGAATACACTTTGGGGAGGAGATTGGGGTGTGTTTGCCTAGTCAACAAACTGTAAACTCACTGGGGGCAGGGAATGTATCTACTATGTTGTTATATTGTACTCTCCCAAGTACTTAGTCAGTGTTCCGTGCACAGTAAATGCTCAATAAATATGACTGATTGATTGAGGTAAATATCCTTATTTCTACTGTCTGTAATCTATTTTAATGTCTATTCCACCTACAGGGGATAAGCTCCTTTAAAACAAAATGTTTTAATGGTATTTGCTAAGTGCTTGTCGACCATGAGGAGACACCGTAACCAGGAAGAGGATCCAAGGTGGCAGTTCCCAATCATTCTTTCATTCAATCGTATTTATTGAGCACTTACTGTGTGCAGAACACTGTATTAAGTGCTTAGCACTGTACTAAGCACGTAACATCATAACCTTCTCACCCTGCACGGGGCAAAAAAACCTTGGTTGAGCCGGGGCTGGGAACAAAGAGGCTTAGCACTGTACTAAGCACTGGGGTAGATACAAACTAATCACATTGGAAATACTCCATTTCCCACAAGGGGCTCACAGTCTTAATCCCCATTTCACAGAAGATGTAAATGAGGCGTAGAGACATAAATTGCCTTGCCAAAGCCACACAACAGACAAGTGGTAGAATGGGGATTAGAACCCAGGTCCTTCTGTAAGCTCTGTTTAGATGGTAAGCTCTCTCTAGACTGAAAAGCTTACTGTGGGCAGGGAACGTGTCTACCAACTCTATTATATTATACCCTCCCAAGCACTTACAGTTTTCCACAGTAAGAGATCAATAAACATCATTGATTGATTGATTGATTCCCAGGCCCCTGCTCTATCCACTAGGTCATGGTGCTTCTCTTGTGGGCAGCAATCATGTCTACTAATTCACTTGTATTGTATTCACTTGCATTATACCCTCCTGAGCATTTAGGACAGTGCTCTGCAAATAGTAAGTCATCAGCAAATACCACTGATTAATTGTTGTTCATACCCTCCTTCTGTCCAACTCCCATGCTGGAGCTCCAAGAGGATGGATCATAGGGCATATAATCAGAGAAAACATTCCAGAGACCATGGGGAACTCTTCGTATCAGAGGAATTCCCAGAAAGAATGTTTTTGGAAAAAAAAATGCATTTTGACTGAATTTGCTCCCTTCATAGTTATTTCTTATTGGGTTTTGTTGCAGATGCATTTCCTCTCTGCTCAACCCAACTAAATTGAACATATGGAGAAGAGAAACAATGTGACAGAATTTATTTTTTTGGGAATTTTGCAGAATCAGGTGTTACAGAGAATTGTGTTTGCCCTCTTCTACATGGTATCATTGTTGGGAAATCTCTTCATAATGATAACCATCAATGTCAGCCTCCGCCTCGCCTCCGCCATGTACGTCTTCCTCAGCTACCTCTCCATTCTCAACATCTGCTATTCTATCATCACTCCAAAGATGATGGCCGACCTATTTCCCAAGAGATAAACCATATCCTTCAGCAGTTGTATGACTCAGCTGTTCGCTGTGCACTTCTTTGGCGGCACGGACATCTTCCTCCTCTCAATGATAGCCTACAACTTGTGCGTGGCCATCTGTAGACCTTTGTGCTACCCGACCATCATGAGCCGGGGGGTGTATCAAGCCACGGTGACCTCCTTCTGGGGCAGAGCATTTCTACACTCCATCGTTCAGACACTCCTCACCATCCAGCTTCCCTTCTGCCACCCCAACATGCTAGATCGCTACTTCTGCAATGTGCATCCCTTGCTGAAACGTGCCTGCACTGACAGCTCTTTGGGGGGCCTGATGGTGGTGGCCAACAATGGCATAATCTCTCTGGTGGCCTTCTTCATCCTGGTGATCTCCTACACCATCATCTTGTTCACCCTGAGAACCCAGTCACCTGAGTTGAGGCAGAAAGTGCTCTTGACTTGTGGGGCTCACATGCTGTGGTATTCCTGTTCTTTGGCCCCTGTCTCTTCATGTACATTCGTCCCTCTCACACCCTTGTAATGGATAAGATGGTCACTTTATTTAACACCATTATACCTCTGACGCTAAATCCCCTCATCTACACCCTGAGGAATGACGCTGAGGTGAATAGCTCTATGAGGGAATTGTGGAGGTGAAGGCTGTCCTCCGGAGGAAAATTAACACTGTGGTCAGCGTGGGGTTTCCACATCATCAGTGCTATTTGCCAAGTGCTTACCGTGAGCAGAGCACTGTAGCAGAGTGGCCTAGTGGAGTCAGAAAGACCTGGATTCTCATCCTGGCCTCACCACTTGTCTTCTGTTTGACCTGGGGCAAATCACTTCACTTCTCTGTACCTCAGTTGCCTCATATAATAATAATAATAATAATAATAATAATAATAATAATAATAATAATAATAATAATGGTATTTGTTAAGGGCTATGTGCGAAGCACTGTTCTAAGCACTGGGGGGAAAACAAGGAGATTGGGTTGTCCCACGTGGGGCTCACAGTCTTAATCCCCATTTTACAAATGAGGTAGCTGAGGCACAGAGAAGTTAAGTGGCTTGCCCAAGGTCACACAGCTGACTAGTCTTGGAGCTGCGATTCGAACCCATGACCTCTGACTCCCAAGCCGTGCTCTTTCAACTGCGCCATGCTGCTTCTCATATGTAAAATGCGTCTCGAGATTGTGAGTCCCATATGGGACAGGGCCTGTGCCCAGCTCAACCTGATTAGATTGTATCTACCACAGTCCTTAAAACAGTGCTTGGCACATAGTAAGCACTTAACAAATACTGTCACCATCATTATTATTATTACAAAGTGCTTGGGAGAGTACAGTACAACAGAGTTGGTAGATATGTTCCCTGCCCACAACAAGTTTACAGTTTAGAGATGAGTTTGGATGTAATTGGTAGATTATGTTGCTAGGATCTAAGTGGACTTTTCGCTGTAGGCATTTCGGTGACAGTAACAAAAATTGGGAATTAATGTTGACTGTGAGGACCAATTTCAAGACTATATGAAACCGAATTCAATGTTTTCTCATGAAATGGCAGAGTTTGTATCTCTGGTGGGTGAAAACAAGCTCGTTGTGGGCAAGGTATGTGGCTACCGACTCTGTTATATTGTAGTCTCCCAAGTACTTAGAACAGTGTTGGGCACTCAGTAAGTGCTCAGTAAATATAATTGATAGGGCCTGAGATAGGAATTATTGCTTTATGAATGAGCATCCTGCCATCCCACTGAGGTCAATCAATCAGTTAATCAATTAATGGTATTGACTGAGTGCTTACTGTATCCAGAGCACACAGCACATGTTAGGGAAGAAGAGCCAGGGAGAGACTTAGAACCTGGGAGGTGGGGTTAGGTTAGGGAAGCCGGCAGAATGAGAAATTTTACCGGTTCAGTCTTTCACTGATTCTCTGCCTCTTCTACCCCTGACTCTCTCTGGCCTCCTTTCCCACCATCCAGTGTGTTGCTCTCCCTTCCACCACAAATCCTTCCCCTCCACTCCACCTATCTTCTGAATTGCTGAAGCCCTTAAGGTGGTTTGTTGGTATTTGCATCGTTTCTCAAAACCATGTAAATTGCCCTTATGAGTGATGACAAACACAATGATGTTTGTCCTGTTGTAGCATCTGTGTCCCGAGATGGCAGAAACACTTTCCATTTCTACAGTTTCTTGCCTAGTAATTTTGGTGTGGGAGCAGAGTACAGCAAGGTGAGGGGACCAACGGGGTCCTTGGCTTGTGTGCAGAGGTGAAAGTAGCCCTAGAAGGGCCCTAATACCTACAGCCTTCCTGCCCCTCTCTTTACCCCACCTATTGCTCCAGATAACCTTCAATCAAACAAGCAATTGTTTTTATTGATGGCTTACTGCGAGCGCTGTGGTAAGCTCTTGGGAAAGTACATTATAACAGAGTCACTAGACACATTCCCTGCTGACGATGACTTCCACTGCATATGCGGATGGGGTAGAGGGAGGGTTTGAACTTTGATTCCTCAGCCCATCTCCCACAGCTGGGCCAAAGCTCCCTGGGTCAGATCACTGGGTGGCAACGTCGGGATTGCCATCACCAGGGCCTTTCCACCATTTGCTGTGCTCCTGGGCTGCCCTGACTCCTGCCACAATAACCCACCTTGTGTTTGTTAGCAGCAGGAATCCCACTATTCCCAGTGGCCCCAGTAGCAGCAGTAACAGCAACAGCAGCAGCAATCAGTCACCTTAAGTTCTGGCCCAGGACCAGAGCTCTGCTGGTGGTATGGTCTCCAGACTAGCCACTACCCAGACTTTTTCCCGAAGTGGACCAGACCTGTGTGTGGAAGGCTGCCTCTCCCTCTGGTCATCCTGCCCCCACATCCCTTCCCTCTCCATCTTTGCTGTAATTTCACTTTGAGTCATCTTTATTAATTTCATGACAGAAAGAAGTAACAATTTACATAGGTAGCTGACACAGACCCTACAGCTTTTCTGGTTTATTTAATGGTATTTCTTAAGCATTTACTAGCTCAGGCACTGTGCTAGGTGCTGAGGTAGAATAATAATGATGGTATTTGTTAAGCATTTACTATGTGCCAAACACTGCTCTAAGCGCTGAACAAGCTAATCAGAAAAGCAGCGTGGTTTAATAGAAAGAGCACGGGCTTGGGAGTCAGAGGTCATAGGTTTTAATCCCGCCTCCACCACTCATCAGCTGTGTGACTTTGGGCAAGTCACTTAACCTCTCTGTGCCTCAGTTACCTCATCTGTAAAATGGGGATTAAGACTGTGAGCCCCATGTGGGACAACCTGATTACCTTGTATCCCACCCCTCCCCGTGCTTAGAACAGTGCTTGGCACATAGTAAGCGCTTAACAAATGCCATCATTATTATTAATCAGAGAGTACATAGTCCATGTCCCACATAGGACTTACAGTCTTAACCCTCATTTTATTGGTGAAGTAATTGAGACACAGAGATATTAAGTAACTTGCTCAAGGTCTCACAGCAGACAAGTGGTGGGGTTGGAATTAGAACCCAGGCCCTTCTGACTGTCAGACTCTTGCTCTATCCACTAGGCCATGCTGCTTCTCACTGACGCCATCGTTCTGGAGCCCCAAAACTATGCCCCTTGACTCAGACACACATCCTCATCCCAACTCTCAGTTGAGTAGTTGAGTATGTACTGAATATCTACCATGTACTGAACACTAAACCTAGCACTTGGGTAAATACAGTAGTAGTAAGAGATAAGGAGCTTATCATTTCTGCATTTTCCCTTCTCTCTAGTAGTAAATATTTTCATGTTTTTCTCTTTCATTGGAGTGTAAGCTTCTTGTAGTTGGGAAATATATATCACTTTGTTATTGGGTACTTCTCAAGTACAGTACATTGCACCAAGTGGAAGTCAATAAACATCATTACCTCTATATCCACACACACACACACACACACACACACACACACACACACACACACACACACACACACACAAAACACAGAGGATTACCTACTTATTAAAACCAACACCATTAGAATTTATTCGAGTTGAGCAATAATGGCAGGAGAAGTTAAGTGAAACAATAGGCTGCACCCTCCTCTCCTCTGCCACTAACATCCTCTCTGTGTCTCATTCTCGCCTGTCCCACCGTCAACCCCCGACCCACGTCCTTTCCTTGGCCTGGAATGCCCTTCCTCCACACATCCATCAAACTAGCTCTCTTCCCCCCTTCAAAGCCTTACTGAGATTTTACCTCCGCCAGAACACCCTCCCAGACTGAGCCCCCTTTTCCTCTCCTCCTCCCCATCACCTCCACCCTACTTCCTTCCCCTCCCCACAACACTTGTATATATTTGTACAGATTTATTACTCTATTTATTTTACTTGTACATACTTACTATTCTATTAATTTTTTATGATGTCCATATAGCTATAATTCTATTTGTTCTGACGATTTTGACACCAGTCTGCATGTTTTATTTTGTTGTCTGTCTCCCCTTTCTAGACTGTGAGCCTGTTGTTGGGTAGGCACGGTCTCTATATCTTGTCGATTTGTACTTCCCAAGAGCTTAGTACAGTGCTCTGCACACAGTTAGCACTCAATAAATACGATTGAATGAATGAATTAATTGGTGTCAAAAGTTTGAACTCTAGTGGTTCTGTTTAGGGAGTGCGGACTGCACCTGTTCCGCTTACCAATCATCTCACAATTCATTCATTCATTCAATCGTATTTATTGAGCACTTACTGTGTGCAGAGCACTGTACTGAGCGCTTGGGAAGTACAAGTTGGCAACATATAGAGACGGCCCCTACTCAACAGTGGGCTCACAGTCTAGAAGACTGTCAGAGGGACAATGATTGTCAGTCACAATGATTTTCAGAGGAGAGAGACTGTGAATGACTCAATGCAAACCACCACCACTATGGTAAAAACAACTCAGACCCATGACCTGTTGGTAGTTCAGATCCACCTCTTCACCCTTGGCTATTGGTGTTCTAGCAATGTTCAAATGAATGGAAAGTGGTCAGAAAAGGTTCACTCCGGGGACAAAATGTGCAAGAGATTCTCTCTAATGGATGCAGTTACAACCTAATTACTGAATGCAGACCTGTGTATTTACTAGATGTTTGGGGACCCCACCAAAGGTGTAAAAGTCGTCGTCCCCACCCTTAAGGAGTATAGTGTAAAATGGGAGAGAGATTAGATATAGATCTTTAGACCACCGAGAGCAAGATAACAGGTCTAAATAAAAGACATAAGTGAATAAATGAGCCAATGGATTCAGGATCGCTGAAGGGATGGTGTGATTGGGAGGGATTATCTGCTTGTCCAGGTTTTCTCCTCCATCCCCATGAAAAGGCTCTGGAGTGGGAATTCTTAGTCAATGATAATCACCATGGTACAAGTAAGGACAACTACTCCCAGCCATCACTTGACAGAAATCAGTTTCTGAATTTCTGTGTCTTTGTTATTGTGGTGCGGGGGGCGCTGCATGACATGAGTTGGAGCATGCATATTTGTCTGAGGGAATGTGTGTGTTAGCGTGGCTAATTGGTTAACTGGTGTCTGTCCCTTTAAGATCTACACTGGCCCACTCACCTGGGAGTCTTAGTGGTGTGAGCCAGTGTAGATCTCAGAAGGAGAAGAAGCAGGTGAGGCTGTATTTGCAGAGGGCACAAGGGAGAAGGAAGGCCAGCCACTGACTTGCCTGCTTCATGGTTATTTCCCCCCAAAGGTGATTACCGAGGGACCCAAGAGGTGCACCCTGTTTGTTGGCACATGAAAGAGCTCAGTGTATGGCAGAGAGCAATGTGACTTGATGGAAGAGCATGGACCTGTGAATTGAGAGCTGGATTCTAATACCACTCCCCCATTTGCCTGCTGTGTGACTTTAGGCAAGTCATTTAACTTCTTTGTTATCTCCATAAGTGCTCTGCACATAGTAAGTGCTCAATAAATACCACTGATTGATTGATCTGGAAAATGGGAATAAAATACCTGTTCTTTCTTTCCCTTAAACTGAGAGCCCCATATTGGGTAGGGACTCTGTCCAACCGATTATTTTGTACAGTGCTTGACATATAGTAAGGGGTTAAAGATATCACTATAATTAATAGTGTTATTATTATTATTATTGTCGTAGAGATGGAACAGGAGGCATGCTGGGGAGACAGCTGCTGAGAGAAAAGGGCCCAAAAGGGTATGCACTGCCTCAGTAAAATGGAAGAGTGAGCAATATCACTGTTCATTCATTCAATTGTAATTATTGAGAGCTTACTGTGTGCAGAGAACTGTACTAAATGCTTGGGAAGTACAAGTCGGCAGCACAGTAGTAGGACGAGTAATAGTAGTAATAGCAATAGTATTCATTAAACAACTACTGTGTGTAGAGCTCTGTACTAAGCACTGGGGAAAAATACACAAGTGAGAGTTAGACTGTTGATTTCAGTCTTGACTGTAAATTTGTTATGGTCCAGGAACCTGTCTTCTAATTCCTTTGTATTGTACTCTCTCGAGTGCTTAGTACGATGCTCTGTACATGGTAAGTGCTCAATAAATAGCATCGATTGAGTGGTTCCATGCATGAGTGGATCTATCCTGGATCTAGCATATCCAAGCCGGAAATGCAGGCCTTGAATTCCTCTGGCTATGCTACCTTTGGGAAGTGAATCAGTAATTGATAATAATTATGATGTTAAGCGCTTAGTATGTGTCAAGCACTCTTCTAAACGCTGGGCAGACACAAGTTAATCTGGTCAGGTCAACCAGGTAATTTTTTATGGTGTTTGCTAAGCATTTACTATGTATCAGGCACTGTACTAAAGTACTGGGGTAGATACAAGCTAATCAGGTTGGACACAGTCCTTGTCCCACATGGGACTCACAATCTTAATCCCCATTTTACAAATGAGGCCCAGAGAAGTGAAGTGCCTTACCCAAGGTCATACAGAAGACAGGTGGTGGAGCAGGATTAGAACCCAGGTCCTTCTGACTCCCAGGCCTGTGCTGTATCCATTAGGCCATGCTGTTTCTCAATTCCTCTGTCTTCTCCATCATTTGGACTAGGTGAAGCTGGACCCCCTAAATACTGACTCCCCGGTAAGGAGCTACCCCATGACCAGGGTTGGGCAACCTCCACCTCATGGGCTACAAATCCCTGGGATGCAATCTGCTGTGTGGAGGGCTCAATGATGAAATTTCTTGGGATTGTTGACGATCAGCATGATGTCACTAAGGGGCAGGGTTAGAGGCTACTTTCTATCCCCCTCTCTGGAAAACCATAAAAACCATAGTATACCACCAGGTACTGGGGCATCAGAAGAACCTGGGTTCTAATCCCAGCTCCAACCCACGTCTGCTCTGTGATCTTGGGCAAGTCACTTCACTTCTCTTTACCTCTTTGGCCTCAGCTGTACAATGGGGATTAAGATTATGAACCTCATGAGGGACAGGAACTTTGTCCAACCTGATGTTTTTGTAGCCACTTCAGTGCTTAGAACAGTGCCTGGAGCATAGTAAGCACTTAAAAAATGTCACAGTTTTTACTATCAATTATTATTATGGGGAGACACTTTGGATGACATCTGAGTCACCAACAGTGGAGATCTGCTGGTGACTCAAGGATCTTGTCATTGGTCCTTATTTCTGAGCTCCTTAAACCCCTTTTGGCTGATGCATTTCCAGATAAGTTTAATGATTGTCTCTCACTTTCCTCTTTTCAATCAGAAGCAACATGGCCTAGTGGGAAGAGCACGGGCCAGGGAGTCAGAGGACCTGGGCTATAATCCCAGCTCTTCCAAATGGTTGCTGTGTGCCTTGGGCAAGTCACTTAACTTATTTGTGCCTCAGTTCTCCTTTTATTCCTTCTACTTAGACTGTGAAACCCTTGTGGGACAGGGACTGTGTCCATCCCAATTCACTTTTATCTACTGTAGCACTTGACACATAGTGAGCACTTAACAAATACAATAAAAGCCCACATAATAATAATGATAATAATAATGAAACAAATGATAAATTAACCACTTACTATGTGACAAGATCTGTAATAGGTACTGGAGTAGAGACAATGCAATCACATTATCCCAGTCACATCACATTATCAGTCAATCACAGTCACTCACATCACTTCATTCATTCATTCAATCTTATTTGTTGAGTGCTCACTGTATGCAAAATACTGTATTAAATGCTTGGGAGAGTAGAATATAACAGGAAACAGACACATTCCCTGCCCACAATGAGTTTACAGTCACCTGCACTGACCCTTAGAAACTTCCAAATTCACACTGATGATTCTTCTTGTTTCTGCTTGTTGCCTGACTCTGATGACTCCCAACACTATCCCAGCAACCTTAGCCACTCAATCAAGGGCTTCTAATTGCCCGATGCCTCACCAGTTTTGCTGTCCTAAACTCCATCCTTTACCCCTCTAGCTCTGAAATACTCCTTCAGTTCATAATCTCTTAACCTGCCAACTCAAGCACATCTCTCCCTCCTTCAAGACCTTCTTCCCCTCCACTGAGATCTTTGATTTCCAGATTTACTCTCATGGACTTCCTGAAAGCTACCATTTCTCTGGAGGCCACTGATGGCCCTCGTGAATGCTGGACAAAGATACCCAAAAGGTGTCACATCCCTTATGCACTTCAATGTAATCATGTCCTTTGTACCATTTTGAGGAATTTTGTCCATGGTCACCTGAATCTAGAATATTTATCCTGGAGGAGGGGGAACCCCTAACTTATCCATTTCATCTGGAGATGTTTCATTCCCTTTTGAGTTCCTTCACAACCCGGTTGTCGCTTCTGAGTTGCAGAATTCAGTGGCTTGCTTAACATACAAATAGGGAACCAGAGGCTTCTGGAATTGTATCTGGAAGACAGACCAGGTGGAAATCTGATGGATAGAAACTGGACCTCTGGTAACCCTACAACTCTTTCCAGGACATATTCTGAGATTTACTACTGTATCAGCGGAGGTGTGAGGATAGGATGGACCTCCTTTGTGAACTTCATCTTTGCACCACCTGCTTGTAGGTGTTTATCCACAGAAAATACTCCTATTCATCCTGCTGGTATATTCACCTCTAAATACCTCTACTGACACTGAAACCCTGGCAGATTCAAGTTCAGGAAAGTAATAAATTCATTGGGGGACTGAATTCACTTTGGGTACAACTGGGAACATTCCAGTGATGTAAACCCGTACGTTGGCCTTCTGACTCCCAGGTTCATGCTGTGTCTGATTATCAATCTGAAAATTCGGATTGATTTGGAGAAGTGGTTTGCAATCATTTGCTCTTCCATTCTTGGGTTCAAAACTGTAGGGTGCAGTCACAGATGTGCTGCACCTCCTGAAAAATTTTCTCTAGGACCTGCAATGTTTTTCAGAGTCTGCCAAGATGGAAGAGTCTGAGTGGAAGAGTGGAAGAGTGCCGAGTGGAAGCATGTTCAAAATCTTGCATCCAGATTTCTTGGTGCATCCTATAGCATGACTGCAGAAATTCATTGAATAAATATTATGATTTACAGTCTTATGATTTGCAGATGTGCATTGTCATTTCTGAGAAATGCTGTCCTAATATTAGATTCCTAAAATGAATCTGATATTGAAAAAAACATTCACAAGTGGTGATATTTATATACAACAAGGGACTAGGGAGAGCTGAAATGTTTATTAATTGTAGAATTTCAAAATGTTTTTGCATCCCTTGGTTATGTGTACAGTCCTTGTGACCACCCTGACCTGGAGTGAACCTCTCATTATGGAAAAGAAGGTATAATTTGCTGTGGGTATGAATAAATAAAAACAAACTTTCACCTTGAAAAAAGGACTAAATCGTTCAAATATTTTGAGCAGCCCGATCGGTATGTAGTTATATATAAATTAACAGAGCAATTCTTAATGCTATCTGACCCCAAACACAGCTGGTTGTATTTGAAGACCTTTGACATAATCTGTGGCCACGTATGTTGCATTATTTGCTTCCTTTGTCCCCAAATGACCTGGTGGGTTATCAAAGAGAAATGGTTTGGGAAGGGGGTGCCATGTGGTTCACTGGTGGGCTGACCTTTGACACCTGGTGGTCTTGCTTCTACTTTAAAATGGAGGGCACCAGTGAGTCTGCATACCTAGCCCATGGTGGTTTTCCCTCCTTGTTCCCTAGATAATCAATCAATCATATTTATTGAGCACTTACTGTGTGCAGAGCACTGTACTAAGTGCTTGGGAAGCACAAGTTGGCAACATATAGAGACAGTCCCTACCCAACAGTGGGATAATGACAATAATAATAATGATAATAATAATAATTATGCACTTACTATGTGCCAGACACTGTACTAAGCACTGGGGTGGATACCAGCAAATTGAGTTGGACCTGACCCTGCCCTATGTGGGACTCACAGGCTCAATACTCATTTTACAGATGAGGTAACTGAGGCACAGAGAAGGTGAGTGACTTGTCCAAGGCCACACAGCAGGCAAGTGGAGGAGCTGGGATTAGAACCCAAGACCTTCTAGCTCCCAGGTTTGGGCTGTATCCACTTTGCCATATCTAACTGCACTCAGTTCATTCGTTGGTCATTGCCTTTGTGTAGGCTTGAAGAAAGGATGTTGACACATAATGGTCTAGTTGAGAGAACACAGGCCTGGAAGTCAGAGGACCTGGGTTCTAATCCCGGATCTGCCACTTGTTTTTTGTGTGACCTTGGGCAAGCCACTTATCTTCTCTGTGCTTCAGTTACTGCACCTGTAAAATGGGGTAAGAGTGTGAGCCCCATTTGGGATAGGGACCGTGTCCAACCTGATTAGCTTGCATCTACCCCAGCGTTTAGAACAAGGCTTGGTACATAGTAAGTACTTAACATGTACCATATTAATAATTATTATTATTATCACGTGTTTAGCCCAGTGCCTATTACAGTGCTTGTCACACAGTAAGCACCTTCTAAACTGTGAGCCCGTTGTGGGTGGGGATTGTCTCTATTTGTAGCTGAATTGTACTTCTCAAGTGCTTAGTACAGTTCTCTGCACACAGTGAAAGCTCAGTGAATATGATTGAATGAATGAATGAACAAATACCACAATTGCAATTATTATCCTAGAGACTGGGCATTGTTAAATGTAAGGCTGGAGGCTAGAGAGGTTGAGGATTTGGAATCTGCCCTATCCCACTGCTCTACTTGCTCTAGAACCTTAGCAGCCAGTACTGGATCTGGTGGGAACCTCAGCTACAGCTGCTCAATGCCCTTCAATCATATTCACTGAACACTTACTGTGTGCAAAGGACTGGACTAAGTGCTTGGGAGAGAAATAATAATAATAATAATAATAATAATAATAATAATAATAATAATAATAATGATATTTACCAAATGCTTACTATTTGCCAAGCACTGTTCTAAGTGCCGGGGTAGATACAAGGTAATCAGGTCGTCCCACATGGGGCTCATAGTCTTAACCCCTATTTTACAGATGAGGGAAGTGAAGCACAGAAAAGTTATGTGACTTGCCCAAGGTCACACAGCAGACAGGTGGTGGGGCTGGGATTCGAACCATGACCTCTGACCCCCAAGCCTGGGCTCTTTCCCCTGAGCCACACTGCTTTTCAATAACAGAGTTGGTAGACATATTCCCAGACCATGAGGCCTTACCCTCAGTTGAACAGATTTTGGTTGAGCCTGGATCAAACTGTAGTCTTGTTTCATTCATTTTGTGCAAGGATAATAATAATATTAATAATAATAATAATAATAATAATAATAATAATAATAATGGTATTTGTAAAATGCCTACCTTGTGCAAAACACTGTTTTGAGAGCTGGGGTAGATACAAGGTAATAGCATTGGACACAATTCTTGTCTCACAGGGGGCTTGTCAAGCAAGATTAGCATACACTGAGGGGCAGCATGGTCTAGTGGAAATAATAATAATAAAAATTATGATATTTGTTAAGTGCTTAGTGTGTGCCAGGCACGATTCTAAGCACTGGAAGAGCACCGGCCTGGGAGTCAGAGGACCTGGGTTCTAATTCCAACTCTGCCACGTGCCTGCTGTGTGACCTTGGGCAAGTCATTTAATTTTTCTGTGCCTCAGTTACCTCATTTGTAAAATGGAGATTAAATACCTGTTCTCTCTCCGACTTGGATTGTGAATACTGTGTGGGATAAAGGACTTTGTCTGTCCTGACTATCTTGTATCTTCCCTAGAGCTTAGAACAGTTCTTGACACATATTTAACAATTATCATTACTGCTTTTTGATGAAAGGAGTGCCCACCTGGGGTCAGAGGCAATTTTGACTCCCTCGATTAGACATCAGTGGAGCATTTGAGCTAGAATACAGCAGGACAGACTAATCTAATGCTCAATTAGAGCATCTAATGCTCTCAATTAGAGAATCTAATGCTCAATGGACAAGTAGCTCATATAAATTTGAGATGTCAGTAGTGAGTATGTTCATTATCTTTGTGTTTTCTTGGAAGGAAATGTGACTCTCATCTGTGTGCTCACCGCCCCCCTAGACTCAATGGAGAATGAAAACAAGGTGACAGAATTCATTCTTTTGGGCCTTACACAGAATCCAGGGATGCAGAAAATAATATTTAATGTGTTTTTAGCCATCTACAGTGTTACCATGATTGACAACTTGCTTATCGTGACAACCATAACCAGCAGCAAGACTTTGGGCTCTCCCATGTACTTTTTTCTTACTCATTTGTCTTTCATAGATATGATTCATTCTTCTTCCTCAGCCCCCAAACTGATTGAAGACTTCATCCGGGAAAAGAACACCATCTCCTTTGAAGGGTGCATGACTCAGGTCTTGGAGGTGCTGAGATCATCCTCCTCAATGTGATGGCCTAAATGGCTACGTGGCCAACCATAAGCCTCTGCACTACCCGACCATCATCAACAGGCAGTTATGCAGGCTGCTGGTGCGAGTCGTCTGCATGGGGGGGATTCTTCAGAGATCCAGATTCTCTTCATAATGAGGTTACCATTCTGTGTCTCCAGCGTGATCGATCATTTCATGTGTGATCTGTACCCTTTGCTGAAACTCACTTGCAGTGACACCCAAACCCTTGGTCTCTGCATAGCTGCCAGCAGCGGGGTGATCTGCCTGTTCAATTTCATTCTGTTGATGCTTTCCTATGTTGTCATCTTATGCTACCTCAAAACTCACAGCTTGGAAGGCAGATTGCTGAGCCCTCTCCACCTCCCATATCACTGTTGTTGTCTTATGCTTTATTCCCTGTATATTTGTGCATATCCAACCCTTGACCACTTTGCCTATAGATAAAAACATGGCTGTGTTTTAAATCATGGTTGCCCCTCTGTTAACCCCCTAATCTACACTCTGCGAAATGCAGAGGTGAAGAATGCCATGAGGAAATTATGGAGAATGAAAGTGTCAAGCCACAAGATAAATGGTCCAAAATGAAACTCATGTTCATACAAATGAGAGAAGCAGCTGACTTTCTAAGAGAAAATTGACTAAGAGACATATGGCCATTGGGGTTCGTGTAACTTTGTGTATTCTCTTTCCTTATTTAGAAACCTCTCCAGATTTTAGATGCTTCTTTCCCATCTTCTTCCAGCTGTGTGTAGTGTGTTCTCTTAGCTTTCTACAGGGAATAATAATAATAATTCAGGTATTTGTTATGTGCTTACTGTGTGTCAGGCACTTTACTAAGCACTGGGGTGGATACAAGCAAATTGGGTAGGACACAGTCTTTGTCCAACATGGGGCTCACAGTCTTAATCTCCATTTTACAGATGAGGAATCTGAGGCACAGAAAAGTGAAGTGGCTTGCCAAAGGTCACAAAGCAGACAAGTAGCAGAGATGGGATTAGGACCAACTACCTTCTGACTCTCAGGCCTGTGCTCAATCCACTACACCATGATGCTTCTCAACCCACCTGCTGCTAGAGTTTGGGGTCTGTTTCCTGGAGGAACACTACTATCTACTCTAATTTACCAAAAGAAATCCCACCCAAAGCCCCCTCAAACAGTAGCATTATCCATAGTGTCTTTGTCCTAGTGTTCTATTAGGCCAGTTATGTCTGGCTATAATCAGTGAAGGGTGTCTCTGACCAGAGAGGTAATATAATAATTTAATGCCTGAGATGGTACACAGAGAAGCTGTTCGTGCCTCTTTGTTTACAGTATTGGTTAAGCGCTTACTATGTGCCAAGCCCTGTTCTAAGCGCTGGAGTAGATACAAGGTAATCAGATTGTCCCACATGGGGCACACAGTCTTAATCCCCATTTTAAAGATGAGGTAACAGAGGCACAGAGACGTTGAGTGACCTGCCTAAGGTCACAAAGCAGACAAGTGGAGGAGCTGAAATTTGAACTTGAAATTTGAATTTGAATTTGAAATTTGAAGAGAAGCAGCGTGGCTAGAGAAGCAGCGTGGCTCAGTAGGAAAGAGCACGGGCTTTGGAGTCAGAGGTCAGGGGTTCAAATCCTGGCACTGCCAATTGACAGCTGTGGGACTTTGGGCAAGTCACTTAACTTCTCTGTGCCTCAGTGACCTCATCTGTAAAATGGGCATTAAGACTGTGAGCCCCACGAGGGACAACCTGATCACCTTTAACCTTCCCAATGCTTAGAACAGTGCTTTGCACATAGTAAGCACTTAATAAATGCCATTATTATTATTATTATTATTATCCCCTGACTCCCAAGCCCGTGCTTTTTCCACTAAGCCACCTTAATTCAGGATAATTTCAAATGTAGTCTTCTGCTGTTCACCAAGTCCAGGTGGGACTTAAAGTGGGTGGGATGGGTTGGAGAGGTCTAAAAAAGAGCGGTTCAGGCTGTTAGCCTTTTGAGGGTCAATCATGCTATTGCAAAATTGCACACAGTTTCCTAGAAGGACCAGTGCTGAGAATATGGCTGAATTCTTCAGTTTCTCTGCACATTCTCTCCCACTGAGGTAAGCTTTGAGATGACAAATCAAAATACTCTAACGGCAAGGAGAGGAAAAACATACAAACAAGAATGATAGAAAACTGGGGTGATCTCATCAGTGTTCAACTCCTACCTGACTCTCACCAGTTAAACTCAGTCCCGAGCTTCCAAGTGAATGTCACTTGTAGACTTTTCTTATGCTTCTGGATCACTAACCATGCCTAATTTCTCCCAAAGGAAGATCATCTGGCTCTATGTCCTACCCACTATCACACAATACGGGTCAATGAATGGGGAGATGTGGCGAGGGCAAAAGAGTGGATGGATCAGAAACTGAGGTGCATCAGTTAATCAAAAAGATTTATTAAGCACTGTCTAGGTGAGGAGCACTGTATTAAGCAGTTGAGAAAGTACAATACAATAGAGTTGGTAGATGTGTTGCCTGCTCGCAAGGAGCTTATACCTACCTGAGCAAGGCCTGCAGGTGGTAGATTAGACTATCCCCTTTTTAGCACTCAATCAATGATATTTATTGTTTACTGAGTGCAGAGAGCAGGATTAAGTAATTCGGGGAGTATAAGGGAGAGAAGCAGCATGGCCTAGTGGACAGACCACTGGCCTGTGAGTCAGTGGACCTGGGTTCTAATGCCATCTCTGTCACTTGCCTGATGTGTGACCTTGGGGAAGTCACTTAACTTCCTGTGCTTCAGTTCCCTCATCTGCAAAAGGGGGATTCACTTCCTGTTCTCCCTCCTACTTAGACTGTGTGGCCCATGTGGGACCTGGTCAGTGCTTAGTACAGTACCTGGCACACAGTAAATGCTTAACAAATACCAGAATTATTATTATTATTATTATTACCTCGTATCTACACTAGCACTTAGTACATTGTTTGACGCATACTAAGCACTTAACAATTACCACCATTATAATTATTATTACAATACAGTAGAGTTGGTAGACGCATTCCCTACCCACAGGGACCTTACACACCTCAGTGATGTCTTAGGAAGGCTCAGCTGAATGGCAATTGACTAGAAAAGGGACACTATTTTCATGGACAAACTGTTTAAGAGAGAACCTCTCAATATCACACTCGTGGATGCAGCCTCATCCATGATAGGACAATATTGGACCGTAAGGCCAAGGAAAGGCATGGAAAGGTGAGATCAGATTAGAAAACGAAAGAATTTGAGAAGTATTCCCTCTCTTTCACCCAAACCATCTTGCTTGGTTTCAGCAGCTAAATTAAATATAGAAGTTTTAATGCTTACATGGATTGGTCTTCTGAGCTCCTAAATCTGCTTATTGTGACTGTGACATTCCAAAATGTTTTCCTGGAATGGACTTCCTAAGTCTCAAAGCATCAAACTCGTCTCATCGCTGTGTCTCCATGTTCTTACTCTATGAATCGGTCGATAAAACCTGCATTTATGATGCTGGCACTCACTAACAATCCCTCTTCATCTCTTCCCAATAGAGAAAAAAAGCATGGCCAGTCAATCAATCACTTGTAGTTTTTGAGCCCTTACTATGTGAGAGCACTGAACTAAATGCTTGGGAGAGTACAGATGGGAAGAGTGCTTGGCAAATAGTAAGTGCTTAATAAATATCCTCGTTATTATTATATAATGGGCACATTCCCTGCCCAAAGCAAGCTTACAGCCTAGAGGGACTGACCCCCATGTTGTCATTTAAGGTACTGAATAAATGTTCTTGAACTCCTTTCTTAGCTAAACTCAGTCCATACTCACTTGTAACTAGAAGTGGCATCCTGTGAAAATATGATAACAGGAAGCACAGTGGCATAGTGGGAAAAGCACAGGTCTGGGAGTCAGAGGACCTGGGTTCTTATCCCGGCTCATCACTTGTCTGCTGGGTGACCTTGGAAAAGTCACTTCACTTCTCTGCACCTCAGGTAGCTCAATTGTAAAATGGGGATTCAATACCTGTTCTTCCTTCTACTTAGACTGTAGGCCTCATATGAGACAGGAACCGACCTGATTGATTTATATCTATATCAGTGCTTATACCAGTGTTTAGCAAATATCATTGAAAAATAATCCCATTTTGTCTCTTCCTTTTTCTTGTTGAAAACTGAACAAAGGGACTCATATATCTCTGTCCCTAGAGAACGAATATGGAAAGAGATGACAAAGCATCAATAAATCATATTTATTGAGCACTTACTGTGTGCAGAGCCCTGTACAAATAACTTAGGAGAGTATAATATAATGGAGTTGGTAGACACATTTCCTGCTCATGACAAGCTTATGTACTAGAGGGGGAGACAGTAGAATCAAGTAGAACAATAGTTCACCAATCATCATAATCATCAATCGTATTTATTGAGTGCTTACTGTGTGCAGAGCACTGTACTAAGCGCTTGGGAAGTACAAGTTGGCAACATATAGAGACAGTCCCTACCCAACAGTGGGCTCACAGTCTAAAAGGGGGAGACAAACAACAAAACAAAACATGTGGACAGGGATCAAGTCGTCAAGTACATGTTGGCAACATATAGAGACGGTCCCTACCCAACAGAGGGCTCACAGTTTAGAAGGGGGAGACAGACAACAAAACATATTAACAAAATAAAATAAATAGAATAAATATGTACAAGTAAAATAAATAAATTAATAGAGTAATGAATATGTACAAACATACATGTATACAAGTACTGTGGGGAAGGGAAGGAGGTAAGGCGGGGGGGATGGGGAGGAGGAGGAGGGGAAGAGGAAGGAGGAGGCTCAGTCTGGGAAGGCCTCCTGGAGGAGGTGAGCTCTCAGTAGGGCTTTGAAGGGAGGAAGAGAGCTAGCTTGGTGGATGTGCGAAGGGAGGGCATTCCAGGCCAGGGGGAGGACATGGGCCGGGGATCGATGGCGGGACAGGCAAGAACGAGGCATAGTGAGGAGGTTAGCGGCAAAGGAGCAGAGGGTGCGGTCTGGGCTGTAGAAGGAGAGAATGGAGGTGAGGTAGGAGGAGGTAAGGTGATGGAGAGCCTTGAAGCCGAGAGTGAGGAGTTTTTGCCTGATGCGTACGTTGATTGGTAGCCCCTGGAGATTTTTGAGGAGGGGAGTAACATGCTCAGAACGTTTCTGCACAAAGACAATCCGGGCAGCAGCGTGAAATATATAGATTAAATATGATAAGCAATGGTAATAATATTTTATAATAATTGTAAATTATGTATAAATTTTATTTGTTTATTATTTATTTGTGATTAATAATTTATTCGGTTATAAATAAATGAATAATAAATAAATAAAAATAAATTATCATATATTATATAAATTTATAATGTATACATTTATAATATATGGATTCACCACAGTTAAAAATTTATTCCCCACAGTTTAAAAGGCAGAGCCCCCTTCAAAAGCCTGTCTCAGTGGCATGAGCTCCTCTGTGGTAGTTGCTTTAGAAATGGCCCCAGCTTCAAAATGCCCCAAGCAGTGGCCATGGCAAGTGGAGGCATGACTTGTGCAGGGGAGGGTGCCAGTCAGAACTCTCCTTGGCCCCAGGCTTTGGGCCAAAGCCCTGTTAGATGCTGCGGTCATCCAGCTTTGCATGGGAAGAAGGCGAAAGCTGTGACTGAAGAGCCTGGAAGTAAATGATCAAGCACTTGAATTTGAAGCTGTAGGCTCCTGGAAGTTAGTGGTATGGAATGATGCAGTCAAAATGACACCTGTGAGAGACTGTTTCTGCTACCCTGGAGAGGACTGGTTGGAGAAGAGAAAGACTGATGACAAAGACTTCAGCAAGGGGTAATAATCAAGTGATTATTTGGACCTGAGAACTTGCTAAGGTTAGAATACAGGCCAACGACACTGGTACAGAATTTTTCTACATCTTGAGGAAGCAACTGGTCCGTATTAGCTATTCTGTTGTCTAGATTGCCCATTTTATAGTAAGTGAAAGCTTGTAGATATTCCTCATAGAGGTATTTGGTGAGTCTTACTCGGAAGCACAGTTTAAGTTCATTTAGCCCAAACTTCCAAAAGTTACTCACCAGAGAGATGAGGCATGGCAGCGATGAAGTTGAACAAATATTTCTTGAAATCTTTTCTGCTGCAACCAATGATACCACTTTCAATGAGGGTTCCATTTTGAATCATCCAAACATCACAATACGTGCGAGATAACAGCATAGCAGCAATAAGTAACAAATAACCTGTCTCTTTACAAAACATCCGGGGGACCATGATTTTCAGGATTTGCCTGATCCTTGCAAAGAACACTTTGTCCACCATAGCCTGCTCTTTCTTTCCCTCTTTCTCACTGCTCTGTAACGGTGGCTTTCCACTTTTCTTGCCTTGGAGGGTGGAGTCCTGCTGCTGCCACCTCTATCGCTGGCACTGCCTGTGCAGGAGGCAGAGGCACAGAACGGCCGCAGCCACCAACGATGAGTTGCACGCCATGAGGAACTTGCTGTAGGCCGTCATGGCTGCCAGGCCCGTGAGATCTCCTGACTCCCAGTCTCTTTCCATTAGGTCACATTGCTTCTCATTGCTCTTCTCCTTGGGGTTCACTAAATCCCCCAACCCAGGATGTGGGGAGAACCATTAAAGCGTGAAGGTGCTAGGTTTGAAACAATTCAAAGGAAATGCTTCTACATGCAGCAATTGGTGAGGACCTTGTGAGCACAGGACGTTGAGCAGGCACAGAGTGTTGGGAGTTTTAAGAAGGAATTGAACCAATTTGTGGGACGAGTCATTCAAAATTGGTTACACTAGAGGGAAAAGTTATGGTTATATAGGGAAAAGAAAGGAATGCTACAAAGTCCCTACACATTTGGATCAGATGAGGTCACTGAGGGACAAAGAAGCTAAGTGGC
This sequence comes from Tachyglossus aculeatus, assembly GCF_015852505.1. Classification (NCBI taxonomy): domain Eukaryota; kingdom Metazoa; phylum Chordata; class Mammalia; order Monotremata; family Tachyglossidae; genus Tachyglossus; species Tachyglossus aculeatus. Next base: position 1,869,894 of record NW_024045100.1, on the reverse strand, counting down.
TTGCCTAAAGTCAAGACAAGCGTTGGAGCCTTCTGACTCCCAGGCACATGTTCTGGACACTGCACTGTGACAGCAGTGGGCAGCGATAAGAGGTTGATGGATCGGGGATTTCTAAGGAAGTGAGAGGAAACCTCCCCAAAGCCTCACACAGCAACTGAAAGCACACACAAACAGGGAAGAAAAGGGAGAAAGAGTCATAAATGGAGATACAGAGGGATTCAGAAAGGCAAAAACAAAATCTCAGTTGGGCAGAGACAGGGTCAGAGCCACAGGGCCACATAGTACCAGAATTCAAAGAGAGGAGAGAGGTTCAGAAAGAACATAGAAAACAGTATAATTTCATACAATATATTTTACAAAGGCTTTGAACCTTTTAAGACCAATTAAAGCTAAAAGTTCAGCAAAATTTCTTACATTGCCAGTAATCTGGTTTTAGCTTCGTGTTCACAGATTCACTTTCTAACGCTAATCGATTTCACCAATATGAGGAAAAAGCATCAGACAAGAAACTCGTAAAACCTCTCCCAGCCAGAGTCAGTCCAATTGCTGGTATTTTATGTCGAATCTTTCACCTCTCCTCTCTCTGCTATGCATGTTTCATTAAGCTCTGTTATGAGTCCCCTTTACTTCTATGCCCATTCTCTCTTGGTGCTTACCCACTTTCATAGTTTCAGCTACCACCTCCATATGGAAAACTCCCCGCAGCACATATGTGTCCGTCTAGAATCAAATATTTATTTATTTGCTTATATAGAATTATTTATATTAATGTCTGTCTGTCCCTCTAGACTGTCTGTTGTTACATTGTACTCTCCCAAGTGATTAGTACAGTGTTTGTACACAGTAAGCACTGAATAAATGCAAGTGAATGAATGAATGGACTCCCAAATCTACTTCTTTAGCCCTACTCCTCATGTTTAACCTGTAATCCCACAGCCCCCTTGCCCCCAAGACATCTCCTCTTGGATATCCCACTGGCCCCTAAATCACCATCATCATCAATGACATTTGTTGAGCACTTACTATGCGCAGAACATTGTACTAAGCACTTGGGAGAGTATTATTCTAACAGTGGGTAAACGTATTCCCTGACTGCAATGAGATTACAGTCTAGAGGGGGAGACAGAAATTAGTATAAATAAATAATTTATAACATGTAATTTATGGATATATGCAGAAATGTGTCTTTATTTTCTGTTTTCCAGGTGCTAAGTACAGTCCTTTACTCTCAGTGGGTACTCAGTAAATATTACTACTACTCCTTCTCTCCTTTGTCGTTCTCCCCTCTTCCTCCCCTCTTCCTCCCCTCTTCCTCCTCCTCTTCCTTCTCCTATTACTATTACTACTATTATCACTGTTATAGCGGTCTGAGAAGACAGTGACCAAAACCAGTAGAATGATTTTATTTTCTTAAAAATTGCCTCCAATAGGAAAAGATTTTGGTGCTCATACCACTGATGAGGTTTAAGCCCACAAAGGAAATGGGAACGGAGATGGTGTAGCAAATGTTTCTGAATATGTGCCAGGCATTCTGCTTAACAATCAATCAACCAATCAATCATATTTATTGAGCACTTACTGTGGGCATAGCACTGTACTCTGCACTTGGGAAAGTGTAAAATAATAGAGTTGACAGATGCATTTCCTGTCTATAATGAGCTTACAGTCTAGAGGAGAAAAAAAAGTTTATATAAATGAATTAAGGATATGTACATAAATACTGTGGGGCTGGGTTAGGGGTGAATAAAGTGTGCAAATCCAAATGCAGAAGGAATGCAGAAGGGTATGGGAGAAGAGGAAATGAGGGCTTAGTTAGGCAAGGTCTCTTGGAGATGTGCCTTCAGAAAGGCTTTGTTTGAGGCAAGGGGAGTTTGTGCAAATAGACTGCAGCCAGCCCATCATTGAAAAATAACTCTAGTAGGAAAGTTTTGATGTAAATTTATTTATTTATTTTACTTGTACATATCTATTCTATTTATTTTATTTTGTTAGTATGTTTGGTTTTGTCTCCCCCTTTTAGACTGTGAGCCCACTGTTGGGTAGGGACTGTCTCTATATGTTGCCAATTTGTACTTCCCAAGCGCTTAGTGCAGTGCTCTGCACACAGTAAGCGCTCAATAAATACGATTGATGGTGATGATGATGATGATAGCCTAACATGACTAACTCTCATAATCAGAGTTTGGATGGTGCGAGATTTCAACAAGTAGACTGAATTCTATTTTTTTGTTTTCACTTATATACTTTCACCCAACATTCATTTTAGCAAATTGGACTTATCCTTACATCATTCAAGTCCTGTGTTCAAATATTGGTTTCCAAGCATTCTCTCTTTATCAGTGTGTAGCAGTGTACATCTCTCACTTACAGGATTTCCATCCAATTATTCTCACAGTTCAAGGAGATGCCACAAGTCTTCTTGGAAATTTTTGATCAAAGATGAATTCCTAGACAATAAACATTACTTAAGAATATTGAGAAGCAGTGTTTCCTAGTGGATAAAGCACAAGTCTGGGAGCCAGAAGGATTTGAGTTCTAATCTGAGCTCTGTCACTTCTCTGCTGTTGTGACCTTGGGCAACTCACTTAACTTCTCTGGACCTCACTTACCCCATCTGTAAACTGGGGATTAAGATTGTGAGCTCTATGTGGGACATGGGCTGTGTCCATGCTGATTAGCTTGTATCTACCCCAGCCCTTAGAACAGTGCATGGTGCATAATAAGCTCTAAACAAATACCATAAAAACAATAAAAACAAATTTAGGTGAACTAGTGACTATCTCTCCTCAATCAGTTGTTTTGTGATGTCCCACACTTATATGGCCTTTACAATGAGTCTATGAAAATTTTTCAGAGTCCTGGCATTATCTGCAGAACTGGTAAACATATTTTTGAGAATCAGGGACATTGCCAAAATAGCAGAGAAAATAGTAAAGAAGTATCCTTAGTTAAATGGCTTCAGATGACTTAAAACAGAAATTTAGGAATGAGCTGTAAAAGCCAATGAGGTGGAAATCCTACCTTGAGTTGCCACTGTGAATCTTGATGCTCTTTGGTGAATTTAGGGTTTTACCATCCCAGCTCTTAGATCGTCACATTATAAAGCTGCTTTAGAGATGAAGGACACAATGCACTTTTGGGATAGACAGGTTGGATATGTGGTTACAAAACAAGTAAATTATTTAGGTAAAACTTTTCAGGGTAATCAAGGTCAGTTGACAGCTGACCTACCACGTTCAGTTAGCAAAGACCATGTGACCATTTGCTCTGGCAGAGGACTGAAAACTTAATGCCTGGAAGACAGCTCATTGACCATCCTCTTCGCAAATCTGTAGCTGCAGAAAATAGGAAAGACCACTAGGACACCCTTTGATTAATGCCTCTCCATCCCTCCTTCCAGTCTACAACTTTACAGGTTTCTTTTTGAGCTGCAGACAGACATTTAAAGGGGATGCCATGCAAGTTCACAGCTCTATTATAATGCTTAGGATTCTTTCTCCTTTTCTCAGAGGAATTTACTTTTTTTTCTTGAAGCATGTGCCAAAATAGTTAAGCCCAGGGCTATTTGGGAGATTATCTGTGTCTCTGCCTAATCAATTCCTTTAATATAGGAGCAGCCTTGGGGCCAATAATACTGAATCAAATTCTTCAGATGTGTGTCCATATATGGAAGAGGTATATGGGTGTGCCAACATGCACACACATACCTGTGGGCCATGCACCTGAACTAGATGGGTAGCAGCCCCTGAACCTTGGAGAAGCAGCGTGGTGTAGTGGATAAAGCATGGGCATGGGAGTCAAAAGGTCATAGGTTCTAATCCTGGCAGTGCCACTTGTCTGTTGTGGGCCTTGGGCAAGTCACCTCACTTCTCTGGGCCTCAGTCACGTCACCTGTAAAATGGGGATTAAGACTGTGACCCCCGTGTGGGTATTATTATTATTATTATTATTATTATTATTATTATTACCCCGAGTGAAACAGCGATACGGAGGGCAGGGGGGAATTTCTGAGTGCACGGATTGGGCTGCTGGCTACAGTTCTCCCTGCCTTTCATTCATTCAATCATATTTATTGAGTGCTTACTGTGTGCAAAGCACTGTACTAAGTGCATATTTATTGAGCATTTACTGTATACAGAGCAGTGTGTTAAGCCCTACAATTGAGTGAGAACACAATATAATAACATTTATGGAAATTATCTCATACCTACAGTGAGCTTACTGTCTTCCAAAGTGAAGTAGAAGGTCATCGGTCTCCCCCTGCCCCATTCATATTTTCTATCTGGTTAGCTCCAGTATTATTAGTTCCTCTCCCCTATAAAATCTTCATCTTCTGGACTGGGCTTCTCATAATGCTCTCCCTGTGTCTTTAAGACCTAGCTCTTCGTAGATCCAACTGTCTCAAGCCACCACTATGATCCAACCCCTTGCTGCCTCACTCTCCATCTGTTTTCTGTCCCACTATCCCTCTGTCATGTAAGAAGACAATTTTGTTTTACCTGTTTTGGTCACTGTATTCTCAGACCCTTTCTGCCTTTGTAGTAGTAGTAGTAGTAGTAAGACTGTTAGCTCCACCTGGGACAGGAACTATGTTTGATCTGATTAACTTGTATCTATTACAGCACTTTGTGTCAAACACTGTTTTACATAGTTACTATCTATGAAGAGCCTGGAAAAAGTCATGAAATGTGCTGATGTAGCAATTGCCACAAAAATACCAGTTGTCAACTCTATGGTGTTTCCAGTAACAATGCATATATCTGAAAGCTGGACAGTGAAAAAATGGGATAGAAAGAACATTGATTTTTTTTTTAAATGTGGTGTTGGAGAAGGCTTTTGCGAATGCCTTGGACTGCCCAAAAAAACAAATAAACAGATGTTGGAGCAAATTAAACCAAAGTGGTCTTTGGAAGGTTAAATGACTCGTCTTGGATTAGCATATTTTGGACACATAATCAGGAGGACTAATTCTCTGGAGAAGATGTAAATGCTAGGAAAAGTCCAGGGAAAACGTGGAAGAGGCAGACCGGCAGCTAGATGAATAAAGACCATAACAACAATAAGCAGAAGAACCATTAGAAAAGTGGTAGATTATAACAGAGGACAGGACGTTCTGGAGAAAGTATGTCCGTGGAGTCACCATGACTCGGAAATGACTCAAGAGCACTTAATGATAATGATAAATATGTCAAATAGTGTTTTACTTATATTGACCCTTTAACAAATACCATAATTATTAGTAGTAATTGTAGGCAGTAGTAAGCAGAGAAGCAGCCCGGCCCAGTGGAAAGAGCCCGGGCTTGGGAGTCAGAGGTCATGAGTTCTAATCCCAGCTCCACCACTTGTCAGCTGTGTGACTTTGGACAAGTCACTTAACTTCTCTGCTACCCCATGAGTTACCTCATCTGTAAAATGTGGATTAAGACTGTGAGCCCCACGTGGGCCAACCTGATCATCTTGTATCCTCTACCTGCCCCAGCGCTTAGAACAGTGCCTTGCATATAGTAAGTGCTTAACAAATACCGTCTTTATTAGTATTATTAATATTAGTAGTATTTGTTGAGCACCTGCCGGGTCTGATGCACTATCCAGCCAAACTAGAGCCCACACCCAGAAATATGTCCTCATCCTATACCTGAGGGAGGAGGACCTAGAAAGTAAGTCAGCATCTCTCCCTGCCCACCACTCATTCTACACACATTCCATTCAACTAGCACTCCCATCTTGTATGACAGCGTTGACCAATGTTCCACGTGGCTCCTATTAGGAGCCAGGTACAAGCCCCCCACCTTAGAAGTGAAAGGAGCCCCCACCACACCTGACCTCTGTTGGTCATTGAGGTCATAGAGGCTTTGATCAGGGTGGATGGATGCACCATATATCCTTGGATCTTGTTTTTTTTTCTGTCTCCCCCTTCTAGACTGTGAGCCTATTGTTGGGTAGGGATCGTCTTTATATGCTTATGATTTGTACTTTCCGAGACCTTACTCCATTGCTGCACACAGTAAGCGCTTAATAAATACGATTGAATGAATGAATGTTTAAAAAGCTCTACAAGATTTGGAATGGACCAGCCACTGTGAAACTGTTCTAGACCTGGACAGGGCCCCACATCCAGCACGAGGGGAGCATGTCCTTGGAAGATAACCATTTCAAATTAGGGGAAGCTCAGCTCAAGGGGACAGCTTTGGTAGACAGCCCCTCTACCTTTTTTATGGCATTTGTTAAGGGCTAACTATTTGCCAAATAATGTTCTAAGCTCTGGGGTAGGTACAGGCCAATTAGGACAGGCGCATTCCCTGCCTCACATGGGGCTCACAGTCTAAGTAGAAGGGAGAACAGGTATTGAATCCCCATTTTACAGTTGAGGAAACTGAGGCACCGAGAAGTCAAGTGATTTTGCCCAAGATTACACAGCAAGCAATTGGCCGAGTCAGGTTTAGAACCCTGGCCCTTTGACTCCAAGGCCTGTGCTCTTTCTGCTAGGGCGCACAGCTTCCCTACTTCCCCTGATCAACTCTATGGGCAATAGATAAGTTTAAAACGGTTAGTGAGGCAAGAGTCCACGCTCAAGACAGACCACAGCAGAAACTGTGGGAGGGTCTTGGAAACTGTAAAAATGAAGAGTTGGAGAATGGAGTTTCTAGCTCCAGGTCTGGTGGCCGGGGGGAGAGGATTCTTTTGAGTCTCTCTTCTTTTCCCTTTCCTTCCCCACACTGAAAGTCATTTGTCACAGAGATGGAACTAGAATTCCCACTGTCACCACCAACCTGCCAGAACAGGATGTCCTGATGTCGCTGCCTTCCCTGTCCTATTCCTGTGACTCATTCCAGAACCTTTTCTGGCACTTGTGACCAGCCCCCAAGTCTATAGCGGGCTGGATTATCCTTCTGGCCTGGGTTAGGGAGCACTGAAACGTCTCTCAGGTCGCCAGTCAACCCTGTCTCTGGGGTCCTCTGAACTGAAACTCTTTATGGTCTTTTGGCTTAATCTTCCTTGCCCAATCCCTTGTGCCTGAGTATCTGAAAGTCCACTTCTGGGCATATGCCTAATTACCTTCACTGACCCCCTCCACATCTGAAAGGGCATCAGGACTTTCCTGACACCAAAGGCCAAAAATATGGAGGTCTTGGGTGACTACTTTCTGTTTATGTCTCTCAGGCTGGTGACAATATTAAATGCCAGGTAGTTGTGGTAAGAAACATTTTACAATATTAAATGCCAGGTAGTTGTGGTAAGAAACCTATTTTTTTCACATTCACCGCTGTTCCCATCTATCTCTATCTTCTTGGGTTGGTCATCCCTAAGTTCTCTTCCCTCCCCTCCATCTCCATCCTCCCTTCCCTCCAGCTCCAAGACCCCAATTATCCTACCCTCTCACCTTTCCTCCAGTCAATCAGAGGTATTTATTGAGTGCTTATTGTGTGAGAGCACTGTACTAGGTTTCTGGGAGAGTACAATATAACAGAGTTGGTAGCCACATTCCCAGCCCACAGTGAGTTTATAGTCTGAAACAGCAGGTCTTTTCCCTTTCTTCCCCTTCCTTTCTCTGTTCTAGTTTCAGCACCTCATCGTGAGCTTTTCTCCGGAGGTGAGCTGTGGAAAAAGTGGGAAGGGTGAGAAAGCAGGTAGCAGATGAGACTCTTTTGACTCAAACCAAACATTTTCCATTCATTTTAAGAGGCTGTCTTTAGATTGTGGGGGAATGAGAGGTGTAAGAAACAAGAGAAAAGGAAGACTTGAATCTGTTCTGAAGGAGGGGCTAGACATAGAGCTGACCAACACTTTCACACAGGTGCCTCTGCCACCCAGATTATCCAAAGATTCCCCAAGACGGATCTTGCAAACCTAGTTCCAGTCTTCTGTTCTAGTCACAGCCCCAATTGAAACAATTAGTGCATTATGCGGGTTGTTTGGGCTGGGTCTTTCTAAACACTATCCATCATTTTTAAATCCCTGGAGATGGTCAGTTTCTAAACTGGGTAGGGCCTGGATAGAGGGATAGAGTGCCTCATGACCCAGGCCTGCCATGTCTATAAGGAATTCAACAGAGACACATTAGAGGATGGAGTCCTCTCTGTCTATGGAGAAACCTTTCACAGTCAGTGGTATTTATTGAGCACTTACTGCGTGTAGAGCACTATATTAAATGCTTGAGAGAATACAATGTAACAGTAAACAGATACATTCCCTGCACAAAATGAGCTTACAGTTTGGAAGTCTATTCTCCAATAGCTGACTCCTCCAAAGAGGAGGGCCATGCTGATGACAGCCAAGAAACCTTCCACACACTCGGGATCACCTAACAGGACTCAGGGTTCCACTGCACCTCTATCCTGAAAGTGTCCCAGAACTGTCTTACCAGTGGAATGGTTTCCCCTGGAACTAGAGGCAATGATTCTGCCTCTTGCACCAACCTGGCTTTTTTTTAAATGGTATTTGCTAAGTGCTTACTGTGTGCCAGGCACTAGCACTGGGGAAGATGCAAGCTAATCAGGTTGGACACAATCTATGTGCCACAAGGGGCTCACGGTCTTAATCCTCATTTTATCAATGAGGTAACTAAGGCACAATCAATAGGTGGAGTAGCCGGGGTTAGAAACTGGGTCCTCTGACTCCCAGACATGCGTTGTTTCCACAGTCATGCTACTTGTCACAGTGGACCCAAACTGGTCCGTAACAGTCTCATTTTCAGGAGCTGATGCAGACTTATGCAAAGTTTGATCCCTCAAATTGGACGCTGACCTATTTAAACCACTTTCTTTGGGCTGGGATAGTTTGCCAAGCAGTCCCAATGCTTCTGATTTGATCTTGGGCTCCTCCAAGTTGTTATTGTTTTCTGTTTGCTTAATCTACTGCAGAATCAATGAATGAAAGCACACTTTGAGTGCCTTCATAGCTAAGCATCATGATATGCATGTGGAATGCTATCACGGATCATTCTTCCTAATTTCCCTCTCTGATTGTTGATTGGCAAGAGTTAGCATTTGTTTGTTTTGAAATTCACAAGGAATTCCCAATTTCTATGACCTGCTTTGCAGGAATCAAATTAGGAAACATCCCATTCTACTGCTAATGACTATGTTATGTCTGGTACAATGTGATATTTGATGGAGCTATAGGAAAAAGAATAGGCAAAAGGCAACACTCTATGGCTAAAGAAACATTTATTTTATTCTTTAAACTAGAATAGGTCTGACAGTGCGCTACTGAGCTGGCTCCTCTCATTTCTCCTCATTTGAGATGAGAGAAGAATTTTTTAAAAAATGAAAACAGCTGTAACAGGAACAAAACCAGCTCTGAACATGTAAAGGTTGCTAAATAAGCTGAAGTGAGGATGAATACCTCTACGGACAAGAAACTCTTTCGTAGATCATGTAGATTTCTTCAGCACCTACTGAATGCAATACACTACAATGAGGTTTTGGGAAATACAACAGACATATGAGACATGTGCTTCACTGAGATTTGAATTCCCTATACAGTTTTCCTAAAAACGTTACCTGAAGTCCATGCTTGCCACTTCCCTAGTACAAATATTGCCATTTTCACAGGGTGATACCTATTTATCTTCAGAAGTCGGTTTTCTGCTCCATAACTTCCTGATGACATTTTTCATCTGGGCATTTCTCAGGGTGTAGATAAGGGGGTTTAGCATAGGGGTTATAATCATGTAAAATAGTGCAATAGCTTTATCCAAGGGGAAGGTGGAGGCAGGCTGCATATACATAAATACACATGGAACGAAGAACAGGACAACGACGATGATGTGGGAGGCGCAGGTGGAGAGTGCTTTGCGCCTACCCTCTTTACTGTGTGTTTTCAGGGAGCGCAGGATCACGACGTAGGAAATCATCAACATGACGAAGTTTGATAGGCAGAGCAAGCCACTGCTGGTGGCTACAAAGAGGCCAAGGGTGTGGGTGTCCGTGCAGGCAAGGTTCAGCAAAGGGTTCAAATCACACATGAAGTGATCAATGACATTGGGGCCACAGAAGGGTAAATCGATCATGAAGAGAATCTGGATGGTCGCGTGCACCAGGCCTCCTGTCCAGACAACCCCTATCAGCAGACCACACACGCGCCGGTTCATGATGGTCATGTAATGCAGCGGCTTACATATTGCCACACAACGGTCATAGGCCATTACCGTGAGGAGAATAATCTCAGCCCCGCCAAAAAAATGCTCTCCAAAGACCTGAGTCATACAGCCTTTGAAATAAATGATTTTCTTCTCACAGAGAGAGTCAATGATCAGTTTAGGTGTGTTGACAGAAGAATAGCAGGCATCAATAACTGACAAATAGGCCAGAAAGAAATACATGGGGAATCCAAAGTCTGACTGGCAGTTATGGTTACCGCAATGATCAGATTTCCCACCATGGTGATGATGTAGTTGATTAAAAAGACAACAAAGATTACTTTCTGCAACCTTGGATTCGGTGTAAGTCCCAATAGAATGAATTCTGTCACGTTGTTTTCATTACCCATCAACTCAGGGTAGGCAGTGAAGGTATAGGTGAGAGCTGTGGATTCTGTATAGAGAATGATGTTAGTTTTGCTTTGAAATGATCAAGTAACAGAGCTCAAAGTACCACTTTTCTAGCATCTTGTCAATTTTCTTTGAACCCCAGGACAAGATGGGAAAGTATTTACTCTACTCAATTCATACATTGGGAAATCGAAGCACGTCAGGTTAACTAAACAACTCCTGAAATCCAACAGACAATTTCTCTCCCCTGCTTCAAAGGCTTATTGAAGGTGCATCTTCTCTAAGGGGCCTTCTCTGACTAAGCCCCCCTTTTCTCTTCTCCCACTACCTTGTGCATCACCCTGACCTGATCTCTTTATTAAATCCCCCAACCCCAGGCCCAGTCCCACAACACTTACATATATTTCTGTAATTTATTTATTTATATTAATATCTGTCTTCTCATCTAGACTGTACACTCACTGTGGGCAGGGAGTGTCTATTTTTCTTATATTGTACTCTCCCAAGTGCTTAGTACAGTGCTCGGTACACAGTAAGCATTCAATAAATAAGATTGAACGAATGAATGTACTTACCCAGAGGTGTCCTAAATGGTCCTAAGTGGTGGAGTTGGCAACACAGTCAATATCTTCGGAGCCTTTTTGATGCAGTCATCCCTGGAGTACACTCTGTTGATTTACATACCCTTTTCAGTAGACAAGAAGCTCAGTAATTCTGTTTATTCCAGTCTCATAAATGTCAACTGATAACAACATTCACATTCCCCCTAAGAGAAAAGTGCATTAGGTTGATGGTTCAGGGCCTTCTAAAATCCTACTGGGCAGAGGATGATATACCAAATGCTTAGCAGACAAGAAACCTATAACCTTTTGTATTCACCTGATGCTCTTCTGTGATTATTTCTCCTCTTATGGCAGCTCTAGGTTTCTTCCTCCTTCTTACGGGATCAGTGCACATATATTTTCTGGAGAAAGAAGAAAAGACATTTCTGCCAAGGAAATAGTAGGTAATCCAGGAATCTCACATAGAAACATGAAATACACAATGAACTCAAAATTTAATATAAAACAATAGCAGACTCCCTTCCCATTGATAGGAGTGGTAATTGCTACCTCTCCAACTTCTACTGGTGGTAGGGCCAAGCTTGAAGTCTCTGTTATAAGTTTTAATGCATAGATATTGGTACAAAGAAAATATTGGAAGGTGATATCCAACCTTTCAAAAACAATCAAGCTCTGGGAAAAGACTTGAATAGTGGCTGAGGGCAGGAAATGTGCCTGCCTATTGTTCTACTGCATTCTCCCTAGTGGTTAGTACAGTGCCTTGCACACAGTAAGTGCTCAATAAATATGACTGATTGGTAGTCCTTTTTTATAAGGTATTTTTAAGTACTTACCATGTGCCAGCACTGTACTAAGTGCTGGGGTAGATACAAGCTGATCAGACTGGACTCAGGCCCTCTCCCACATGGGGCTCCCATTAATTTTCATTTTACAGGTGAGGTAACTGAGGCATAGAGAAGTTAAATGCCTTGCGCAAGGTCCCACAGCAGACAGGTGGCACAGCTCGGATCAGAATCCTGGTCTTTCTGATTCCCAGCCTGTTCTCTATCCACTAGGCCACACTCCTTCCTAAGTCCTTGGTGGCAAATGCACAGTAGCCCTGCTGGAACAAGGAACCTCAGATAGGTCTCGATGTGGACAGTGAGTACGTGAGAATGGATTTAGGAAGCTATCAAGCTGGGGTTTCAGCAAAGAGATACCACCAAGATTAATGCTAATAATAATGGTAACAACAATAATGACAATAGTGGTATTTGTTAAGCATTACTCTGTGCTAGGCACTACACTAATCCTGGGGTGGATAGAAGCAAATCGGGTTGGACACTGTCCCTGTCCAAAGTGAGGCTCACAGTCTCAATGCTCATTTTATAGATGAACTACCTGAGGCTCGGAGAAGTGAAGTAACTTGCCCAAGGTCACACAGAAGACAGGTGGCAGAGCCGGAATTAGAACCCATGACCTTGGTTGATGAAAATGGCAATGGTTTAAAGACTACCTACCACAAAATAGGAAATGCATCAACACCTCTGAGCTACTGATGATCAAATCAAAACGATTGTTTACAAAATCCTGCCATGGGATTTAGAGTTTAGGCTAGGTTATGCAGATGAACAGTGGTGGGATACCAGAGTGGAAGAGATCTGGTAAATGCTGAATGCCACAGTCCAAGGGCAAGGGAGAACAAGGAGGGAATTGCCATGTTACAGATAAGGAAACTGAGGTACAGAGAAGTGAAGTGACTTGCCCAAGTTAACCCAGAAGACAAGTGGCAGAGTTAGGTTAAAATCCAGGTCCTATGACTCTAAATCCTATACTCTTTCCACTAGGCCTCACTGGTCCCAGTTGCAATATGTTTTTAAAAGAATCATTTCGAGACAGTATCAAGTGAATGTAAATAAGACGTATACTTGACTATTTTTGTGAGCTATAACAATAGAATCTATTTGTAGACACCACCAAAAATATTAAAGAGTAATGATGAAAATGTGTTTTTTTGAATGTGAATGCAAAATAAAAATCAGGAAGACTAGAAAACTTACACTAGTTAGATTTGTTGACTCTGAAAAGGTCTGAAAGCGTGAGGTTTTATCCTATCTCTCTGCTTACCTCTTCACATGGTAAGGTCCTTTACAGATGAAAGACAAAATAGGCCTTTAAAGCAGAAAATTCAGATTGTCTAGCTACAAAGTCAGCAGTCAGCAATTCATTTTAATAAATCTTCTCAGGGAAATGCATTGAGTTGTAGAAATTCACATCCTGTTCACCAGACCTCTTTGCTCATTAAGGAGACAGGACAATGAATAGACCAGGGAGGACATTCTGAACATCCCTTTTTCAAAGCTATAACCACGAAAGAAGAAAAAAGTGGAGTTAACAGCTCTCCCTCCAGCCCCACTCTCAAATTGCTCTTACTCAGATTATTCTTTAGGTTACAGAATGGCATTTAAAGTCGCCTCTATAGGAGTGTGGGGACCTATTGTAATACTTAAGGCTCTGAGTCTCTGTAGAATTTCTTACCTCCCTTTCTGGTAAGATCTTTATGCCAAAAGCAGTAGTTACGCCTTACGTGAATTTGGCTAGTTCTTTGGGAAAATACCTGTGTCCTTAACTAATTGGTTCTTTTCATTACGAGCCTCATCCTGTAACAGGTTCTTGGCTACATTCTTGAAAGTGGCACCGGTTATTATGTAGACTCTGACATTAACTCCCATCGTGGGCGGGGCAGGGGGGTTGAGAGGGCTCAGCACCCTGTGGATATGTTTTGAACAATGATGACGTATAAGATTGCATCATTTGAATGGACTGTCCCTGGTTCTATGTCTATTCTGTGAATTCAGAGGGGATTGCTGAAGTCCCCCATTGAATTTATCATCTTCCATGTGAGCCTAGCTGGGGTTCATACTCTGAAGAGACTCTTGGGGATGAAAACCCCAGCTAGGTGAATTCCTACTGTGGACAAAACACCTGCCAGCAGTTCATCCATCAGTGAAGTTCACAAAAGGGATTCATTGACTGGTACACTTACCTTGAGAGCTTTTGATAGAACAGAGGACCTTCCCATCTCCGCCATTCGGGATGGCATGGCCACCCAGGTGATCGACAGCTGCTGCTGGGAAGTCCCTCAACTCTTCTTTCTCAGTCTATAAATTCCCTGCAATGAGGAGCCTCTATCTGCAGGCTGGACCAGGAAAGAGAGGCAACCGACAGACCACCTAGACAGATAATAATAATAATAATTATTATGGCATTTATTAAGCTCTTCCTCTGTGCCAGACACTGTACTAAGTACTCGGGTTGGGTAGAGACAAATCGGATTGGACACAGTCCCTTGTCCCACTTGGGACTTACCTGAACGTTTGGCCTTTTAGTTGTTACTACAGTGAATCTTAATCTTTGCAATACTTCTTGTCTCTCATGTCATTTTAGCTTCCCTGAAATCTCTCAGCTCTGAGGGAAGATGCAAAGATCTTTCACTTGTAATACCCACATCACTGTTATCTATTTTTTTGTACATTTTATCTTCGTGTGTTTGTGTGACCAACATCCACCCTGCTCATCGATGAGTGACAGCAGTATTTTATTCTATTATAAGCCTCATGCTCAACCCCTAAATCTATATTCTGAGAAATTCAGAAGTGAAAAGCTTCATGGAAGATGTATCGTGCAGGAAAGTGACTTTTATCATCCTTAAATGTCTCAGTACCATCAATTTATTGGCATTTGGAGAAATTTGTTGAGATTTTATGTTGATTTTTTGAGGAGAAATTTCCCCACTATTGATCAAGAGGATGTTGGACACTGAAATAACTAGATCATACATGCAGACAAGCACACTGTAACCCTTCTCTCCCAAGTGGCATGTTCATATTAATGTCAGTCTCCCCATCTAGACTGTAAGCTCATTTTGGGCAGGGAATGTGTCTGCTAATTCTCTTGTATTACACTCTCCCAAGTGCTTAGAACAGTGATTTGCACATAGTAAGCACTCAATAAAGACTATTGTTTGATTGATTGTTTGGCAGAGAGAATGGATGATCCAAGAGTCAAGTCAACGAAGTCAAGTCTTCTCCATGTTCCGTAGCTGTCACAAGGTAGTAGTGGAGAACACCTTCCCTGCCCCTGAACATGAATTCAGAGGTGCTGAGATGCTTTTAAGTCTCTTGGGGGAATGACTTTGGCTGAGGAATAGATAGGGATGGTTAGAGCTGTGATGATTTGCTGCAGCTCTCCTTAGCTTCCCCAAAATGCCCCAGACTTAGCCTTTCACCTTACTGATTTTTAAGTGTTTCGAGAGGCCTTACTTTGGCCAGCAAGCAGCCGGGACTTCTGGTTGTGAAGTGGCCAATCAGTTCTCTGAAGTAACCAAATGCAAATCTTCTATAGAGATGGAGAGGGATAGAAGGAAGAGTTGAGACGTTTCTTCAAGCAAGAGGGGAAGAATCAAACTTTACTTGTAAAGTTCGATTTCAAAATCTGCTTACAGATGGGTTTCCAAATTTTAGATCCTGCTGGATGTGCTCCCTCTAGTTATTTGTAGCATATCCCGCGGCTCAGTGGAAAGAGCCCGGGCTTTGGAGTCAGAGGTCATGGGTTCAAATCCTGCCTCTGCTATTTGTTAACTGTGCAACTTTGGGCAAGTCACCTAACTTCTCTGTGCATCAGTTACCTCATCTGTAAAAAGGGGATTAAGACTGTGAGCCCCCCGTGGGTCAACCTGATCACCTTGAAATCTCCCCCGCGCTTAGAACAGTGCTTTGCACATAGTGAGCACTTCATAAATGCCATTATCATTATTAATATCTCAAGAGCCCAATTCTCCCTTCCTGCTGATCCTGGTGCCAGGTCATACTTGTTCCTGCACTCTCTACTGAGTCCCCTAAAGGGTGTGACCTCCATGGTATCCTCAGCAGGCTACATATGAAATAGTAATGATAATGATAATTGTGAAATTTGTTAAGTGTTTACTATGTGCCAGGCACTGTACTAAATTCTTGGGTGGATATACGCAAATCGGGTTGGATACTGTCCCTTTCCCATGTAGGTATTTGATTGGATTATGGATGTGCCTGGGCTCCCCTATCTGATTGACCTCCATCTTGTTAGAGGGAGTGATTTACAACTTGCTAATGAGTTGACGATTCCTTTGGAAGATTTCCTAGTTCTAGAATGCAATCTGAAGCAATATGGGAGGGTTTGGGTTCTAAACCTGGCCCTGCCACTTGTCTACTTTGGACCTTGAGTCAAATGCTTAGTACAGTGCTCTGCACACAGTAAGCACTCAATAAATATGATTGAATGAATGAATGAAATCAATTCTCTGTGTCTCAGTTACCTCATTATAAAGTGGGGATTAAGTCTGTGAGCCCCATGTGCGATGTGGACTGTAACCAACCTGATTAGCTTGTCCTTACCCGAGCACTTATTACAGTGCCTTTATATACTATGATTTATGTATTTATATATCTATTCATTCATTTATATTAATGTCTTTCTCCCCCTCTAGACTGTGAGCTCATTGTGGGTATGGAAAGTGTCTGCTTGTTGTTATACTATACTCTCCCACGTGTTTAGTTTACCATAGTGCATTAGACATAGTAAGTACTCAATAAATACAATTGAATGAATGAATTAATGCCTGGCATACAGTAAGCACCTAACAAATACCATTAAAAAAATAAAACATTACAAAACAAAAGAAAAAAAAAACAAACTCTACAGCTTCTTACCCCTTTTGACCAAGACACAGTGGTAACAGCCAGTCAGTAAATCATATTTATCGAGTGCTTGCTGTTTGCAGAGCTCTATACTTAGTCCTTGGAAGAGTGCAATATAACAATATAACAGTCACATTCCTTGCCCACAATGAGTTTAATGTCTAGAGGGGGAGATATACATTAATATAAATAAAATTATAGATTTGTATGTACGTTCGGCGGGGCTGGGAGGGAGGAGGAATAAAGGGAGCAAGTCAAGGCGATACAAAATGGAGTGAAAGAGGATAGGAGGGCTTAGTCAGGGAAGGCCTTTTGGAAGAGATGTAACTTCAATGAGACTTCAAAGAGGGAGAGAGTAATTGCCTGTTGGTTATGAAGAGGAAGGGAATTCCAGCCCTGAGGCAAGATGTGGGTGAGAGATTGATGGTGAGATAGATGAAATTGAGGTCCAGTGAGAAAATTGGCATTAGTATTAGGAGAATGAAGTCTTCAGGAAGATTCCAGGTGCGCTGAAGCCTTGTGTGCTTTGAAGGGCCACTTTAATGGGCACCATCTCTACTTCTGACTGATTCCCATTCTTAAGTGGATGTTATCTACAGAGATCTTCAATGTAGATGAGCTGGCATTTGTGGACAATATTTTCATCCATGCACTCTGTCAGAATTAATGCATTACTTCTGGCTAAATCCATGAAATACCCAAAGATTCTCTTTGGGTGTGATATATTCCTTCCCCACAAAATGTGGTCACTGGGGGCCAAGGGTTGGTTAGGTTTGGGAATGGAACAGGGAACATCCACGAATAGGACTGGTGAATCTGGTCTAAACTGTCCATCAGAAAGACCCCTGTCAATCAGGCTAGAAGAAAGGCACGGTTGGAGTGTAAGCCCATCTTTTGCCTGAATTTAAAGAGAAATCTGTTAAACAGAGAACAAAATAGAACATTCAGTAAAACCAAGTGGACTTACCGTACATAATAAAACCAAATATTAAATAAGCATGGAATGGATTAATTTTAGTAGGACTGTGCTCTCTTCATCTTTTTTTTGTTTTGTTTTCTGAACTGATAAATTTGCTTCCTGCTGCCAGGATGTAGCACTGTCTATTTTCCTAAGGGAGAATTCTATTTGTCAGATTGAACTCTTTTGTCCTCTAGACTGTAAGCCTGTTGTGGGTGGTGAATGTATCTACCAACTATATTTTACTCTACAGAGCACTTAGTACAATACTCTCCTCAGAGGAAGTGCTCAATAAATACCATTGATTGATTTTGTCTATTAACAATGTTATCAACCTAAAGTGCCCACTGATGCCGTCTCCACTTGACAAATGTATGAAATCAGAGATGCAAGTCAGACAAGCAAGTGATCCATCCCTTTTGCTTGAAATACACAGACAAATGAGCTGGAAAATTTCCCTCCAAAACTATCTGAAAATTTTTCTCAGCTATCTTCTCTGAATCACCAGTGGATATTTGGTTGCAAGGTTCTGGTGACTGGCAATTTGACAATGATCATAAGGGGAACAGAAATGATTTCTCTTTTGCGATCAAAATCCACTGAAAATGTGTTTTTCCTTTCCTGTATCTCTACTCATTTTTCTAAAGCAAAATTCAGTTTGCCATCATCTTGTGCAAACCTTCTGCAAGGAGAGACTGGTCATACTCCCATAAGGCTGATTGGACAAAATGTTATGAGGTTCCTGAATATCTGTAGAATCCAGTTTAAATGTGAGAGGAGAAATAGTGAACCTAATGACTCTGCTTCAGGGCAGACCTAGAGGAAGGATAGACAAATCGAGTCAGGTAGAGATGTTTGCCACAGTCTGGGCAAACTATATTCTTTCTGACTGACCTGGAGAAGTCACCAAGTTTTTAGTTCACTTAAAGGTCCTCCTTCATAAAGGATCAAGATGTTCTGAGAGGAGGATCTTGAGCTAATATTGCAGAGAAAGAATGGCAATCAATGGAAATTGGACTAAAATTCATTGCTGCTTTAAATCCAGACTTTACTCCAAGAAAATAGATCTCAGATTTAGTTTGGGTTTATCCAGAAGCCACCTGGGATCTTATGGAATCTCAGACCTGGTGCTTTTGTAGTTTCTAGGATTTTGTATCTTTGGCAGGGGTAAGAAAATTAAGCTGAGAGACGTGGTTGTGGCTGGAATGGAGTAGCCACCAGTTCCATGTTAACCGTGTTAGGCTTGTGTCTGTTTTACCTCAAGGAGACTGTAACTGGAGCAAGCCATTGCTGGAGTTGGGTGAACAAGGAACAGAGGAATAAATCAATCAATCAATCAATCAATCGTATTTATTGAGCGCTTACTATGTGCAGAGCACTGTACTAAGCGCTTGGGAAGTACAAATTGGCATCACATAGAGACAGTCCCTACCCGATAGTGGGCTCACAGTCTAAAAGGGGGAGACAGAGAACAGAACCAAACATACCAACAAAATAAAATAGGTAGGATAGAAATGTACAAGTAAAATAAATAAATAAATAAATAAACAGAGTAATAAATATGTACAACCATATATACATATATACAGGTGCTGTGGGGAGGGGAAGGCGGTAAGGCGGGGGGATGGAGAGGGGGACGAGGGGGAGAGGAAAGAAGGGGCTCAATCTGGGAAGGCCTCCTGGAGGAGGTGAGCTCTCAGCAGGGCCTTGAAGGGAGGAAGAGAGCTAGCTTGGCGGATGGGCAGAGGGAGGGCATTCCAGGCCCGGGGGATGACGTGGGCCGGGGGTCGATGGCGGGACAGGCGAGAGCGAGGTACAGTGAGGAGATTAGTGGTGGAGGAGCGGAGGGTGCGGGCTGGGCAGTAGAAGGAGAGAAGGGAGGTGAGGTAGGAGGGGGCGAGGTGATGGAGAGCCTTGAAGCCCAGGGTGAGGAGTTTCTGCCTGATGCGCAGATTGATCGGTAGCCATTGGAGGTTTTTGAGGAGGGGAGTGATATGTCCAGAGCGTTTCTGGACAAAGATAATCCGGGCAGCAGCATGAAGTATGGATTGAAGTGGAGAGAGACACGAGGATGGGAGATCAGAGAGAAGGCTAGTGCAGTAGTCCAGACGGGATAGGATGAGAGCTTGAATTAGCAGGGTAGCGGTTTGGATGGAGAGGAAAGGGCGGATCTTGGCAATGTTGCGGAGCTGAGACCGGCAGGTTTTGGTGACGGCTTGGATGTGAGGGGTGAATGAGAGAGCGGAGTCGAGGATGACACCAAGGTTGCGGGCTTGTGAGACGGGAAGGATGGTAGTGCCGTCAACAGAGATGGGAAAGTCAGGGAGAGGACAAGGTTTGGGAGGGAAGACAAATCCACATCTACAAAGGCAAAGAAAGTGAATATTTGGATGGGTCTTTAATCACTCCTCCCAAGCAAAAGAAGTCACACTTTGTTTTTATCTTAGACAAATCAGGATACTATAAATTGATCAATTTACTGAGCACCTACTGTGTGTAAAGCACTGTACTAAGCACTTGGGAGAGTACAGTCGAATTAACAGTCATGGTCCTTGCCCTTAAGTAGCTTGCATTTCAGCAGGGGAAATAGATACTG
This sequence comes from Tachyglossus aculeatus, assembly GCF_015852505.1. NCBI lineage: Eukaryota > Metazoa > Chordata > Mammalia > Monotremata > Tachyglossidae > Tachyglossus > Tachyglossus aculeatus. The sequence goes on along the minus strand of NW_024045100.1, from coordinate 1,849,571 downwards.
AAATAATGCAGAGAGACGAGGAAAGAGCAAAAGGGGATGCCTACATGAATTAATGCTTGAAGAATTTATTATATAAGATGTGGAAATAAGTGTTATGGAAGCTTGAGTTTGTAGGTACTCCGATGGCACCGAAGTGCTAAGATGGCAATTGAAGGAAACATAGCCTGAGGAGAGGAAATAATTAATCAGAGTAGATCTCTTGGTCAGATATATGATTTCAGTAACACTTTGAAATTGGGAAGTTTGAAGAAGTGGGGGAAGGGGTTCTGTAGGATTTGCAGAGAGAGGGAGTTCCAGGCAGAAAGAAAAAAGACATGAGAAAGCAATCCCTAGCCGAAGAGACAAGAATGAAGCACCGTCTGGGAGGAGCAAAGAGTGCTAGTTGGGTGCAGTGAGAAAAGAGAGTGGATAAGTAGAAAGGACAAAGTTTATTGAGTGTTTTAAAGCCAGTGATTAGTAGTTCCTGCTTAACGTGGAGAAGACTGGGAAACCATTGGAGGTTTTCAAGGAGCACAGAGATGTGGTAGAACAACATATTAGAAAGATCAACATTTTAGAGAACCAATGTGGCCAAAGGATAGAGCACAGGTCTGGGTGTCAGAAGGACCTGAGTTATAATATCTGCCCTGCCCTTAGCTTGCTCTGTGACTTTGGGAAAGTCACTTCACTTCTTTGTGTCTCAATTACCTCATCTGTAAAATGGGGATAAAGACTGTGAGCCCTCTTTGGGACATGAACTGTGTCCAACCTGATTAACATGTAGCTATCCCAGCACTTACTATAGTACCTGGCACATAATAAGCACTTAACAAATACAATAAAAATAAATTCTGGGCTCAGAATGAAATATGGTTAGGAGAGTAGAGTAACTGATGTGGCTGTCAATACAGGAGTATGTCTCTGAGAGGGAATATCCTGCCTGCTACTTGCTAAAGTACTTTATCAAATGAGCTACTGAGGTTGGGGGACAATACTACAAACATCATAGGAAATTATCCACTTTAATATTAATTAATTCATTCATTCAATTGTATTTATTGAGCACTTACTGTGTGCAGAGCACTGTACTAAGCGCTTGGGAAGTACAAGTTGGCAACATATAGAGACGGTCCCTACCCAACAGTGGGCTCACAGTCTAGAATGGGGAGACAGACAACAAAATGAATCAATCAATCAATCGTATTCATTGAGCACTTACTGTGTGCAGAGCACTGTACTAAGTGCTTGGGAAGTACAAGTTGGCAACATGTAGAGACAGTCCCTACCCAACAGTGGGCTCACAGTCTAGAAAGGGGAGACAGAGAACAAAACTAAACATATTAACAAAATAAAATAAATAGAATAGATATGTACAAGTAAAATAAATAAATAAATAGAGTAATAAATCCGTATAAACATATATACATATATACAGGTGCTGTGAGGAAGGGAAGGAGGTAAGGCAAGGGATGGGGAAGAGGGAGGAAGGGGAGAGAAAGGAGGGGGCTCAGTCTGGGAAGGCCTCCTGGAGGAGGTGAGCTCTAGGTAGGGCTTTGAAGGGAGGAAGAAGCTAGCTTGGCAGTTGTGCAGAGGGAGGGAATTCCAGGACAGGGGGAGGACGTGGGCCGGAGGGTCGACGGCGGGACAGGTGAGAATGAGGCACAGTGAGGAGGTTAGCGGCAGAGGAGTGGAGGGTGCAGACTGTGCTGTAGAAGGAAAGAAGGGAGGTGAGGTAGGAGGGGGCAAGGTGATGGAGAGCCTTAAAGCCGAGAGTGAGGAGTTTTTGCCTGATGCATAGGTTGATTGGTAGCCACTGGAGATTTTTGAGGAGGGGAGTAACATGTCCAGAGCGTTTCTGCACAAAGATGATTCGGACAGCAGCGTGAAGTGTAGATTGAAGTGGGGAGAGACAGGAGGATGGGAGATCAGAGATGAGGCTGATGCAGTAATCCACCCGGGATAGGATGAGAGATTGAACGAGCCGGGTAGTGGTTTGGGTGGAGAGGAAAGGGCAGATCTTGGCGATGTAGCGGAGGTGAGACCGGCACGTTTTGGTGACCGATTGGATGTGAGGGTTGAACGAGAGACCGGAGTCGAGGATGACACCAAGGTTGCGGGCTTTTGAGACGGGAAGTATGGTAGTGCCGTCAACAGTGATGAGAATGTCAGGGAGAGGGCAGGGTTTGAGAGGGAAGATGAGGAGTTCAGTCTTGGACATATTGAGTTTTAGGTGGCAGACAGACATCCAGATGGAGATGTCTTGAAGGCAGGAGTAGACACGAGCCTGAAGGGAGGGAGAGAGATCAGGGGCAGAGATGTAGATTTGGTTGTCATCAGCATAGAGATGATAGTGAAGCCGTGGGAGTGAATGAGTTCACCAAAGGAGTGAGTGTAGATAGACAACAGAAGGGGACCAAGAACTGGTCCTTGAGGAACCCCTACAGTAAGGGGATGGGAGGGGGAAGAAACTCCTTACCATCAGCTTTAGAGCACTTAATCACCTTGCCCCCTCCTACCTTTCCTCACTACCCCCTACTATAACCCAGCCCAGACACTTCACTCCTCTCGTGCCAACCTACTCACTGTACCTTGATCTTCTCTATCTCATTGCCGACCTCTTCCCCACATTCTGCCTCTGTCCCGGTTGCCCTTCCTCTTCATATCCAACAGATGATCACTCTCCCCACCATCAAAGCCTCGTTGAAGACATATCTCCAAGAGGATTTTCCTATGAAGTATGGATTAGAATGGAGAGAAATGGGAGGCAGGGAGGTTAGAAAGGAGGTGATTGTAGTGATCAAGATGGGTTAGGACAGTGCTTGGATTAATGTGGTTTGGATGGAGAGGAAAAGGCAAGCTTATTCGTGGCTTAGTGGAAAGAGCATGGGCTTAGGAATCAGAAGTCATGGGTTCTAATTGCAGCCCCGCCATTTCTCAGTCATGTTATTTTAGGCAAAGCACTTAACTTCTCTGTGCCTCAGTTCCTCATTTGTAAAATAGGGATTAAGACTGAGAGCCTTGGGATCCTGTGGGACATCCTGATCACCTTGTATCTGATGCTGTGCTTAGAACAGTGCATGGCACATAGCAAGTGCCTTACAAATGCCATTATTATTGTTATTATTATTGTTATCATTATTATTATGATGATCATCTCAGTAAAGAAAAATGGCTTCTGTCAGGATCTCCAGTGTGCTGTGAAATCCATCACTCAATCGATCACATTTATTGAGCACTCACTGTGTGCAGAGCACTGATGCTGATGAAGATGGTATTTGTTATGCACTTAATTTGTGCCAAGCACAGTTCTAAATGTTGGGGTAGATGCAAGGTAATCAGGTTGGCCCACATGGGGCTCACGGTCTTCATCCCCATTTTACAGATGGGGGAACTGAGGCACAGAGGACTTAAATGACTTGCCCAGGGTCACACAGCTGACAAGTTGCAGAGTTGGGATTATAACCCTTGACCTCTAACTCCCAATCCCGTGCTCTTTCCAGTAGGTCACACTGCTGCTCAAGCACTCTACGAAGTGCTTAGGAAAATACAATACAGCAGAGTTGGTAGACATGTTCCCTGCTCACAGTGAGCTCAATTATAAATAAATAAATTGCAGGTAGATACATAGGTTCTGTGGGGCTGAGGGAGGGGTGAATAAAGGGTGAAACTCCAAGTGAAATATTACCAATGGTACTAGCCATGCCGGTTGACAAGCTCTGAACTAAGTGGATAGATTACTGGATTCAGCATGTCTAAGCACTTAGTACAGCACTCTGCACAGAACATGCACTCAGTCAATACCCTTGATTGATTGATAACCCTTGGCTGAAGGTGGGGTCTGATACAAATTACTTAGCTTGATTTTTCTTTTGTCGAATGGGACCAAGGTTTTTTAAGAATGAGTGAAATATTAGGTATTAGAAATAAAGTATCTTGGGTTCTATGGAAAAAAAAAACAGTGCTAAAGAAATTCAATTATCTTTATCTTTCAGGTAAACCAGTTCTCTGTCGTGCAATCTCACTGGTATGTTCATCACCAACACTGAATCGATGGAAAAAACCAACAGTGTGACCGAATTAATTCTCCTGGGACTTACCCAGAATCCCGAGTTGCAGAAACTTTTATTTATTTTGTTCCTAATCATATACCTGGTGCCTCTTTTGGGAAACCTACTTGTGGTCATAACCATCTAGGCTAGCCAGAATCTCAGCTCCCCTATGTACTACTTCCTCTCATACTTATCTTTCATAGATGCCATCTACTCCACTTCCACTACTCCCAAAATGATTGTAGACAGCCTGTCTGCCAGGAAAGCCATCTCCTACGATGGCTGCATGGTCCAGCTCTTTGTATCACACTTCTTTGGAGGGACAGAGACCATCCTTCTCATTGTGATGGCCTATGATCGTTACGTGGCCATCTGCAAAACCCTGCACTACTTGATCATTATGAACTGGCAGGTGTGTGTCCTACTGTTGGGGGTGGCCTGGGTAGTGGGCTTCTTTCACTTAATAATTCAGATTCTCTTCCTATTCTGGCTGCCCTTCTGTGGTCCCAATGCCACTGATGAATGACATTGGAGAAGCAGTGTGGCTCAGTGGAAAGAGAACGGGCCTGGGAGCCAGAGGTCATGGGTTCTAATCTTGGCTCTGCCACTTGTCAGCTGTGTGACTTTGGGCAAGTCAGTTAACTTCTCTGGGCCTCAGTTACCTCATCTGTAAAATGGGGATTAAAACTGTGAGCCCCATGTGGGACAATCTGATCACCTTGTATCTCCCCTAGTGCTTAGAACAGTGCTTCGCACATAGTAAGTGCTTAACAAATGCCATTATCATTATTATTATTATTATTATCATTATTATTGATCATTTTCTCTGTGACATGTACCCTTGTGTTGGAACTCGCCTGCACAAACACCTATGTCCTGGGCCTATCAGTGGCTGCCAACGATGGCCTGATCTGCACTCTCTGTTTCCTCATGTTGGCCATCTCTTACATGGTCATCTTGAACTCCCTAAGAGGTTATAGATCAGAGGGAAGGCGCAAAGCCCTGTCCAACTGTGTCTCTCACATCACAGTCGCCATGCTGTTCATTGTTCCCTGTATCTTCACCTTCATGAGGCCTGTTTCCACCTTCCCCATGGATAAAGCAGTGGCCGTATTCTATGTTTTCATTACTCTCAAGTTAAACCCCTTGATCTACACCATGAGAAATGTGGAGGTGAAAAATGCCATGAGGAATGTATGGACCCAAAAAATGACATCAGGAGAGAAGTGAATCACTTTCTGAGAATTATGTTGCTGTTCTTTTCAGTGGGAGAAGAAAGGAGCCAGTGGGTTCTTCAGATGCTTTAAGATAAATCACTGTGGCTTAATCTCTTCTAAAAGAACCATACTTGAAGGTTTTAATGTATTCTGAATTGTCAGAACAATGAATGTCATTTGCTGTATGTGTTTAAGTCTTCCTTTTCATTATACACAATGATTATAAGACTGTTTTCCATATATTCTAGTGGTAATTGTAATCCTCTTAAGGGAAGAATAGAAAGGAAGACAGATAATTTTGGTAAATGGGAGAGCACTCAGTATTATATACTCAATAAGTGAAATCAATGTGTCCAGGTTGACATAGTAATGTCTTTATCCATGAAGGAGAAGATATATTTTTATTGGGATTTGGATAGACTTGACACAGCAGAGCCAGCATTCTGTGATGAAGAAAGAGGGAAGAAAACCTTAGGGACCACCTGGACTTGGGAAAATCAGTAAGAACAGCCCAAGCCTGCTCAAGTGGGCCCTGCATCAGCTTTTTAATCAGCAAAATAGCCACCCACTTTCAGATGAAACAAAACCGGTCTTGAATATACTCCAACACAAACATAGCTCCTTCTGGACAATATTACTCTTTGACAGTGAAACCTGAAAACTATTCAGATTATTGTTGCTACATATGATGTAGAATGCTTATCTGACCATCACTAAAGAAAATAATAATATTACAAGAATAATGAAAATAATGAAAATTGTGGTATTTTTTAAGTGCTTACTATGTGCCAAGTGCTATACTGAGCCATGGAGTAGACACAAAATAACCTGGGTGGAGAGTTTCTGTCCCATATAGGGCTCACAGTCCAAGTAGGATGGAGAATAGGTATTTAACTCCCATTTTTCAGTTGAGGAAACTGAAGCACCATGAAGTTAAACAACTTGCTCAAGGTCACACAGCAAACAAGTGACAGAGGCAGGATTAGAACCCATGTCTTCTGACTCCCAGGCCTGTGTCCTTCCAACTAGGCCATGTTACTTCTCCAAATCCAATCCAAATTTAGTTTAGCAATCTCATAAGGTACCAAACAGTTAGTTAAATTGTCCAGATGGTTTGATGTCCATCTTCTGGAGAATTAAAATAACTGCAAGAGGCTTAATCAATCAATCAATCGTATTTATTGAGCGCTTACTGTGTGCAGAGCACTGTACTAAGTGGTTGGGAAGTACAAACTGGCAACATATAGAGACAGTCCCTACCCAACAGTGGGCTCACAGTCTAGAAGGGGGAGACAGAGAACAAAACCAAACATACTAACAAAATAAAATGAATAGATAGATACAAGTAAAATAAATAAATAAATAGAGTAATAAATATGTACAAACATATATACATATATACAGGTGCTGTGGGGAAGGGAAGGAGGTAAAGCAGGCGGGATGGAGGGGGAGACGAGGGGGAGAGGAAGGAAGGGGCTCAGTTTGGGAAGGCCTCCTGGAGGAGATGAGCTCTCAGTAGGGCCTTGAAGGGAGGAAGAGAACTAGCTTGGCGGATGGGCAGAGGGAGGGCATTCCAGGCCTGGGGAAGTACGTGGGCTGGGGGTCGATGGTGGAACAGGAGGGTTAAGTAGGTGCGAATGAGATTGTCGTTAATGTAACTTGGTGATAACAAGGGCCTTTTTCCCGGGGTGGCGGCGGGGGGGGAGAGTCAGTCAGGACCGGAACGGGAAGGGGGGTTGGGGGGCACTGTAAGGAAGGTCGCCTAAGTGGGGGGGGGGGGGGGGGGGGTTGGAAGCAGGGGGCGTCAATGGCGGAGCTCGGAGGAGAGGATCATTCCTGGAACAACGGGGGCCACGCGGTGTGATGGCGGGCGGCGGGCGGGCCTCTCGGGAACGGAGTCCCGGGCATCTATGGCGGCGCTCTGAGGAGAGGATCCTTCCGGGAGCAGCGGAGGCCACGCGGTGTGATGGCGGGCGGGCAGGCCTCTCGGGAACGGAGTCCCGGTCGTCTATGGCGGCGCTCTGAGGAGAGGATCCTTCCGGGAGCAGTGGGGGCCACGCGGTGTGATGGCGGGCGGGCCTCTCGGGAACGGAGTCCCGGGCGTCTATGGCGGTGCTCTGAGGAGAGGATCCTTCCGGGAGGAACGGGGGCCTTCTGTAGCCCTATCTGAGCAAGGGATACCGTGTATCACTACCAATGACACCATCACTTATTTTTCTATGTGAGATACTACCTTGAAAAGTATCTCAAATCTTATGTACTCTGTTACTTGGTCTCATCTGTAATTTGAATTGTAAGCTCCTGGAGGGCAGGGATCATGTATTATTTTCATTTTATATGACAAGCAGCACACATGATCTAATGGAAAGAGTACTGGTCTGGGAGTCAAGTGACCAGAGGTTTAAACCTTTCTTCCACTTATTGTGTTACCTTGGGCAAGTCACTATTTTTGTGATACTTTATAAGCACTTACTATGTGCCAAGCACTGTACTAAGCACTGGGGTGGATACAAGATTATAATAATTATGGTATTTGTTAAGTGATTACTATGTGCTAGACACTGTACTAAGCTCTGGGCACTATACTGAGCACTGGACTCAGTCCATACCCCATATCAGGCTCATAGTCAAAGTAGGAGAGTGTAGGATTTGATCCCATTTTACAAATGGAGTAACTGAGGTACAGAGAAGTTTAATGACTTCTCCAAGGTTGCACAGCAGAGAAGCGGCAGAGATTAAAACTCAGTTCCTTTGACTCCCAGGCCCATACCCTTTCCTCTGGGTCACGTTACTTCCCACTTAGCTTCTCTGTACTTCAGTTTCCTCATTTGTAAAAATGGGAATGAGATCCCTGTCCTCCTTCTCTCTTAGACTTGGAGCCCCATGTGGGACTGGAATTGTGTCTGATCTGCTTATATTGTGGTAATTTAAAGTAGAAGCTCTTTACCATTTGCTTTAAAGCACATGATCACCTTGCCCCTTCAGACCTCACCTTGCTACTCTCTTACTCTTTAAAGAGCATGGGCTTGGGAGTCAGAGGTCATAGGTTTGAATCCCCACTCAGCCACTTGTCAGCTGTGTGACCTAGGGCAAGCCACTTAACTTCTCTGTGCCTCAATTACCTCATCTGTAAAATGGGGATTAAGACTATGAGCCCCACGTGGGACAACGTGATCACCTTGTATCCTCCCCAGCCCTTAGAACAGTGCTTTACACATAGTAAGTGCTTAACAACTACCAACATTATTATTATTATTACTATAACCCAGCCCACACACTTCACTTCTCTAATGTCAAACTTCTCTTTCCCCCTCGATCTCGTCTATCTCGCCACCAACCCCTCACACATGCCCTTGCCATGGCAAGCCTTTTAACTTCTCTGTGTCTCAGTTACCTCATCTGTACAATGGGGATTAAGATTGTGAGCCCCACGTGGGACAACCTGATTACCTTGTATCTACCCCAGCACGTAGGACGGTACTTGGCACATAGGAAGCACTTAACAAATACCATCATTATAATCATCATGTCCTAACTCTGGCCAGGAATGCCCTCCCTCTTCCTATCCAACAGACATTTACTCTCCCCCCGTCAAAGCCTTATTGACGGTACATCTCCTCCGAGAGGCCTTCCCTGACCAAACTCTCATTTCCCTCTTGACTTGCTCCCCTCATTCATCTCCTGACCCAGCCCCACAGAACGTATACACACATCCATAATTTATTTATTTATATTAATGTCTGTCTCCCCCTCTAGACTGTAAGTTCAGTGTTGGCAGGGAATGTGTCTGTTAGATTGTTGAGTTCTCCACCCCTGTTCCCTCTCCCTCTCTCCAGGCTCGTATTTCCTCCTACCTTCAGGACATTTCCATCTGGATGTCTGCCCACCATCTAAAACTCAGCATGTCCAGAACTGAGATCCTTATCTTCCCTCTCAAACCCTGTCCTCTCCCTGAATTTCCCATCACTGTAGACGGTACTACCATCCTCCCATCTCACAAGCCGGCAGCCTTGGTGTTATTCTTGACTCCACTCTCTCATTCACCCCACACATCCAATCCGTCACCAAAACCTGCCAGTCTCACCTCCACAGCAATGCCAAAACCCACTGAGGCTTCTATCACTGTGAGCTAATATCACTGGTTTTAATCCCAGCTCAGCCACTAATCTGCTATGTGACCTTAGGAAAGTCACTTCATTTCTCTGGACCTCAATTGCCTCCTTTGTAAAATGGGGATTAACTACTGCTCTCCCTTCAATTTAGACTGTGAGCCGGATGAAGGACAGAGATTGTATCTGATCTGATTATCTGCTATCTACCCCAGGGCTTAATACAGTTCTTAGTACGGAGTAAATATTTAACACCTAGTATCATTATTATCCTAGCTCCAGGGTCTAGACAGAGAGTATTTTTCCATCCTAAACAATTGGTTTTCTGGAGATGAAAATAGAAAGAAAACTCCGTGGCTCTCAGATTCTTGTTCTGAAGATGTAGGAATGATTATATTGGCTCTGAGGAACATAGGGACCCAATCCTTTGAGATTTTGACAGCATATCTGACAGTCCCCAGTAGCTATTAGGCAAATGGGTGGTAGGGCTTAATTGTCAATGCTCAGTCCAGAGAATATGAACTGATAGTCGGGGAATCCAGGTCATTTAAATATAACCCAAGAGAAGCAGTCTGCCCCACCAAAACCTTTTGTCCCACTTAACCCAGCCGCAGACAATAAAAGGCAACCTGTTGTAAACCTCCCTCTGGTTTCGAACAATAATAATAATAATTGTGGCATTTGTTAAGCGATTACTATGTGCCAGGCATTGTTCTAAGTGCAGGAGTGGATACAAGCAAATTGGATTGGGCATGGTCCCTTACCACTTGGGACTCACAGTCTTAACCCCCATTTTACATATGAGGTAGCTGAGGTACAAAGAAGTCAATTGATTTGCCCAAGGTCACACAGGAGATAAATTGCAGAGCCAGGTTCAGAACACTGATCCTTCTGAATCCCAGGCTCATGCTCTATCCACTAAGCCATGATGTTTCCTTGCAAGGATAGGGTGAACTGTGGCCTGAGAACAAGTAGGTACTCATGTTCTTTCAACCCAGGGAGTAAAAGGAAATAGAGATGTACTGGGAGATCAATCAATCAATCAATCAATCAAATGCATTGAGTGCTGTGTCCAGAGCACTGTACTAAGTGCTTGGAAGAGTACAGTATAATAAGTGGGTAGACACGTTCCTTGTCCACAAGGAGTGTGCAGTCTAGAAGGAGATGGGTGAGGCAGGGAATGTTGGGAAATATTTTCTAGCCTTATTTATTCTTTCATTCAATCGCATTTATTGAGAACTTACTGTGTGCATAGCATTCTGCTAAGTGCTTGGAAAGTACAAGTCTGCAACATATAGAGACAACCCAACAATGGGCTCTCAGTCTATAAGGGGGAGACAAACAACAAAAACAAAGCATGTAGACAGGTGTCAAAATCATCAGAACAAATAGAATCAAAGCTATACGCACCTTATTAACAAAATAAATAGAATAGTAAATATTTGCCAGTAAAATAAATACAGTGATTAATCTGTACAAATATATACAAATGCTGTGGGGAGGGGAAGGAGGTAGGGTGGGGGTAATGGGAAGGAGGAGAGGAAAAATTATGAAAATTGAACACTACTAGTAAAGCATATTTAAAGTTATTTTCGTATTCAGTAACCCAAATAATAACTGGGGCATTTGTTCAGCACTTACTCCATGCCACGCATTGTACTAGGCTCTGTGGTAAATACAAGATAATCAGTTCAGACACAGAACCTGTCCCATCTGGGACTCATAGTCTACGAGGGAGTGAAAACAGGTATTGAATCTCATTTCACAGATGAGGAAATTTAGGCACAAGGAAATATTTGCCCAGGGTCACACAACAGACAGGTGGCAGGAGTTGGGATTAGAATTCAGATCTACTTATTTCTCGTTGTGTGCTGTTTCCCCTAGGCCATACTGCTTCTCAGGCATGTCTGCAGGTCTCTGCCCAATATGTGGAAATATTGGCTGGAAATATTGGCTAAAACTGGGTCTTGGCTGGATTAGGGGGGCTGGGTGATCTGTTCCTTATCATCCTCGGTGGTATTTAGTGAGTACTTAATGTGTGCAGAGCACTATACTAAGCACTTGGGAGAGTACAATACAAAAGAGTTGGTAGACAGTTCCCTGCCCACAACAAGCTCACATGGAGTGGAACTGAGCAGTCTATGTAGGAAGGAGAACAGGTATTTATTCCTCATTTTACTGATGAGAAAGTGAGGCACAGAGAAGCATCCAAAATCACTCAGGAAGCATGTGGCAGAGCTGCGATGAGAATACAGGTTCTGTGACTTCCAGGCCTCTGCCTTTACCACTGTGCCACACTATAGTATGAGTCTTGTTATGCGTTAAGGTTTCTTGTAAGCTTTCCTTTCAAAGGTCCTTGAGACAGTTATCCAGGTTCAATCAATCAATCAATCATACTGAGCACGTACCATATGCAGAGCACTGAATTAAACATTTGGGAGAATACAATGTAGCAATATAACAGTTATATTCCCTGCCCACAGTGAGTTTACAGACTAGAAGGGAAGACAGGCATTGTTCTGGATAAATAAATTAGGGATATGTACATAAGTGCTGTGGGGCTGAGGTGAGGGGTGAATAAAAGGAGCAAATCAGGAAGTTGCAGAAGGGAGTGGGAGAAAAGGAAATGAGGGCTTAGTCAAGGAAGGCCTCTTGGCAGAAATGTGTTGATCAAGAGTTGAGCAAGAGTTGCTCCAGTCTGGTGGCTGCTCTAGGAGGACACATGTATGGAGATGTGCTGAGCAGTCTAGTCCACTTTGCACAGACCAATGACAACTTGAAGGAAAATGTACCAGAAAACTGCTTGGAGAAGCAGTGTGGTCTGGTGGAGAGACCCCAGGCCTGGGAGTCAGAAGGACCTAAGTTCTAATCCTGACTCTTCCGCTTGTCTGCTGTGCAACCTTGAGAAAGTCGCTACACCTCTCTGTGCTTCATTTACCTCATCTGTAAAATGGGGATCAATACTGTGAGCTGATGTGGGTCGATAGCTTTAATTCTATTTGTTCTGACAATTTTGACACCTGTTTACATGTTTTGTTTTGTTGTCTGTATCCCCCTTCTAGACTGTGAGCCGGTTGTTGGGTAGGGACCATATATGTTGCCGACTTGTACTTCCCAAGCACTTAGTACTGTGCTCTGCACACAGTAAGCGCTCAATAAATACGATTGAATGAATGAATGAGCCCAATCACCCCAGCGCTTAGTACAGTGCCTGTCACACAGTAAGCACTTAACAAATACCACAATTATTATTACTAAAATTTTTCACAACTAAGGACTTAATTCAACAGCGCTGAGCTGAAAGCAGAAACTGAATTCCTCCCTTTGCTTTCTGTGAGCAGACCCCAGAGTTCTCTGTCTCTACCTGCAGGTATTTGCTCTTCAAGGTCAGGGATAGAATCTATTAACTCTATTGTAAGAATAACAATAATAATTATTATTATGGTATTTGTTAAGTGCTTACAATGGGCAAAAAACTGTATTAAGCACTAGGGAAAAGACAAAGGCTGGCTACAGTCCATGTGCTACATCAGCTTCACAGTTTAAGCAAGAGGGAGAACAGTCGCTGAATCCCCAACAGTCACCGAATCCCCCTTTTACAAATGAGGAATTGGAGGCAGAGAGAAGTAAAGTGACTCACCCTAGCACCCTCCACAGGCAACTGCCAGAGCTGGGATTAGCACCCTGATGGTCTGACTCCCAGGCCCATGCTCTTTCCTCTAGGTCGTACTTGACAATGCTCAACACAGAATAGAAGCTCAATAAATACGATTGATGGCATTATTGATTGAGGATTTGCTGCAATCTCTTTTCTACTGCCTCTTTTCAGATTTTTGTCCTGAGACCAAAATGGGAGAAGGTTAGCTTTTGGGCACATACAAGAACGACTGAAATTTCTCTCAAACTCTTTCTTGAAAAGCTTGTAAAAAAATTTGTTGCACTTTGTTTTGCCTCTTCATTACAAACTGCTGATCCCTCATTCCTTAGTGAAGGGACAAAAACCCACCTGAGTTACAATAATGTGGAAATAATTCAAAGATTAATTATATTTAGATTCAGTTCAAAAGGCCAAAGGTAAATTCTTTTACAATGTTGGCAATAGAAACCCTAATCATGAGTGTTCCTTTTCACATGGTATCTCCTCCAGCCAAATGGCATGTGGAACACTGATGCAAAGAATTCCAGTTCCTCATGGCCCTAATTGCCAACGATTGATGGTTTCAGCAACATTTGAATACAGTAGGAATTGCACTCCTGAGGGCAAAACCTTCCAATAAAATGACTACATATGGAGATGTGAAAGACAGTTCAGTCTGAAACCATTCTACCTTAGAATTATCCAGATAATGGCCTTAATTTTTGCCTTAGCTATGGTTTTTCACACCTGGCTTGTTTGTACAGCTATAGCAAGCCCTACCTATGGCAGTTTAAGAACTGCTGTTGAATATAAATATCTCAGTATCCGATTCAAAGATGCAATGCACAATTTACAGAACTACCTTGATGAGAACATGCATCTTGACAAACATTCATCATTTTACACGAGAAATGCATTATATCCTCCAAGACTATGCTTTTCCATGTGTTATTTTCCACGGGGCATCTTTCACATCTTTGTTTCTCGAGCTGTAGATCAGAGGATTCAGCATTGGTATCACAAGAGTATAAAACACAGAAACCACTTTGTCATTCTCTGGCACATAATGTGAACTGGGCCGAATGTATATGAAGATGGCAGTACCACATAATAGGCCAACCACCATTATGTGGGAGACACAGGTGTAGAAGGCCTTGCATCTCCCTGCTGCAGAGTGGGTGACACTGCAATTTCCAGAGGTGTGAGAGTTCCATTGAAAAGCACCAGGCTGAAAAGCAAGACCTCATTTGGGAAAGTGTTACTGCAAGATCATTTTAATACTGGGGGGAGATCACAGAAGAAATGATTGATGACATTTGACTTGCTAAATGGCAGACGGAATATCAGCAGCACCTTAGTGAGTCTCTGGAGCAAACCAATGAGATATGAACCAAGTATGAGCTGAGTGCAATCTCTGGGGGACATAGCAACCACATAGAGTAGAGGGTTGCAGATTGTCATGAAGTAATCATATGTCATGCCCGCCAGGAGGTAACCCTCCGTGGTTATACAGGCCAGTAAGAGATACATCTGGATGGCACATTCTATCAAGGAAATAGTTCTTACCTCCAGAAAGAAGTCTGCAAGCATCTTGGGAGCAGTGGCTGAAGAATATGAAAGATCCAAGGCAGACAAGTTGCCAAGAAAGAAGAACACTGGAGTGTGAAGTCGAGAATCGATTGTGATTAGCACAGTCAATCCCAAATTTCCCAAAAGGCTGATCAGATAGATTGCCAGAATCACCAAAAAGAGAAGGAGCTGGAATTCTGGGAGATAAGTGAGTCACATAAGAATGAATTCAGTGACTACAGTGATATTGCCAGGGTACATCACGCTAATATATGTGTTTAATCTGAAGGTAAATGGAAAAAAAAGTAGCATTAGAGTGAATGATGACAAAATTACCTTTGATTCCATTAATTCAGACCCAGGCATGATTCCTTTGGTTCCAGAGAGAGGGCTGCTCCCATGCTTTCTGTCGTCCTCACTGGACTCACCTGGCTTTCAGGCCTAATTCTATATCTAAGTATGCAAGCCACCTGAGTTCAGATCCTGAGTCTCTGCTTCTGGTGTGTCTTCAGTTCTTAGTGCAAAGCTTTGCACAGAGTAGTTGCTCAGTGACTTGACATTAACCACTCAGTCACTGTGCAATAAATGAATCCAACCACTCGGGGGCCATCTTGCCTATCACTTAATGTAGCCCTCTGCACACAGTAAGAGCTCAACAAATATGACTTACTGACATTTTCTAGTACTGCATAACTGCTAAACGGCCCCTAGTAAACTCAGTGTGTGAATGCACCTTTCATAGTAATAATTATAATAATGATGGCATTTATTAAGCACTCACTATGTGCTACTGTTCTAAGCACTGGAGAGGATAGAAGATGATAAGGTTGTCCCACAGGGGGCTCACAGTTTTAATCCCCATTTTGCAGATGAGGTAACTGAGGGCCAGAGAAGTTAAGTGACTTGCCCGAAGTCACACAGTTGAAAATTGACAGAGCTGAGATTTGAACCCATGACCTCTGACTCCAAAGCCTGTGCTCTGTCCTCTGAGCCATGCTGCTTCTCTGTACCTCACACACTACCAGGTAATGACTAGGTAAGAGGAGATTTTTACTTGCTGTAATGTTCTTCCCTCTGTGATACCATGATGTTGACTCTTGCATTTCAAAATATAAATTATAGGCTCTTATTGTTCAAGAGGATTTGGTCCTAGAGTCCACTTTTTAACTGAAATTTCCCCAACTGTTTTAGTTATTGCATGTGAATTGGGTTGGAGTTATTGTAAATATAACAAAATCATATATATATGTATATATAGACATAGATATATCCATATATCTATGTCTATATATATATATATTTGTTAAAGTAAGCAAAAAAATAGTATTTGTTAAGTGCTTACTATTTGCCAGACACTGTACTAAGCACTGAGGTAGATACAAGCTAATCAGGTTGGACACTGTCCACAGCCCACATGGGGCTCTCATTCTTAATCCCCATTTTAAAGATGGGGTGCCTGAGGTACAAAGATATTAAATGACTTGCCGAGGTCATACAGCAGACAGGTGGAGCTGGGATTAGAACCTAGTTCCTTCTGACTCCCAGGCCAGTACTCTATCCACTAGACCACATTGCCTTTCGAAGGTGATGTCTGATGTCTCTTTCAGTATGTTGCATTTTAAGCAGTGTCCAAATCAAATTTAAATCCAATAAATTTGAGATTAAAAACTATAAATAGCCTGATCTTTTTGGAAAAGCTTCTTTTCCACCTGATTTTTTTTTTGTATTTGATCTTATGGGGCCATCAGAAAGCAGTTTGGCTCAGTGGAAAGAGCACGGGCTTTGGAGTCAGAGGTCATGGGTTCGAATCCCGGCTCCACCACATGTCTGCTGTGTGACCTTGGGCAAGTCACTTAACTTCTCTGAGCCTCAGTTGCCTCATCTGTAAAATGGGGATTAAGACTGTGAGCCCCACGTGGGACAACCTGATCACTTTGTATCCCCCCAAGCGCTTAGAACAGTGTTTTGCACATAGTAAGCACTTAACAAATGCCAACATTATCAAGTGCTTATTACAGTGCTCTGCACACAGTAAGAGCTCAATAAATACAATTGATGATTTGCATGAATTTCCTTGTCTAAACCTGTTTTCAAAAAAAATCTATCTGCAAACCCTTTGTATCATACAGAACTCTAGCAGCTTAGATGGGGCAGATGTTCTCTTTTTTACTATTTCTGCAATGTCTGGAGAGAAGGAACCAGAAAATCAAAGAAAAGCTGCCATTCCTCTTGAAGCCTATCCCTACCTCTCGAACTTTTCATGGTCATTTGAAAGGAAGGGAATGTTCTACCAGGTTCCAAGTTTCATTCTGTGTTGCTCTCTGGGGATTTATTTCTTGGAAACAACAGGTGAGATGCTTACCGGGTTCTGCGCATCATTAAATTGAATTCAAAGGGACTAAGTTATCTCAGGTCGTAGGATATTAGAAACGGAGTACAAAATGAACCGCAAAAGATGAAGGACTGATGGAAAAACTGAAATTTGGAAAGACTGAAATGAAAGAGAATAATATTCTATAAAAAAAACTCTCCAAAGGCAAAAAGGCAAACCTCTTAAAATAATTCAAATACCCTAAATCGTTCTGCATTGAGATAGAGAAGGGGAGGAGGACAATAACTTCAGAGGTTGGCTTTGAATATAGCATTGCAAACACTTCATTTACATTAAAATGCTAAGGAAGAAACTCCATAGATTATGTTACCCCATCTGTAGCACAAAAGTAACTGATTGTAGTGTGCATTAAACAAGTCTTCAGTTTTATCAGTTTCACCCATGTGAACGATTAAACCTCTTACCTTCAATAGCCTCATCTTGGAACTCAAAGACAGGTACATATATAGAAAGAACACACAGATATTCTTACATATGCATATAATAGCAAAATTCATATCCTGCGATCTCTTCAAATGTAACCAAGACTTTGCCTGAAAGGGGAATATCCTTTGCTTTTTCTAAAGACTGCTTCAAATACTTTATAAATCATTACATTCCCAAAATCTTTTTCATTACTTAACTGTCAGTTCCAAACTAGTCCTGGAACTCAGGAAAATGTAGTGGAACCAAGATCTGGACTGCTGAATAAAAACATTTTCTTACAGATTTCACAATACTCCTTCTGTGCAGGTGGGACACTGTATATGTTTAGCTAAAAGACCCCTAGGATCTGATTACCCAGAGGTGACAACACTACAGAGCTCTTGTCGAGTAGAAAACTGAGCAATTATAAAATATCACTGGGGCAGGTTGTTGATTATAATATCTCCATATTTTGTGCTCACTCAACTCCAGCTGCTTCGAGAAGCAGCATGACCTAATGGATAGAACACAGATTTGGAGTCAGAAATTCCAGGATCCTAATCCTGACTCCACCACTTGTCTGCTGTGTGACCTTGGGAAAGTCACTTCAGTTCTATGTGCTTCAGTTACCTTGTCTGTAAAATGGGGATTAATACTGTGAACACCATGTGGGACACAAACTGTGTCCAAACTGAATAGCTTGTTCTACCTCACTGCTTAGTACAGTCCCTGGCATATAATTAGCACAACAAATACCATAAAATAAATAAAAAAGAAACTCTAAGTCCATGAATCAGTTTCAATTTATGTAATATGGTGAAGAATCTTCAACGAAGTGTATTTAAACCATGTATGCCATAGAGGGAAAGACTCTGAGACAAATAACCAAGGATCATTGATCATGAGTATCACAAATAAACTATTTTGTAATTATCTAATGATGAAAGATTAAGAAGCAAATTATTGCACATAGAGATAGTGTAAGTAGATGTATGTCTGAAGGAGAGTTGGAACAGGAAGGAGAGAAGAAATGTTTTCAAGAAACAATGAGTCTGTTTATTTCTTTAATGTTTGCATGCCAGATCCAATCCTTCTTATGGTATTTTTGGAGCCCCTCATTGTGTGCAGAGCACTGTACTAAGCCCTTGGGCAAGTACAGTTTTCCGGACTTAGTGGGAACAATTCCTGCTCACAAGTTTATGAAATCTCTCGCCCCTTCCCTCCTCCCTTCCTTAACTTCCACCTTCAACCGCTCACTCTCCACTGGTTCCTTCCCCTCTGCCTTCAAACATCCCCACGTCTTCCCCATCCTAAAAAACGTTCTCTTGACCCCACCTCCCCTTCTAGTTATCGCCTTATCTCCCTGCTACTATTCCTTTCCAAACTCCTTGAACGAGTTGTCTACACCCTCTGCTTCCAATTCCTCAATGCCAAATCTCTCCTCGACCCCCTCCAATCTGGCTTCCGTCCCCTACATTCCACGGAAACTGCCCTCTCAAGTGACCTGCTGCTTGCCAAATCCAACGGCTCATAAACTACCCTAATCCTCCTCGACCTCTCAGCTGCCATCGACACTGTGGACCACCCCCTTTTCCTCAACACGCTATCCAACCTTGGCTTCACAGACTCCGTTCTCTCCTGGTTCTCCTCTTATCTCTCTGGCCGTTCATTCTCAGTCTCCTTTGCAGACTCCTCCTTCCCCTCCCATCCCCTTACTGTAGGGGTTCCTCAAGGGTCAGTTCTTGGTCCCCTTCTGTTCTCTAGCTACACTCACTCCCTTGGTGAACTCATTCACTCCCACAGCTTCAACTATCATCTCTACACTGATGAAACCCAAATCTACAACTCTGTCCCTGCTCTCTCTCCCTCCCTTCAGGCTCGTGTCTCCTCCTGCCTTCAAGACATCTCCATCTGGATGTTTGCCTGCCATCTAAAACTCAAAATGTCCAAGACTGAACTCATTCATTCATTCAATCGTATTTATTGAGAGCATATTGTGTGCAGAGCACTGTACTAAGCGCTTGGGAAGTACAAGTTGGCAACATATAGAGATGGTTCCTAACTAACAGCAGACTCACAGTCTAGAAGGGGGAGATAGACAACAAAACAAAACATATTAATAAAATAAAATAAATAGAATAAATATGTACAAATAAAATAAATGAATAAATAGAGTAATAAGTACATACAAACATATATTCATATATACAGGTGCTGTGGGAAGGGGAAGGAGGTAAGCCAGGAGGGAGGGGGAGGGGGAGGAGGGGGAGAGGAAGGAGGAGGCTCAGTCTGGGAAGGCCTCTTGGAGGAGGTGAGCTCTCAGAAGGGCTTTGAAGGGAGAAAGAGAGCTAGCTCAGTGGATGTGTGAAGGGAGGGCATTCCAGGCCAGGGGGATGATGTGGGCTGGGGGTCGACGGCAGGACAAGCAAGAACGAGGCACAGTGAGGAGATTAGTGGCAGAGGAGCAGAGGGTGCGAGCTGGGCTGTAGAAGGAGAAAAGGGAGGTGAAGTAGGAGGGGGCGAGGTGATGGAGAGCCTTCAAGCCAAGGGGGAGGAGATTTTGCCTGATGCGTAGGTTGATTGGTAGCCACTGGAGGTTTTTGAACTCCTTATCTTCCTTCCCAAATCCTGCCCTCTCCCTGACTTTCCCATCACTGTTGAGTGTTTGTCTGATGTGTAGGCTGATTGGTAGCCACTGGAGATTTTTGAACTCCTTATCTTCCCTCCCAAACCCTGCCCTCTCCCTGATTTTCCCATCACTGTTGAAGGCACTATCATCCTTCCCGTCTCACAAGCCCGCAAATTTGGTGTCATCCTCGACTCTGCTCTCTCGTTCACCCCTCACATCCTATCCGTCACCAAAACCTGCCAGTCTCACCTCTGCAACAAGGCCAAGATCTGCCCTTTCCTCTCCATCCAAACTGCTACCATGCTGGTTCAATCTCTTATCCTATTCCGACTGGATTACTGCATCAGCCTCCTCTATGATCTCCCATCCTCCTGTCTCTCCCCACTTCAGTCTATACTTCACGCTGCTGCCCGGATCATTTCTGTGCAGAAACGCTCTGTGCATGTTACTCCCCTCCTCAAAAATCTCCAGTAGCTACCAGTCAACCTACGCATCAAACAAAAACTCCTCACTCTCGGCTTCAAGGCTCTCCATCACCTCGCCCCCTCCTACCTCACCTCCCTTCTGTCCTTCTACAGCCCAGCCCGCAACCTCTGCTCGTCTGCCACTAACCTCCTCACTGTGCCTCATTCTCGCCTGTTCTGCCATCGACCCCCAGCCCACGTCCTCCCCCTGGCCTGGAATGTCCTCCCTCTGCACATCCTCCAGGCCAGTTCTCTTCGTCCCTTCAAAGCCCTACTGAGAGCTCACCTCCTCCAAGAGGCCTTCCCGGACTGAGCCCTCTTTTTCCTCTCCCCCTCCTCATCTCCCCCGCCCTACCTCCTTCCCCTCTCTACAGCACCTGTATATATGTTTGTACAGATGTATTACTCTATTTCTTTTACTTGTACATATTTACTATTCTATTTATTTTGTCAGTGATGTGCATCTAACTTTCCTTCTATTTATTCTGATGACTTGATACCTAACCACATATTTTGTTTTATTGTCTGTCTCCCCCTTTTAGACTTTGAGCCCATTGTTGGGTAGAGACTGTCTCTATATTTTGCCAACTTGTACTTCCCAAGTGTTTAGTATAGTGCTCCGCACAAAGTAAGCTCTCAATAAATACGATCGAATTAATGAATGAAAGCTTACAGTATATAGGGGGAGCTAGACATTAATTAATTAATTGATTCAATTGTATTTATTGAGCACTTACTGTGTGCAGAGCACTATATTAAGCACTTGGGAAGTCCAAGTCGGCAACATATAGAGACGGCCCCTACCCAACAATGGGCTCACAGTCTAGAAGGGGAGGCAGACAACAAAACAAAACCTGTAGACAGGTGTGAAAATCGTCAGAACAAAGAGAATTAAAGCTATATGCACATCATTAACAAAATTAATAAAACGAATAGTAATAATGATGATAATAATAATAATTACATTTATTAAGCACTTACTATGAGCCAGGCACTTTACTAAGAGCTGGGGTGGATATAAGCAAATCAGGTTGGACAGTCTCTGTCCCACGTGGAGCTCACAATCTCAATCCCATTTCACAGATGAGGAAACCAAGGACCAGAGAAGTGAAGTGACTTGTCCAAGATCACATAGCAGACAGTGGCAGAGTCAGGATTAGAACTCATAACCTTCTGACTCCTAGGTCTGGGCTTTATTCACTACACCATGCTGCTTCTGGCAAATTAGGGGTAGGGATAGTATCAGCATTAGGGATAAGGGAAAGAGTTGAGAAGAAGAATATTAACATAAATACTGTGTGTTTACACAGCCAAGTGCACACTCTATGCAGAGAGGAGGGAGAATAGGGAAACAGTGTGGCTTAGTGGAAAGAGCACGGGCTTGGGAGTCATAGGACATGGGTTCTAATCCTGCCTCTGCCACTCTTCTGCTGTTTGACCTTGGGCAAGACACTTAACTTCTCTCTGCCTGAGTTACCTCGCCTGTAAAATGGGGATTAAGCTCCCTTTAAAATGTTCACTTCAACATCAATTTACATTCTATATTTATCGCAGAGCAGGTGACAGAAAATGGCACATTTATGACAATTTCATTCTTAAAAGGTTGACAAATGTGCTGGAGCTGTTCTCCTATGTGGCATTTTTATGCTTTTTCATTGTCATCCCCGCTGGGAAATTTGGAATGATGAGATTAATAATAATGATAATAATGATGGTATTTGTCAAGCGCTTACTACGGGCAAAGCACTGTTCTAAGCACTTGGGGGATACAGGTGATTAGGTTGTCCCACGTGCGGCTCACAGTCTTAATCAACAACAACTCTCTCCTCGACCCCCTCCAGTCTGGCTTCCGTCCCCTTCATTCCACGGAAACTGCCCTCTCAAAGGTCACCAATGACCTCCTGCTTGCCAAATCCAACGGCTCATATTCTGTCCTAATCCTCCTCGACCTCTCAGCTGCCTTTGACACTGTGGACCACCCCCTTCTCCTCAACACGCTATCTGACCTTGGCTTCACAGACTCCGTCCTCTCCTGGTTCTCCTCTTATCTCTCCAGTCGTTCTTTCTCAGTCTCTTTTGCAGGCTCCTCCTCCCCCTCCCATCCTCTTACTGTGGGGGTTCCCCAAGGTTCAGTGCTTGGTCCCCTTCCGTTCTCAATCTACACCCACTCCCTTGGTGACCTCATTTGCTCCCACGGCTTCAACTATCATCTCTACACTGATGACACCCAGATCTACATCTCTGCCCCTGCTCCCTCCCCCTCCCTCCGGGCTCGCATCTCCTCCTGCCTTCAGGACATCTCCATCTGGATGTCTGCCCGCCACCTAAAGCTCAACATGTCGAAGACTGAGCTCCTTGTCTTCCCTCCCAAACCTTGTCTTCTCCCTGACTTTCCCATCTCTCTTGATGGCACTACCATCCTTCCCATCTCACGAGCCCGCAACCTTGGTGTCATCCTCGACTCCGCTCTCTCATTCACCCCTCACATCCAAGCTGTCACCAAAACCTGCCGGTCTCAGCTCCGCAACATTGCCAAGATCCGCCCTTTCCTCTTCATCCAAACTGCTACCCTGCTCATTCAAGCTCTCATCCTATCCCGTCTGGACTACTGCACCAGCCTTCTCTCTGATCTCCCATCCTCGTGTCTCTCTCCACTTCAATCCATACTTCATGCTGCTGCCCGGATTATCTTTGTCCAGAAACGCTCTGGGCATATTACTTCCCTCCTCAAAAGTCTCCAGTGGCTACCAATCAATCTGTGCATCAGGCAGAAACTCCTCACCCTGGGCTTCAAGGCTCTCCTTCACCTCGCCCCCCCCCTACCTCACCTCCCTTCTCTCCTTCTACTGCCCAGTCCGCACCCTCCGCTCCTCCACTGCTAATCTCCTCACTGTACCTCGTTCTCGCCTGTCCCGCCATCGACCCCCGGCCCACGTCATCCCCCGGGCCTGGAATGCCCTCCCTCTGCCCCTCCGCCAAGCTAGCTCTCTTCCTCCCTTCAAGGCCCTGCTGAGAGCTCACCTCCTCCAGGAGGCCTTCCCAGACTGAGCCCCTTCCTTCCTCTCCCCCTCGTCCCCCTCTCCATCCCCCCATCTTACCTCCTTCCCTTCCCCACAGCACCTGTGTATATGTATATATGGTTGTACATATTTATTTCTCTATTTATTTATTTATTTATTTTACTTGTACATTTCTATCCTATTTATTTTATTTTGTTGGTATGTTTGGTTCTGTTCTCTGTCTCCCCCTTTTAGACTGTGAGCCCACTGTTGGGTAGGGACTGTCTCTATGTGCTGCCAATTTGTACTTCCCAAGCGCTTAGTACAGTGCTCTGCACATAGTAAGTGCTCAATAAATACGATTGATTGATTGATTGATTGATTGATTAATCCCCATTTTACAGGTGAGGTAATGGAAGCTCAGAGAATTTAAGTGACTTCCCCAAGGTCACCCAGCAGACATGTGGTGAAGCCAGGATTTGAACCCATGACCTCTGACTCCCAAGCCCGTGCTCTTTCCAATGAGCCACGCTGCTTCTCTAATCTGAATTGACTCTCATTTAACTAATTCCATGTATTTCTTTCTCTTATCACTACTGCTTCTCAATTATCACTCTGACAATCCCAGCAAATATAACATTCAGAAAGACCTAATTCTAGAGCAGGACCCAATGGATAGAACATGGGCCTGGAGTCATAAAGACTTGGGTTCTAATCCTGGACTTGTCGATTACTTGCTGTGTGGCTTTGGGCAAGTAACTTAACTTCTCTGTCCCTAAAGTTCCTCAACTATGAAATAGGGCTACCTGTTCTCCCTTGTACCAAGACTGTGAGTCCCATGTGGGACAGGGGCTGTGTGTGACCTAATTCATTTGTACCTACCCCAGCAGTTAGAACAGTGTTTGACAAATAGAAAGCGACTAGCAAATATAATTAAAAGGAAAAAAAGATAATCAGGTTGGACCAAATCCATGTCCCACGGGGGGCTCACAGCCTTAATTTCAACTTAAAAGGCAAGGGACCTGAGGTGCAGAGACGTTAAGTAAGTAGCCCAAGGTCAAACAGCAAACAAGTTGCTGT
This sequence comes from Tachyglossus aculeatus, assembly GCF_015852505.1. NCBI lineage: Eukaryota > Metazoa > Chordata > Mammalia > Monotremata > Tachyglossidae > Tachyglossus > Tachyglossus aculeatus. Next base: position 1,825,042 of record NW_024045100.1, on the reverse strand, counting down.
GACAGGATTATAACCCAGCTCCTTTGACGCTCAGGCCTATGGCACTAGGCCATTAGGCCATGCCACTTTGTAAAGTTTCCGATGAAGGTTTTTAATGCCCTGAATCCATCTCTCTCCTCACATGCCAGTCTGGCCTAATGGAAATAGCACAGGCCTGGTGGTCAGAGGACTTGGGTTTTAATCCTGGCTCTGCCGATAGCCTGCTGGATTACCTTGGGTAAATCATTAACTTCTTTGTAAACTTCTGCAAACCTCTCTCTTTTCTCATCTGTAAAATGGGGACTCAAATGCCTATTTCCAGACTGTGAGCCCATTGTTGGGTAGGGACCATCTCTATATGTTGCCAACATGCACTTCCCAAGCGCTTATTACAGTGCTCTGCACACTGTAAGCGCTAAATAAATACGATTGAATGAATGAATGAATATTTGTTCTGATGATTTTGTAACCCATCTACATATTTTGTTTTGTTGTCTGTTTCCCCCTTCTAGGCTGTGAGCCCATTGTTGTGTAGGTAGGGACCGTCTCTATATGTTGCCAACTTGTACTTTCCAAGTGCTTAGCACAGTGCTCTGCACACAGTAAGTGTACAATAAATATGAGTGAATATTTTCTCTCCTACCTAGATTGTGAACTCAATGAGGGATAAGTACTGTGTCCAACCTGATTGCCTTGTATCTACCCCAATGCTTATTTCAATGCTTTGCACAGAGTAAGCACTTAACAGATAGAACAATAATAATTATTACATTTTAGGAAGATCCTGTTCTACCTAGCTTCTGTTGCAGAAGAGTTGGGACATATTCTGGGCAGAGGTAGGGGAGATGGGGCCTCTATACTCCACTTTGGAAGGCAGTGTTCCTGAGTAGAGTATAGAAAGAGGGAAAGAGAAAGGTACAAGGACTCAAAAGTCAAAATGATATCTATTTTCCTTGAATCCTCCAGGTAAATGTAATTCCTGATTTAATATGGGAACTTTGAATTACATTGTAAGAGGGTTCATATCATATCCTAAAATGTGGAGTGGAACATTTAATATCATTTTTATTCAGCATTACTGTCTTCTGTGAGGGCTGTCAAGCAAATATTCAGCATATCATGTTTGTGCCTATATTAACAATAAAGTTTGGGCCTGGGAGTCAGAAGGTCATAGGTTCTAATCCCACCTCCACCACATGTCTACTGTGTGACCTTGGGCAAATCACTTGACTTCTCTGCGCCTCAGTTACCTCACCCGTAAAATGAGAATTGAGACCGTGAGCCCCACATGGAATAGGGACAGTCTCCAACCCAATTTGCTTGTATCCACCCCAACTCTTAGTACAGTGTTTGGCAAATAGTAAGCATTTAACTAATACCACAACTATTATATGTTCAATTGTTTCAGGCCTCACTGAATGTTGCCAGATAAATAGTAAAATGTCCAAGAGTAATGGTGTATGCTGAATTCAACCTACTGTACTAAGGGTTTGGATAGGCAAAAGGGCAAAACCCTGTTTCCTTCTCACAGGGAGCTTACACTCTGGTGAGAGAGACAAGCACAGATACATCCGTGAGTCATAGAACCAGAATAAATAGAAGTGAATTTTTAATGGAACACATACATTCACAAATCTGGGAGAGGGAAAGAGGCTGAGAGAATCATGTCTTCTCATTTGAAGATGATAGGTCCTATTGACATCTGGTTAAGCAAATGGGTATTGTTGATAAGGCTGATGTATGAATGAAAATCCATTCCATATTGTGTGTACAAGTCTGTTTTTTCACAGTATTGATGTGTTCACTTGTTATGCTTCTTGGTCTGATATTCCCAAAGTTTCTGCTCAGGATGAGCAAACTCTTCTGAATGCCCTAGCCCAGACTGTACTGTGTATATAGCCCTCACTGTTCTACAGATGACCTGAATTCTCTGTCCACTGCAGTCACCTTAAATGCACAACATTCAAATCAGTTGTAAACAGCTTTCAAGAATCTGCTGGTGACAGAAAGAGTCCTTAATTCCCTTCGCACTAACGTCAGTTTGGCATCCACGATAGTTCACACTCAGAGGCATGGCTCCATCTGCATTCAGTCATATTTATTGAACACTTCATCTGTGCAGAGCACTGTACTAAGCACTTGGGAGAATATAATACAAAAATAAACAGTCACATTCCCTGCCCCCAAGGAGCTTAGAGTCTAGAGTAAGCTTATATTTGGAGAGATGGGTGGGTTGCCATGTTTTAATACTTTTTCATTCAAATATTAGCCCTGTATGTTCCAGACCCAGCAGACACTGATAGGCTTTCTTAGTGCTAAATCAAGATTTTTAAAAATGGCTCTTGAAGTCTTCTTTAGATGGTCAAACACTGTACGGGGCCTGGCACATAGTAAGTGCATAACAAATACCATTAATTATTATAATAAGGTTGGACATCGTCCTTGTCCCGCATGGAACTCACAGTCTAAGTGGGAGGGAGGGAAATTTAATCCCCATTTTACAGATTAGGTAACTGAGGCACAAAATAGTTAAGTGACTTGCCCATGTCACACAACAGGCAGGTGGTGGGGTCAAGTTAGATCAACACTCTTTTTCAATCCAGTGATGAGGATCAGCAAATTATTAAATTCTAAGATTTTGTCAGCTAGTGGGGCTGAGTACAGCGATCTGCACACAGCCAGTGCTTATAATAATTACTGCTACTAGTGGGGTGGGACTAGAAGGAGGCATTTTTAAAGCATTTGTTAAGCACTTCCTATATGTCACACATTGTTCTAAACACTGGGGTAGGTACAAGTTAATTAGGTTGGACACGGCCCCTGTTCTGCATGGGGCTCACAGTTTAAGTAGTAGGTAGAACAGGAATTTGAACCCCATTTTACAGTTGAGGAAACTGAGACACAGAGAGGTTAACGACCTGACCAAGGTCACACTGAAAGCAATTGACAGAGCCAGGATTAGAACCCAGGTCCTCTGACTCCCAGGTCAGGGCTCTTTCCACGAAACAACACTGCTTGGTGGGTGTTGGCTTCAGTGGGTAACTTTTGTCATTCACTCATTCATTCATTGGTATTTATTGAGCGCTTACTGTGTGCACAGCATTGTACTAAGCGCTTGGGAAGTACAAGTCGGCAACATATAGAGACAGTCCCTACCCAGCAACAGGCTCACAGTCTAGAAGGGGGAAACAGACAAGAAAACAAATCATGTAGACAGGTGTCAAAACCATCAGAATAAATAGAATAATTGCTATATGCACATCATTAATAAAATTAATAGAGTAGTAAATATATACAAGTAAAATAAATAGAGTAATAAATATGTACAAATATATACAAGTGCTGTGGGGAAGGGAAGGAAGTAGGGCAGAGGGAAGGGGGTCGATGGAAAGGGAAGGGTTACCCATGGCCCATGGGTACACGGTGGGCCAACTGCAGAAGAAGTTAAAAAGGAACTCTTTGAAGAGTGAACAGCAGCCAAACAACCCACAGAGTGCACCAGCTGCAGAATACGCAAAAAGTGGTACTCTTGAAGGAGCAGCAGAAAGACAATACAAAGCCGAGGGTGATTTGAAAATCATTACTCAGAACTGTACTGAGAAGCTGTCTAGCCTAATGGATAGAGCACGGGCCTGGGAGTCAGAAGGACCTGGGTTCCAATCCTAGCTCCACCCCTTGTTCCCTGTGTGACCTGTTTCCTCAGGCTTTCTACTAAAATAATCAGAATGTCCCATCTCAGAATTCCCCTAATCACAATAGTCTGTCGGGGTGCCTCTGGTCTGGTGAGATTCACTGGGGATGGAGGTGACTGTTTTAGGGCAGATGGACCAGAACAATCAATCAATTAATCAGTCAATCATATTTATTGGTGCTTAGTGTACTGAGAGCACTGTTCTAAGTGCCTGGAAGTGTACAGTGCAGCAGAGTAAGTAGACAAATTCCCCACCCACAACAAGCTTACAGTCTAGAAGGGATAGACTGTAAACTCACTGTGGGCAGGCAATCTGTTTATTGTTGAAATGTATGCTCCCAAGCTCTTAGTACAGTGCTCTTCACACAGCACTCAATAAAAAAGATTGAATAACTGTCTAGAACAGTCCTCTAAGCTTGACCTGAATTGCAAAGCAGGTCAAAGAAATGCCTGGCAGCCTTTCTGAAACTTCTGGATGGCCACCAGGTCTTTTAATACTAATGCTAATACTAATACTGCTACTACCAATAATAATAATAACAATAATAATGATACTTCTAAGTACATACTATGTGCCAAGCACTGTTTTAAGCACTGGGGTTAGTACAAGTTAATGAGATTGGATATAGTCCCTGTCCCATATGGGGCTCACAGTCAATCAATCAATCAATCAATCATATTTATTGAGCGCTTACTATGTGCAGAGCACTGTACTAAGCGCTTGGGAAGTACAAATTGGCATCACATAGAGACAGTCCCTACCCAACAGTGGGCTCACAGTCTAAAAGGGGGAGACCTAATCCCATTTTACAGATGAGGCAACTGAGGCACAGAGAAGTTAATTGACTTGTCCAAGGTCACAGAGCAGACAAGTGCCGGGGCAGGGAATAGAACCCAGATCCCCCTGACTTGCAAGTCTGTGTTCTATCTACTAGGCCACGCTGTCTTTCAAAAGGTCTTTTGGCTTCTGGAATGCAGTATCTGCCTACCACATCATGGCCAGTGTCTGCAACTGGTGGGAAGAAGACCAGCAGTACATCCATTTGAGGAAGGCAACGCTGTGACCAACGTTGTGGGAGAGTAATAAAGTCTCAATTCTGCTTCAAAATAGCCAATTATTTTTTCCCATGAATAATACAGTCAACAGTCCTGTACTCTTAAGAAATTGTCTTGAAATAAGATTAAAGAGATAATAATTATTATTATTGTGATATTTTTTAAGCACTTACTATGTGCCAGGCACTGTACTAAGCACTGGAGTGGATATAAGCGAATCAGATTGGACACAGTCCCTTGTCTCGTGTGGGGCCCACAATCTCAATCCCCATTTTGCAGATGATGTAACTGAGGCAGAGAGAAGTGCCTTCTGAGTTCCAGGCTAATACTCTATCCACTACACCATGCTGCTTCTCTTTTGAACTGCAAACAATTTGTAACCATCTGAATCGTTTAACTTCTGAATCTTCAATACCCCCTGAATTTTCTGATGCCTTCTCTCCCTTTATCCCACTAGACTGTAAGCTTTTTGTGGGAAGGGAATGCGTCCACCAACTTCATTGTATTGTACTGTTCCAAACACTTAATACAATGTTCTGCACATAGTAAGTGCTGAATAAACACCACTGATTGATTCATCAGAACATTAATCCCATGATTTAGCATTTTAAAACATCATTCGCATTCTGAGCACAAGAATCATTTTAATATCAATCAATCAGTGTTTTTATTGAGTGTTTATTTTGTGCAGAGCACAATATTAAATACTTGGCAATGTACAATGCAGCAGAGTTGGTAGATGTGCTCCTTGCTTACAAGTATAAAGCCATGTGGAATTTAGTCCACTGAAGAAGTTGAGAGCTGTTGCTTCTTCCAGGAATTAAGCTATGTTTCCCAACATCCTAATAGGGAAAGAAGACATAGAACCATTCTGGGTCCCTGTGACTTTACCTGTTGAACTGGTCTCTGGGTTGAGGTGTGAAACGTAGTTGCTATTAAGGCAAACTGAAACAGAATTGTTGCCTGAACCTACAGACCGTATCTTACATCTTCCTTTTAACTTCCCCATTGCCTAGAACAAAATGCTGTCCATCTTAAGAGGTCATATGATTGATTAAAGTTTGAATTTCAGGGTTTTCAGTTTCCTAGCTACCAAGTTAAAGGAATGAACATAGGCAAGAAACAGAATGTCACTCTAGTAAAAAGATAGGAATCCTATACAACCATGAATAAGCTGGACATAAAAAATTCTAGAATAGAGAAAGAGAGTTTGCTGACAACTCACAATGAATAGTTTGACTGGCAGCGCTAGTAGTTGCTTAATGTTGGTTTGAATATTACCTTTCCTGTTGAACTATTTTCCTATATAACAATCAATCAGTCGCATTTATTGAGCGCTTACTGTGTGCAGAGCACTGTACTAAGCGCTTGGGAAGTACAAGTTGTCAACATATAGAGACCCAACAGTGGGCTCACAGTCTAGAAGATAGGGGAAGATAGGAAGTAGCGAGGTCAATGAGAAGGCTGATGAGACAGACAAGGGAGGATATCCCAAAGGCTTGGATCAGCATAGTAGCAGGGTAGACGGAGCAGAAAGAGTGGATTCTAGAGGTGTTGTGAACACAGAATAACAGGACTTGGAGACAGATTGAATTTACGGGTTGAATGAGAAAGTTTGAAGGCATTTTTCGCTTCTTTGTTTCCCAAACTGTAGATAAGGGGGTTCAACATGGGAACCACATAGGTATAGAACACAGACGCCACTTGTTCCCTATCCAAAGAGTAGGATTTACTTGGCTTTAAATAAGTAAAGATCATTGTCCCATAGAATAACATAACCCCCATCAAATGGGAACCTCAGGTGGAGAAATCTTTTTTCCTACCCTCTTTCGAATGTGTCTTTAAGATGGCAGAGAGGATGGCAACATAGGAGACGAAAATGATGATCAGAGATGGAACAAGTGTCAAACCCCCTAAAACATATATGAAAATTTCGGTCTCAAGTGTGCTCTTGCAGGACAGAGATAAGATAGGAAAGGTATCACTGAAGAAATGATGGATGAGATTAGACTTGCAGAATGGTAGTCCAGATATAAAAACTTTAATGACCAGAGAGTTGATGATGGTGTCTAAATATGTCCCAGCCAGGAGCAGGGCAAAGACTCTCCAGGATACCACAATCATGTAAAGCAGTGGGCTATGGATGGCTACATCATCATCATCAATCGTATTTATTGAGTGCTTACTATGTGCAGAGCACTGTACTAAGCGCTTGGGAAGTACAAATTGGCAACATATACAGACAGTCCCTACCCAACAGTGGGCTCACGGTCATAAGCCATCACAGCTAATAGAAAGCATTTGGCACCAGCTAAAGCAACGAAAAAGTACATCTGGGTAAAGCTCCCGAAAAAAGAGATGGTCTTCTGGGCTATTAATAAATTAATCATCGTTGTGGGCATCATGTCTGAAAAATAACTCAGGTCTTATTATTTTAAGTCGATGCTTTATAAGTAATTTCATAGAGAGCTATGCACATTTAAAATGTAATGACTCCTTTTCAAATGAACGGTGTGGAGTCAACATTCTAAATACAGTTGACAGGGAGAAACATTTTGTTTTTGATTTGTAGGTCACACGTATTTACTCTGTCCTCCTCTTCCTTCCCTCAGAAGATGAGATGTTTTTCACCCTGGCCCCATCTCCAGCTCCTCACTTTCCTTTCAAGCAATGCTAATTAAATATTTTCCCCCAAACCCAACTCCCCCTCTCTTTAATTCATCAAACACTCACTCAAATCATGAGTTGAGGGAAATAAGGAAACTCAGAAGAGGTAAAGTCTTTAGGACTTAGAGATAGATCATTTAACTGCAGAGCTAAAGAGCAAATAGGATTTGAATGGATTGTTTAAAAAGAACTTTCCAAGACATTTCAGGGTTCTGTATTACACTTTAATATGCTTGGAAAATATCTTTCCCATTGAAAGTTGAGGCTGCCTGAAGTGTTAAGTGAAATGGACTCTTGGGGTATTAGTGTTATTTTATTTCATCATTTTAGACTGTGAGTTCATTGTGGAGAGGGAATGAGAATACCAACTTTGCTTTATTGCACTCTCCCAAGCCCTTAGTACAGTGCTCTGCACACAGTAAGTGTTCAATAAATTTGATTGGTAGAATGAATATTTTATTTTGAATTTCCTTCTCATTACAATATGCTCTAACATGCTGTATATGTTGTATCATTAGGCTGATGCTAAACATGGGTTTTTGAATGTTTAATTCTGAATCATAAGGCGCCAATTTTCCATTCACTGTGGTATTTGCCTCTGAGAAGGTTAAGCACTTTCTCCTCCTATTTCCTCCCCTCTCCCCATGACCACCGGAGGTGGTGTTAGTGGTGTTGGAGGTCTCCCAACTACACTTCACTCCTCTACTGCTAACCTAATTTCTATATCTCAATCTCATCTATCTCTCCACCGACCTCTTGCTCACATCCCGCCTCTGGCCTGGAAAATCCTCCCTCTTATCTGATAGACAATTTCTCTCATCCATTTCAAAGCCTTACTGAAGGTACCTCTCTTCCCTGACTAAACCCTCTTTTCCTTTTCTTAGACTCCCTTATGCATCACCCTGACTTGCTCCCTTTATTCATTCCCTCCTCCCAACCCCACGGCACTTATGTACCTATCTGTAATTTATTTATTTATATTAATGTCTGTCTTCCCTTCTAGACTGTACGTTTTTGTGTACAGGGAATGTGCTTGTTATATTGGAACCGCTCAACTCCTTAGTACAGTGTTCTGCACACAGTAAGTGTTCAATAAATGTGATTGACTGACTGATGGGATGGGGAGGGAGAAAGTGTTTGAGATCCACATTGCAACAGCCTAGGACCCTCTTGGCCCTGCCTATTTCCTCACAAAAATGTACTAATACATTTCCCCAATTCCTCTCACTTCATATAAAATCCAAGCCCCTGGTTTCGAAGTGAAGACTCTAAAGATTTTGACAGTGAAGATAGGTTCTCCAATCAACACCCACCCACAAAGCAGATGAGGCAATATAGCTCTTGCTGTGGCTAAAGAGACTCCTGAAAATGCACTTCAGTCCTCCACCCATTAGGGCATTTCATGCTAAAGGCTGTTGGCCCCTGGACAGGTAGTTTTCCCTCTTTCCATCCAATGCTATACTATTTTACTTTAGCCTGTATTTCTGAGGCACTGATATATTTCTCCATGCCTATTCGCTGTCTGTCTTATGCTGTCGAGTCGTGTCCAATGCATAGAGACACCGAAGACACATCTCTCCCAGAACACCCCACTTCCATCTGTAACCATTCTGGTAGCATATCCAGAGAGTTTTCTTGGTAAAAAAACAGAAGCGGTTGACCATTGCCTCCTTCTGCGCAGTAAAAGATTCTCTGCCCTCGACTCTCTCCCATGTCACTGCTGCCCAGCACAGGCAAGTTTTGAACTTATAGCAGATTGCCTTCCACTCACTAGACACTGCCCAAGCTAGGAATGGAATGGGTATGCCTCTGCTTTACAATCCCTCCAGTAGTAGAAACTGGCAGGGTACTGGAAACTCTCCAAGTAGACCCTGAAAGGGTCCGTAATTATTACTTCCCCCAAACTAGAGCCAGGGCCCATGTTAATCAACCACACGATCACTTGATAGTGTGGTTTAGTGGAGAGTCCAGGCCTGAAAATCAGAAGAACACGGTTTCTAATCCTTGCTCCACCACTTTTCTACATCATGACCTCCGACAAGTCACTTCACTTTCATGTGCCTCAGTTACCTCATATGCACAATAACGATGAAGACTGTAAGCGCCATGTGAGAAGGTGACTTGGGCCAACCTGATTTGTTTGCATCCACTGCAGTGCAGTGCAGTGCCTGGCACATAGTAAGCACTCAACAAATACCACAGTTGTTATTATTATTATTCATTTCCATATAAAAATCTCCCCAGTGCTTAATTCAGTGCCTCTAAGTTTAATAAATATTTATGGTAATTGGGACGATTCTTTAGCACCTGTGCTTTTCAAATATAAAGTCGAATCTGGTGGACTCAGATAAGGGGACATCTGATTCAACCAGTTTAGACTGAATATTTTTCACCTTTATTAAGCAAAGATGGGGAAATTACTAAGGCTTAATATGAACATATTCATCTAGAGAGTAATCTGATATAGAATTTTATTTTCAATAGCACATATGTAACGGGGGCCAGAAGGTGTCCAAAGGTTATTGGAGAAATTTAGGTAGCCTATGAAGGGGTTGTGTGCTGTAGTAGGTTACGTTTGCACCACTGAGTGAGAGCAGACCACAGGATTATTTAGCTAAATGTGTTTGTGGATTTATTTCTGTTGGAAAAGTATAGAAATATATTTGGCCAGTTAAATGTTGACATGACAAACATTTGCAAACTATAACATTTAATTATTTAGGAACAAAAGTACCATTTGACAAAGAAATGGATGATTGCACTTATGAGTGGCTATTTGTTTTACTTCCTTACAATTATTATATTAATTAGACAAAAATACCACCTTGAATTATACTGGTGGTCCGGAACTTGGAATTCTCTCCCACACGGTGGCTCTAAATGGTAATTGGAGGAATACATTCTGGATCATAAACTCAGTGTGGGCAGGAAATGTGTCTACCAACTCACTTATATTGCCTTCTCCCAAGTTCCTAGTACAGTGCTCTGCACACAGTTAAACGTTAAATTTGTTTGATTGACTGATTGATTAGAACAGAACGATGATTGCTTCTTTGATATTTACCCATATGGATTGTCCTTCCAACATCTTACATCTCCCCTAATAATTCCTCTTGACCAAGCCTGTGAATCTGTAGAAATCCTTGTTCAGCCCTCAATCATCTCTAAATTTTTCCCTTGACATCAGTGATTTTCACTTGTCTAGGAATTACCAACTGCAACTTCACTGAATAGCCTTCATTTTTAATGTTTCAGTATCTTTAATGGTATTTCATTAATTGAATCATATTTATTGAGTGCTTACTGTGTACAGAGCACTATATGTTAAGCACTTACTATGTTCCGGGCACTGAAGTATGCACTGGGGTAGATACAAGCTAATCAGTTTGGACACAGTTCATATAATAATAATGGCATTTGTTAAGCACTTACTATGTGCCAAGCTCTGTTCCAAGCGCTGGGGGGATACAAGGCAATCTGGTTGTCCTACATGGTGCTCACAGTCTTAATCCCCATTTACAGATGATGTAAATGAGGCACAGAGAAATTAAGTGACTTGCCCAAAGTCACACAGCTGACAAGTGGCAGAGTCGGGATTAGAACTCATGACTTCTGACTCCCAAGCCCATGCTCTTTACACTGAGCCATGCTACTTCTTCATATCCCAACTGGGGCTCAACATCTTAATCCCCATTTTACAGATGAGGAAACTGAGGCATAGAGAAGATAAATGACTTGCCCAAGAACACACAGAAGACAAGTATCTGATCAATAACAATGTCATATTCAACTCCATCCTCACCCTTGACAATTTTTTATCGATTTCAAGCATGCTCGCTTCTCGGCATTCATCTCTATAGAATGATGTGTTCTTGTTGTGAGATTATGTTCCTATAATAAGAATACTCTAAACCCTGGGGCTGGCACAAGATAAGCAAGCTAACCTGTCCACACAGGACTCACACCCTAAGAGCCAAGAAGGACGGGCCCTAGATGCCATTATTTAGGAACAGAAGTCACCCATAAACATTGGAGGCAGAGGCAGAAGACCCCTTTTGGGCCTGGGATTCAAAAGGACCTGCGTTCTAATTCCAGCTCCACCACTTGTCTGTTGTGTGAACGTGGGCAAGTCACTTAAGTTCTCTGTGCCCCAGTTTACTCATCTGTAAAATGGGGAATAAAACTGTGAACTCCAAGAGGGACAGGGACTGCATCCAAACTGTTAACCCTGTGTCCACCCCAACACTTAGAACTTTGCTTAGCACATAGTAAACACTAAACAAATACCATTATCATCATCATCAATCATCATCATCATATAGAACATGCAGAATAAGGTCAGGGAACTAATGAGGAGCATAGCAGTTGGAGGAAATCAATCAATCAATCAATCGTATTTATTGAGCGCTTACTGTGTGCAGAGCACTGTACTAAGCGCTTAGGAAGTACAAGTTGGCAACATATAGAGATGGTCCCTACCCAACAGTGGGCTCACAGTCTAGAAGGGGTAGACAGAGGACAAAACCAAACATATTAACAAAATAAAATAAATACAATAGATATGTACAAGTAAAATAAATAAATAAATAGAGTAATAAATATGTACAACATATATACGTATATACAGGTGCTGTGGGGAAGGAAAGGAGGCAAGGTGGGGGGATGGAGAAGGGGAGGAGGGGGAGAGGAAGGAGGGGGCTCAGTCTGGGAAGCCTTCTTGGAGGAGGTGAGCTCTCAGTAGGGTCTTGAAGGGAGGAAGAGAGCTAGCTTGGCAGATGTGGGGAGGGAGGGCATTCCAGGCCAGGGGGATGACGTGGGCTGGGGGTCGACGGCGGGACAGGCGAGAAGGACGCACGGTGAGGAGAATAGAGGCAGAGGAGTGGAGGGTGCAGGCTGGGCTGTAGAAGGAGAGAAGGGAGTTGAGGTAAGAGGGGGCAAGGTGATGGAGAACCTTGAAGCCGAGGGTGAGGAGTTTCTGCCTGATGCGCAGATTGATTGGTAGCCACTGGAGATTTTTGAGGAGGGGAGTAACATGCCCAGAGTGTTTCTGCACAAAGACGATCCGAGCAGCAGCGTGAAGTATGGATCGAAGTGGGGAGAGACAAGAGGATAGGAGATCGGAGAGGAGGCTGATACGGTAGTCCAGACGGGATAGGATGAGAGCTTGAACGAGCAGGGTAGCGGTTTGGATGGAGGGGAAAGGGCGGATCTTGGTAATGTTGTGGAGCTGAGACCAGCAGGTTTTGGTGACGGCTCAGATGTGAGGGTTGAACGAGAGAGCGGAGTCGACGATGACACCAAGGTTGCGGGCTTGTGAGACGGGAAGGATGGTAGTGCCCTTAACAGTGATGGGAAAGTCAGGGAGAGGGCAGGGTTTGGGAGGGAATACAAGGAGCTCAGTCTTGGACATGTTGAGTTTTAGGTGGTGGGCACACATCCAGATGGAGATGTCCTGAAGGCAGGAGGAGATGCAAGCATGGAGGGAGGGGTAGAGAGCAGGGGCAGAGATGTAGATTGGGGTGTCATCAGAGTAGAGATGATAGTTGAAGCCGTGGGAGTGAATGAGGTCACCAAGAGAATGAGTGTAGATCGAGAACAGAAGGGGACCAAGAACCGAACCTTGGGGAACCCCCACAGTAAGGGGCTGGGAGCGGGAAGAGGAGCCTGCAAAAGAGACTGAGAATGAACGACCAGAGAGATAAGAGGAGAACCGGGAGAGGACGGAGTCTGTGAAGCCAAGGTTGGATAGCATGTTGTGGAGAAGGGGGTGGTCCACAGTGTCGAAGGCAGCTGAGAGAAATCATCTTGTGCGGTGGCTAATCTGGAAGACATTGAATTTTACAAGAAAAGTCTTAAACAACACACCTCTGTTGCCTTCATTCAATAAGGCTATCCCTGCCATTTAGTCACATAGCATATTGTCTGCTTGTGGCCACAATGAATGTATTTCACATGAAGTCATTCAAGGACAAGGTTTTGCTTCTTGAAGTTCCTGGGAAGAAGCATGCCATGAGGAGGGGGCAGTGGGGAATGAACTGGACCTCCTGTTCCCCCCATTCTTGGATCTTCCTATCGGAGGTTTGGAGAATGCTGGGTTCTTCTGAATAGCCCAGGACACAAGGCTGAGGAGATGAGGGCTCTGATCTGAGGGTCCTTGCTGGTGTTCTCCTTTCTAGGACTGGGTGAAGTGATGAGGCTGCCCCAGCTCCCAGCTGCTTTGGGCCAGGGGAGGTCAGCAGGGTGGAAGCTGGTCCTTAGGTCGTTTGAACCCTACTTGGTGCCACCCTGGAGGAACCAGGGGTAGCAAAAGAAGGTGGTGATGGTAGCGGGCCTCAGGCCACACGGACAAGAGCTCCAGAAGAGACTGACAGAGAGAAGGCCCGTGGAGAGGACCAGAGGGAGGGAGGGGTTCACACAGAGTCTGGGCTTCAAGTCCTGGACCACAGCCCTCCTCCCGGGTCTCCGCCCTGATGACTTCCCCTTAATTCTCCAACAGGTGACTTCTGCCTATTATCCTACTTCCAGCCACATCATTATAGGGCACTGACGGATCACCCTGCTCAAGCCATTTTTCACCTCTTTATTTCTCAAGGTGAAGATAAGGGGGTTCAACATGGGGACCACGGTGGTGTAGGAAACAGAAGCCACCTGATCCTTACCCAGGGAGGAAGACTTACTGGCTTTAGGTATGTAAAGATTAGAGTCCCATAGAAGATAGTGACTCCCATGAGGTGGGAAGCACAGGTGGAAAAAGTTTTTTTCTTCCTACAGTAGAGTCGATCCTCAAAATGGCAGAGATAATAGCCTTGTAAGAGACTGTAATCATTATCAGAGACATTGCAAGGGTGGAACCAGCTAACATAAAGATCATGATTTCCGTGTTGTGTGTGTCAGTGCAGGACAAACCCAAGATTGGTGAGATATCACAGAAAAAATGGTGAATTACATTTGAGTTGCAAAATGGTAACCTAGCTATGAACAGAAGATTTAGCAGGGAGTTTGTAAAAGCAACTCCATATGACCCAACCATAAACCACATGCATAATCTTGAGGACATAACAGAGGAGTAAAGCATTGGGTTATAGATAGCTACATAATGATCACATGCCATTGCAGAGAGGAAAAAGCATTCTGTTCCTGCCAAAGAAATGAAAAAATAAATTTGGGCAAAGCAGCCAATGAATGAGATTTTCTTTCTGGATGTTAATAGATTCTCCAAGGTTTTGGGAGTTATGGCTGTGGAGTAGCTCAGGTCAACAAACGACAAACCACACAGGAAAAAATGCATGGGCCTGTGAGGCTGAGAGTTTTTCTGGATTATCAGGATCAGCCCTAGGTTCCCGACCACAAACAGCATATAGATCAAGATAAATAATCTGAAAAGGACCAGTTGGGCTCTTGGAGAATCTGTCAGGCCCATGAGGATGAAGTCGGCCATTCCGGTGTCATTTCCTGCAGCCAGTGGCTTCAACATCTCTCCTCTAGTGAGAAATGAATATTGAAATTCAGGGGAAAAATGTTCCTACAGTTTAAGGGATATTAGGAGAATTAATAGAGAAACATATGTAGGGATGGAAACTGCTATTTGATCACATTTGGTTCGATATCGGTGCTTGGATAGAGGGAAGTCACAGAAGCCCAAGTTTTCCCTTCTCAGGCAACAGGGAGCTCTCTTCCTCCCTTCAAGACCCTACTGAGAACACACCTCCTCCAAGAGGCCTTCCCAGACTGAGCCCCCTCCTTCCTCTCCCCCTCCTCCCCTTCAGGAGAAGTTTATGTTCACTTTGAATTGGAGAAAGCTTTCGACACTGCTGAGTTATTGAGAACTACACAGATTTAAAACAATGTTGCAATAATTCAATTTTCTCTCAACCATTTCCATGGTTCTGATAATATAAAGGAGTTCAGCACCTATGAAGGGGTTCTGGATGTTTGTGTGTGTGTGCGTGTGTGTGTGTGTGTGTGTGTGTATGGAGAACAGAAGATGGACATGGGAGCAAGCATGGCCTAGTGGAGTGAGCTGAGACCTGGGAGTCAGAAGGACTTGAGTTCTAATCTTGGCTCCACCACTTGTCTGCTGTGTGACCTTGGGTAAGTCACTTAACTTCTCTGTACTTCATTTACTGCATCTATCAAATAGGGATTAAGACTGTGAGCCCCATGCGGGACAGGAACTGTGTCCAACCTGATTAGCTTGTATCTACTCCAGCACTTAGGACAGTGTTTGACACATAGTAAGTGCGCTTAGTACAGTGTTCTACAAAAAGTAAGCACTCAGTAAATACAATTGAATGAATGAATGAATGAAAGAGAGCGACAGACAGACAGATTGACCACTCAGGCTACTGGGTCCAGGGAAATGGCAGCAGAAGGAAGCACTTAACAAATATCATCATTATTAATAATGATAATAATAAACGAATATTATTATTACCCAACCTGTGAACTCCTACTCTTACAAAAGGAATTAGAATGTGATTCTTCCCTCTATTTCCTCTTCTGACTTACCTTTTCTGGTTTCTCATCTTTCAACATGTTTCAGCCTAGGTTAAAAAACTGATAATTATTTATTAAGCATTTGCTATGTTCCAGGTGCTGGAGTAGATGCAAGAAAATTGTATGGGACCCAGTCTATGTCCTACATGAGGATCCCAGTCCAAACTGGAGGGAAGACAGGTATCTTATTCCCATTTTACAGATGGGAAAATTCAGGCACAGAGAAGTTAATTAAGTCTCCCAAGTTCACAATGAGACAAGTGTTGAAGTAGGGAAAGGAACCTCTGGCATACGGTCCAATGCTGTTATCTCTAGACGGCTAGCCTCAGGTACCTAGGAAACACCTCAAGCATGAGATTAGGAGAGTGGAGAGTATGCCCCAGAGAATCCTGGGAAGGCCATTTATATATCCCTGACCCCATCTTGTTACTGATTCCTTGCTATTTTGAGGCCCAGTTACAGGAGTTTCACAAAGTGCTGAAAGAAATCCCCATCTTGGATGAATGCGGGCTGGTGGTGATATCGTGTCCCTATTCTCCCTTCTCAAGTCTCAGAACAACTTCCATTATGAGAGCAGAGCCGAAGGGATCTACCTACTGTAGATATATAAGTATCTTTAAATTATATATATCGAATCATTTATTTATACTAATATTTGTCTACCCATCTGGACTGTGGGGTCATCGTGGGCAGGGAATGTGTCCACCAACTCTGTTGAATTGTACTATCCCAAGTGCTTAGTGTAGTGCTCTGTACATAGTAAGCTCTCAAGAAATATAACTGATAATGATGATGATCATACAAGTTGTATTATTGTAAACTCTGAAGCTCACTGGAAATTTCAGTTTGAGCCTTTAAAAAAGAATGACTTCAATGAGAAATCACACACATGGATTTAACTTGCAAAAATCTCTTCAGTGAAGCTGGTTTGTTTATCCTCCCTCCTGAAATTTTCAGTTTACTGAAGTCAAATTTGTTCTTGTGTTTAAATGAATCAGAGAGGATACATCACAATGAAACTTTGAGGCATTTCACTTCAGATTTTGGCTGCCATTTCAAGACTTTTTACAAAACTCCAAGAACCTAGTTATTATGGAAACTTTCCAGGGCACCAATATACAATCATATAACATTTACTACAAAATTGTAACTGACCATAGACATAATCACTTACCCTTTATGGTAGTTGCTGATTTTGATTAAGCGATATGACAGAGTTAAGGAAAGGGTCTATTTGAAATCCAAACTCTCCTTACTCAATGGGATGATTCTAAAAGGAGAATGAGTAGAAAAATGTCATACATTAAGAGAAATGTTGATGTTTAAAAAGAGAAGGATGCCATCAGAATATTTTTTTGTCTACTAACATGATATAATATCAAATTGTCACCCATTTGTGCACATTGAATGATTATTGTGTGGTTAAAGAAAATGCATCCCTCCAAGAATCAGGTTATTCAGAGGAAGTTGGTAACTTTGCTGAAGAAACTTCTCTCTACTAGTTTGCCATTGCAGGTTTTCCTTGGCTACAGAATGGACTTAGTTCCCATGAAATATCAGAGCCCTGTGATTTAAATCTTTTCTCATTTGATTTAATTTCGGTCATAAATTTTTCATGTGCTTTCCTACCCTCTATCCCTGGGCAAATAAAATATTCAGATCAAATCTAGAACAGCACTAGCCATTTCCAAGAAAAAGATCATGCCGGCATTATTCATAGGGATTCTGGGCAATGTCAGGATCTGATTTGTTCATCACAGTGCTAATGGCCTCAAAGCATCTCTCCACCAGAGAGTTAACTAAACAAGCCTTGTTTCTCCATAGGGAGACAGGGATTAAATTGGTCACATGGGTCATTTTCAAAGTAAGATTATGAGAAAGTTTTTTAAAGACAAATGTTCAGAACGGGATAAACCCAAGTGCACTCTGGTTCTCCATAATGTGTGATTTCCCTAAGTGTTTTGGATAGGACACTATTGGGAAATTTGGGGATGTTCTTCAGATACATTCATCAATTTAGAGAAAACGTGGTGTGTTGGATGAAATAGATAAACCCCAGGTGCGGCAACAGACTGGAGACATAATCTATCATGTGAGTGTTCTTTGTTGAAAAGTTCAATAAACTTGTGATCTCTGCATTACAGTAGAAATGAGAGTTTTTAATATTTTTCATGATATTTGTTATTAATTTACTCTCTTACAGGCACTGTACTGAGTGCAGAGGTGGATATAAGCTTCAAGGTAATTAGGTTGGACACAGTCCCTGTCCCATTTGGGGCTCACAGTTTTCATCACCATTTTACAGATGAGGTAACTGAAGCACAGAAAAGTAAAATGACCTGCCCAAGGACACATAGCAGACAAGTGGCTGAGCCGGGATTAAGACCCACAACCTTCTGACTCCCAGGCCTGTTCTCTATCCACTAGGCTTTGTTGCTTCTCATGGCTTGCATGATTGACCTTGATTCTTCTCTTTCAAAATAGGCCCTGTACGTGGTCTCCATTGACCACGAAAAGATTTTGTAAATCATGAAGACCTGGGAGTCATCCTCCTCAAGTTTGGCTTTCCCGAATTTGTTATCATCAAAACGTCATGCTCTGTTGGAACAGCAGTCAGAGTTCTGGATAAAAGGCGTTTAAGGGCACCCTTTTCTGTCACAAATGGTGTTAATCATTGCACTGATGCTTTTCACCATAACATTCAGTGTTTCTGACTGACACATACTAAGTGTGGAATTTGGCAGCTACATACAGAATCTCCTAGATTCTTGAATTTGCAGGGACTTTATGCCAAGACAGTGGTTTCAAAGACTCTCATTGATGAGCCCCTGAATGCTTTGGGCTGACAGCCTGAAAAAGACTGACATCGTACTTCAATTAAGGTCCAAATTCCTAATTTCTGCTCGAAATGCTATCCACTGATGGTAGGCAGCTTAATTCTGCTCCCTGAGGTGCAGGGTTTCACCAAATGCTGTTCAGAGTAACCAGGTGAAAAGACCATAAGGAGGCTGAGAATCAGACAGAGTTCTAATCGCAGTTTCTCCACTTGTCTGCTGTGTGACTTGTCTGCAGTGCGACCTTGGGCAAGTCAGTTTACTTCTCTGGCCTCTGTTACCTCGTCTGTAAAATGGGGAATGAGACTCTGAGCGCCACGTAGGACAGAGATCTTGACTTGCTTGCATCCACCTCAGTGCTTAGTACTGTACCTGGAACATAATAAGAGCTTAGCACATACCACTGCCTCTCAAGGTCGCACCTGGAGTTTCCAATGCTCTACCAGTCTCAACTACGGGAGGGAAAGTCAAGCAGAGGCATCTTCATTCCATTCCTAGCTTGGACAGTGGCTAGCGAGTGGAAGGAAATCTGCTACAAGTCAACTCACTGTACTGGGCAGCGGTGGCATGGGAGAAAGTCGAGGGCAGAGACTCGAGGTTACTGCAAGGATGGAGGCAGTGGTAAACCACTTCCAGATTTTTACGAAGAAACCTCTGTGGATACACTACCAGAACGACTACAGATGGAGGTCGACCATTCTGGGAGAAAGGTGGCCGTGGCGTTGCTATGGGTCAGAGATGAGTCGACAGCATAAGACAAGACAAACACATACTGCAATTGTTATCATTATTACCTTATATTGTAAACTCCTTGAGGGAGAGGACCTTGTCTGACACCTAGATTGAACTGTACTCTTCCAAGCACTTAGTAGACTGCTGTACACACAATAAGCACTTAATAAATGTCATTGATTAACTTCTCTATGTCTGTTTCTTCGTTTGTAAAATGGGGATTCAATTAATATTCTCCCTTAGAATGTGAGTGCCACATGGGACTGGGACTTTGTTTGACCTAAATACTTTGTATCAACCCCAACACTTAGTACAGTACTTATTAGTAAAAATAATAATAATAATAATAATAATAATAATAATAATAATAATATTTGTTATTATTATTATCATTACCATCTTGGCACAGAGTAAGTGCTGAACAAATTCCATCATTATTATTATTGCTACCACAGTGCTTAATACAGTTCTTGACTTGACTATCAATAATGATAGTTGTGTATTTGTTAAGTACTTACTTTGGGCCAAGGACTGTATTAAGACCTGTTCAGCATTTGGAGAGTTGCCCTTGGATTTGCAAACAATTCACCCATCCTCAGCCCCACAGCACTTATATGCATATCTGTAATTCGTTTATTTATATTATCTGTCTCTTCCTCTAGAATAGCTCATTGTGAGCATGGAACATATCTATATCTACTAACTCTGTTATATCATAGTCACCCAAGCACTTGGTATAGTGCTCTGCATATAGTAAGTGAACAGTAAATACTATTGATTTATTGATTGGAACATTGTCTCTGGAAAGAAAGGAATGTCAGCCTGTTGGCAAAAACGTGATATCTGAGGTGATATTGTCAACACAATATTGTTAGGCTGTAAGCTCCTCTAGACTGTAAGCTCACTGTGGGCAGGGGATGTGTCTGTTTATTGTTATATTGCGCCCTCCCAAGCATTTAGTACAGTGCTCTGCACACAGTAAGTGCTCAATAAATACAATTGAATGATTGAATCAATATGACCACGAAGAGGGGACACCACACGGACAGTATATACAGCAACTTCATCAATTCAATTTTCACTGAATGAGGCAAATTACCAACTGAGACTGACAAGAACACATCCCACACACCAAGTTCCTACACTGTAATGGAATCATAAGTGGCCAAATAGTCCACATTTAAAACAAACAATAGATAGAGAAGTAGCGAGCTCTCCAAAGCAGGAGAGATTTTTCAAGTGGGGGAATTTACTAATCACAGGAGGGTGGTTCAAGTCAATATTTGTTTAGCATTCTGAGACAAGTGTCCCTATAGAAAATATTTTTCTCTTCATGGCTCTCAGAAGAGGATTTTTATTGTCTTCTTCAGGCCGTAGAGCAAAGGATTCAGGATGGGAAATACTTCAATATAAAACACAGACGCACCTCAATCATTCTGGTGGGGAAGCAATAGTATCCGGTTGTAGGTAAGTGAAGAAACAGGGTCCTTTACATTAGAGTCACCCCCATTAGTGGGAGGTGAAAGTGCAAAGGTTTTATGTTGGGCATCAGTGGAAGAGATTGTTGGGAAGGCAGAGAGAGTTGAGCTATAAGAGATGGAGAAGATGCCAGTTAAGCCCTATTTTTCCCTTGTATTCATTCATTCATTCAATTGTATTTATTGAGTGCTAACTGCGTGCAGAGTACTTTGCAAAGTGCTTGGAAAGTAAATTTGGCAACAGAGACAATGCTTTCCCAACAACGGGCTCACAGTCTAGAAGGGGGAAGACTGACATCAAAACACGTAAATAGCATCAATATAAATAAATAGAATTATAGATATATATGTATCATTAATACAATGAATAGAATAATACATATGCTGTGGGGCCGGGAGGGTGGGTAGAGCAGAGCATGTGAGTCAGGGTGATGGGGAGTGGAGGAGGAGCAGAAGAAAAGAGGGGCTTAGTCTGGGAGGATTTTAGGCTCTTTGTAGGCTCTGAAGTAGGGTTGTGTCAAGAGTGTGATGATTTCATATCAAAAATGATGAGTAGCAAAGTGAGAGAACATTAGTCTACTGAGATTAAGGAGTTGGCAAATCCGATTCAGTGAGATGGGTTTCAGTTATTTGCTGACCATTTGGGACACAAAGCCAGGAAAAAGAAGTGTACTACAGATGGCTCACCTCTCAGGGTCACACCTGGAGAGTTTCCAGGACGCCACCAGTCTCGACTATGGGAGGGAGAGTCAAGCGGAGGCATTTCCATTCCATTCCTTGCGTGGGCAGTGGCTAGTGAGTGGAAGACAATCTGCTACAAGTCAAAACTCACCTGTGCTGGGCAGGGGCGGCATGGGAGAAAGTTGACAGTGGAGACTCAGGTTAACTGCGTGGAAAGAGGCAATGGCAAACCGCTTCCGTATTTTTAACAAGAAAACTCTATGGATACACTACCAGAATGGTGGCAGATAGAGGTGGGGCATTCTGTGACGGATGTGTCCATGGCGTCATTACGAGTCAGACATGACTTGACAGCATAAGACAACAATAGATGGCTACACAACAGCAGGACATATCAAGTCCAGGAGGAAGCACTCACAGCACAGACTAAGCCAAGAGTTAAGTACGTATGGCCAAAAAACTCAGTGTAGAGAATGGTTTTCTATTTGAATAAGAAATTGATTAGGGTCTGAACAATGGTAGAGGAATAAAGGATATCGATGAATGCCAAGTTGCTGAGCATAGGCACCTTGTAACCAGAGAACGTGTCACTTGTTCATTCTGTATTTTCCAAGAGCCTCATACAGTGCACCTCACCATGTGGGCCCTCAATAAATGCCACTACAGAAGAAGTGTGGCTTAGTGGAAAGAGCACGGGCTTGGGAGTCAGAGGTCGTGTGTTCTAATCCTAGTTCCACGAGTTGTCAGTTGAGTGGCTTTGGGCAGTTCACGTAACTTCTCTGTGCTTTGGTTACCTCATCTGTAAAATGGGAATTAAGGCTGTGAGCCTCAACTGGGACTACCTGATTACTTTAAATCTACCCCAGCACTTAGAACACTGCTTGGCACATAGTGAGCGATTAACAAATACAAGATTTATTGTTACTACCAGTCCACCTCCTTCTCCTCCTTTTCCTCTTTCTCCTTCTCCTCATCCACCCGCTCCTTCTTCTCCTTCTTCTTCTCCTCCTTCTCATCCTGCTTTTCCTCCTTTACTCCTCCTCTTCATCCTGATCTTTCTCTCCTCCTTCTCTTCCTCCTCCTCCTCGTGTCCTACCACTATTGAGGAAAATGTTCATGAATTTGTGAAGAAGTGAATCAGTTCTGGTTAGGATGATTGCTCCATGACTCTCCCAAATTTTAAATTGATGGATGAATAGTAGCATTCTAAGGAGGATGACTTGCAGTTCAGATTGTTTTTCAAATACCGAGAGAGTGAATGTTTCAATATCAGTCACAATTTCCCCATCCATGGATCTCTATTCAATTTTATGCCTAATCTTCTGAATAAAGAAAGGCCAGGGGATAAATCTGTAATGCAATTCCCAGAAGGGAATGCCTAAAAGCACATCTGCTATGATGAAAAAAAATGCAGCAATAAGTACCTTACTAACAACGCTGAGAAGATAGGTCATCTGCAGGTCTCTAATCCCTTTCTGTGACTATTTGGGCTAGTGGATACTGAAGGGGGGTGTTGGACGTGCAGTGTCATTTTCACCTATGGAGGTTCCTATCTGTTGCTAAGCCAGCTGCATTGAAGATACAGTCAAGTAAACACTGCCTGCTGTCATTTTCAAAATTGCTAATAATTCTATGGATGCCAATCAAAATGTTTAAAGGCCAGTTGATTCTCCTCGAGATAATGCAGAAGAAAAATGAAGTAGGCTCTAATGGAAAGACAATAGGCCTGAGAGTGAGGAGACCTATGTTCTACTTCCAACCCCTGCTACTGACCTGACGTTTGTCTTCTGACAATACCTTTAAACTCTTTAGGCCTCCTCTGGCTAATGAATGTGACAATCTCCATTTCCTTCTTGGTGCATTATAAGAATAAAGTCGGAAGCATTATGGCCTGGTGAAAAGGGGACAGGACTGAAAGTCAGAGGACCTGGGTTTTAATTCTGGCTCTGTTGCTTGTCTGCCGTGTGTTGTTGGGCAAGTAAATTAACTTCTCGGTATTTCTGTTTCCTCATCTGTTAAATGGCGAGTCAATCCTACACTCTCCTCCTTAGAATGTGAATCCAACGTTGGACAGCAGGGACTGTATCCAACCTGATTATCTTCTACCCAGCCCCGTGCTTCATACAGTGCTTGACACAAAGTAAACGATTTACAAGAGGAATAAAAAAAAGGAAATGGAATGTGAAAAACCCAAGGCCTGGGCAGGTTGATATCCAGCATAATTTGGCTAGCTCAGAGTGATGTAAGGTAAATTGATTAAAAATATCTTCACCGCTCTTGCATTAGAATATCTAGGTGATTCTATCCAAATGATCAGGCTGATTGTACAACAATTTGTGTTTTGTAGACTTGGCCCATTGCTGTTACAACTGAGCATGTCACCCTCCCCTTCTGACACTGTTCTAAGTGCTGGGGTAGACAGAAGCTGATCAGGTTGGACGCAGTCCATATCCCGCATGGGTCTCAGAGCCTTAATCCCCATTTTCCAGATGAGGTAACTGTGGCTCAGATAAGTGACTTGTGCAAGGTCACGCAGTAGAGAAGTAGTGAAGCCAGGATTAGAACCCAGGTCCTTCTGGTCCCTGCTCTATCCACTAGGCTGCACTGCTTGTGTTGATGATGAGGTTTTCTGAATTCTGGAAGCCAGTTGCTGCTGATAGTCCAGCATGGCATTCTGCAATCTGAAAAGAATTGGCTCTGTGGCAACATAAGAAAAAAGTGTTAGAGACTGCCAGCGAACTAGGGTTGACCAGCTTTGCGGGTTCCCCAGGGAACCTTGTTGAGTGACTACCTGCATTACTCATGGCTTGACTGTTAGTGGTCTAGTTGCTGACTTGTACTTCCCAAGCTCATTGTACAGTTCTCTGCACAGTCAGCGCTCAATAAATACAATTGAATGAATGAACACTAAATCAAACCTTCAAAAATCTGTAATCTTTGAACATTCCAGACATAGAATCTGACCAGCTAAAAATTTGGTTGTTGGAATATCACGAAGAACAGAACAAAAACCCCTGACTGAGCCCCCTTTTTCCTCTCCTCCTCCTCATCCCTCCACTCTACCTCCTTCCCCTCCCCACAGCACTTGTATATATTTGTACAGATTTATTACTCTATTTATTTTACTGGTACATATTTACTATTCTATTTCTTTTGTTAATGATTTTGACACCTGTCCACATGTTTTGTTTTGTTGTTTGTCTCCCCTGTCTAGATGGTGATCCTGCTGTTGGGTAGGGACCTTCTCTATATGTTGCCGACTTGTACTTCCCAAGCACTTAGTACAGTGCTTTGCACACAGTAAGCACTCAGTAAATACGATTGAATGAATGAATGAATGAATGAACAAAAACTCTTCTGTCACCTTATTTAAGTTTGTCGAAGGACCTCGGGTAAATCCCTTAACTTCTCTGTGCCTCAGTTATCTCATCTGTAAAATGGGGATTAAATCCACCAGTCCACCTCCTTTCAAATTAGACCGTAATCCCCATGAGGGACAAGGACTGAGTTCAACCTGATAAATTTGATATCTTCCCCAGCTCTTAGAACAGTGCTTGACACACAGTGAGCGCTTAGCAAATAGCATTCAAAAAATGAAATTCTGGAAATGATGCTTTTTGGTGTCTTAGTAGCCCTTCTATTTCCTGTAGGGTGGAAACTAGGGCTTGTTTTCAGTGATTGGCTAGCAATGACTGTTTTATAATGCCACCCAGGAAATCATCATAGGGTAAGTCAGTCAATCAATCACTGAAATGTATTGAGTGCTTATTGTGCACACAGTGTTATACTAAGCACTTGAGAGAATACAAAACCACTTAGTTGGTAGACATGATCTCTGCCACCAGGAGCTTATAGTCTTGAATTTACAGTCTGGAGAGGGGAAAAGACATTAAAATGAATTACGTATCTCGCCCACTCACAAACCTGGTCACACCCTCGTTATTATTATCTCCTACCGCTGCACTATCTCCATACTCACCAACTCTGAAATCCATCTTTCTGATCAAAACCTTCTCACTTGCTTTCTCACTCACACCTATCCCCTGTAAATCTATATTACTACCTCACAGAGACCTCTGCTCTCTCAACCCCATCCATCTTTCTGAGCGTCACACACCCCACCTCACCTCCGTTTCCTCTCTACCCAAACTTGATGATCAGATTACTGCTCTCAACTCTACCCTCTCTACTCAACTCTACTCCCTCACTCCCCATTCCCTTCGCCGCTCTCGTACCACTAACCCTCAGCCCTGGATCACTGTCCCTGTCCACCTCCTTCGCTCTTATCCTCGAGCTGCTGAACGCTGCCGGCGTAAGTCTCTACACCAAGCCAACCTCGTTCACTTCAAGTTTATCCTTTCCTCCCTTAACTCTGCCCTCTCCTCTGCAAGACAAAACTATTTCTCCTCCCTTATTGACACCCCTGCCCATCATCCCCGTCAGCTCTTCCATACATTTAACTCCCTTCTCAGGTCCTGTGTTCCTCCCCATCCTCCTTCCCTCACCCGCAACGATCTGGCCTCCTACTTCATTAGTAAAATTAACTCCATCACGTCTGAGCTCCCCAAAGTCACTCCTCCCCCTTCTCCAACACCCTGGCTTTCAACCCTCTCTGCTACTCTCCCATCTTTCCCAACAGTATCATCATCATCATCATCATCAATCGTATTTATTGAGCGCTTACTGTGTGCAAAGCACTGTACTAAGAGCTTCGGAAGTACAAATTGGCAACATATAGAGACAGTCCCTACCCAACAGTGGGCTCACAGTCTAAAAGGGGGGGACAAAACCAAACATACTAACAAAATAAAATAAATAGAATAGATATGTACAAGCAAAATAAATAAATAAATAGAGTAATAAATATGTACAAACATATATACATATATACAGGTGCTGTGGGAAAGGGAAGGAGGTAAGATGGGGGGGATGGAGAGGGGGACGAGGGGGAGAGGAAGGAAGAGGCTCAGTCTGGGAAGGCCTTCTGGAGGAGGTGAGCTCTCTGTAGGGCCTTGAAGGGAGGAAGAGAGCTAGCTTGGCGAATGGGCAGAGGGAGGGCATTCCAGGCCCGGGGGATGACGTGGGCCGGGGGTCGATGGCAGGACAGGCAAGAAAGAGGTACAGTGAGGAGATTAGCGGCAGAGGAGTGGAGGGTGCGGTGTGGGCTGTAGAAGGAGAGAGGGAGGTGAGGTAGGAGGGGGCGAGGTGATGGACATCCTTGAAGCCCAGGGTGAGGAGTTTCTGCCTGATGTGCAGATTGATTGGTAGTATCTTAAGATGAGATCTCCTCCCTCCTCTCATGTGCTACTGCAGCCACCTGTGCTTCGGACCCCATTCCCTCTCATCTTAGGAAATCTCTCGCCCCGTCCCTCCTCCCATCCTTAGCTTCCATCTTCAACTGCTCACTCTCTACTGGTTCCTTCCCCTCTGCCTTCAAACATGCCCACGTCTCCCCCATCCTAAAAAAACCTCTCTCTTGACCCCAGGTCACCTTCTAGTTATCACCCTATCTCCCTCCTATCTTTCCTTTCCAAACTCCTTGAACGAGTCATCGACACCCACTGCCTCGAATTCCAGAACGCCAATTCTCTCCTCGACCCCCTCCAATCTGGCTTCCGTCCCCTACATTCCACTAAAACTGCCCTCGCAAAGGTCACCTCCTGCTTGCCAAATACAACGACTCCTACTCTATCCTAATCCTCCTCGACTTCTCAGCTGCCTTCGACACTGTGGACGGCCCCCTTTTCCTCAATGCGCTTTCCAAACTTGGCTTCACAGACTCTGTCCTCTCATGGTTCTCCTCTTTTCTCTCCGGTCATTCATTCTCAGTCTCTTTTGCGGGCTTCTCCTCCCCTTCCCATCCCCTTACTGTAGGGTTTCCTCAAGGTTCAGTTCTTGGTCCCCTTCTGTTCTCTATTTACACTCACTCCTTTGGTGAACTCATTCGCTCCCACGGCTTCAACTATCATCTCTATGCTGATGACACCCAAATCTACATCTCTGCCCCTGCTCTCTCTCCCTCCCTTCAGGTTCGTGCCTCCTCCTGCCTTCAGGACATCTCCATCTGGATATCAGCCCTCCATCTAAAACCCAGTATGTCCAATACTGAACTCCGTATTTTCCCTCCCAAACCCTGCCCTCTCCCTGACTTTCCCATCACTGTCGATGGCATTACCATCCTTCCCATCTCACAAGCCCGCAACCTTGGTGTCATCCTCGACTCTTCTCTCTCGCTCACCCCTCACATCCAGTCCCTCACCAAAACCTTCCAGTCTCACCTCTGCAACATCCCCAAGATCCGCCCTTTCCTCTCCATTCAAACTGCTACCTTGCTGGTTCAATCTCTCATCCTATCCCGACTGGATTAGTGCATCAGCCTCCTCTCTGATCTCCCATCCTCCTGTCTTTCCCCACTTCAGTCTATACTTCACGCTGCTGCCCGGATCATCTTTGTGCAGAAACGCACTGGGCATGTTACTCTCCTCCTCAAAAATCTCCAGTGGCTACCAGTCAGCCTACACATCAGGCAAAAACTCCTTAATCTCGGCTTCAAGGCTCTCCATCACCTCACCCCTTCCTACCTCACCTCCCTTATTACCTTCTACAGCCCAGCTATCACCCTCCGCTCCTCTGCTGCTAACCTCCTCAATGTACCTCGTTCTCAACCGTCCCACCATAGACCCCCAGCCCACATCCTCCCCCTGGCCTGGAATGCCCTCCCTCCCCACATCTGCCAAGCTAGCTCTCTTCCTCCCTTCAAAGCCCTACTAAGCGCTCACCTTCTCCAGGAGGCCTTCCCAGCCTGAGTCCCCTTTTCTTCCCCTTCTCCCCATCCCTCCACCCTACCTCTTGCACCTGTATAGATGTTTGTATAGATTTATTACTCAATGTATTATACCTGTAAGTATTTACTATTCTATTTATTTTGTTAATGAGGTGCATATAGCTTTACTTCTATTTATTCTGGTGACTTGACACCTGTCCACATGTTGTGTTTTGTTGTGTCTCTCCCCCTTCTAGACTGTGAACCCTTGTTGGGTAGGGACCATCTCTAAATGTTGCCAACTTGTACTTCCCAAGCGCTTGGCAGAGTGCTCTGCACACAGTAAGTGCTCAATAAATACAATTGAATGAATGAATGAATAATTGTTATTGTTCTCCTTGCCTTTGTATGGTATTTGTCATGTGTTTACTGTGTGTCAGACACCGTACTAAGTACTGGGGTAGAGTACAAGTTTATCAGGTTGGCCACAGTCCATATCCAGCATGGGGCTCACAGTCATAATCCCGATTTTACAGATGAAGTATCTGAGGTGCAGATAAATTATCTAACTTGTCTAAGGTCATGCAGCCGACAAGAGGCAGAGCCTGGATTAGAACCCAGGTCCTCTGACTCCCAGTGAACTCCCATACTGAACTCCTTATCTTCCCTCCCAAACTCTGCCCTCTCCCTGACTTTCCCATCACTGTCGATGGCACTACAATCCTTCTCGTCTCACAAGCCCGCAACCTTGGTGTCATCTTCGACTCTGTTCTCTGGTTCACCCCTCACATCCAATCCCTCAACAAAACCTGCCGATCTCACCTCTGCAACATCACCAAGATCCACCCTTTCCTCTCCATCCAAACTGCTACCTTGCTGGTTCAATCTCTCATCCTATCCCGACTGGATTACTGCATCAGTAATGTAGTGTAGTGTACAGTGCTCTGTAGCACTGTAGTACTGTACAGTGCAGTGTACAGAGCACTTAGTACAGTGCTCTGCACGCAGTAAGCGCTCAGTAAATACGATTGAATGAATGAATGATTCAGCCTCCTGTCTGATCTCATTCATTCATTCAATCGTATTTATTGAGTGCTTACTTTGTGCAGAGCACTGTACTATGCAGTTAGGAAGTACAAGTTGGCAACATATAGAGACGGTCCCTACCTAAACAGCGGGCTCACAGTCTAGAAGGGGGAGACAGACAACAAAGCAAAACATATAAACCAAATAAAATAAATAGAATAAATATGTACGAGTAAAATAAATAAATAAATAGAGTGATAAATATGTACAAACATATATACATATATACAGGTGCTGTGGGGAGGGGAAGGAGGTAAGGCGGGGAGGAGGGGGAGGGGGAGGAGGGGGCTCAGTCTGGGAAGGCCTCCTGGAGGAGTTGAGCTCTCAGTAGGGCTTTGAAAGGAGGAAAAGAGCTAGTTTGGTGGATGTGCAGAGGGAGGGTATTCCAGGACAGGTGGAGGACGTGGACCAGGGGCCGACGGCGGGTAATGCGAGAACGAGGCACAGTGAGGAGATTAGCGGCAGAGGAGCAGAGGGTGCGGGCTGGGCTGTAGAAGGAGAGAAGGGAGGTGAGGTAGGAGGGGGCGAGGTGATGGAGAGCCTTGAAGTCGAGGGTGAGGACTTTCTGCCTGATGCGTAGGTTGATTGGTAGCCACTGGAGATTTTTGAGGAGGGGAGTAACATGCCCAGAGAGTTTTTGCACAAAGACGATCCGGGCAGCTCCATGAATTATGGATTGAAGTGGGGAGAGACAGGAGGATGGGAGATTGGAGAGGAGGCTGATGCAGTAATCCCATCCTCTTGTCTCTCCCCACTTCAGTCTATACTTCATGCTGCTGCCCGGATCATGTTTGTGCAGAAACGTGCTGTGCATTTTACTCCCCTCCTCAAAAATCTCCAGTGGCTACCATTCAACCTACGCATCAGGCAAAAACTCCTCACTCTCCTCACTCTCATCTTCAAGGCACCTCGCCCCCTCCTACCTCACCTCTCTTCTCTCCTTCTACAGCCCAGCCCGCACCCTCTGCTTCTCTGCTTCTAATATCCTCACCGTGCCTCGTTCTCACCTGTCCCGCCGTCGACTCCCATCCCACATCGTCCCCCTGGCCTGGAGTGCCCTCCCTCTGCACATCCGACAAGCTAGCTCTCTTCCTCCCTTCAAAGCCCTACTGAGAGCTCACCTCCTCCAGGAGGCTTTCCCAGACTGATCCCCCTCCTTCCTCTCCCCCTCCTCTCCCTCTCCATCCCCCTGCCTTACCTCCTTTATTTCATTTGTACATAATTATTCTATTTCTTTTATTTTGTTAATATATTTTGTATGGTTTTGTTCCCTGTCTACCCCTCCTAGACTGTGAGCCTGCTGTTGGGTAGGGACCGTCTCTATATGTTGCCAGCTTTTACTTCCCAAGCGCTTAGTACAGTGCTCTGCACACAGTAAGCGCTCAATAAATATGATTGAATGAATGAATGAATGAATGAATGAGTGAATTTGGGGCTGATCATCCACGGTAGGAAATTTTCAACTTCCCTGGGCTGAGGGCTAAATGCGGTCAGAGATCTCACTGTCCCAGGATTGAGAGCTTACTTAATACAAATAGGATCCTTTTCTATAAATGCTTTCTGTTCACTAATAAATGTTTCCTTACTGAAATACTGAATATCGTGGCTTATTCTGTCGGTAAAGCTGAGTTACAAACTCCCTTGTTCTTAAATAATTTTATTGGGATGTAATACTGACCCAAAAGGAAATATAAATACTGAGGAATGTCTGGGGCTTTGGTGTATCAGCACACTTCAAAGCATGTAAAACACTGGAAATGAACTGGTTAAGACCAAAGAAATTCCACCATAACTAAAAGAAACAAAAAAGGCATAGGAACATCCATTCTACCAAAAAGAAGTAGTTGGACAGTTTGGGTCTTAATTTAGATGCATGCAAATAAGTCGATGGGTTACCTGTCCTTTCCAGGTCTCCATATAAGATGCAAGCCCACCGAAGCTGCAAACCAACTAAAATGAAGATCTTCAAATACAATATACAAGAAAATATACCAATAAAAATATGATCACAACAATAGAAAATAACATGGATATTTCCTCTTCTCTTAGTCATGTGTCTGCCTGGTATATTATAGTTTAAAAAAGTCTCCAGGCTCCAATGCATCAGGACTTTGGTACCAGGTAGATGCAAAAACCACCAAAACTTCCAAGCCATCTTGGAGCATTTACAATGGCCAAATTTTTTAGATCCTGAGGGACACTTTTCCAGGCCTATAATTCATGCTAATTTTTTCTTCTAAGAGATGCCCATTAAAAATCTGATAATTAAAACTGCAGCACAGCTCAGATTTCCTCAGCATGTCCTTACAAATGTTCTCAGGATTTCCTTCAATCAGGCACATAAATGATCGGTGTAATTTT
This sequence comes from Tachyglossus aculeatus, assembly GCF_015852505.1. NCBI lineage: Eukaryota > Metazoa > Chordata > Mammalia > Monotremata > Tachyglossidae > Tachyglossus > Tachyglossus aculeatus. The sequence goes on along the minus strand of NW_024045100.1, from coordinate 1,793,218 downwards.
GAACCCATCAATTTGTGAGTGCTATGAAACTGTGATCACCTTGCCCATTTTGGAGAAGGGGTTTTCTAGAATGCATTATTTGGCGATTGCCTTTTTGCCCATTTCATTTTCTGGTTCCTTAGGAAACAATACAAGGATGACATTTTAGCCACCCGTTACCAGAGAAGGATGAAAAATCTGGAACTAACAGTATGGGGTCTGCTTTGGGTAAGACTGAAAAGTAGAAAAATTCTAGCTAACCAGTTCTTTCAAGGGTGACCGTCCTTCCCTCAGTGTTCTCAGTTGTAAAATTTTGTCCATGATGGGAACTTGCTTTTTTTTTCCTTTATATTCTTTCAAAATCAGAATGAATCAGGGAAAAAATGACCAGATCAAATCACCAACTGATCCAACTCTGTCAATATATATGTATTTGGGAAATTAAACTACTAGAATTTTGGGAAATTGTCACAGTGACAGTTTAAGGAAGGAGCAGGCATTTCTGGGACTAAACATATTTAACTGACATCTAAGAAATGAGATAGAGAAGCACCATGGCATAGTAGATAGAGCACAGGCCTGGGAGTGAGAAGGACATGGGTTCTAATCCCAGACACCCATGCCCATCACCCCCGCCAGCTCTTCCGTACATTCAACTCCCTTCTCAGGCCCCCGGTTCCTCCCCCTCCTCCTTCCCTCACCCCCAACGATCTGGCCTCCCACTTCATTAACAAAATTAAATCCATCAGGTCCGACCTCCCCAAAGTCACTTCCCCCCTCTTCTCCAACCCCCCGGCTCTCAACACTCTCTGCTACTCTCCCATCCTTCCCAGCAGTATCCTCAGAGGAGCTCTCCTCCCTGCTCTCAAGTGCTACTCCGGCCATCTGTGCTTCTGACCCCATTCCCTCTCATCTCATGCAATCTCTTCCTCCATCCCTTCTCCCCTCCTTAACTTCCATCTTCAACCGCTCACTCTCCACTGGTTCCTTTCCCTCTGCCTTCAAACATGCCCATGTCTCTCCCATCCTAAAAAAACCCTCTCTTGACCCCACCTCACCTTCTAGTTATCGCCCCATATCCCTCCTACCATTCCTTTCCAAACTCCTTGAACGAGTTGTCTACACTCGCTGTCTAGAATTCCTCAAGAACAACTCTCTCCTCGACCCCCTCCAGTCTGGCTTCCGTCCCCTACATTCTACGGAAACTGTCCTCTCAAAGGTCACCAATGACCTCCTGCTTGCCAATCCAACGGCTCATACTCTGTCCTAATCCTCCTCGACCTCTCGGCTGCCTTCGACACAGTGGACCACCCCCTTCTTCTCAACACGCTATCTGACCTTGGCTTCACAGACTCCATCCTCTCCTGGTTCTCCTCATCTCTCCGGTCGTTCATTCTCAGTCTCTTTTGCAGGCTCCTCCTCCCCCTCCCATCCTCTTACTGTGCGGGTTCCCCAAGGTTCAGTGCTTGGTCCCCTTCTGTTCTCGATCTACACGCACTCCCTTGGTGACCTCATTTGCTCCCACGGCTTCAACTATCATCTCTACACTGATGACACCCAGATCTACATCTCTGCCCCTGCTCTCTCCCCATCTCTCCAGGCTCGCATCTCCTCCTGCCTTCAGGACATCTCCATCTGGATGTCTGCCCGCCACCTAAAGCTCAACATGTCGAAGACTGAACTCCTTGTCTTCCCTCCCAAACCTTGCCCTCTCCCTGACTTTCCCATCTCTGTTGATGGCACTACCATCCTTCCTGTCTCACAAGCCCGCAACCTTGGTGTCATCCTTGACTCCGCTCTCTCATTCACCCCTCACATCCAAGCCGTCACCAAAACCTGCCGGTCTCAGCTCCGCAACATTGCCAATATTCGCCCTTTCCTCTCCATCCAAACCGCTACCCTGCTCATTCAAGCTCTCATCCTATCCCGTCTGGACTACTGCATCAGCCTTCTCTCTGATCTCCCATCCTCGTGTCTCTCCCCACTTCAATCCATACTTCATGCTCCTGCCTGGATGATCTTTGTCCAGAAACACTCTGGGCATATTACTCCCCTCCTCAAAAATCTCCAGTGGCTACCAATCAATCTGCACATCAGGCAGAAACTCCTCACCCTGGGCTTCAAGGCTCTCTATCACCTTGCCCCCTCCTACCTCACCTCCCTTCTCTCCTTCTATAGCCCAGCCCGCACCCTCCACTCCTCTGCTGCTAATCTCCTCACCGTACCTCGTTCTCGCCTGTCCCCCCATTGACCCCCGGCCCACGTCATCCCCCGGGCCTGGAATGCCCTCCCTCTGCCCATCCGCCAAGCTAGCTCTCTTCCTCCCTTCAAGGCCCTACTGAGTGCTCATCTCCTCCAGGAGGCCTTCCCAGACTGATCCCCTTCCCGCCTCTCCCCCTCGTCCCCCCTCCATCCCCCCATCTTACCTCCTTCCCTTCCCCACATCACCTGTATATATGTATATATGTTTGTACGTATTTATTACTCTATTTATTTATTTATTTTACTTGTACATATCTATTCTATTTATTTTATTTTGTTAGTATGTTTGGTTTTGTTCTCTGTCTCCCCCTTTTAGACTGTGAGCCCACTGTTGGGCAGGGACTGTCTCTATGTGTTGCCAATTTGTACTTCCCAAGCGCTTAGTACAGTGCTCTGCCCACAGTAAGCGCTCAATAAATACGATTGATGATGATGATGAGATCCACCATTTTTCTGCCGAGTGACCTTGGGCAAATCACTTCACTTCTCTGTGCCTCAGTTACCTCATCTGTAAAATGGGGATTAAGAATGTGAACCTCATTTGGAAATGGATCGTATCTGACCTGATAACCTTGTATCTACCCCAGTGCTTAGAACAGTTCATGGTACACAGTAAGCACTTACCAAATACCATTTGAATAAAACGGAAACTGTTGACAGAATTTTAACCTGATGGAGAGTGTGAAATGGGGCCAAATATTTCACTCTGTTGCTACATCAGGCACCCAACAAGAGTTCAGACTCCTATACTGTCATTATCTAGTATATTTATAAAATAATTTATTATACATCATTTGTCTTTATGTGCCTATTGCCGAATTCTTCTTTGCCAGACTTGAATATAGTTGAGTATATGTTTATTTCTGGTGACCACAGTGGCTATGGTATTTTCACATCCTGATTAGTTTTTTTCCAAGCAATTATCATGCCTCTGAATCCCAAAACTTTTCTTTTTATTTTTGTATCATTATCGAAGCTTGGAAGACTGGCTTCACGGGCTACAGGAACATCCCGAAAGAAAGAAAGACGATTAAATATGAACAGATTTGTATGAATGTAACATAAATGTACCTTTACCTGAGCAATTAATCATTAAGACATACTGAGTGACTACTGTAGGCATAGCAATCCATCAGTCAGTCCATGGTATTTATTAAGCACTTACAGTGTGCAGTGCACTTTACCATGGTCTTGGGAGAGTGCAGTACAGTAGAGTTGGTAGACCCGATTCCTGCCCACATGGAGTTTACAATCTACTGGGGAGACAGACATTACAATAAATCATAGATAGAGGAAGTAACAGAGTTGTAAGGTCTTCCCCTTCTAGACTGTTAGCCCGTTGTTGGGTAGGGACTGTCTCTATATGTTGCCAACTTGTACTTCCCAAGCGCTTAGTACAGTGCTCTGCACACAGTAAGCGCTCAATAAATACGATTGAATGAATAAATTAATGAATGAATATGTATGTACGTGGTGGGTCTGGGGTGCTTAAAGGGCACAGACCCGAGAGCATGGGTGATGGAGAAAGAGAGGGAAGGAAATTAAGGTTGGAAACAGAGAGGTTAGTCACAGAAGGCTTCTTGGAGAAGATATTATCTTAGTAGGGCTTTGAAGATGGGGAGAATGGTTGTCTCAGATATGAAGATGGAGGGAGTTTGAGGCAGGAGGGAGACCATGAGCAAGGGGTCGATGGAAAGAGAGACAAAATTGAAGTACTACAAGAAATTTGGTGTTAGAGGACTGAGGTGCAAGGGCTAGGTTTGTAATGGGAGCTGATTGAGATCCTTAAAGATAATGATGAAGAATGCCTGTTTGATGTGGAGGTGGATGGGCAACCATTGGAAAGGAGCAGGGAGGAGTGCATAGAACATTTTTTTTTCCAGAAAAATTAGCCAGGTAGCAAAATGAAATTTGGACCGGGAGTTGGGAGAGGCTACAGGCAGAGAGGTCAGTAAGAAGGCTGATAGAGTAGTCAAGGCAGTATCAGACAAGAGGACTGTATTAAGCACTTGAGAGAGCAAAGTGGAATTTGTAAGCATGGGCCCTATCCTCAAGGATCTTATATATAGCAGGAGAGACAAAAAGTAAAGTGATTTATAGATAGGAAGGAAGAGAGAAGAGATATTTGTCATGAGTTACTACTTGAGAAATAAGGAATGTAAAATATATGAAGGGAGAGGGAGTTCCAGGCAGATAGGGGAGGGTGTGAACAATAATAATAATAATAATAATAATAATAATAATAATAATAGCATTTGTTAAGCACTTACTACTTGCAAAGCACTGTTCTAGGCGCTGGGATAAATTCAAGGTAACCAGGTTGTCCCACATGGAGCTCACAGTCCTAATCCCCATTTTACAGATTAGGTAACTGAGGCACAGAGAAGTTAAGTGATGTCCCAGTTCACACAGCAAACAAGTGGCAGAGCCAGGATAAGAACCCGCTCAAGAGGTCAAGAATGAAGCACAGTGAGTAGGTTGGGTTGGGGGGAATGAAGAGTGTGAGGGTGGGTTATAGTAGGAGAAGTGAGCTAATGAATTGGAAGGAGGTAGTTGACTGAGATGGCTCTGCCACTTGTCTACCATATGGGCAAGCCACTTAATTTCTCGGTGCCTTAGTTACCTCATCTATACAATGGGGGTGAAAACCGTGAGCAGTGTGGCTCAGTGGAAAGAGCAGGGACTTTGGAGTCAGAGGTCATGGATTCAAATCCCTGCTCCTCCAATTGTCTGCTGTGTGACTTTGGCAAGTCACTTCACTTCTCTGTGCCTCAGTTACCTCATCTGTAAAATGGGGATTAAGACTGTGAGCCCCCAGTGGGACAACCTGATCACCTTGTAACCTCCTCAGCGCTTAGAACAGTGCTTTGCACATAGTAAATGCTTAATAAATGCCGTTATTATTATTATATAGAACAGGAACTATGTCTTGCCTGATTGGCTCGTAGCTTATATCCATCTAGCTGCTTAATACAATGCCTGGCACATAATAAATTCTTGTCAAATATCATGAAAAAGATATTTATCCCCTTTTTACAGATGATTTTACAGATGATGAAACAGCTGAAGAGGAACTAAGTAAATTGATTAAGGTGACATAGCAGGGTGTAAGTGGGAAAGAGAAGCAGAAGGGAAGGAGGGAAATGGGTGGGAGGCAATTGGAGATATCAGGAGATGCTGTATTGGAAAAAGACTCCATACCAGTTTGGAGGTATGATCCTAACTTTGATCAGGGATCAATCACTAAATTCCATAAACAAGCCTGTTAATAATAGTAACTGCTGATTATGTTATTTGTTAAGCACTTACCATGTGCCAGGCACTGTATTAAGTGCTGTGGTGGATACAAAAAAATGGGGTTGGACACAATCCCTGTCCCATGTGGGGCTCACAGTCTCAAATCACTATTTTACAGATAAGGTAACTGAAGCACAAAAAAGCAGTGACTTACCCAAAGTCACATAGTAGATGAGTGGTGGAACCGGAATTAGAACCCAAGACTTTTCGACTCCCAGGCCCGTGCTGTATCCACTAGGCCACACTGCTTTTGTTGTGACAGATGCATCTGTCAAATCCAAATACAAATTAAATTGAATCCAGCCTCACATTTTCAGAAGCAATACGAAGTTTACCTTGACTGAGACCCTGACATCCATCATGGAAAATCAATAAAGTATCTGCACTTCTCATTTCAGTAACACAAAAAAGCACATTTTTAAAAATTTGGAAACCTGTTTTCAATACTTCCAGCCAAAGGAAAGTATAGATGGGTGTCACTTTGGGCACGGGAGCATCTGGTAGTGATCCCTGTGACCAGCTGGTCAGTTACTCCTCTCACTGGTCACTAGTGTCACCCACCCCCCAAATAAAAAAAACAGAAAGCGTGCACGCACACATGCATGTGCGCGCGTGCGCGTGCACACACACACACACACACACACACACACATGCAAGCCATGTCAATCAGAGACTGGGTGGCCATCTCACTTGAGGAAAAATAAATTCCTCCCTGAAGGCCAGTTTCAGTAGTCATAAATTTCCGAGTTTACTTCTAGCACTGAGCAAGGGGCAGCTGGTATGTTCTCACTGAGGTAAGGTCTTTGAGATCTTTCCAGGCACACTGTCAACAGTACAAATAATAATGATGGCATTTGTTAAGCACTTACTATGTGCAAAGCACTGTTCTAAGCGCTGGGGAGGATACAAGGTGATCAGGTTGTTCCACGTGGGGCTCACAGTCTTAATCCCCAATTTACAGACGAGGTAACTGAGGCACAGAGAAGCTAAGTGACTTGCCCAAGGTCATAAAGCTGACAATTGGCTCAGTTATGCCCTCGTTTTCTGAGTATGATGACAGCTGTTACTTCATGGGTTACAAAGACAAATAATGAGATAAGTTCACTAGACTTTATCACGTCTTTCTGATTTCCAATCAGTACCATTGTTATGAAGGAGAACACCGAGATTTTAATTAAGATAAATGGCATGAACTCTGGAAACTCCACTAACTTTTGCCAGGTGGGGTGAAAGCCTGTCATATACACCGTATTTGTTAAGTCCTCTCTATATGCAAGGCACTGTACTAAGCACTCGGTACAAGATAATCAGGTTGGGTACAGTCTCTGTCCCACCTAGGGCTCATAATCTTAATTCCCAGAGCAGTGCAATCTAGAGGATAGAGCAGAGGCCTGGGAGCCAGAAGGACCGGAGTTCTCATCCCAGGTCTGTCACTTGTCTGCTGGTGATGTTGAGAAAGTCACTTCACTTCTTTGTTTCTCAGTTACTTCATCTGTAAACTGGGGATTAAGACTGTAAATCCTATGTGGGACATAGACTGTGTCTAACCTGATCGTCTTGTATCTACCCCAGAACTTAATACCGTATCTGGCACATAGTAAGAACTTCACAAATACTTTGAAAAAAAAGTTATAGATGAGGTGACGGAGTCACAGAGAAGTTAAGTTAAGCAGGTTGGACACAGTCCCTGTTCCACATGGGCTTTATCTTAAACCCCATTTTACAGATGAGGCAACTGAGACCTAGAGAAGTTAAGTGACTTGCCCAAGGTCACACAGTAGGCATGTGCAGAGCCAGGATTAGAACCCAAGTTAACCCAGTCCAACAACCAATACAACGTTTTCTCATCCTCTGCATGTATATCGATATATCTGTAGATTCAGTTGCATATTCAATTTCTTCAGCCACCTGATCCAGACATATTTCGACTACTAAGAACAGTAATAATTGTGGTGTTCATTAAACTCTTACTATTTGCCAAACACTGTACTAAGAGCTGGGGTAAATACAAGGTAATGAGGTGAGACACAGTCCCTGCCCCACAATGTGTGCACAGTCTATGTAGGAGGGAGAACAGGAATTGAATCCCCATTTTACAGATGAATAAATTGAGGAACAGCATAGTTAAGTGACTTTCCCCAGGATCAATCAATCAATCAATCAATCGTATTTATTGAGCGCTTACTGTGTGCAGAGCACTGTAGTAAGCCCTTGGGAAGAACAAGTTGGCAACATATAGAGACAGTCCCTACCCAACAGTGGGCTCACAGTCTAAAAGGGGGAGACAGAGAACAAAACCAAGCATACTAACAAAATAAAATAAATAGAATAGATATGTACAAGTAAAATAAATAAATAAATAAACAGAGTAATAAATATGTACAAACATATATACATATATACAGGTGCTGTGGGGAAGGGAAGGAGGTAAGTTGGGGGGGGGGTGGAGAGGGGAACGAGGGGGAGAGGAAGGAAGGGACTCAGTCTGGGAAGGCCTCCTGGAGGAGGTGAGCTCTCAGTAGGGCCTTGAAGGGAGGAAGAGAGCTAGCTTGGCGAATGGGCAGAGGGAGGGCATTCCAGGCCAGGGGGATGACGTGGGCTGGGGATCGATGGCGGGACAGGGGAGAACGAGGTACGGTGAGGAGATTAGCGGCAGAGGAGTGGAGGGTGCGGGGTGGGCTGTAGAAGGAGAGAAGGGAGGTGAGGTAGGAGGGGGCGAGGTGATGGAGAGCCTTGAAGCCCAGGGTGAGGAGATTCTGCCTGATGCGTAGATTGGTAGCCACTGGAGATTTTTGAGGGGGGGAGTAACATGCCCAGAGCGTTTCTGGACAAAGACAATCTGGGCAGCAGCATGAAGTATGGATTGAAGTGGGGAGTGACATGAGGATGGGAGATCAGAGAGAAGGCTGATGCAGTAGCCCAGATAGGATAGGATGAGAGCTTGAACGAGCAGGGTAGCGCTACTGAGCAGACAAGTGGCAGAGCCCGGATTAGAACCTAGGTCTTCTTACTTTCAGGCCTGTACTCTTTCCTCTAGGTCACACTGCTTCTCCTGCTTCTCTAATTTTATATCCTTATTCTTCCTCCTACTCTTATCATTGTCACATAGTTTAAGTATACTTGTCTCCCACAATAGATGGCAGACTTTTTGAAGGCAGAGAATTTCATAGAAGCAGCATTGCCTGGTGGATAGATAGAGCATGGGCCTGGGAGTCAGGAGGACCTGCGTTCTAATCTCAGCCACCTGGGTTCAAATCCTGGCCCCACCACTTGTCTGCTGTGTGACCTTGGGCAAGTTATTTAACTACCCTATGCCTCAGTTCCTTCATATGTAAAATGGGGATTAAGGCTGTATACTTCAGGTGGGACAGGAACTGTGTCCACCCTGATTACTTTGTATCAGACCCAGAGCTTCGTACAGTGCCTGGCACATAGTAAGCACTTAAGAAAAACCATAAAAATTAAAAATACATGTTTTGAACTCTCCCACCTCCTCAGTAGAGTCCTTTGCACTCAGCAGGTGTTCAAGAAATACTATCATTTGATTGATAATGACAACTCTGAATAATCAAACCAGTTCTAGTCCATTTCACCACTTCCTGGGCAAGCCCTTAGTCTTCCTTAGCTTCCATTTTCCCAAAGAAAGGATGCAAATAATAAAACCTTTCCATTAATCTGCTCCCAGGGGGATTCTGAGGATTTATGAGATCAGTGGAGGAAACAAGCTCTCAAATATTTATAGCTCATTAACTTTTCCCAAAGTGTTTGCTGTCACTTCAAGTAATGACTCTTATCAAGTCTCCTGGAAAACTTAATCTAATATGAAGTGGTAGAAACTACCAGCTGAGCCAGGAAAATCAGGCTCCAGTCTGGACTCAGGAACTGATTTACAACGGAGGAAAAAGACACAATCTTTTTATCTTGCATAGTTTGTAATCTCATTGGGGAGAGAGGAGAATATTAATAGCCAAATATACAGTAATTCGTTTCCTCATTTGTATAATGGAGATAATTTTATTTGCTCTCACCCACTTGACCGGAAGGCAAAGAGAACAAATGAGAATAGAGCTTGGTGACAGAAAGGTACTTCTGGAAACTCGGGGAATTTTTCTTTATCATTCCCATTTTATAGGTAAAGAAGAGTTCAGTGGTTCAATATCACACAGCAAGCTAGTGGCACAAGAAATAGAACTCCTTCTTTCAGTATGTTTTTGGGTATAACAAAAGAATGTCCTGATCCTGAGGGAGTCTATACCTATCTATATTGGCACATAAATTAGAAAAGACTATCCGTAGATACTAGTCTCCAAGGCTACGACACCTTACTGAGATTTCTGTTGAATATGGAGTCTGAGGAATTAAAAAGTTAAACTGACATACCTTGGTAATATTAAGAAGAAAAAGTCTTTAACTTGACCTCTTTTACCCAGTGCTAAGAACAGGCGCTAAATCCCAGTGGTTGTTATAGATCCCCACTCAAACAAGCTGCATCGAGCTTTATTAACATTGATTGGGTGCTCAGAGATGGGCAATTACACAACTTGAAAGCACTTTTTCTTCTACCTCATAATTGAGTTGCAAATAGCCTAATTAGACCCAGCAGACTGTAAATAAGGACACTTTTGTAGCAGTAATTAATTGCAGTCCAACCTATCTTTGTAGTCACAGTTCAGGTCTATTTGCAATAACTGTAGAGCTCTTCCCCTTAGGAAGGGACTATTTGGTAAGTATTTGATAGTTGGTAAGTATTTGGTAAGTTTTTGGTAAGTAGAAAGCTTTTTCTAGGACGGGATGCCGAGGTCTCCTTCAGCAGGAGTAAAACAGTGACTTACTGAATATCTATGAGTTTTTCCCATTCGTCGTAAAGGAAATCATTCAATTGGAATTGGTGGCTGCAGATTAGATAAATTAGCCAAGGGCCAGGATATCAGAAAGTATCAATCACTTAATCAATCATGTTTATTAAGAACTTACCTTATGTACAGCACTGTACTAAGTACTTGGAAGAATACAATACAACAGAGTTGGTAGACATCTTCCCTGCTGATGAGAAGCTTTCAGTCTAGAGGGGGAGAAATAACCAGGAGTTTGGAAAGGGACTGCGAAGTGAATGGAATGCAATGGCTTAATAGCGGTGTTATCAATCCACAGAGAGTGCCATTATAGTGAATGCCAACCTCTGGGTGCTTTCTATTCCTGCCCTGCTTAGCATCAGAGCAGTATAACCATGACTGTATTACCATGGATGTTCCTGTATCTTTATCGACAGAATTTGTCTGTTTATTGTTATATTGTACTCTCCCAAGCTTTTAGTACAGTACTCTGCACACAGTAAGCATTCCATAAATATTACTGACTGACTGACAGATTGACTGTCCAGATCCTTTTGCATCTAGAGCTGCCATACTGCCCCACCAGCCAACTTTCCAGAAACTAAGACTCTAAACTCTTACACAGATGCCATTTTTAATCATAAATCAATCAGGCAATCATATTTATTATGTGCTTAGTGTGCAGAGCACTGTACTAAGCACTTGGAAGAGTAAACATAACAGAGCTTGTCGAGATGTTTCCTGCCCACAAGAAGTTTGCAGTCTAGAGGGAAAGATAGATATGAAAACAAATTAAACATTTGTATGTAAGTGAGGTGGGGCTGAGGATAAGAAGGCTAGATTTCCTCACAGTATGGACTGTTTTTATCATGTGTTATCGCATTCATCAGGGTCTGGATTCCCTCATTAATATACAACATAGAGAGCTATATCTATAACAATAATGATAATGATAATGGTATTTGTTAAGCACTTACTATATGCCAAGGACTGTTTTAAGTGCCGGGGTAGATACAAGGTAATCAGGTTGTCCCACGTGGGGCTCACAGTCTTAATCCCCATTTTACAGGTGAGATAACTGAGGCATAGAGAAGTTAAGTAATTTGCCCAAGATCACAGAGCAGACAAGTGACACAGTCGGGATTAGAACCCATGACCTCTGATTACCAAGCCCGTGTTTTACCACTAAGCCACGCTGCTTCTCTGACAGTCAATCAGTCAGTCAATCAGTCAATCGTATTTATTAAGTGTTTTCTTTGTACAGAGCACTGTATTAAACACTTGGGGTACAATATAACAATACACAGACACATTTCCTGCCCACAATAAACTTACAGTCTAGAGGGGACTGAATGTGGAAGTAACTAAGTGCAATGTACTCACTGTACTAAGTGTTTTGGAAGAACAGAGAAAAAAAGGAGGGAAAAAAGAGGGAGAAGTAAAGAGAAAGAGGAAAACAAAAAAGCATAATCCAAGGGATTCACAGAAAGAACCCTAGGACAGTTCTTTACAGTTGTTTATTGGTAATTACCTAAGAATTTGAATTTGAAATATTCTCAACCTCATGTGCCCTAGTTCTGTTCCTTCTTGTGATTTTTCATCAGCAAGGATTGCAGTAGCTGTACCTTTCCTTGGATTCAAGGCGCCATCACGTGGCAAACATGGATTATGCTCTATGCTCTTTGTGTTTCACTACTAGACAGTGCTTTCATCCCCAAATGGATAGAATTCCTCATCGACCTTCCTATCGCCCTGGATTTCACAAATGTCAGTGAACATTACAGGGATTCTGAATTACAAAATCTTCAGAGAAATTCAATTGTGAAGCCCAAATTATCTTGTACTAGAATTTCTCCCTTAAGTGCTATGAGTTACTCTCTGGATCAGATATAAATCGTAGTAAATAACAAATCCATTTGCACCATTACACGCAGAAAAGCCTGACCATCTGCATCAGGCCTATCATATTTTCTCATTTGTTTTTCACCTATTGACTCTGATTCCTGTTTCTGCTGGTCCAACTCACTGGGTATCTATAAACATATCCACACTGGAAAATGACATGGTTTCTAAATTAGCTTTTCAGTCCTAAGCACCACTGTGGCTATGGTTCTTATTAGTGCAAATCTGATAATTGCAAGGTGTGGGCTCAGCAGGTACAGCAATCCATCTTGGTGGCACACAACCACAACCCCCAACTCCAAGCTCATCCTGGAAATCAGTCTATAGATGGGTGGTATTTTTGGAGCACTTACTATGTGCAGAACACTGTACTAAGCACTTGAGAAGGTATAATACAACATAGTTGATAGACACATTCCCTACCCACAATGGAAACCTTGCATCACATATCACCCAGACAAAACAATCCAACCTCCAATCCGAGGCTTTCAGGAGATGTGTTCTACTCTATCCTAATCTTCCTCGACTGCTTAATCAATCAACCCATCAATGGTATTTATTGAGTGTTTGCTGTGTGCAAAGTACTACCCTAAGTTCTTTGGAGAGGACAATATAATCTAGAATTGGTAGATACAATCACTGCTGTCATGGAGCTTACAATTTAGTGGAAACATGGTCTAACCTGTATTTCACTGATTCTCCCATGGTTCTCTTCTTATCTCCATGGCTGGTCTTTCTCAATGTTCTCCTTCTGCCTCTCAAAAGCTTAGTAATAATAATAATAGTAATAATAATAAAACAATGGCATTTATTAAGCCCTTACTATGTGTAAAGCACTGTTCTAAGCGCTGGAGAGATTACAAGGTGAACAGGGTGTCCCACGTGGGGCTCACAGTCTTCATCCCCACTTTACAGATGAGGTAACTGAGGCACAGAGAAGCGAAGTGACTTGCTTAGTCACACAGCTGACAAGTGGTGGAGCCGGGATTTGATCCCATGACCTCTGACTCCAAAGCCTGTGCTCTTTCCACTGAGACATACTCTACACACAGTAAGCACTCAGTAAATACTCTTGATTGATTGGCACACAAATAATTGCACTGTGGCCCCCCGTCTCCTCTCCACAAGCTCAATAGATGGTCTCCAAGTTTTCCAAAGCACCTTTAATGGGATTTAAAATGAAACTGAGAACACGTTTTGTTTGTTTTTTTATGGTATCTGTTAAGCCCTTATTATGTGCCAAGCATTGTACTTTGCTCTGGGATAGATGGAAGAAAATCAGGTTGGATTCAGTCCATGTCCCACATGGGCTCATAGAATTAATCCCTATTTCATAGATGAGGTAACTGAGGCACAGAGAAGTTAAGGGACTTGTCCAAGATCACACAACAGATGAGTGGTGGAGCCGGGATTAGAACCCAAGTCATTCTCATGCCTAGGCCTGTGCTCAATTCACTAGGGTACACAGCTTCTTGTTATTGAACAGTGATATTCTCCAAGATCAACCTGTCACAAACCCAGAAACAAAGCTTCCTCACTTATTGTTAACCCACTTGGAAACAACTAATATTTTGGATCAAATAATTTAGTCCAGTCAAACTTCAGTTTTATCCTTCAAAGATGCCATTGAAATATTTTAAGTTGCATATCACTCACCAGTGTCATTCCCTGGTACCCTCCCTGTCTAACCCTCACCATAGTGTACATACCAACGATAGGAAGATTGTTCTTAGTTTTACTGTTTCCCCGTGTTGACCTTCATTATTTTATACATTTGCCACCAGCCAACCACGACCTAATCCCAGCAAATGGGCTTTACAGCCTAGATCCCTCGGCCACCAGATGGATTTCTTAAGAGTTGAAACAGAAAACTCTGCCATTTACGTTGCCCGATCTGAATTCTTGCTCTGGGACATTCCCAAATCCCCCTTCAGGAACTTGCTCAGTTGCCTCTGAAGCTGACTCCTTCTCCTTCAGCTTCATATCCTCGGACACATTCTCTAAAGAACCTCAAGCATCAGTGATTCCATGGTTCTATGAAAACTATGAAAATGTGATCATGATTTTTAGCAATTCCCTCTTGGAAAGTTTTTGTTTATGTGACTTTTCATGTAATTTCTTTATGTGACTTTGTGTTTATCTGAGAATAACAGGTACTGATTATTTTGCTACTTTCTCAAGTGCTTAGTACAGTACTCTGCACACAATAAGAACTTAATACTTACTATTGATTGAAGAATGTAGGAAGCAGTATCACCTAGAGGATAGAGCTTGTACCTGGGAGTCAGAGGACAGGGATTCTAATCCAGACCCTGCTACTGATCTGCTGTGTGACCGTGGGCAAATCACTCTGTCCCTCAGTTTCCTCATCTGCGAAATGCATGGTAAACCCCACTCCTTCCTATATAAACTACGAGTCCTGTGCTGAGTCCAAACTGATTATTTTGTATCCACCCCAGCGCTTAGAACAGTGCTTGACACATAGTAAGTGCTTAACAAGTACATTATTCTTGTTGTTATTATTATTGTATTAAGAGCCCTCTTTTCATTAGGACTTCTCTGGTATTTAAGTGCTTACTATGTTCCAGGCACTGTACTAAGGACAGGGGTAGATACAAGATAATCAGGTTGGATATAGGGCTCACAGCCTAAGGATACTGGTCTGTACTGTTATAGATCCCTGCAGTTGATCAATTAATGGTATTTATTAAGTACTTACTGTGTGCAGAGCACTGTATTACTAAGCAGTTGGGAGAGTGCAATACAACAGTGTTAGTAGACATGTTCCCTGCTCACAAGGAGCTTAGAGTCAATTAATCAATCGTATTTACTAAGTGTTTACTGTGTAGAGGACGCTGTACTAAACTCTTGGGAGAGTATAACACAACGATATAACATAAACATTCCCTGCTCACAACAAACCGACAGTCTAGAGAAACAACGTGGCTTAGTGGAAAGAGCACGGGCTTGGGAGTCAGAGGACGTGGGTTCTAATCCCAGTTCTACCACTATCTGCTCTATGACCTGGGGCACCTCATCCAACTTCTCTGTGCCTCAGTTACCTCATCTATAGAATGAGGATTAAGACTGTGAGCCCCAAGTGGGCCAAACTGATTACTTTGTATCTACCCCAGAACTTAGAACAGTGCTTGGCATATAGTAAGCACTTAACAAATGTCATTATTATTATTATTATTATTATTATTATTATTATTATTATTATTATTATTACTACTAGAGGTGGTGGATTGCTTCAAACAGCAGTTAGGAAAGAATGTCAGCCCCTGAGTATGTTTGTAAGGTTTCCTCCTGAGAGAAATGGCACAATCATTACTCTCTTACTTACCTAAAGAGAACCATCCTTTGAAAAGTCCAATGGAGGGCATATTTCACCTCCTTGTTTCTCAAAATATAGATCGGTGGTCCAACATGGCGATGACAGCTGTGTAGAAGACAGACAACACTTTGTTCACATGCAGAGAGAGACTCACACATGGTTGAAGGTAGATAAAGAAGAGGGTCCCATACAAGATGGCAACATCAGTCAGGTGGGTGTCTCCTGGTGGCAGAGCAAATCTTGAGACAGCATTGAGGATGTAAACATAGGAGACCAGGATGGCCAGGTCACTAGATACTCCTATGGTGCCAGCCAAGATGAAAAGAAACCACCTACTGGTGTGGAGGTCGGCACAGGCTAGGGCTAAGTGTGGAGTGATATCATAGAATTACTGGTTGTTAACATTTGGGCCGCAGAAGGATACATTTTGCACAGAGCACTGTACTAAGCGCTTGGGAGAGTACAATACAACAAGGTTGGCAGACATGTCCAGGGAATTTCATTTTTATTAAAGATAATAATAATAATGATAATAATAATAAATATTATGTATTCATTAAATACAAATTATTATAGATTATATTCATTCATTCAATCGTATTTATTGAGCGCTTACTGTGTGCAGAGCCCTGTACTAAGCATTTGAGAAGTACAAGCTGGCAACATATAGAGATGGTCCCTCCCGAACAGTGGGCTCACAGTCTAGAAGGGGGAGACAGAGAACAAAACAAAACATATTAACAAAATAAAATAAATAGAATATGTACAAGTAAAATAAATAAATAAGTAGAGTAATAAATACGTACAAACACATATACATATATACAGGTGCTGTGGGGAAGGGAAGGAGGTAAAGCAGGCGGGATGGAGAGGGGGAGGAGGGGGAGAGGAAGGAGGGGGCTTAGTCTGGGAAGTCCTCCTGGAGGAGGTGAGCTCTCAGTAGGGCCTTGAAGGGAGGAAGAGAGCTAGCTTGGCAGATGTGGGGAGGGAGGGCATTCCAGGCCAGAGGGATGACGTGGGTCAGGGGTCGATGGCGGGACAGGCGAGAACGAGGCACAGTGAGGAGATTAGCGGCAGAGGAGTGGAGGGTGCAGTCTGGGCTGTAGAAGGAGAGAAGGGAGGTGAGGTAGGAGGGGGCGAGGTGATAGAGAGCCCTGAAGCTGAGGGTGAGGAGTTTCTGCCTGATGAGTAGCAAATACCACAATATTAATAATAATAATATTAATAATTGTGGTATTTGTTAAGCATTTACTACATACTAAGGACTGGGGTGAATACAGATAAATAGGGTTGGACACAGTCCCTGTCCCACGTGAGGCTCACAGTCTTAATCTCCATTTAACAGCTGAGATAACTGAGGCACAGAGAAGTGAAGTGATTTATCCAAGGCCACACAGAAGACAAGTGGTGGAGCCAGGATCAGAACTTATGACCTTCTTACTCCCAGGTCTGTGCTCTATCAACTGCTTCTAAGTTTTGATTAGTTTTCTGGCTAAGAAGCCAGTGCCCATGATCACAGGAATCTGGGAAGGGAAGGGAAAGGCCCTGGAGCAAGGGAACAAGGAAAGGAATCAGGCATCTCCCCAGAAAAATGCTATATGACAGGGTAGATTCAGACAGAGTATTACCAAATGATACATGGGATGTCCCTCTAGACTGTAAACTCATTGTGGGCAGGGAACGTGTCTACCAACTCTGTTATAGTGTACTCTCCCAAGGTCACAGATGAATAAAACAGAAACCAGTATACAGAAAGACAGACCATAAATATAAACTTCATTTGATTGATCCTTCAAGCAAATAGATCAAGCTTAATTATTTTGATGGATTTATTCTTCTTTATCTCAGCTGAAACGTAACATTTTAATGGTCCTCAAAAAAGTGGTCAATAAGTAGAATAAAAGTTCTGAGAATGCACCTCTAGGAACGTTCTTTATTTTGTCCACTTAGATCATTTTGAGGGAAGTAACCAAACGCCTGATTTTCTGGACCAATTTAGGAGGCAGAAAGGAGAAGGGTCTTTCCTTGCTTTGACTATCTTCAAGTGGAAGAAACAAATTGATTCCAGGTCTTCTGAAGCTTGGGATTGTCCAAATAATTATAAAATAGAGCTCCTTTTTCCTCCCCTGGCTCCTATGCCTCACACGTTGAGAAACACTTTTTTCAGGGGTTTCAGTAATTTAGATCCAGGTCCCTGAAGAATCACAAACCCGGAGAGTTTCCGTGTGGTGAAGAAAAAAGGTTACCATGACCTTTCTGTCACTGGAATTTTGAGTGCTTCCCAAAATACCTATTTTATTATTATTATCATTATCAGCATTATTATTGATAGTAATAATTGTGGTATTTGTCAAGAGCTTACTACATGTCAAGCATTGTACTAAGCACTAGTGTAGATTCAAGATAATCACGTCAGCAGCATGGCTCAGTAGATAGAGCACAGGCCTGGAAGTCAGAAGATCATGGGTTCTAAAATCGACTCCACCACTTGTCTGCTGTGTGACCTTGGCAAGTCACTGCACTTCTCTGTGGCTCAGTTACCTCATATGTAAAATGGAAAATGGAGATTGAGACTGTGAGCCCCACACGGGACAGGGACTGTGTCTGACCCAATATGCTTGTACTTCAGCACTTAATACAGCACCTGGCACATAAAAATAAACCACAATTATTGTTTTTCATTCCTTCATTTATTCAATCATATTTATTGAGAACTTCCTGTGTTTGGAGCTTACTGTGGAAGAGTACAATACAACAATAAACAGACATATTCCCTGCCCACAGCGAGTTTATAGTCTAGAAGGTAGGGGGAAGGTCCCACATGAAGCTCACAGTTTAAGTAGAAGAGAGAAAGAGGTACTGAATCCCCATTTTGCAGACAAGGGATTAGAGAAGTTAAGACACTTGCTTTTTTAAAGTTCAGCAATTTTCCTTACACACTTCCTGGAAGAGCTGTGGCTTTCATCATTTTCATTTCAAGTCTGGCCCATGACTGACATGAGTCAACCATCCCCCTCTTGGGGTCAAGGAGCACCAGGGACCATTGCAGGTTCTCCCCAATCATTCAGATGAGACAGGTGTCACCCTCCTCTTCCTCTTCTTTAGCCCCAGCACAGGTTTGTAAGACCACCCCCCCTCCCCATGTTGTCTCCGGTGTGAAGGAGAGAGATGATAGGAGAGGAGGACAGAGCTCACTATATTTTGCAGGAATACTAAGTAGAAAAAGAATTGAAAAAGCTCAATGACTTTCAGAAGATCGGCAGACCACACCAAGCTGAAGGTCCATAAAGCGGTTGGGGCGTTCGACTTTGTACAGCTGTGAGACCTGGACGTACCTCAGAAGACCAATTGGACTTGCTAAACAACCTTCCAGCATCAACTGAAAAACAGACTCAACGTCAAATGGTGAGACCAAGATTATCAACAACAAACTATGCAGTCACTCACGAACAATGAGGTAGTGTGACAAATACTGGGAAGCAGCAAGGCTCAGTGGATAAAGCACAGGTCTGGGAGTCAGAAAGACCTGGATTCCAATCCTGTCTTTGTCACTTGTCTGCTGTGTGACTTTGGCCAAGTCACTTCACTTCTCTAGGCCTCAGTTTCCTCATCTATCAAATGGGGATTAAGACTTGGAGTCCCATGTGAGACATGGACTTTGTCCAAACTAATTAGCTTGTATCTACCCTAGTGCAAAGTACAGTGCCTGGCACATAGTAAGCACTTAGCAAATACCATTCATTCATTCATTCAATCAATCGTATTTACTGAACGCTTACTGTATGCAGAGCACTGTACTAAGTGCTAGGAAAGTATAAGCCAGCAACATATAGAGACAGTCCCTACATAACAACGGGCTCGCAGTCTAGAAGGGGGAGACAGACAACAAAACAAAACATGTAGACAGGTGTCAAAATCGTCAGAACAAATAGAATTATAGCTATATGTACATCATTAACAAAATAAATAGAATAGTAAATATGTAAAAATAAAATAGAGTAATAAATCCGTACAAATATATACAAGTGCTGTGGGAAGGGAAAGAAAGTGGAGTGGGGGGGGTGGGCAGGAGGAGAGGAAAAAGGGGGACCTCCAGGAGGAGGTGAGCTCTCAGTAGGGATTTGAAGGGAAGAAGAGAGCTAGCTTAGCGGATGTGTGGAGGGAGGGCATTCCAGGCCAGGGGAAGGACATGGGCTGGGAGTCGATGGCGGGACAGTACCGCCATCTACAGTACCTCACTGTACCTCGTTCTCACCTGTCCCGCCACAAATGTTTGGTTTCTTCCAGTTTATTCCAGACATCCATATATTTACCAGTGGTATCCTTCCCTGAACCTTTTCTCTTCTTTACATTTGGGTGCCATTTCTCCCCTCCAGGGTATGGGAACCCCTTTCCTGTTCTCCAAAAGATCTGCAAAATAATGAGAAGTGGCTCTCTGGTAACAACAGCCACTTCACTGGGAGAAAACTGGGTGTACTACTAGGCTGGAGTGGTGTATAATACCACCAGATTTTTAGAAAGATATTCTTATATCTTATTTATTTTCCTACTCTAGTTTAGCGTTCCAATTTTACAGCTCAAATAGAACTTCCCTGATGTACTGTTCCATTTGATCTTTATTGAGAGTAAATTCGATAATTTCCGTACATTCAACTCCCTTCTCAGGCCCCCGGTTCCTCCCCCTCCTCCTTCCCTCACCCCCAACGATCTGGCCTCCTACTTCATTAACAAAAGTAAATCCATCAGGTCCGACCTCCCCAAAGTCTCTTCCCCCCTTTCTCCAACCCCCCGGCTCTCAACACTCTCTGCTACTCTCCCATCCTTCCCAGCGGTATCCTCAGAGGAGCTCTCCTCCCTCCTCTCAAGTACTACTCCGGCCACCTGTGCTTCTGACCCCATTCCCTCTCATCTCATGAAATCTCTCGCTCCATCCCTTCTCCCCTCCTTAACTTCCATCTTCAACCACTCACTCTCCACTGGTTCCTTCCCCTCTGCCTTCAAACATGCCCATGTCTCTCCCATTCTAAAAAAACCCTCTCTTGACCCCACCTCACCTTCTAGTTATCGTCCCATATCCCTCCTACCATTCCTTTCCAAACTCCTTGAACGAGTTGTTTACACGCACTGCCTAGAATTCCTCAGCGCCAACTCTCTCCTCGACCCCCTTCAATCTGGCTTCCGTCCCCTTCATTCCACGGAAACTGCCCTCTCAAAGGTCACCAATGACCTCCTGCTTGCCAAATCCAACGGTTCATACTCTGTCCTAATCCTCCTCGACCTCTCAGCTGCCTTTGATACTGTGGACCACGCCCTTCTTCTCAAAACGCTATCCAACCTTGGCTTCACAGACTCCGTTCTCTCCGGGTTCTCCTCTTATCTCTCCGGTCATTCTTCCTCAGTCTCTTTTGCAGGCTGCTCCTCCCCCTCCCATCCTCTTACTGTGGGGGTTCCCCAAGGCTCAGTGCTTGGGCCCCTTCTGTTCTCAATCTACACGCACTCCCTTGGTGACCTCATTCGCTCCCATGGCTTCAACTATCATCTCTACGCTGATGACACCCAGATCTACATCTCTGCCCCTGCTCTCTCCCCATCTCTCCAGGCTCACATCTCCTCCTGCCTTCAGGACATCTCCACCTGGATGTCTGCCCGCCACCTAAAGCTCAACATGTCGAAGACTGAACTCCTTGTCTTCCCTCCCAAACCTTGCCCTCTCCCTGACTTTCCCATCTCTGTTGACGGCACTACCATCCTTCCCGTCTCACAAGCCTGCAACCTTGGTGTCATCCTCGACTCTGCTCTCTCATTCACCCCTCACATCCAATCCGTGACCAAAAACTGCCGGTCTCAGCTCCGCAACATTGCCAAGATCCGCTCTTTCCTCTCCATCCAAACTGCTACCCTGCTCATTCAAGCTCTCATCCTATCCCGTCTGGACTACTGCACCAGCCTTCTCTCTGATCTCCCATCCTCGTGTCTCTCTCCACTTCAATCCATACTTCATGCTGCTGCCCGGATTATCTTTGTCCAGAAACGCTCTGGTCATATTACTCCGCTCCTCAAAAACCTCCAATGGCTACCGATCAATCTGCGCATCAGGCAGAAACTCCTCACCCTGGGCTTCAAGGCTCTCCATCACCTCGCCCCCTCCTACCTCACCTCCCTTCTCTCCTTCTACTGCCCAGACTGCACCCTCCGCTCCTCCACTGCTAATCTCCTCACCATACCTCGTTCTCGCCTGTCCAGCCATCGACCCCCGGCCCACGTCATCCCCCGGGCCTGGAATGCCCTCCCTCTGCCCATCCGCCAAGCTAGCTCTCTTCCTCCCTTCAAGGCCCTGCTGAGAGCTCACCTCCTCCAGGAGGCCTTCCCAGACTGAACCCCTTCCTTCCTCTCCCCCTCGTCCCCCTCTCCATCCCCCCATCTTACCTCCTTCCCTTCCCCACAGCACCTGTATATATGTATATATGGTTGTACATATTTATTACTCTATTTATTTATTTATTTATTTTACTTCTACATATCTATCCTATTTATTTTATTTTGTTGGTATGTTTGGTTTTGTTCTCTGTCTCCCCCTTTTAGACTGTGAGCCCAATGTTGCCTAGGGACTGTCTCTATGTGTTGCCAATTTGTACTTCCCAAGCGCTTAGTACAGTGCTCTGCACATATTAAGTGCTCAATAAATACCACTGATTGAGAGAGAAGGAAAAAAAATGAATGACCTTTGTTATTTTTTATAAGATTTCCCTTCCTGTCAACTATGGGGGCGACATTTTCTTGGCCCTGTTTTTGCCGGATATTGATGACATGGGTTCATATATCTTTGCTCGTGGCATGCTTTTTGCCTTGAGCTTTTCTAATTTTGTAAATTCATGAGCCTCCTCTTTGGTTCTCTTTAGTGATCTAGCTTAATTCCCACGCTTGGTAGCTAGTTCTTTTGCCTTCTGTGTAGTGGTTAGTATAGGTTCTGGGTTTGGTCAACTTGGTATCCTGTAACCAACTTTCCTATGATATACTTTGTTCCTTTTCTAAAATGTCCCTTTGAAGAACAACTAGCTTTCTTGGACAGACTTTTTTCTATCATATCCTCCCTACTAGTGTCCTATATCTGTTAAAATTTGCTTTCCTCTAAGTAATTTATTTCATTGTGTAATTTTTTTTCCTTCCTATCATTTAGGTTATCTTATACATGTTTCCAGCAAAATATCCATTCACTTTCAGTTCTCAACAAATTCCTCCATTTTCTGAAAATGGAATCAAATATATTCTGGTTTGGTGCTCTACATTTTACTCTAGGAAAGTGTTTCAGTGGAAACTCAGTGGAAACTTAAAATTTGTGTGATGATTTGTGGCCTGATGAACTGCTTTACTGCATCCTCTTCCTCCTCCTCCTCCTCCTTTTCCTCTTCTTCCTCCTCTCTCCTTCTTATCCCCATTATCCTCCTTGTCTTTCTTCTCCCTTCCTCCTTTTTTTCCCTTTCCTGTTATTCGAGCACTAAGTACAGTGCTCTACACACTGTAAGCACTCAATAGATACTATTGATTGATTAATTCTCCTCCTCCTCTTCCTTCTTCTCCTCTGCCTCCTCTTCCTCCTCCTCTTCCTCCTTCTCCTCTTCTTCCTCCTTTTCTCTTTCCTTTCCTTCCTCTTTCTCCACCTCTTCCTCTTCCACAACCTCCACCCACCATCCTACATACTACATCAATCATCTTTTAGGAGTCCCTATCATGTGTAGAACCTGAAACTGTGGTAACAGAATGCCTGTTCCCTGATACCTTAGTGAAGAAGGTATTAAAATTGATATCGAACCTCTAAACAATCTTGGTCATCATGAAGTTGAAAAGGAAGACACATCAGAGAGGGTTTTATTTTGTCAGAGCATGTTTTCCCATTCTCCAAATAACATTGAAATGATTTTCTTTCAATAAATAGCTTATTTGAGATTTAAATAAAGCCAAAAGCTTTTGGAAGCCGAGGAAAGAGGGTCCCTAACCTTCAGTTATCACATTCTACTTGCTAAATTTGTATTATCTACACTTTATTCCCTGTCTAATTACAGTAATAAAGCCACAAAGAAAGGAGCTTTTAAAATCTCATAGCACACAGGATTAATTAAAATTTTCTTTTTCATGGTTTAGAATCAGTCATTATATCAATCATTAGGGATAATGTTCCTTGAACTATATCCGATCAGCAAAGATAGAAAAACATTTGTGAATGATTCATTACTCAAGTGAGCTCTGTGGACTTTTCTGACCTTACTGATGAATCACATTCAAGTTCTCTTAGCACTGGAAGGAACCTCACAAAATCATAGAATCAAACCCCCTACCTCCAAACTTTGCTATGCCCAAGACAGGCAGGGTTGGGTATCTTATTCCGAAGAATAGAAATTTCATTTCTTGCACAAAATCTGTCCAATGCTAAAAACCCCTCAGTATCAAGCAATTGTTCCTTAAGATGGATCAAGCATCTCTTATTGCAATTGAAAGACTTTTTCTTCAATTCTGACCTCCATGGTCTTAGGGCATAATACTTGTGATATCTTTCATGAATCTGGGTCCAGCTCTCAACAATTTGTTACCTTCTCTTCTCCAAACTAATGGCTTGATACCCCCTTTAAATTCTCCATTTAGTTAAACCCTTTAATCATCTTTGACGCTCTTTTACTGATTCTTCATATATTCTTTATTCATCTCTTAAAATGGAGAGGTCATATCTGGGCATGGAACTTTACTGAAGACCACACTAGGGTCTACTTATTGGGTCTATTGTTCTCTGCCTTTTATATAATAATAATAATAATAGCAGTATTTGTAAGTGCTTACTTAACTACTAAGCTCTGGGGTAGATTCCAGACAATAGGTCAGACACAGTCTGTGTGCCACATTGGGATCACATTCTAAGTAGGATCTCCCTCCCTCCCTGCTGAGGCACAGGTAAGGTAAGTGACCTGCCCAAGATCACTCAGAAAGCTAGTAGTAGAGCTAGGATTATAACCCAGATCCTCTAATTCCCAGGCCTGTGCTCTTTCCACTAGGCCACTGCAACTGCTAGTGTCACTGCTCTCCATGTTATTCTCCACAAATCCATTTCTGTAGCCTATGGGCACCTGGGCTCTAATCCGAGCTCTGCCACAAGTCTGCTGTGTGACCTTAGGCAAGTCACTTAAGTTTTCTGGGCCCTACTTACCTCATCTGTAAAATGGTATTTGTTAAGCACTTACTATGTGCCAAGCACTGTTGTAAGTGCTGGTGTAGATACAAGGTAATCAGGTTGTCCCAAGGGACGCTTACTGTCTTAATCCCCATTTTTACAGCTGAGGTAACTGAGGCACAGAGAAGTTAAGTCAGTTGCCCAAAGTCACAGCTGACAAATGGTGGAGCCAGGATTAGAACCCATGACCTCTGACTCTCAAGCCCCTGCTTTTTCCACTAAGCCATACTGCTTAAACTGGATATTCCCGCTGAGATTCAGGTGAACTACTCTGGAGTGGGGGTTGGGGGAGAACCCCAGCTCTGCCACATCTGTTGTGTGATCTTGGGCAAATCACTTAACTTCTCTTTGCTTCAGTTACCTCATCTGTAAAATGGGGATGAAGACTGTGATCCTCATATAGAACATTGACTGTATCCAACCTGATTAGCTTGTACCTGCTCCAGCACTTAGTTCATGGACTGGCACATAGTAAGCACTTAACAAATACCATTTTTAAAAAAAGAGAATGAGGAGTGATCCCCTGAGGACAAAGCATTTACCGAGAATCCCTTTGGGAATGAAGGGGATATTTTCCTGAGACCGACAGTGGGCTCACTGAGCTCACAAAGGCTGATTGAACAACACTCCTTCCACGGGGCTCCTGTTTGGTTTAATAATAACCCTGGCAGTACTGGAGAGGGCAGGGCCCGCAATCAATCAATCAATCGTATTTATTGAGCACTTACTGTGTGCAGAACACTGTACTAAGTGCTTGGGAAGGACAAGTTGGCAACATATAGAGACAGTCCCTACCCAACAGTGGGCTCACAGTCTAGAAGGGGAAGACAGGGAACAAAACAAAAAAATATTAACAAAATAAAATAAATAGAATAGATATGTACAAGAAAAATAAATAAATAAATAAATAGAGTAATAAATATGTACAAACATATATACATATATACAGGTGCTGTGGGGAAGAGAAGGAGGTAAGACTGGGGGGAAGGAGAGGGGGACGAGGGGGAGAGGAAGGAGGGGGCTCCGTCTCGGAAGGCCTCCTGGAGGAGGTGAGCTCTCAGTAGGGCCTTGAAAGGAGGAAGAGAGCTAGCTTGGTGGATGTTGGGAGGGAGGGCGTTCCAGGCCTGGGGAAAGACGTGGGCCGGGGGTCGACGGTGGGACAGGCGAGAACGAGGCACGGTGAGGGGATTAGTGGCAGAGGAGTGGAGGGTGCGGTCTGGGCTGTAGAAGGAGAAAAGGGAGGTGAGGTAGGAGGGGGCGAGGTGATGGAGAACCTTGAAGCCGAGGGTGAGGAGTTTCTGCCTGATGTGCAGATTGATTGGTAGCCACTGGAGATTTTGGGGGAGGGGAGTAACATGCCCAGCGCGTTTCTGGACAACGACAATCCGGGCAGCGGCATGAAGTATGGATTGAAGTGGGGAGAGACACGAGGATGGGAGATCGGAGAGGAGGCTGATGCAGTAGTCCAGACGGGATAGGATGAGAGCTTGAATGAGCAGGGTAGCGGTTTGGATGGAGAGGAAAGGGCGGGTCTTGGCAATGTTGTGGAGGTGAGACTGGTAGGTTTTGGTGATGGCTTGGATGTGAAGGGTGAATGAGAGAGCGGAGTCGAGGATGACACCAAGGTTGCGGGCTTGTGAGACGGGAAGGATGGTAGTGCAGTCAAAAGTGATGGGAAAGTCAGGGAGAGGGCAGGGTTTGGGAGGGAAGACAAGGCGTTCAGTCTTGGACATGCTGAGTTTTAGGTGGCGGGCAGACATCCAGATGGAGATGTCCTGAAGGCAGGAGGACATGCAAGCCTGGAGGGAGGGGGAGAAAGCAGGGGCAGAGATGTAGATTTGCGTGTCATCAGCGTACAGATGATAGTTGAAGCCGTGGGAGCGAATGAGGACACCAAGGAAGTGAGTGTACATCGAGAACAAAAGGGGACCAAGAACTGAACCTTGTTGAACCCCCACAGTAAGGGGATGGTAGGGGGAGGTGGAGCCTGCAAAAGACATTGAGAATGAACTACCGGAGAAGTAAGAGGAGAACCAGGAGAGGATGGAGTCTGTGAAGCCAAGGTTGGATAGCGTGTTGAGGAGAAGGGGGTGGTCCACAGTGTCGAAGGCAGCCGAGATGTCGAGGAGGATTAGGATAGAGTACGAGCCGTTGGATTTGGCAAGAAGGAGGTCATTGATGACCTTTGAGAGGGCAGTTTCCGTGGAATGTAGGGGACGGAAGCCAGACTGGAGGGGGTCGAGGAGAGAGTTGGTGTTGAGGAATTCGAGGCAGCGCTTGTAGACAACTTGTTCAAGGACTTTGGAAAGGAATGGTAGGAGGGAGATTGGGCGATAACTAGAAGGTGAGGTGGGGTCAAGAGAGGGTTTTTTTAGGATGGGAGAGACATGGACATGTTTGAAGGCAGAGGGGAAGGAACCAGTGGAGAAGAGTGAGCGGTTGAAGATGGAAGTTTAGGAGAGGAGAAGGGGCGGAGGGAGAGATTTCATGAGATGAGAGGGAATGGGGTCAGAAGCACAGGTGGCCGGAGTAGCACTTGAGAAGAGGGAGGAGAGCTCCTCTGAGGATACTACTGGGAAGGATGGGAGAGTAGCTGAGAGTGTTGAGAGCCGGGGGGTTGGAGAAGGTGGGGGGAGTGACTTTGGGGAGGTCGGACCTGATGGATTTAATTTTATTAATGAAGTAGGAGGACAGATCCTTGGGGGTGAGGGAAGGAGGAGGGGGAGGAACTGGGGGTCTGAGAAGGGAGTTGAATGTATGGAAGAGCTGACAGGATGATGGGCATGGGTGTCAATAAGGGAGGAGAAATATTTTTATCTGGCAGAGGAGAGGGCAATGGGGTGGGACTATCTCCCTGCTCTAGGGAAAGAGTTGCTCTGAGGGCCTTGATGTGGTGGGCTGCCATCTCATTTACACTCACAGGTAGGCGTTCTTTAAACGAGTGGGGAACAGACATTAAGAAGGTGAACTTGTTTGTCCCTGGAAAGGGATGAGTAGAAGTGCTCCAGCCTCTTGGACAAATTATTCAGTCATTCATTCAATCGTATTTATTGAGCGCTTACTGTGTGCAGAGCACTGTACTAAGCGCTTGGAAAGTACAAATCGGCAACATATAGAGACGGTCCCTACCCAACAACGGGTTCACAGTCTAGAAACGGGAGACAGACAACAAAACATAACATGTAGACAGGTGTCAAAATCGTCAGAACAAATAGAATTATAGCTATAAGCACATCATTAACAAAATAAATAGAATAGTAAGTATGTACAAGTAAAATGTATAGAGTAATAAATCTGTACAAATATACACAAGTGCTGTGGGAAGGGGAAGGAAGTAGAGTGGGAGGGGGTGGGCAGGAGGAGAGGAAAAAGGGGGCTCAGTCTGGGAAGGCCTCCAGGAGGAGGTGAGTTCTCAGTAGGGCTTTGAAGGGAGGAAGAGAGCTAGCTTGGCGGATGTGGGGACGGATGGTATTCCAGGCCAAGGGAAGAACGTGGGCTGGGGGTAGAAGGCAGGACAGGCAAGAACGAGGCACAGTGAGAAGGTTTGCAGCAGAGGAGCAGAGGATGTGTGCTGGGCTGTTGAAGGAGAGAAGGGAGGTGAGGCAGGAGGGGTCGAGGTGATGGAGAGCCTTGAATCCGAGAGTGAGGAGTTTTTGCTTGATTTGTAGGTTGACAGGCAGCCACTGGAGATTTTTGAGGAGGGGAGTAACATGCCCAGAGTGTTTTGGTGCAAAGATAATCTGGGCAGCAGAGTGAAGTATAGACGGAAGTGGGGAGAGACAGAAGGATGGGAGATCAGAGAGGAGGCTGATGCAGTAATCCAGTCGGGATAGGATGAGAGACTGAACTAGCAAGTTAGCAATTTGGATGGAGAGGAGGGGGCGGATCTTGGCGATGTTGTGGAGGTGAGATAGGCAGGTTTTGGTGACGGATTGGGTGTGTAGGGTGAACAAGAGAGCGGGGTCGAGGATCACACCAAGGTTGTGGGCTTGTGAGATGGGAAGGATGGTAGTGCCGTCTACAGTGATGGGAAAATCAGAGAGAGGGCAGGGTTTGGAAGAGAAGATAAGGAGTTCAGGCTTGGACATATTGAGTTTTAGATGGCTCGGACATCCAGATGGAGATGTCCTGAAGGCAGGAGGAGATACGAGACTGGAGGGAGGGGGAGAGAGCAGGGACAGAGATGTAGATTTGGGTGTCATCAGCTTAGAGATGATAGTTGAAGGCGTGGAAGCAAATGAGTTCACAAAGGGAGAGACTGTAGATAGAGAATAGAAGGAGACTAAGAACTTACCCTTGAGGAACCCCTAAAGTTAGGGGATGGGAGGGGGAGGAGGAGCCCACAAAGGATACTGAGAAGGAATGACTGGAGAGATGAGGAGAACCAGGAGAGGACAGAGTCTGTGAAGCCAAGGTTGGATAGCGTGTTGAGGGGAAGAGGGTGATCCATAGTGCTGAAGGCAGCTGAGAGGTCGAGGAGGATTAGGATAGAGTAGGAGCCATTGGATTTGGCAAGAGGGAGGTCACTGTTGACCTTTGAGAGGGCAGTTTCGGTGGAGTGTAGGGGATGGAAGCCAGATTGGAGGAGGTCAAAGAGAGAGTTGACATTGAGGAATTCGAGTGTAGACGACTCTTTCTAGGAGTTTGGAAAGGAAGGGTAGGAGGGAGATAAGGTGATAACTAGAAGGGGAGATGGGATCAAGAGAGGGGTTTTTTAGGATGGGGAGACGTGGGCATGTTTGAAGGCAGAGGGGAAGGAACCAGTGGAGAGTGAGCAGTTGAAGGTGGAAGTTAAGGAGGGGAGGAGGGAAGGGGCGAGAGTTTTCATAAGATGAGAGGGAATGGGGTCTGAGGCACAGGTGGATGGAGTAGCACTTGAGAGGAGGGAGAAGGATCTCATCTGAAGATACTGCTGGGAAGGAGGGGGGGTCCTTGTTCCTTGTTCCATATGGGGCTCAAGTCTCAATCTCCATTTTACAGATGAGGTAACTGAGGCACAGAGAAGTGATGTGGCGTACTCAAGATCAAACATATATCCCTATACTGTGCTGTTTCCCGTAACTGTAATTTGTTTTAATGTCTGCCTTACCTACTAGACTGTGAGCTCCTGTAAGGTTGAGATGGTGTCTTCCAACTGTATTGCTACTGAACTTCCCCTAACCATTTAGTATAGTGCTCTGCATACAGTAAGTGCTCAGTCAATACTAATGATTGATTGATTGAAATACAGGCACTATATTGGTGACTCACATTTGTTTCTTTATTATTCCCTCTGGATCTTTTACTTTTGTACTTCACTCTAGAAAATGAGCTAATTGTGGACAGGGAAATCATTTACCAACTCTGTTATATTGTACTCCCTAAGCCCTTAATACAGTGCTCTACACCCAGTAAGCACTCAATAAATAAACAAATTTTGATGCTTGATACTTGTCCCTTACCAGTGATTTATCCTTCTGGTTTTTGTGGTGTTCGGCTTTCATCCATAAATGTATTTCCTGGAACTGTTCCAATCCATGTCTTTTTTTCCTACTGACTCACTTCATCAATTTATCAAGGTTTTTATCCTTTTTTTTTGCAGTTTCCAGCACATTAGTGAGTCCACCCACTGGATGTCACCTGCAAATTTAACAAATGTGTTCTCTATCCCTACAGGCCATCCATGAAGTTTTACTGTACTTCCCATGCACAGTGCTCTGCACGCAGTAAGTGCTCAATAAATGTGACTGAATGAATGAATTGATGAAGGAAGACTTTATGGACAATAAAATTATGAGATCATGGTAGGGTGTCAGTATAGGGAGAAGTGAGAAACAAGCCAAGGTGAGAGAAAACTAGAAAGGGTTCATTCATTCATTCAATCGTATTCATTGAGAACTTACGGTGTGTAAAGCACGGGGCTAAGTGCTTGGGAGAGTACCATGAAAGAACAAGCAGGGAACAACATTCCCTGCCCATAATGAAAGGGTTTGGTGGTGAAGAGCAAGAGCAAGAAGATATCTGGGAGGAGGGGGGCTAAATATGTTGATCATTTGTCCCTTTGATGAACAGAAGACTAGAAGTCATTTATGAAGTGGCATAAGCTACTTGTGGCCAGGGAATGTGTCTGCCAACTCTGTTGTATATTATTATCCTAAGCCTTAATAAAGTGCTCTGCATTTGGTAGGTGTTCAATAAATGCTGTTGATGATGGTGAGGAAGTCAATAAGTGGGTTGAGGGAGAGGGAGAGTACAGGAGAGCAAAGGCCCCAGGAAGAGAGTTAACAAGTGAGAAGTAGAGGGGGATGCCTTCTGGAGAAGATTCTGAAGAGGGAAATTGGA
The DNA here is from genome assembly GCF_015852505.1 of Tachyglossus aculeatus. NCBI lineage: Eukaryota > Metazoa > Chordata > Mammalia > Monotremata > Tachyglossidae > Tachyglossus > Tachyglossus aculeatus. Next base: position 1,762,071 of record NW_024045100.1, on the reverse strand, counting down.
AAAATGGGAAGGGAAACCCACTGGAGAAAATTGAGTTGTTCAAGCACCTAACAGGGAAGGGAGTTCGGAAAAGGCAAAAGATCAAACTTGTTCAGGCAGTGAAAGAATTCAAGGAGGATGTAAATGAAAAAAAGGATGCATATAACTGTTGCTGAGCTACAAAACCCCAATCTTTTGTAATTACAGAGTCAACATCTCTGGTAACACCCTTTGCATTTACCTATAGACTGGAGTACATGGCAGTTACAATGTTACAGAATTTGTTTTTCTAGAGCTTTCTCAAAATAAGGAGGTGCTCCCCCTTTTAGACTGTGAGCCCACTGTTGGGCAGGGACTGTCTCTATATGCTGCCAACTTGTACTTCCCAAGCGCTTAGTACAGTGCTCAGCACACCATAAGCGCTCAATAAATATGATTGATTGATTGATTGCAGAAAGTGTGTTTTCTTGTATTTCTGCTCTTGTATACAGCCACTGTTCAGGGAAATCTTCTCATTGTACTAACTGTTAATGTCAGTACGAATCTTGTCTCACCCATGTATTATTTCCTCAGGTATCTGTCCTATGCAGAGATCTGCTACTCCTCTACAAGTGCTCCCAAACTAATTCTAGACTTAGGCATCGAAAAGAAAGGGATTTCCTTGAATGACCGCATGACTCAGCTATTCTTCATTCATTTCTTTGGTGGAACAAAGATTTTCATCCTCACCGTGATGGCCTATGATCGCTATAATAATAATAGTATTTGTTAAGCGCGTACTATGTGCAAAGCACTGTTCTAAGCGCTGGGGGATACAAGGTGATCAGGTTGTCCCAAGTGGGGCTCACAGTCTTAACCCCCATTTTGCAAGATGAGGTACCTGAGGCACGGAGAAGTTCAGTGGCATGCCCAAGGTCACACAGCTGACAAGTGGCGGAGCCAGGATTCGAACACATGACCTCTGAATCCCAAGCCCGGGTTCTTTCCACTGAGCCATGCTGCTTATCTCTGTTGCCATCTGCAAGCCCCTGCACTACACCTCCTTCATGAGCCAACTTATGTGCGGCCTTCTGGTTGGGATGGCCTGGATGAGTGGCTTCTTGCATTCTATGGCTCAAATTATCCTCGTATTCCGCTTACCCTTCTGTGGACCTAATGTGATTGACCAGTATTTCTGCGACCTGCTCCCTCTGCTGAAACTTGCCTGCAAGGACACTTTTGTCATCAGCTTGCTGATTGTGGCTAATGGTGGGTTGCTGTCTGTGGTCAACTTCCTGGTATTGGTTGTTTCATATGTTTTCTTATTCCACTTAAGACACGAGGTTCCAGAGGACGTCGCAGAGCCCTCTCGACCTATGGCTCCTATATCATGGTGGTGATCTTGTTTTTTGGACCTTGCATCTTCATCTACAGGCGGCCCTCAGCCATGTTTTCCATCGACAAAATGGTGGATGTGTTCTACACTGTCATCACCCCCGTGTTGAACCGTAACATTTACTCTTTGAGAAATACTGAAATGAAAAATGCTGTGAGGAGACTATGTGTCATTAAGATGAAAGGAAAAAAAAATGAAAGACAATATGGGAAGAAGATTGGTGATTTGTGATTAAACATCTGCGGGAATAGGAATTTTGTGTGCTGAGTGTGTGGTTAAGGGAGAGATGGTATGCATTTAAGCAAATGAGTATGAGAGTGTAGGTGTGTTTGTGTGTATGTGCATGTGTGTGACAGAGAGTGTGAGAGAATGTTTACTTCTCTCTTCGTCCCTCTGCTATCTCAGCCTCTTCTTCACCCTTTCTTACCTCCTCTACTCTTCAGTTTTCCTTTTACCTTACCCTCTCTTTCTCCATTTCCTTTATCACCTCTTCTCCCTCTTCCTTTCTCTCTCCTTTCCTGTCTTCCTCACCCCCCTTTCTCTTTCTCTTCGAACGCTGCTGGCGAAAGTCTAAACACCATGCCAACCTCGTTCACTTCAAGTTTATCCTTTCCTGCCTTAACTCAGCCCTCTCTTCTGCCAGACAAAACTATTTCTCCTCCCTTATTGACACCCATGCCCATCACCCCCGCCAGCTCTTCCGTACATTCAACTCCCTTCTCAGGCCCCCGGTTCCTCCCCCTCCTCCTTCCCTCACCCCCAACGATCTGGCCTCCTACTTCATTAACAAAATTAAATCCATCAGGTCCGACCTCCCCAAAGTCTCTTCCCCCCTTTCTCCAACCCCCCGGCTCTCAACATTCTCTGCTACTCTCCCATCCTTCCCAGCGGTATCCTCAGAGGAACTCTCCTCCCTCCTCTCAAGTGCTACTCCGGCCACCTGTGCTTCTGACCCCATTCCCTCTCATCTTATGAAATCTCTCGCTCCATCCCTTCTCCCCTCCTTAACTTCCATCTTCAACCGCTCACTCTCCACTGGTTCCTTCCCCTCTGCCTTCAAACATGCCCATGTCTCTCCCATCCTAAAAAAACCCTCTCTTGACCCCACCTCACCTTCTAGTTATCGTCCCATATCCCTCCTACCATTCCTTTCCAAACTCCTTGAACGAGTTGTCTACACGCGCTGCCTAGAATTCCTCAACAACAACTCTCTCCTCGACCCCCTCCAGTCTGGCTTCCGTCCCCTTCATTCCACGGAAACTGCGCTCTCAAAGGTCACCAATGACCTCCTGCTTGCCAAATCCAACGGCTCATACTCTGTCCTAATCCTCCTCGACCTCTCAGCTGCCTTTGACACTGTGGACCACCCCCTTCTCCTCAACACGTTATCTGACCTTGGCTTCACAGACTCCGTCCTCTCCTGGTTCTCCTCTTATCTCTCCGGTCGTTCTTTCTCAGTCTCTTTTGCAGGCTCCTCCTCCCCCTCCCATCCTCTTACTGTGGGAGTTCCCCAAGGTTCAGTGCTTGGTCCCCTTCTGTTCTCAATCTACACTCACTCCCTTGGTGACCTCATTCGCTCCCACGGCTTCAACTATCACCTCTACGCTGATGACACCCAGATCTACATCTCTGCCCCTGCTCTCTCCCCCTCCCTCCAGGCTCGCATCTCCTCCTGCCTTCAGGACATCTCCATCTGGATGTCCGCCCGCCACCTAAAGCTCAACATGTCGAAGACTGAGCTCCTTGTCTTCCCTCCCAAACCTTGTCCTCTCCCTGACTTTCCCATCTCTGTTGACGGCACTACCATCCTTCCCGTCTCACAAGCCCGCAACCTTGGTGTCATCCTCGACTCCGCTCTCTCATTCACCCCTCACATCCAAGCCGTCACCAAAACCTGCCGGTCTCAGCTCCGCAACATTGCCAAGATCCGCCCTTTCCTCTCCATCCAAACCGCTACCCTGCTAATTCAAGCTCTCATCCTATCCCGTCTGGACTACTGCACTAGCCTTCTCTCTGATCTCCCATCCTCGTGTCTCTCTCCACTTCAATCCATACTTCATGCTGCTGCCCGGATTATCTTTGTCCAGAAACGCTCTGGACATATCACTCCCCTCCTCAAAAACCTCCAATGGCTACCGATCAATCTGCGCATCAGGCAGAAACTCCTCACCCTGGGCTTCAAGGCTCTCCATCACCTCGCCCCCTCCTACTTCACCTCCCTTCTCTCCTTCTACTGCCCAGCCCGCACCCTCCGCTCCTCCACCACTAATCTCCTCACTGTACCTCGCTCTCGCCTGTCCCGCCATCGACCACCAGCCCACGTCATCCCCCGGGCCTGGAATGCCCTCCCTCTGCCCATCCGCCAAGCTAGCTCTCTTCCTCCCTTCAAGGCCCTCCTGAGAGCTCACCTCCTCCAGGAGGCCTTCCCAGATTGAGCCCCTTCTTTCCTCTCCCCCTCGTCCCCCTCTCCATCCCCCCGCCTTACCGCCTTCCCCTCCCCACAGCACCTGTATATATGTATATATGGTTGTACATATTTATTACTCTGTTTATTTATTTATTTATTTATTTTACTTGTACATTTCTATCCTACTTATTTTATTTTGTTGGTATGTTTGGTTCTGTTCTCTGTCTCCCCCTTTTAGACTGTGAGCCCACTATCGGGTAGGGACTGTCTCTATGTGATGCCAATTTGTACTTCCCAAGCGCTTAGTACAGTGCTCTGCACATAGTAAGCGCTCAATAAATACGATTGATTGATTGATTGATTTCTCCCCTCACCCTTCTTCATTTTTCTCTCCCTTACTAATCTTGGATCATTATGCCTGCCCCCATAGAAACCCTGCCTACCAATTCCCCACTTGCAAGACATTTTTAAAGGCAGTTCTATTCACCAATCGTGGGGAGCATGGGAAAGCGCTGAGACAGGGAGTATGTGCACACAAACCGTACCCAACGGCTCAAAGCCAAACAGACTCAACAATAGGAGATAAAGGGACCAGGGCAAGAAAAACAAGCTTGCACCTGCAAGGTTCGGAGGCAACCTCAAGGCCATATCCGCAGCCAGTGATGGTTGGCAACGGGTGGCTGGGGGCCAGCCAGAGCAAACGCTTCGTGATGGACAGAGCTGTTGCTAGGCTAGTGGCTGGAGGGTGGCGAGTGAGTGTGCTACATGGCCTGAGAAAACCCTGCCCCCGGGCAACGGGGGGTATAAGAGACGAACAGGACAAGGGGGGACACAGGTGCTCTCTCTCCCTCCCTCTCTCTCTCTGTCTCTCGTTCTCTCTCTCTTTATTAACTATGTAATCGCTGATAGCAAATAAACGGCAACCAAGCTTTGGACCTCTGGCTGACTCTTCCTGGTGTGAACGCGCGGCCTGCGTCCGGAGACGTCCGAAGACCCGGAGAGGGTAAGAACCCGAGAGTTGCCCCCAAAACCCCGGGGAGCAACGACTGGCGCCCAACGTGGGGCTCGGGTACCCCCATAGGGGAAGACCAGGGAGAGTGCCCCGTAGGCCAGGTAGCTAAAGGTCAGGCGGGAAGATGGGGACGGTACGATCGCTGCCCATATATAAGCCAGAAGATAAGGAATTGTACACCTGGCACTGTTACAAGATATTGAAAAGTAAAGGGGTAAAGATTGAGCTGAAAACAATAAGGGAATTTATAGGGAAGGTAACTACGACCTCCCCGTGGATACTTGATTCCGGGATCACGGAGGAGTGATGGGACGTTATTGGGGAACAGATGACGGCCTATGAAGACTCCCACCCGGGGGAGCTGAAGGACGTGGACTTTCTTATACACGGTATCCTCCATGCGGCCTTTCAAGGGCCAGAGAGACTCGTTCGTAAGTTTGATGCGACCTGCCAGACTGACAAGGAGGAAGCGGGGCAGGAAGGGGAGAACAGCCGACAACCTGAGGAGACTGGTCAGGCCGAGGCAGAGACACCCCCCCCCCCCGCCCCCACGGGCCCCGAGTTACCACCGCATCTACCCTGATCTCGGACCTTACACCCAGAGTGAAATGCCCAACGCCGAGCGGGAAAGAGGAGGTCAGGCTACACACACGGAGGTTGAGAATGAGATAGGGGATACGCGGGAACAGTTCAGGCAGATGGATGTGGGAAGCACGAAATCGATCGTTAAAAGTGGGGAGGGGACGAGAGCGGTTTCAGCCCTACAGCGGGCTTTGGAAGAGGCGGCGGCGAGGGAAGAGGACGTCACGGGATGGGAGGTATTCCCCGTGATAGAAAGACCAGACGGGGGACGAGGTTTCGCCCCGATACCTTGGGCGAAACTCAAAGAGTTGAAGGTGGCGTGTGTCGCCTATGGTCCCGGCTCCCCTTATGTGAGCCAGCTCCTGGACACTATGTCCCTGGAAAGCGTTTTGACCCCGAATGATTGGAAATCCCTTGCCCGCGGGTGTTTGGATCCCGGACAGGGCCTTATATGGATGTCAGAGTTTACCACCGCTGCGAAAGAACTAATATGCAGACGGGGTTTCCCGAACCCCGCCGAGGCTTTTGCAGCTATGACCGGGACGGGAAGATTCGAGACTCCTGAGATGCAGGTCAACTACGATCCCGAGGTGTATATGGTGATTGCCAGGGTTGCCCTAACTGCCTGGCAAAAGGTTCCCGAGAAAGGGGACCATCGCTCCCCCTTAACGCAGATCAGACAGCGCCCGGACGAGGCGATTCAAGATTTCGTTTCACGCATGCAGTCCGCGGTCACCCGTATTATAGGGGATCGGGACGGCGCCGAAATTGTATTGAAGCAGATGATCAGAGAGAACGCAAATAGTGCCTGCAGGAAAGCATTGGCAGGGCTGCCCAGAGAGGCCACATTAGGAGACATCCTGCAAAGATGCGAAGGGGTTGGAGGAGAAGAGTACAAGGCACAGATGCTTGCGGGGGCAATAATGAAAGGATTATCAGGAGTCGGGGAAAGGGGGCGACAGTGCTTTCGGTGCAGACGGATGGGACACCTGATGGCTCAATGCCGAGCTCAGGACAAAAGTTGCCCCCCAGCACAGCCGAGAAAGGGTGTGACCTGCTTTGAATGCGGGAAGCACGGGCATTTTGCGAAACAATGCCGCTCGCAGCGGAGACCCCGAACGGCGTCGGGAAACGGGTGGAGGGGCCCCGCGTGGGCCCCGAATCACGCATTCCCCGTGTCAGCCGCGGGAGAGAGCCCGAAAAAGGTTTCTCTCATAGAGGAGTACCAGAGGCTTCGGTCCCGAGAGCCACTTGGGCTGAAGTCCGATGCCTGGCCTCAGTGGGAATCCGACCCGGGGACACTGTAAACGTCCCAATACAGCCCCTCCCCTGGAGGGCCCTAGTGGTGGGGCTTCGGACAAGAGCGGCGGGAGTCGTTCATTCGTCCGAACGGGGGGAAGGGCCCGGGAAGATCCCCCTCACCAATCATCATCCGTATGGTATATACCTGGGATCGGGAATGGTCATTGCTCGCGCTACGCCCCTTGACCCCCCGCCCCCTGATCCCCCGCCCCCAGCTATTGGACTAATACAAGAAATAACCCTTGATAAACCGTGACGGACCCTCTTAGTTGAGGGAAAGCCCCTTAAAGGGCTCCTGGACACCGGGGCCGATCGCTCCATTATTCAGGATTGCTGCTGGGCGGCGGAGTGGCCCCTAGCAAACCACTCGATATGGGTGCAAGGCGTGGGGGGACTGCAAGCCGCGAGAGAGGCGGGCCGTTCGTTGATTTGGTCATGTCGGGGACGGCAAGGTGCGTTCGTCCCGCTGTGCGTTCAAGAGCTCCGTATGAATCTGTGGGGTAGAGATGTTCTGCAGGGGCTGGGAGCCCACCTTATAGATGAAGCTGATCCTTTTTAGGTGGGGCCACTGGGTTCCGGGGCTTGTCAACACCCCCACTGGTATGGCTTCCACACCCACCGGTATGGGTGGACCAGTGGCCCCTGACCAAGGACAAGCTACAGGCGTTGAGGGAACTAGTTGCACACCAATTTGCACAGGGGCACCTAGAGGAATCGTTCAGCCCCTGGAACGCCCCCGTATTCGTTATAAAAAAGAAAGCCGCAGGGAAGTGGCACTTCCTCATGGATTTAAGAAAAATCAATGCGCTCATTGTGTCAATGGGACCCCTACAACCCGGATTGCCCTCCCCTAACATGATTCCAAAAAATCACCAGATCCGGGTCATAGACATTAAGGACTGCTTTTACAGCATCCCGCTACACCCTGCCGACAGGGTGAAGTTTGCTTTTACTGTCCCGAGCCCGAATTTCGCGGAGCCAGCACTCCGGTACCAGTGAAAGGTGCTGCCACAGGGCATGTCTTGTAGTCCTACCATATGTCAGTGGTTCGTGGGGCGGATACTCGCCCCTTTCCGCAAGGAATTCCCGGGGGCGACGATCGTCCATTACATGGACGACATCCTTCTGGGTATGCCAGACCAGGGACGGGTACAGACGCTCACCCGGCGGGTGGTGACAGCCCTCGCAGCCCAGGGTTTATTCGTAGCACCAGAGAAGGTACAAGAATCAGCCCCGTACACGTACCTTGGGTTTGACGTCACCGAGATCCGGGTGACTCAAAGACCACCCCAAATTGACCCCCGAAAATATGTCACGTTAAACGATATGCAGGGTTTGGTAGGGAAGATTCAATGGATGCGCGCGAGAGCGCCCATCCCCTCCGCCCTCATGCAACCCCTGTACGATCTCCTAAATGGAGACCCCAATCTTAAATCGCACCGCGAATGGATGGAGTCCGCGAACAGCGCACTCCGAGAAATCACACAGCGGTTGGCGGGTAGCCATACTTGTCGAGCTGAACCCCACCTCCCCATGGAGGTCACGATATTTCGGGAGGGTAGCCTTTTCGCGGCTGTACACCAAGGAGCCGAGATTCTCGAATGGTGTTATCCTCGTAACCCCTCCCGTGTTCTCCCAAAGGAGACTGAGCTTCTCGGTCGCTTTTGCCAGAACGCCATACAGAGGGTAGTGGCGCTTTCGGCCACTTACCCTATAGTCCATGTCGGGATAGCCATGGGAGACCTTGAGGCGATAGCCAGGGACAGCTTCCTGTGGGCCATGCTCCTACAGCAGGCCACCTTTACGGAACGCTCCCCGTAGACTCTTAGCCACTTATACGAGGGATCGGACATTCTGACCCCTCGGGTGATCTCCGATACTCCGGTCGGAGGAGACAATGTCTTTACAGACGCCACCAAGGAACACCGGGCGGCGGTTTTCAATCAGACCACCGGTGCCTTGTTGGTGCTCGACACACCATACGGCTCGACTCAGCGAAATGAACTTTTTGCTATCATATGGGCAATGACTAACTACCCCCAGGCGATCAACATTATCTCGGATAGCCTGTATGCTGTTAATCTTGCCCGGCGAATCGAAACCTCCCTACTTTTCGACCGGCACTCGGGGATTGGGAACATGATCTCTCGGCTTCAGGCTGCCGTAGCGGCTAGGGAATGTAGGGTATACCTCATGCACGTCCGTTCCCACATGGACGGACAAGGGCCGATCTTTGAAGGCAACCGAACTGTGGATGCCAGCCTATACCCTACAGGGCCGTCACTGATGGGGCTGGATGCCGCGGCTGCGGCGCATAGGGAGTTCCATCTCCCGGCCACCTCACTCCGCCGGCTGTATGGGGTCACTAGAGAGGAAGCCCGGTCGATTGTCCGGCCCTGTACTCGCTGTCTTCCATTCACCCCACGGCCGGCAGGGTCGACGGGTGTGAACCCCCGGGGGCTCACGCCGAACGAGCTGTGGCAAATGGATGTCACCCATTGGGGGACCTCCACGATTCATATGACCATTGACACCTTCTCCGGATTCATGCTGGCGACACGCCAAGCCGGAGAAGCCACAAGACATGTGCAAAACCACTTATACCATTGCTTTGCCACTATAGGCACACCCCAGGAGATAAAGACCGATAATGGCCCCTGCTATGTCTCCAAAGCCATGTCCCTCTTTTTCTCCTCCTTTGGCATCTCCCATATTACCGGGATACCTTACAACCCCAACGGCCAAGGCATAGTGGAAAGGGCAAACAGGACGTTGAAAACTCTCCTGCAGAAGCAGGGGGTGGGGAAGCGGGTCACGCAGTGCACCCTAGACAAGGCAACGTATACCCATAACTTTCTATCAGTCGATCGGGAGATGGGACTCTCCCCCGCCATGCGGCAACTCTGCCACAGGTCCGCGACTGTGAAACCCCGGCGCCACCACCCGCACGCACGCACTATGGGGCGAGCGATGTGGCGTACTGTGGAGGGCGATTGGCGCGGTCCTGATCCGGTACTAATTCAGGGTCGAGGATATGCTTGTATCTCCACAGGTGACGGCCCCGTTTGGATCTCCTCGCGACACCTCCGCCTCGTCGGGGAAGACGATGCCCAGCCGCAGGGGAAGTCCCAGCGCCCTGATTCTCCTCCTCCTCCCCCTCCTTCCCCTTCCCTTTCTTCTTCCCGGGGGCGCGGTGGGGAGGGAGGCCGGGACACGGATTAACTGGACTGCTCTGGTAAATAGCCACCTGAAGGATGTTGAGGAGCAGAGCGGGGTTTGGAGGTGGGCCCTCCTCGCCAATGTGCCTTTGTTACGCATGGTCTCCTGGAAGGAGGACTCCCCCCAACTCTCATTCCGAGGGAACGTGACCAAGCTCACGGGCCAGCACCGGGGTCAGTCCCCAGACACTGACCAGCGTGAGATCCGTATTCGGGGCGCTATCTTGCGCAGCACTGGTCCCCCCATATGCTGGTACACCGGCAATGGGGCTTTCTCGAACCAGCCCGAGGTAACCAGATCTTGCTTGCGGTTGCTAAATTTCACTTATACGCTGGAAGTCAACATACCCCAAGGTCAGGGGCACCCCACACACCGAAACCTTACACTGCTGGGGATCCACGGCACACTTCAGTGCACCCCCGGCGGCACAAAATCCAGCGAGGGAAGCGGGGGGTATTTTGGCCCTATCCGAAATGCGAGCTCGCTCCCTGGTCCTGGGAGAATGTGCGCCGAGGGTCGGGGTGGGGTTTGGATGCCTCTAACTGACTGTTCCACGGGCATATTCCGCTGTATTCCCCATAATGATAACGGTACCCTCCTGCTCTCCTGGGATAACCACATTGGGGACCGCACATATACGGAGGCGGCCGCACCAGGGCTTTATGAGCTACCGTGGGGGACGCACCACCCCGGCCTCTGGAAAGCCTTTACTTCCCTGCGCTCCCCCACCGCGACTGTTAGGGTCCGCTCGTGCGCCTGCCCTGATGGGGCGACGTGCCAGGATTACCCTTTCTCGGTGTATCGTATTATTTTCCGTGAGGGTCTGAATGTTTCCCTGCACTTGCAGGGCAATTGTGCCGACCATGATTATGCCTTTCAAGGGAACGCCCTTATCCCTGCCCCTTACGCGCTTATAGCCTGCCCAAGTACTGACCCCAGCTGGAACCTTACTGCCTCCCGGTCGGCTTATGGCGACTTTTCCTTGTCCACCACGGTATCCTCACAATGCGTCCTTATGTCTCGGGCGCGACCCATGACCGCGGAGGGTGCGGCTGATTACGCCGTTTGGCTGGTCCGGCGGCCCCGCTACACCCTTATACCCGTTAAGTCCGCTGACCCTTGGTTTTCCCAGGCCTCCGACCATCGATGACACACCCTAGCGACCCGCTTGCGCGGCTTGCGCACCCGCAGGGAATTGTTTGAGGCCATGCTGGGTATCGCGAACCTCGCATTTTCCGCCTTCCAGGAATGGCAAATCCTGAATCTGTACGATCGGACTGGTTTCCTCGCGTCTCAGCTCTCGGCCTTCATGCACTCCACCCAACTGGCGTGGGGGGTTCAGCGTCACCTGGACGCTTCCCTGCAGCAGGAGCTGATCGGCCTTCAGCATGTGATCGAGACGCTCGGCGACGAGGTTCGCCTCCTGTCCCTACGGCAGGCAGTGAAATGCGACTACCGGTATCGGCATGTCTGCATGCTTCCGCTCCGCTGCAACGCCACCAACTCTTCGTTCCCTGCCTCCTGGGACGGAGTAAAGAAACACCTGGAGGGACTTTTCCTGGCCGCCAACGTGACCGGCGAGTTACAGGAACTGTGTCACCTTATTGACGAGCTCAACGCCCAGTCGCTGCGCTTCCCCAGGGCTTGGGACGACCTTGGCCCGGGGAAGACGCGGTGGAGGAACTTTGGGACTGGATCAAACATGTGACGCAAGGAGGATTGGCCCCTTGGCTGGTCTCGATCCTTGCCGCCACTGGGGGGGTTTGCATTTGCTCATGTGCCTCCCGTGCCTCCTTCGTCTCTTTTGCTCCATTGTTGCCCGGGTGGTCCGCGAGCTTAAGGTCGAGATGCTCCCATTGCGCGGACGCCCTTAGCGGTCCCCGCCATAACGGGAGGGGGACACGTGGGGAGCGTGGGAAAGCGCTGAGACAGGGAGTATGTGCACACAAACCGTACCCAACGGCTCAAAGCCAAACAGACTCAACAACAGGAGATAAAGGGACCAGGGCAAGAAAAACAAGCTTGCACCTGCAAGGTTCGGAGGCAACCTCAAGGCCATATCCGCAGCCAGTGATGGTTGGCAACGGGTGGCTGGGGGCCAGCCAGAGCAAACGCTTCGTGATGGACAGAGCTGTTGCTAGGCTAGTGGCTGGAGGGTGGCGAGTGAGTGTGTTACATGGCCTGAGAAAACCCTGCCCCCGGGCAACGGGGGGTATAAGAGACGAACAGGACAAGGGGGGACACAGGTGCTCTCTCTCCCTCCCTCTCTCTCTCTCTCTCTCGTTCTCTCTCTCTTTATTAACTATGTAGTCGCTGACAGCAAATAAACGGCAACCAAGCTTTGGACCTCTGGCTGACTCTTCCTGGTGTGAACGCGCGGCCTGCGTCCGGAGACGTCCGAAGACCCAGAGAGGGTAAGAACCCGAGAGTTGCCCCCAAAACCCCGGGGAGCAACGGCCAATGTCATTTCTTTTCATTGTTTTAAGGATAATCTATTAAGCTGTTAAGAGTTTTTTAAAGATTTGCTAGGATGGCAGCATTTGTACTGAATCATTAACCTCTGAGCATTCATTCGTTCAATCGTGTTTGTTGAGCGCTTACTGTCTGCAGAGCACTGTACTAAGCGCTTCGGAAGTCCAAGTTGGCAACATCTAAAGACGGTCCCTATCCCACAGCGGGCTCACAGTCTATTAGGGGGAGACAGACAACAAAACAAAACATATTAATAAAATAAAATAAATAGAATAAAGATGTACAAATAAAATAGAGGAATAAATACGTACAAACATACATACATACATACAGGTACTGTGGGGAGGGGAAGGAGGTGAGGCGGGGGGGATGGGGAGGGGGAGGAGGGGGAGAGGAAGGAGGGGGCTCAGTTTGGGAAGGCCTCCACTTGTCAGCTGGGTAACTTTGGGCAGGTCACTTCACTTCTCTGTGCCTCAGTTGCCTCATCTGCACAGTGGGGATTAAGAGCACTTGGTATTCAACCCAGGCTCAGCCCTCGGCTCCATATCAGCTATGTACGTAACTGCAATTTAATTATTCATATTAATGTCTGTCTCCTCCCCTAGACTGTAGACTCGTTGTGGGCAGGGAACACGACTACCAACTCTGTTGAGGTATATTCTACCAAGCATTTAGTACAGTGCTTTGCACACAGCACTCAAGAAATATCATTGATTGATTGGTCTGCTGTAAAAAGATTCATTTAATAGGGAAGGAATTCAGAATTCTTGCAAACCAAAGTGGGATGAAGTCTCGCCTCCAAGAGGCAAGACTGGAAAAGTGGGGAAGGGCTATGGAGACAGAAGAGGACCGAGAGACCGACAGAGAAGAGGTGAAGAGATGCAAAGAGTTTGGAGACAGGGAAAGGGAGGATTATTGAATATCAGTCTGGCTCGGCTGGTGGTCCCGAATGACCCTGAGATCTGCTTTAAGTGATCCCAAAAACCCATATCACCAGAGGCCTCCACTCATCCCACCATAAGGAGGCCATCTAGAGCCTTCTCTAGAGGACAGTTCCAACTGATCCTTTTCCAGCCAGACCATTTCTGGCTCCAGGATCTCAAATCTTTCCTTCATTCTTTGCTGGACAACCTCTTCTTTTCCAGGATTACAGGCTCTCCTGAAAGAAGAGGAGATTTAAGATTGCAGTGACCATTTCTGGGACACTTTGAAGACACTAAAGATCATGGAGGGTCTTTTCCCAAAGCAAAAAAAAAAAGGAAATCAATTTGTCTTCAGAAATAAATGAGCCACAATTTACAGGCCTTGGGTTAAAATCAAACCTATGAACAAAACTGGCGGTACAAATTGAATCACTGTAGCAATGCTCTGCACACAGTAAGTGCTCAATGAATACAACTGATTGATCATGGAGTCCCCCTCAGATGCAGATGCAGGATCCAAGACGATCCCCTCATATCTTTCAACCTGCGCTGGGAGTTTGGATCTTCACTCATCTAGAACCCTCATTCCCATTGTGGGAGTCCTGTACTGTGTTCCTCCTTCCTCCCTCGATTCCTCTTTTTTAATCTTGAGTTTTCTCGATTGTGATCTATTAAGGACAGGGAATGGGTGTTTTACTTCTCAGATACTCTCCCAATTTCTTAGAAGAGTGCTTCACACTCAGGAAGTGCTCGATAAATACCAATCACTGATTGACTGGGTTAGAAAATTCTCTATGATGATGTTATGATTATGTCATCACTGCAGAGCTACACTGGAAGATTAAAGTACCAGAGATTTTCCTTTTGAGACTTACATTGGGAGATTCATCAAATACTCCTGGGCTAATGAGAGATAGGGTGGCACAGATAAATGAAATCCACAGATAATCCACAAATATTCCCAAACTACACTTTATATGAAACAGTTTCAACCCCTTCTCCTATTAAGCACTTTAATGGGAGCTGCTAATAAAAGCAAAAATGACTGTTTTGTATTTCACCTCCCTTCTCTTTTCTGCTCATTTTTAGATTAGGTTTAATCAGCTTCTAAATGACCACATTTAATATTGTTTGTAATTTCTTCTAGGTCAAATTATTTCTATTGGAGTCCAATACTCTTGGGAGTTCAACTCCCAGCTTTAAGACATTTTGGGAAGTCACTTTAGGGTACTGCCTATGTATGCTATGGTAGGGGCAGAGAAGGGGAAAGTTCTCCAAGGATCGGATTGGACGATCAATTTAGAGGTTCTGGGAAACTGATGGTGTAGTATTTTGACTAGGAACACTCTGGAACCAATATCCCTGCTTTCTAGTGAATCAGCTGCTGCTATCCAGAGTTGGTCTGAGCGAGGCTCTAGTTTGGAAGACTTGGAGATTGGTCTTGTAGCTCTAGCAATCATTCCAGAAGACCCTGGGCTTTTTTGTAGTACAAAATGCACTTGAATTCAAATTTTTGCACTAAATCCAATCTTTTAGCCCTAAGCACCAGTCCAGGCAGATTATTAGAAGAAGTGGATCAAATCACATAGCATCCAAGAAACTTTTGATGTCTTCACAGCTAACTTATTTTTAATAACAGCAAGAATAACAACAAAATGTGATGGTTCTCTTTTGTCCTAGTAAAAGTAAAAATAAAATAAAATCACATTGTCTATCTGACTATAATTGTTATAATGGAGTTGGACTTTCTGTTTTTAGTTAAGTTTGTCATTTGGTAGTGGTGGAAAATTTGATATTTGACCATGATAATAATAGTGATATGGTATTTGTTAAGCACTTACTATGTGACAAGCACTGTTCCAAACGCTGGATATTTTTTTTGGTTCAGGATTAAAAACAAGCAAATTCTGATTTACACTTTTTTTTATATTTCAGTGGCATATGTTTTTAAGAACCATTTGTTACTTGAGTAACTCCCAGACCATGAATAGATTACATGGAGTCACAGGAAAAGATTACAAGGGGCGTCTTATTTTGTGAAAGTATAAACAAAATTACTAATAGAACATTCATATAAAATGCCTGCTAAATTAATGATCAAAGATTATAATATAGAGATTAAAGAAAAGTCTATTTAATTTTTGAAAAGTTGAATGGTTTGCAGTAATAATGCTGTTATTACTGTAGTTTTAATCTTTTTAATTGTGCTAGATGATTTTCTCTGACATAATCTTTTTCTCTGGTGCAGTGGTTGGCAGGTAGATGTGCAAATTCCCCCTGATTTGTCAGAATTCAGCAGTAAACATTTTAAATTAAACTGATCACCATATCTTTATTATGTACATATTCATGATATAAAATTATGAGCTATGCCTTTTAATTGAAAAGGAATAATTTGATGTCAATTGCTAGAAAATAGAAAGGTTAATGTTTTTAGAATGGTATTTGTTAGGCGCTTACTATGTGCCAGGCACTACACTAAGCGCTGGAGTAGATACAAACTAATCAGGTTGGATATAGTCCACGTGCCACATAGAACTCACAGTCTTAATTCCCACTTCGCAGATGAGGTAACTGAGGCCCAGAGAAGTTCATTCATTCATTCATTCATTCATTCAATCATATTTATTTAGCACTCACTGTGTGCAGAGCACTGTACTAAGCGCTTGAGAAGTACAAGTTGGCAACATATACAGTCCCTACCCAACAACAGGCTCACAGTCTTGAAGGGAGAGACAGACAACAAAACAAAACATGTGGACAGGTGTCAAGTCACCAGAATAAATAGAGTAAAGCTAGATGCACATCATTAACAAAATAAATAGAATAGTAAATATGTACAAGTAAAATGAATAGAGTAATAAATCTGTACAAACATATATACAGGTGCAGTGGGGAGGGGAAGGAGGTAGAGTGGGGGATATGGGGAGGAAGAGAGAAAAAGGGGGCTCAGAAGTGAAGTGACTTGACCAAGGTCACAAAGAAGACAAGCGGTGGAGCCAAGATTAGAATTCAGGTCCTTCTGACTCCCAGGCCTATTCTCTATTCACTGGGCCTTGCCTCTGATTAGATTCCACTTTGATGGCACTGAAAGAAAGAGCTGGGGAACTAAGGAGTGTAAATAAAGACATTTTAGTAACATTTACAAATGCAGTGGGGTACATCAAGGAAATTTTCTGCCCTTAGCAATTCCACACAGCCCTGTCCATTCCATCTTCTTCCAAATCCTGAAGTTGGTCTTTCTCTGACTGAAGAATTCTCAGTGTTACAGTGGAAAACACATTCGAGGCATGGCCTCTGGGAAATCCCTCCTGTAGTTATTGTGTGTTTGCTGTCCATTAACTTTCGCCAACAACTTTTCAGTCATGGCTGGAAGGGCTTGGTGCATCAGAGCATTCATTCTACAAGTTGGATTCAGAACCATATTAGTTAGAAACAATCCAACAGAGAGAGGTATGGTCCTCTTAAGGCAGTGCCCATTCTGTGTTTCTAGGAAATACATTATCTGATTTAAAAGGTCTTTTGAATGGTGCTGGAACATTCTGTACAAGCTTAAAATGGAATGGGAAATCAAGCTTAAAATGCAATCAGAAATCTGACAGCCTCCTCAAATTGACAATAGAGTGAGAGGATTATAATACCTCGCTGACATTTGCTTTATAAATCTAGTTGAACTCTGGCTCCCTCCTCTCTCCCACTTGTGGAAATGGATGTTAACCAATCAATATCATATGGGCAGGCGACACATTTTATTTTTTATTTCCATGAAAGAGACTTCATTTTGGCTGAATTTTACAAATCTGCAGTATGAGAAAATCTGGGGAAATGACAGGTGAAAGGAATTGTATATAAAAGGTGCAATAACTGTGGTATTTAAGTCCTCACTATGTTCCAAACATAGTGCAGCACAGGGTTAGATACAAGAAAATCAGGTCCCACAAGGGGCTCACAGTCTAAGTAGCAGTGAGAATAGACATTGAATCCCCATTTTGCAGATAAGGGACCTGAGGCACAGAGAATTTTAATGACTTGCCCAAGGTTACACAGCAGGTGAGTGGCACAGCCAGTATGAGAACTCAGGTCCTCTGGCTCCTCGGCCAGAGCTCTTCAAATTAGTCCATGCTGTTTCTTTGGGAAAAGTTCTGTAAGGGCCAGGTCTTGGCTTCACTGGCTATCAGGACTGACATGGTTGTTACATGTAATATTAATCTGGAAAGGGTGGGGACTTAGTCCTTAAAGGTTTCTGATATTCTGTAATCAATCAATCCCCCTCTCAGGGGGAGAGAGTCTCCAGTACTGTACCAGTCTCCACTACTAGAGGGAGAGTCAAGCAGAGGCCTTTCCATTCCTTCCCATTCCATTCCACTCCATTCCATTCCATTCCATTCCTAGCTTGGGCAGTGGCTAGCGAGTGGAAGGCAATCTGCTGCAAGGCAAAACCCACCCGTGCTGGGCAGCAGTGGCATGTGGGAGAGTCAAGGGCAGAGACTCAAATTTACTTCACGGAAGAGGGCAGTGGTAAAGCACGTCTGTATTTTTACCAAGAAAATTCTCTATATACAGGACCAGAACGATTGCAGATGGAGGTGGGGCATTCTGGGAGAGATGTGTCCATGGCATCTCTTTGGGTTGGAAATGACTCGACAGCAGAAGACAAGATAAGACAATCAATCAATAAATGGCATTTATTGTGTGTGAAACGTGTGCAGAGCACTGTATTAAATCCTTGGGAGGGTACAGTGCGATAGAGTTGATAGAGACGTTCCCTGTAACAAACAGAACTTGTGAAAAACCTGTTAAGGGTTGGAATACCCTTTGGAGATCAGGGTGTGTTTCCCTGGTCCACAAACTGTAAGCTCATTGTGGGCAGGGAATGTGTCTGTTATATTGTTATATTGTACTCTCCCAAGCACTTAGTCAGTGCTCCATGCACAGTAAGTGCTCATTAAATGTGACCGATTGATTGATGTAAATATCCTAATTTCTCCTGTCTGTAATCTTTTTAAATGTCTATTCCCCCTAAAGGGAAGAAGCTCTTTTTTAAAAAAATGTTTTAATGGTATTTGCTAAGTGCTTCTCGACCACGAGGAGACACCGTAACCAGTAAGAGGATCCAAGGTGGCAGTTCCCATCATAACCTTCCCACCCAGCATGGGGCAAAATGAGCCTCAGTTGAGCTGGAGTTGGGGACAAAGGGGCTCAGCACTGTACTAAGCACTGGGGTAGGTACAAATTAATCAGATTGGACACACTCCATTTCCCACAAGGGGCTCGCGGTATTAATCCCCATTTCACAGAAGACGTAACTGAGGCACAGAGACGTGAACTGACTTTCCAAGGTCACACAACAGACAAGTGGTAGAATGGGGATTAGAACTCAGGTCCTTCTGCAAGATCCATTTAGACTGTAAGCTCCCTCTAGACTGAAAGCTTACTGTGGGCAGGGAATGTGTCCACCAACTCTAATATATTATATTCTCCCAAGCACTTAGTACAGTGTTCTGTCCACAGTAAAAGATCAACAAACCTCATTGATTGATTGATTGATTCGCAGGCCCCTGCTCTATACACTAGGTCATGGTGCTTCTCTTGTGGGCAGCGATCATGTCTACCAATTCACTTGTATCCTCCTGAGTGTTTAGTACAGTGCTCTGCACATAGTAAATGATCAGCAAATACCATTGATTAATTGTTGTCCATACTCACATGCTAGAGCTCCAAGAAGATGGATCATAGGGCATAGAATCAGAGAAAACATTCTAGAGACCATGGAGAACTCTTCGGATCAGAGGAATTCCCAGGGAGAATGTTTTTGGGAAATAAAATGCATTTTGACTGAATTTGCTCCCTTCATAGTTATTTCTAATTGGGTTTTGTTGCAGATGTATTTCCCCTCTGCTCAACCCAATTAAAGTGAACATATGGAGAAGAGAAACAGTGTGACAGAATTTATTTTCTTGGGAATTTCGCAGAACCAGGTGTTACAGAGAATTGATTTTTCCCTCTTTGCCCTCCTCTACAAGGTATCATTGTTGGGAAATCTCTTCATAATGATAACCATCAACATCAGCCCTCGCCTCGCCTCCTCCATGTACTTCTTCCTTAGCTACCTCTCCTTTCTCAACATCTGCTATTCTACCACCATCACCTCAAAGATGATGGCCGACCTATTTGCTGAGAGAAAAAACATCTCCTTCAGCAGTTGTATGACTCAGCTCTTCGCTGTGTACTTCTATGGCTGCACGGGCATCTTCTTCCTCATAATGATAGCCTACAACTGGTGCGTGACCATCTGTGGACATTTGCGCTACCCGACCATCATGAGCCGGCGGGTGTGTCAAGTCATGGTGACTGCCCTCTAGGGCGGTGCATTTCTACACTCCATCGTTCAAACCCTCCTCATCATCCAGCTTCCCTTCTGCTGCCATAGTGTACCAGATGACTACTTCTGCAATGTGCATCCCTTGCTGGAACTTGTCAGCGCTGAAACCTCTGTGGTGGGCCTGATGGTGGTGGCCAACAGTGGGATGATCTCTCTGGTAACCTTCTTCATTCTGGCCATCTCCTACGCCATCATCTTGTTCACCCTGAGGACCCAGTCACCTGAGGCGAGGCAGAAAATGCTCTCGACCTGTGGGGCTCACATGCCACCGTCTACCTATGTTTTGGCCCCTGTATCTTCAAGTACATTCGTCCCTCTCACACCCTAGCAGTGGATAAGATGGTTATTTAACACTGTTATACCACCGATGCTGAATCCCCTCATTTACACCCTGAGGAATGATGCTGAGGTGAAAAGCTCCATGAGGGAATTGTGGAGGTGAAGGCTGTCCTCAGGAGGAAAATTAACACTGTGGTCAGCGTGGGGTTTCTGCATCATCAGTGCTATTTGCCAAGTGCTTACTGTGAGAAGAGTACTGCAGCAGAGTGGCCTAGTGGAGTCAGAAAGACCTGGGTTCTAATCCTGACCCTGCCATTTGACTGCTGTTTGACCTGGGGTAAATCACTTCACTTCTCTGTGTCTCAGTTGCCTTATTTGTAAAATGGGGCTCAACACAGGGCCTGTGCTCAACCTGATTAGATTGTATCTACCCCAGCCCTTAAAACAGTGCTTGACACATAATAATCACTTAACAAATACTGTCATCATCATTATTATTATTACTAAGTGCTTGGGAGAGTACAGTACAACAGAGGTGGTAGACATGTTCCCTGCCCACAATGAGTTTACAGTTTAGAGATGAGTTTGGATGTAATTGGTAAATTATGTTGGTAGGATCTTAGAGGACTTTACTCTGTAGGCATTTTGGTGACAGTAACAAAAACTGGGACTTAATGTTGACTGTGAGGACCAATTTAAAGACTATATGAAACGGAATTCAATGTTTTCTTGTGAAATGGCGGAGTTTGTATCTCCAGTGGTTGAAAACAAGCTTGTTGTGGGCAAGGTATGTGGCTACCAACTCTGTTATATTGTACACTCCCAAGCACTTAGAACAGTGTTTGGCACTCAGTAAGTGCTCAATAAATATAGTTGATAATAATAATCATTGCATTTGTTAAGTATTTATTATGTGCAAGGCACTGTTCTAAGTGCTGGGGAGGATAGAAGGTGATCAGGTTGCCCCACATGGGGCTCACAGTCTTGATCCCCATTTTACAGATGAGGTAACTAAGGCACAGAGAAGTTAAGTGACTTGCCCAAAGTCACGTGACTGACAAGCAGTGGAGCCGGGATTAAAATACACGACCTCTGACTCCCAAGGCCGTGCTCTTTCCACTGAGCCAAGCTGAGGGCCTGAGATAGGAATTACTGCCTTATGAATGACCATCCTGCTATCCCACTGAGGTCAATCAATCGGTCAATCAATTAATGGTATTAACTGATTGCTACTGTGTCCAGAGTAAACAGCACGAGGTAGGGTGGAAGAGCCAGGGAGAAACTAGAAGCTGGGAGGTGGGGTTAGGTTGGGGAAGCTGTAAGAATGAGAAATCCTATTGGTTCAGTCTTTCACTGATTCTCTGCCTTTCTTCCCCTGACTCTCTCTGGCCTCCTCTCCCACCATCCAGTGTGTTGCTGTCCCTGCCACCACAAATCCTTCCTCCCACCCCATCTATCTCCTGAATTTCTGAAGCCCTTAAAGTAGTTTGTGGATAATTCCATCGTTTCTCAACACCATGTAAATTGTCCATATGAGTGATGACAAACATAATGATGTTTGTCCTGTTGTAGTATCTATGTCCCGAGACGGGAGAAACACTTTCCATTTCTGCAGTTTCTTGCCCGGCAATTTTTGGGCAGGAGCAGAGTAAAGCTAGGTGAGGGGGCCAATGGGGCTCTTGGCTTGTGTGCAGAGGAGAAAGTGACCCAAGTACCTACAGCCTCCCTGCCCATCTCTTTACCCCACCTTTCTGGTCCAGATCACCATCAATCAAACAATCAATTGTATTCATTGATAGCTTACTGTGAGCCCCGTGCTATGCCCTTGGGAGAGTACAATATAACAGAGTCGGTAGACACATTCCCTGTCCACAATGAGCTGCCACTGCATAAGCAGATGGGGCCGAGGGAGGGTTTGAACTTTGATTCCTCAGCCCATCTCCCACAACTGGGCCAAAGCTCCTTGGGTCATATCACTGTGTGGCAACATCGGGATTGCCATCACCAGGGCCTTTCCACAATTTTCTCGGTTCCTGGGCTACCCTGACTCCTGCCACCATGGCCCACCTTGTGTTTGTTAGCAGCAGGAATCCCACTAACCCCAGTGGCTCCAGTAGCAGCAGTAGCAGCAATAGCAGCAGCAATCAGGCACCTGAAGGTCTGTGCCAGGGCCAGAGCTATGCTGGTGGTCTGGTCTCCAGACTAGCCACTACCCAGACTTTTTCCCGAACTGGGCCAGACCTGTGTATCTGCTGCCTCTCCCACTGGTCATCCTGTCCCCACCTCCCTTCACTCCCCACCCTTGCTGTAATTTCACTTTGAGTCATCTTTAGTAATTTTATGACAGAAAGAAGTAACAATTTACATAGGTAGCTGACACAGACCCTGAAATTTTTCTGGTTTATTTAATGGTGTCTGTTAAGCATTTACTAGCCCAGGCACTATGCTAAGTGCTGAGGTAGAATAATAATGATGGTATTTGTTAAGCACTTACTATGTTCCAACCACTGTTCTAAGCACTGAGCAAGCTAATCAGAGAAGCAGCATGGGTTAATGGAAAGAGCATGGGCTTGGGAGTCAGAGGTCATGGGTTCTAATCCTGTCTCCACCACTTGTCAGCTGTTTGACTTTGGGCAAGTCACTTAACTTCTCTGTGCCTCAGTTAACTCATCTGTAAAGTGGGCATTAACACTGTGAGCCCAATGTGGGACAACCTGATTACCTTGTATCTTCCCCAGTGCTTAGAACAGTGCTTGGAACATAGCAAGTGCTTAACAAATGCCATCATGGTTATTATTATTAATCAGAGAGGACAAATTCCATGTCCCACATAGGACTTATACTCTTAACCCTCATTTTATTGATGAGGTAATTGAGCCACAGAGATATTAAGTGACTTGCCCAGGGTCTCACAGCAGACAAGTGGTGGAGTTGGAGTTAGAACCCAGGCCCTTCTGACTGCCAGATTCTTGCTGTATGCACTAGGCCGTGCTGCTTCTCACTGACCCCATCGTTCTGGAGCCCCAAACCTATGCCCCTTGATTCAGACACACATCCCCATCCCACCTCTCAGTTAAGAGTATGTACTGAATACCTATCATGTACTGAGCACTAAACCTAGCACTTGGATAAGTACAGTAGTAGTAATAGATAAGGAGCTTATCATTTCTGCATTTTCCCTTCTCTCTAGTAGCAAATATTTTCATTTTTTTCTCTTTCATTGGAGTGTAAGCTTCTTGTAGTTGGGAAATATATATCACTTGTTATTGGGTACTTCTCAAGTACAGTACACTGCACCGAGTGGAAGTCAATAAATATTATTACCTCTATATCCATTCACACACAGTCACACACACACACACACAAAATCACAGAGGATTAACTACTTACTAAAACCAACATCATTAAAATTGATTCGAGTTGAGCAATAATGGCGGGAGAAGTTAACTGAAACACTAACCCGCACCCTCCGCTCCTCTGCTGCTAACCTCCTTATTGTGCCTCGTTCTCGCCTATCCCACCATCGACCTCCGGCACACGTCCTTCCCCTGACCTGGAATGCCCTCCCTCCACACATCTGTCAAACTAGCTCTCTTCCTCCCTTCAAACCCCTACTGAGAGCTCACTTTCTCCAGGAGGCCTTCCCAGACTGAGCCCCTTTTTCCCTCTCCTATTCCCCATCTTCCCACCCTACCTTCTTCCCATCCCCACAGCACTTGTATATATTTGAACAGATTTGTTACTCTATTCATTTGACTTGTACATACTTACTATTCTATTTGTTTTGTTAATGATGTGCATATAGCTATAATTCTATTTTTTTCTGACGATTTTGACACCTGTCTACATGGTTTTTTTTTTTTTTGTCTGTCTCCCCCTTCTAGACTGTGAGCCCGTTCTTGGGTAGGGACTGTCTCTATATGTTGCCAACTTGCACTTACCAAGCACTTAGTACAGTGCTCTGCACACAGTAAACTCTCAATAAATACAACTGAATGAATTAATTAATTGGTGTCAAAAGTTTGAACTGGTTCATTTTAGGGAGTACAGACTGCACCTGTTCTGCCTACCAGTCATGTCACAATGCTTTTCAGAGGAGAGAGACTGTAGATGACTCAGTGCAAACCACCACCGCTATGGTAAAAATAACTCACATCCATGATCCGTTGGTAGTTCAGATCCACCTCTTCACCCTTGGCCATTGGTGCTTGAGCAATGTTCAAATGAATAGAAAGGGGCCAGAAAAGGTTCACTCCTGGGACAAAATGTTCAAGAGATTCTCTCTCATGGATGCAGTCACAACTTAATTACTGAATGCAGACCTGTGTATTTACTAGATGTTTGGGGACCCTACCAAAGATGTAAAAGTCGTCCTCCCCATCCTTAAAGAGTTTAGTGTAAAATGGGAGAGAGATTAGATATGAAGTAATGGATCACCCACCACCGAGAGCAAGATAACAGATCTAAATAAAAGACATAAGTGAATGAATGAGCAGATGATTTCAGAATCGCTGATGGTATGGTGTGACTGTGAAGGATTATCTGTTTGTCCAGATTTTCTCCTCCATCCCCATGAAAAGGCTCTGGGTTGGGAATTCCTAGTCAATGGCAATCACCATGGTACAGGTAACAATAACTATTCCCAGCCATCACTTGACAAAAATCAGTTTCTGAATTTCTATGTCTTTGTTAGTGTGTGTGGGGGGGGTAAGGGGGTGGGGGGCTGCATGACCTGAGTTGGAGCATGCATATTTGCCTGAGGGAACGTGTGTATTAGCGTGGCTAATTGGCTGACTGGTGCTTGTCCCTCTAAGATCTATACTAGCCTACTCACCTGGGTGTCTTACTGGTGTGGGCCAGTGTAGATCTCAGAGGGAGAAGAAGCAGGTGAGGCTGTATTTGCAGAGGGCGCAAGGGAGAAGGAAGCCAGCCACTGACTCACCCTGCTTCAGGGTTATTTCCCCCCGAAAGTGATTACCGAGGGACCCAAAAGGTGCACCCTGTTTGTTAGCACTTGGGAAGAGCTCAGTGTATGGCAGAGAGCAATGTGACCTAATGGAAGAAGCATGGGCTTGTGAGCTGAGAGCTGGATTCTAATACCAGCTCCCCGATTTGCCTGCTGTGTGACTTTGGGCAAGTCATTTAACTTCTTTGTTATCCCCATAAGTGCTCTGCACATAGTAAGTGCTCAATAAATACCACAGGTTGATTGATCTGGAAAATGGGGTAAAATACCTCTTCTTTCTTTCCCTAAAACTGTGAGCACGATGTTGGGTAGGGACTCTGTCCATCCAACCTGATTATCTTGTATCTTGTACAGTGCTTGACATGTAGTAAGGGGTTAAAGATATTATTATTATCATTATTATCATTATTATTATTATTATTATTATTATTATTATTGTTATTATTGCATGGATGGAACAGGAGGCATGCTGGGGAGACAGCCGCTGAGAGAAAAGGGCCCAAGAGGGTATGCACTGCCTTGGTAAAGTGGAAGAGTAAGCAATTTCACTGTTCATTCATTCATGCTTTCAATCATATTCATTGAGTGCTTACTGTGTGCAGAGCACTGTACTAAGCACTTGGGAAGTACAAGTCGGCAACATAGTAGTAGTAGGAGTAATAGTAGTAGTATTTATTAAACAGCTACTGTGTGTAGAGCTCTGTACTAAGCACTGGGGAAAATTACACAAGTGATAGACTGTTGATTTCAGTCTTGACTGTAAGTTTGTTATGGGCCAGGAACTTGTCTGCTAATTCCTTTGTATTGTACTCTCTCGAGTGCCTATTACAGTGTTCTGTTAACAGTAAGTGCTCAATAAATAGCATGGATTGAGTGGTTCCATGCATAGATGGCTCTATCCTAGATCTAGCATATCCAAGCCGGAAATGCAGGCCTTGAATTCCTCTGGCTGTGCTAGCTTTGGGAAGTGAATCAGTAATTAATAATAATTATGATGTTAAGTGCGCTTACTATGTGTCAAGCACTGTTCTAAACGCTGGGGTAGATACAAGTTAATCTGGTCAGGTCAAGCAGGTAATTTTTATGGTGTTTGTTAAGCATTTACTATGTACCAGGCACTGTACTAAAGCACTGGGGTAACTACAAGCTAATCAGGTTGGACACAGTCCCTGTCCCCCATGGGACTCACAATCTTAATCCCCATTTTACTGTTGAGGCCCAGAGAAGTGAAGTGCCTTACTCCAGGTCATACAGAAGACACGTGGTGGGGTAGGGTTAGAACCCAGGTCCTTCTGATTCCCAGACCTGTGCTGTATCCATTAGGCCATGCTGTTTCTCAATTCCTCTGTCTTACCCATCATTTGGCCTAGGCGAACCTGGCCCCCCTCAACACTGACTCTCCAGTAAAGAGTGACACCATGACCGGGGTTGGACAACCTCCACCTTATGGGCGACAAATCCCTGGGATGCAATCTGCTATTTGGAGAGCTTAATGATGAGATTTCTTGGGAAAGAGTAAAAAGCATAGGGTACTACCAGGTACTGGGGCATCGGAAGGACCTGGGTTCTAATCCGAGCTCTGACCCATGTCTGCTGTGTGACTCTGGGCAAGTCATTTCACTTCTCTTTGCCTCTTTTGACTCAGCTGTAAAATGGGAATTAAGATTCGGAGCCTCATGAGGGACAGGGACTGTGTACTTCCCAAGTACTTAGTACAGTTCTCTGAACACAGTGAGAGCTCAATAAATATAATTGAATGAATGAATGAATAAACAAATACCACAATTGCTATTATTAACCTACAAACTGGGTATTGTTAAATGTAAGGCTGGAGGCTAGAGAGGTTGAGGATTTGGTGTCTGCCCTATCTCACTGCTCTACTTGCTCTACAACCTTAGCAGGGAATACTGGATCTGAGCTACAGCTGCTCAGTGCCCTTCAATCATATTCATTGAACACTTACTAAGTGCAAAGCACTGGACTAAGTGGGAGAGTAATAATAATAATGATAATGATAATAATGGTATTTACTAAGTGCTTACTATGTGCCAAGCACTGTTCTAAGTGCTGGGGTAGATACAAGGTAATCAGGTCATCCCACTTGGGGCTCACAGTCTTAACCCCCATTTTACAGATGAGGGAAGTGAGGCACAGAGAAGCTAAGTGACTTGCCCAAGGTCACACAGCAGACAAGCGGCGGAGTTGGGATTAGAACCCATGACCTCTGACCCCCAAGCCCGGGCTCTTTCCACTGAGCAACACTACTTTTCAATAACAGAGGTGGTAGACATGTTCCCAGACCAAGAGCACCATACCTTCAGTTGAAGAGATTTTGGTTCAGCCTTGATAAACTGTAGTCTGCTTTCATGCATTTTATGCAAGGATAATAATAATATTGATAATAATAATGATAATAATAATAATAGCAAAATGGCTACTTTGTGCCAAGCACTGTTCTAAGAGCTGGGGTAGATACAAGGTAATAGCGTTGGACCCAGTCCTTGTCCCACAGGGGGCTCATCAAGCAAGACTAGCATACACTGAGGGGCAGCATGGCCTAGTGGAAATAATAATAATTATAATTATGGTATTTGTAAAGTGCTTACTATGCGCCAGACACGATTCTAATCACTGGAAGAGCACCGGCCTAGGAGTCAGAGGACCTGGGTTCTAATTCCAGCTCTGCCACGTGCCTGCTGTGTGACCTTGGGCAAGTCGTTTAATTTTCCTGTGCCTCAGTTATCTCATTTGTAAAATGGAGATTAAATACTTGTTCTCTCTCCTAGTTAGATTGTGAATACTGTGTGGAATAAAGGACTTTGTCCTGACTATCTTGTATCTTCCCTAGGGCTTAGAACAGTTCTTGACACATATTAAACAATTATCATTATTGCTTTTTGATGAAAGGAGTGCCCACCGGGGGTCAGAGGCAATTTTGACTCCCTCAATTAGGCATCAATGGAGCATTTGAGCTAGAATACAGCAGGACAGACTAATCTAATGCTCAATGGACAAGTAGCTCATATAATTTTGAGGTGTCAGTAGTGAGTATGTTCATTATCTATGTGTTTTCTTGGAAGGAAAAGTGACTCTCATCTGTGTGCTCACCGTCCCCCTAGACTCAGTGGAGAATGAAAACAATGTGACAGAATTCATTCTTTTGGGTCTTACACAGAATCCAGGGATGCAGAAAATGATATTTAACGTGTTTTTCACCATCTACAGTGTTACTAGGATTGGCAACTTGCTTATCGTGACAACCATAACCAGCAGCAAGACTCTGGGCTCTCCAGTGTACTTTTTTCTTACTCATTTGTCCTTCACAGATAGGACTGATTCTTCTTCCTCAGCCCCCAAGCTGATTGCAGACTCCATCCGGGAGAAAAGCACCATCTCCTTTGAAGGGTGCATGACAAGTCTTGGAGGTGCTGAGATCATACTCCTCAATGTGATGGCCTAAAATCACTACGTGGCCATCCATAAGCCTCTGCACTACCCGACCATTATCAACAGGCAGTTATGCAGGCTGCTGGTGGGGGTCGTCTACATGGGGGGGATTCTTCACTCAATGATCCACATTCTCTTCATAATGAGGTTACCATTCTGTGGCCCCATTGTGATCGATCACTTCATATGAAACTCACTTGCAGTGACACCCAAACCCTTGGTCTCTTCAGAGCTGCTGGCAGCGGGGTGATCTGCCTGTTCAATTTCATTCTGTTGATGCTTTCCTACGTCGTCATCTTATGTTACCTCAAAACTCACAGCTTGGAAGGCAGATTGCTGAGCCTTCTCCACCTTCCACATCACTGTTGTTGTCTTATGCTTTATTCCCTGTGTATTTGTGCATATGCAACCCTTGACCACTTTGCCTATAGATAAAAAATGGCTGTGTTTTAAAGCATGGTAGCCCCTATGCTAAACCCCCTCATCTACACTCTGAGAAATGCAGAGGTGAAGAATGCCATGAGGAAACTATGGAGATGGAAAGTGTCAAGCCACAAGATAAATGGTCCAAAATGAAACTCATGTTCACACAAACGAGAGAAGCAGCTGCCTTTCTAAGAGAAAATTGACCCAGAGAAATGTACCCATTGGGGTTCGTGGTCAGAAACTTTAATTGTGTATTCTCTTTCCTTTTTTAGAAACCCCTCCGGATTTTAGGTGCTTTTTTGCCATCTCCTTCCAGCCATGTGTAGTGTGTTTTCTAAGAGAAAATTACCCTAGAGAAATATACCCATTGGCGTTCGTGGTCAGACACTTTAATTGTGTATTCTCTTATCTTTTTTAGAAACCTCTCCAGATTTTAGGTGCTTCTTTCCCAGTGTGTTTTCTCAGCTTTCTACAGGGAATAATAATTATAATTTTGGTATTTGTTAAGTGCTTACTGTGTGCCAGGTACTTTACTAAGTGCTGGGTGGATACAAGCCTATTGGGTAGGACACAGTCTTTGTCCAACATGGGGCTCAGTATTAATCCCCATTTTACAGATGAGGAAACTGAGGCACAGAAAAGTGAAGTGACTTGCCCAAGGTCACACAGCAGACAAGTAGCAGAGCTGGGATTTGAACCCACTACCTTCCGACTCCCAGGCCTGTGCTCAATCCACTACACCATGATGCTTCTCAACCCACCTGATGCCAGACTTTGGGGTCTGTTTCCTGGATGAACACTACTTTCTATTCTAATTTAGTAAAAACAAATCCCACCCAAAGCCCCCCAAAACAGTTTCATTATTCATAGTGCCTTTGTCCTAGTGTTCTATTAGACCAGTTATGTCTGGCTATAATCAGTGAAGGGTATCTCTGACCAGAGGGATGATATAAAAATTTAATGCCTGAGATTGTGCACAGAGAAGATGTGCTCGCCTCTTTGTTTACGGTATTGGTTAAGCGCTTACTATGTGCCAAGCACTGTTCTAAGCACTGGACTAAATACAAGGTAATCAGGTTGTCCCACATGGGGCTCACAGACTTAATCCCCATTTTAAAGATGAGGTAACAGAGGCACAGAGACGTAAAGTGACTTGCCTAAGGTCACACAGCAGACAAGTGGCAGATCCGGCATTTGAACCCACATCCTCTGACTTCCAAGCCCATGCTATTTCCACTAAGCCACCTTACTTCAGGATAATTTCAAATGGAGTTTTCTGCTGTTCATCAAGTCCAGGTGGGACTTAAAGTGGGTGGGATGGGTTGGAGAGATTGAAAAAAGAGCAGTTCAGGCTGTTAGCCTTTTGAGGGTCAATCATGCTATTTGCAAAATTGCACCCAGTTTCCCAGAGAGACAAGTGCTGAAAACATTGCTGAATTCTTCAGTTTCTCTGCACATTCTCTCCCACTGAGGGAAGCTGTGAGATGACAAAGCAAAGTACTCTAACTGCAAGGAGAGGAAAAGCATACTAACAAGAATGATAGAAAACAGGGGTGAACTCATCAGTGTTCAACTCCTACCTGACTCTCACCAGTTATACTTAGTCCCAAGCTTCTAGGTGAATGTCCCTTATAGACTTTTCTGATGCTTCTGGAACACTAACCAGACCTATTTCCTCCCAAAGGAAGATAATCTGGCTCTATGTCCTACCTACTACCACACAATAGGGGACATGACATGAATGGGGAGAGGTGGCGAGGACAAAAGAGTGTGGATGGATCAGAAACTGAGGAGCATCAGTTAATCAAAAAGATTTATTGAGCATTTACTAGGGGTGGAGCACTGTATTAAGCAATTGAGAAAGTATAATACAATAGAGTTAATAGATGTTATGCCTGCTCACAAGGAGCTTATACCTACAGGAGCAAGGCCTGCAGGTGGTAGATCAGACTATCCCCTTTTTAGCACTCAATCAATGATATTTATTGTTTACTGAGTACAGAGAGCAGGAATAAGTAATTGAGGGAGTATAAGGGAGAGAAGCAGCATGACTTGGTGGATAGACCGCTGGCCTGGGAGTCAGAGGACCAGGGTTTTAATCCCATCTCTGCCACTTGCCTGCTGTGTGACCTTGGGCAAGTCACTTAACTTCCTGTGCTTCAGTTCCCTCATCTGCAAAATGGGGATTCACTTCCTGTTCTCCCTCCTACTTAGACTGTGTGGCCCATGTGGGACCTGGTCAGTGCTTAGTACAGTGCCTGGCACAAAGTAAACGCTTAACAAATACCAGAATTATTATTATTATTATTACCTCAAATCTACACTAGCACGTAATACAGTGCTTGACGCATACTAAGCACTTAACAATTACCACCATTATAATTGTTATTACAATACAATAGAGTTGGTAGACGCATTCCCTACCCACAGGGACCTTACACACCTCAGTGATGTCTTAGGAAGGCTCAGCTGAATGGCAATTGACTAGAAAAGGGACACTATTTTCATGGACAAACTGTGTAAGAGAGAACCTCTCAATATCACACTCGTGGATGCAGCCTCATCCATGATAGGACAATATTGGACTGTAAGACCAAGGAAAGGCATGGAAAGGTGAGATCAGATTAGAGAAAGAAGGAATTTGAGAAGCATTCCCTCTGTTTCACCCAAACCATCTTGATTGGGTTCAGCAGTTCAATTAAATGCAGTAGTTTTAATGCTTACACGGATTGGTCTTCTGAGCTCCTAAATCTGCTTATTGTGACTGCGGCATTCCAAAATGGTTTCCTGGAATGCACTGTCTCAAAGCATCAAACTCGTCTCATCTCTGTGTCTCCATGTTCTTACTCTATGAATCAGTCGATAATGCCTGCATTTATGATGCTGGCACCCACTAACAATCCCTCTTCAGCCCTTCCCAATAGAGAAAAAAAGCATGGCCAGTAAATCAATCAGTTGTAGTTTTTGAGCACTTACTATGTGAGAGCACAGAACTAAACGCTTGGGAGAGTACAGATGGGAACAGTGCTTGGCACATAGTAAGTGCTTAACAAATATCCTCATTATTATTATATAATGGCCACATTCCCTGCCCAAAGCAAGCTTGCAGCCTAGAGGGACTGGTCCCCATGTTGTCATTTAAGGTACTGAATAAATGTCCTTGAATAATCAACTCTTTTCTCAGCTAGACTCAGTCCTTACTCACTTGGAACTAGATGTGACATCCTGTGATAATATGATAACAGGAAGCAGAATCGCATAGTGGAAAGAGCACAGGTCTAGGAGTCAGAGGACCTGGGTTCTTATCCCGGCTAGCCACTTGTCTGCTGGGTGACCTTGGGAAAGTCACTTCACTTCTCTATACCTCAGGTAACTCAACTGTAAAATGGGGATTCAATACCTGTTCTTCCTCCTACTTAGACTATGGGCCTCATGTGAGACAGGAACCAACCTGATTGATTTATATCTATATCAGCACTTAGACCAGTGCTTAGCAAATACCATTGAAAAATAATCCCATTTTATCCCTTCCTTTTTCTTGCTGACACCTGAACGAAGCGACTTGTATTTCTCTAATGTCCCTAGACAACGAATATGAAAAGAGATAAGACAAAGAATCAATAAATCATATTTATTAAGCACTTACTGTGTGCAGAGCCCTGTACAAACAACTTAGGAGAGTACAATATAATAGAGTTGGTAGACACATTTCCTGCTCACGACAAGCTTACATACTAGAGGATGAGACAGTAGAATCAAGTAGAACAATAGTTCAACAATGGAATGAAGAAATTCCTATGAGTTTTCTCCTCAAAGTTATGGCCTAGAAGACAACGGTCATTGATTGTGAGTTCAGTCATTCAGTCATATTTCAATTGGGCACTAGCTGTGGCACTCTTGGCATTCATGAATGAAATTCAACCTTCTAGATTTTCCAAGTCTGAGTCTCAGAAGATCTGCATCTGTTCTAGAGGATGGCTGATTCAAGAAAACATCCGGAACATTCCCTCTTGTCTCCGGAGAAACAGACATTCATATGAAGCATATTCTGCAATGAGTGATAAAACCCCTAAATGACTAGCTCTGCCTGATCTTCAAATATTGCTTGTCAAGGGATTTTTTGAAATAACTTGGCTCCCTCAGCAGAGAGAGATAATTAATACTGTTGATGTAACAGTTGGGTATTCATTGAAAAATGAGTCTCTTCACAGGATTACTAAAGGACACTGTCAGAAGATGGTTTTTCACGTTGATCCAAATGCTTTATGTTTCTGAGGAGAACTCCATGCCCCCAGAATTGAATTACTGAAAAACACTGATTAAAATTCATAATGTAGATGCAAAATTGAAAAAAATAAATGTAATGTAATTCAAAGGGAATTTCAATTTGCTGAGTGATGGTGTTAAAATTAATCAAAATGGAATACAGGTGAGCAAGTCTCACGAAAGAGACATAAGGGTTACAGGTAATGATGAAGCATTTGGCTTTTCTGGCAAGTACGTTTCATATCTAGCACAAGAAACAAGACATTTAAGACCTTTCAAAGAGGATAAATACCACGAGTCAAAAGGTATTGAGTAAAAGAGCATTGCCACTGCAATATACTAAGAGAGAAACCAAAATATTAATGAGTGCCTGAAAACAAAGACGCAGTACAACAATATACATGTAATAATGTGGAGCCACAAGGTATCAGGAGCATAAGAAGCTAAATCAACCAATTATATTTATTGAGCACTTACTATTTGCAGAGCACTGTATTAAGCTCCTGGGAGAGCACAAGACAACAGAACCTAAAGTTGAGACAGAGACTAAGCTCAAATGAAAACAGAGCCCCTCTAATTTACAACTGGACCAGTAACAATGCTTGTCTGAAACTGTACCACTCCATAATTACAAATGTTAAATTTTAGTTATAATAATAACAACAATGTTATTTGTTCAGCGCTTACTATCATCATCATCATCATCATCATCAATCGTATTTATTGAGCGCTTACTATGTGCAGAGCACTGTACTAAGCGCTTGGGAAGTACAAATTGGCAACATATAGAGACAGTCCCTACCCAACAGTGGGCTCACAGTCTAAAAGGGGGAGACAGAGAACAAAACCAAACATACTAAGAAAATAAAATAAATAGAATAGATATGTACAAATAAAATCGATAAATAAATAGAGTAAAAAATATGTACAAACATATATACATATATACAGGTGCTGTGGGGAAGGGAAGGAGGTAAGATGGGGGGGATGGAGAGGGGGACGAGGGGGAGAGGAAGGAAGGGGCTCAGTCTGGGAAGGCCTCCTGGAGGAGGTGAGCTCTCAGCAGGGCCTTGAAGGGAGGAAGAGAGCTAGCTTGGCGGATGGGCAGAGGGAGGGCATTCCAGGCCCGGGGGATGACGTGGGCCGGGGGTCGATGGCGGGACAGGCGAGAGCGAGGTACGGTGAGGAGATCAGCGGTGGAGGAGCGGAGGGTGCGGGGTGGGCTGTAGAAGGAGAAAAGGGAGGTGAGGTAGGAGGGGGCGAAGTGATAGAGAGCATTGAAGCCCAGGGTGAGGAGTTTCTGCCTGATGCACAGATTGATTGGTAGCCACTGGAGATTTTTGAGGAGGGGAGTGATATGCCCAGAGCATTTCTGGACAAAGATAATCCGGGCAGCAGCATGAAGTATGGATTGAAGTGGAGAGAGACACGAGGATGGGAGATCAGAGAGAAGGCTGATGCAGTAGTCCAGACGGGATAGGATGAGAGCTTGAATGAGCAGGGTAGCGGTTGGGATGGAGAGGAAAGGGCGGATCTTGGCAATGTTGTGGAGCTGAGACCGGCAGGTTTTGGTGACGGCTTGGATGTGAGGGGTGAATGAGAGAGTGGAGTCGAGGATGACACCAAGGTTGTGGGCTTGTGAGACGGGAAGGATGGTAGTGCCGTCAACAGAGATGGGAAAGTCAGGGAGAGGACAAGGTTTGGGAGGGAAGACAAGGAGTTCAGTCTTCGACATGTTGAGCTTTAGGTGGCGGGCAGACATCCAAATGGAGATGTCCTGAAGGTAGGAGGAGATGTGAGCCTGGAGAGACGGGGAGAGAGCAGGGGCAGAGATGTAGATCTCGGTGTCATCAGCGTAGAGATGATAGTTGAAGCCGTGGGAGATAATGAGGTCACCAAGGGAGTGCGTGTAGATCGAGAACAGAAGGGGACCAAGAACTGAACCTTGGGGAACCCCCACAGTGGGAGAATGGGAGGGGGAGGAGGAACCTGCAAAAGAGACTGAGAAAGAATGACCGGAGAGGTAAGAAGAGAACCAGGAGAGGATGGAGTCTGTGAAGCCAAGGTCAGATAGCGTGTTGAGAAGAAGGGGGTGGTCCACAGTGTCAAAGGCAGGTGAGAGGTCGAGGAGGATTAGGACAGTAGGAGCCGTTGGATTTGGCAAGAAGGAGGTCATTGGTGACCTTTGAGAGGGCAGTTTCCGTGGAATGTAGGGGACGGAAGCCAGATTGGAGGGAGTCGAGGACAGAGTTGTTGTTGAGGAATTCTAGGCAGCGAGTGTAGACAACTCGTTCAAGGAGTTTGGAAAGGAATGGTAGGAGGGATATGGGGAGATAACTAGAAGGTGAGGTGGGGTCAAGAGAGGGTTTTTTTAGGATGGGAGAGGCATGGGCATGTTTGAAGGCAGAGGGGAAGGAACCAGTGGAGAGTGAGCGGTTGAAGATGGAATTTAAGGAGGGGAGAAGGGATGGAGCGAGAGATTTCATGAGATGAGAGGGAATGGGGTCAGAAGCACAGGTGGCCGGAGTAGCACTTGAGAGGAGGGAGGAGAGCTCCTCTAAGGATACTGCTGGGAAGGATGGGAGAGTAGCAGAGACTGTTGAGAGCCGGGGGGATGGAGAAAGGGAGGAAGAGACTTTGGGAAGGTCGGACCTGATGGATTTAATTTTGTTAATGAAGTAGGAAGCCAGATCGTTGGGGGTGAGGGAAGAAGGAGGGGGAGGAACTGGGGGCCTGAGAAGGGAGTTGAGTGTACGGAAGAGCTGGCGGGGGTGATAGGCATGGGTGTCAATAAGGGTGGAGAAATAGTTTTGTCTGGCAGAGGAGAGGGCTGAGTTAAGGCAGGAAAGGATAAACTTGAAGTGAACGAGGTTGGCATGGTGTTTAGACTTTCTCCAGCAGCGTTCGGCAGCTCGAGCATAAGAGCGAAGGAGGAGGACAGTGGCAGTGATCCAGGGCTGTGGGTTAGTGGTGCGAGAGTGGCGAAGGGAAAGGGGAGCGAGTGAGTAGCTGAGTAGAAAGGGTAGAGTTGAGACCAGTAATCTGATCATCAAGACTGGGTAGAGAGGAGAGGGTGGCGAGGTGGGGTGTGAGGCGCTCCAAAAGACGGGTGGGGTCCAGAGAGCGGAGATCTCTGTGAGGGAGTAATACGGATTTACAGGGGAAAGGAGTGTGAGTGAGGAGGCAGGTGAGAAGATTATGATCAGAGAGAGGGATTTCAGAGTTGGTGAGGGTGGACACAGTGCAGCGGTAGGAGATGATGAGGTCGAGGGTATGACCAAGTTGGTGAGTGGGTGAGGTGGGGTGGAGGAAGAGGTTGGCAGCATCAAGGAGAGATAGAAGGCGGGCAGCAGAGGAGTCGTTAGGGATATCCATGTGGATATTGAAGTCTCCGAGGATCAGAGTGGGCATGGAGAAGGAGAGAAGGAAGGTGAGGAATGGGTCAAAGTCGTTAAAGACGTTGGAAGTAGGGCCGGGAGGGCGGTAGATGACCGCTACAAGAATCTGGAGGGGGTGGTAGAGGCGAATAATGTGGGCTTCAAAGGAAGGGAAGGAAAGGGAAGGGGGAGGAGGGATAGTGCGAAAGCGACATTGAGGGGCGAGAAGGAAACTGACACCAAAACACTGTTCTAAGTGCTCGGGAGATACAAGGTGATCAGGTCGTCCCACATGGGGCTCACAGTCTTAATCCCCATTTCACAGATGAGGGAACTGAGGCACAGAGAAGTTAAGTGACTTGCCCAAAGTCACACAGCTGACAATTGGCGGAGCCAGGATTTGAACCCATGACCTCTGACTCCAAACCCCATGCTCTTTCCACTGAGCTACGCTGCTTCTGTATGTATTCTAGGGGTCTGGCATAGTGGATAGAGCAACAGCCTGGGAGTCAGAAGGTCATGGTTTCCCATCCCAGCTCCACCACTTGTTTGCTATGTTATCTTGGACAGCTCCCTTAACTTCTCTATGCCTCAGTTACCTCATCTGAAAAATGGGGATTGAGCCTGTGAGTCCTATGTGGACCTGGGACTGCATCCAACCTGGTTTGCTTGTATCTATCCCGGCCCTTAATACAGTGCCTGACACATAGTAAGCACTGAACAAACACCAATATTATTATTATTATTTGTGAAATGTATCAAAAATATCAACAATGACTGTGGATTAGGAAATACTGAGGCCTCGGTTAAAAGTGGTAACTGATCTCTTTTAATATAAGGAAAATGTCTTTATTTTTAGTTATTAAAATTCCAATTTCCTGAACGTGAAATGCTGATTAGGATTATGGAGAGTGTAGTAGCTAGAATCAAGACTATTTTAGTAAGCCGTCGTCATTCTTGTAGCATTGCATTCAAAAAAATTGCATTGGATTTAAATTTCCTACACTGCCTAAGATAATTCCTGGTTATAGATTTAGCAGAAAAAGGGACAAAATAATAAAAAAAAGACTATTTGTCAAAGCTAAATATTTAGGAGAGAGCTCCACTTGGGCTTAGGAAATTAACACCATGTTTGGCAATAGGATTTATCACCACCAGAGTTTTCTTTCTGGAAGCAAGTCATAGCTACATTTCCAATTAATTTGGCGGCGAGACGGGTGAAGAAGGGGACATTTAGTAGTGACAGGATGTCAAGAAAAGAAAGCAAGAAGCTCAAGGATATACTGCAGAATGGGCTAAGACATAGGAAATTTATATCTACTTGTCATTAGGGTGTAAGGATGTCACTATTGAGATTTTTATTGGGCTGTCTAACTGTGACTAACAATTCCTTCCACACTGTGGGCATATAAAGCTGCTCCCTTTCCCCCTTTTTGGATATTTGTTAAGTGTTTACTATGTGTCAGGCACTGTTCTAAGCACCAGGGTAGATACAAGATGGTCAGGTTGGACACAGTCCGTGTTCTACATGGGGCCCGTAGCTTTAAACCCCAAGCTCAGCTGGCTGCTGGCCTACAATGTTCAGTTAGCAAAGACCTTGTGACCGTGTGCTTTGGAAGAGGGCTGAAAACTTAATGCCTGGAGGACAGCTCACTGACCTTACTCTTTGCAAATCTATAGCTGCCGAAAATAGGAAAGACCACTAAGAGGAGACCCTTTTATTAATGCCTCTCCATCCCTCCTTCCAGTCTATGACTTCACAGGTTTCTCTTTGACCTGTAGACAGACATTTAAGGGGATCCCATACAAGTTCATAGCTCTATTATAATGCTTAGGATTCTCTCTCCTTATCTCAGAGGAATTTACTTTTTTTTCCTTGAAGCGTGTGTCAGAGTAATAATAATGTTGGTATTTGTTAAGCACTGTTCTAAGCGCTGGTGGGGGGAATACAAGGTAATCAAGGTTGTCCC
Source organism: Tachyglossus aculeatus (assembly GCF_015852505.1). Classification (NCBI taxonomy): domain Eukaryota; kingdom Metazoa; phylum Chordata; class Mammalia; order Monotremata; family Tachyglossidae; genus Tachyglossus; species Tachyglossus aculeatus. The sequence continues at coordinate 1,723,687 of NW_024045100.1, read as the reverse complement.
ACGTGGGGTTCACAGTCTTAATCCCCATTCTGCAGATGAGGGAACTGAGGCCCAGAGAAGTTAAGTGACTTGCCCAAAGTCACACAGCTGACAAGCGGTGGAGCCGGGATTAGAACCTATGACCTCTGACTCCCAAGCCCGGGCTATTTCCACTGAGCCACGCTGCTTCTCAGCCACGCTGCTTCTCAAAGTAGTTAAGCCCGGGGCTATCTGGGAGATTATCTGTGTCTTTCCCTAAGCAACTCCTTTAATACAGGAGCAGCCTTGGGGCCAGTGATGATGAGTCGGATTCTCTGGATATGTGCCCACGCAGGGAAGAGGTATATGGGTGTGCCAAAATGCACACAGTTGTCTGTGGGCCATGCACCTGAAGTAGATAGGTGGCAGCCCCTGAACTTTGGAGAAACAGTGTGGTGTAGTGGATAGAACCTGGGCATGGGAGTCAAAAAATCATAGGTTCTAATCCTGGCTGTACCACTTGTCTACTGTGGGCCTTGGGCAAGTCACTTCACTTCACTTAGAGAAGCAGCATGGCTCAGTGGAAAGAGCATGGGCTGGGGAGCCAGAGGTCATGGATTCTAATCCCGGCTTCACCACTTGTCAGCTGTGTGACCTTGGACAAGTCACTTCACTTCTCTGGGCCTCAGTTCCCTCATCTGTAAAATGGGGATGAAGACTGTGAGCCCCACGTGGAACAACCTGATCACCTTGTAACCTCCCCAGCGCTAAGAACAGTGCTTTGCACATAGTAAGCACTTAACAAATACCAATATTATTATTACTATTATTGTTATTATGATCATTCTCTGGGCCTCAGTTACTTCATCTGTAAAATGGGGATTAAAACTCTTTGCCCCATGTGGGACAGGGACTGTGTCCAACCCAATTTGCTTGTATTCCCCAAGCACTTAGTACAGTGCCTGGCACCTTGTAAGTTCTTAACAAATACCACTATTATTATTATTATTGCCCCGAGTGAAACAGCAATATGAAAGAGAAGCAGTGTGAGAAGCACGCATAGAGAAGCAGCATAGAGATGCAGCGTGGCTCAGTGGAAAGAGCCTGGGCTTGGGAGCCAGAGGTCATGGGTTCTAATCCCAGCTCCACTGCTTGTCTGCTGTGTGACTTTGGGCAAGTCACTTAACTTCTCTGTGCCTCAGTTGCCTCATCAATTAATGGGGATTAAGACTGTGAGCCCCTCGTGGGACAACCTAATCACCTTATATCCTCCCAGCGCTTAGAACAGTGCTTTGCACACACTAAGCGCTTAACAAATACTACCATTATTATTATTATTATTACGGAAAGGCTGAGGGATTTTCTGGGTGCACGGATTGGGCTGCTGGCTACAGTTCTCCCTGCCTTTCAATCAGTCAATTGTATTCATTCATTCAATCGTATTTATTGAGCACTTACTGTGAGCAAAGCACTGTACTAAGTGTATATTTATTGAGCACTTACTGTATACAGAACATTGTGTTAAGCCCTACAACTGAATGAGAACACAATACAATAAGAATGAGAACACAATACAATAACATTGATGGAAATTATCTTGTACCTACAATGAGCTTACAGTCTTCCCGAAGTGAAGTAAAAGGTCATCAGTCTCCCCCTGCCCCCTTCATATTTTCAGTCTGGATAGTTCCACTACTATTAGTTTCTCTCCCCTATAATATCTTCATCCTCTCAACTGGGCTTCTCATAAAGCTCTCCCTGTGTCTGCAAGACCTAGCTCTTTGAAGATCCAACTGTCTCAAGCCACCACTATGACTCAAACCCTTGCTGCCTAACTCTCCCTCTGTTTTCTGTCCCACTATCCCTCTATCATGTAAGAAGACAATTTTGTTCTACTTGTTCTGGTCATTGTATTCTCAGACCCTTTATGCCCTTGTAGTAGTAGTAGTAGTAGTAGTAGTAGTAGTAGTAGTAGTAGTAGTAGTAGTAGTAGAAGTAGTAGTTAGACTGCTAGCTCCACGTGGGACAGGAATTGTGTCTGATCTGATTAACTAGTATCTATTCCAGAGCTTTGTGTCAAACATTGTTTTCAATAGTTACTATCTATGAAGAGCCTGGAAAAAGTCATGAAATGTGCTGAAACAACAATTGCCATAAAAATACAAATTGCCAAATCTATGGTGATCCCAGTGACAATGTATGGATCTGAAAGCTGGACAGTGAAAAAACGGGATAGGAAGAACATCGATTTTTTTTTTGAAATGTGGTGTTGGAGAAGGCTTTTGCCAATGCCTTGGACTGCCCAAAAAACAAACAAATGGATTTTGGAGCTAATTAAACCAAAGTGGTCTTTGGAAGGCTAAATGACTCGACTTGGATTAGCATACTTTGGACACATAATCAGGAGGACTAATTCTCTGGAGAAAACGCTAATGCTAGGAAAAGTCCAGGGAAAACGTGGAAGAGGCAGACCGACAGATAGATGAATAAAGACCATAACAATGATAAGCAGAAGAACCATTAGAAAGGTTGTGGATTATGGCAGAGGACAGGACGTTCTGGAGAAGTATATCCGTGGAGTCACCATGACTCGGAAACGACTCGATGGCAATTAATAATAATGATAAATATGTCAAACAGTGTTTTACATATAGTAACCCCTTAACAAATACCATAATTAGTAGTAGTAATTGTAGGCAGTAGTAAGCAGAGAAGCAGCGTGGCTCAGTGGAAAGAGCCCGGGCTTGGGAGTCAGAGGTCAAATCCTGGCCCCGCCAGTTTTCAACTGTGTGACTTTGGGCAAGTCACTTCACTTCTCTGTGCCTCAGTTACCTCATCTGTAAAAGGAGGATTAAGATTGTGAGCCCCATATGGGAAAACCTCATCACCTTTTATCCCCTATCCACCCCAGCGCTTAAAACAGTTCCTCACACATAGTAAGTGATCAACAAATACCATCTTTATTATTATTAATAATAGTAGTAGTATTTTTGAGGGCTCGCTGGGTCCGATGCACTATACAGCCAAACTAGAGCCCACACCTAGAAATATGACCTCATCCAACACCTGAGGAAGGAGGATCTAGAAGGTAAGTCAGTATCTCTCCCTGCCCACCACTCATTCTACACACATTCCGTTCAACTAGCCCACCCCCCAGCCTGTATGACAACGTTGGCCAATGTTCCACATGGCTCCTACTAAGAGCCAGGTATAAGCCTCCTACCTCAAAAGTGAAAGTTGGGAGCTTCCACCACACATGCCCTCTGTTGGTCATTGAGGTCATGGAGGCTTTGATCAGGGTGGATGGATGCACCCTATAACCTTGGATCTTGTTTTTTTTTTTTTTGTCTGTCTCCTCCTTCTAGACTGTGAGCCCATTGTTGGGTAAGAATCGTCTTTATATGTTGCCGATTTGTACTTTCCAAACCCTTAGTACAGTGCTCTGCACAAAGTAAGCGCTTAATAAGTATGATTGAATGAATGAATGAATGTTTAAAAAGCTCCGCAAGATTTGGACTGGACCAGCCACTGTGAAGCTGTTCTAGGCCTGGCCAGGGCCCCACATCCAACACGAGTGGAGCATGTCCTTGGCAGATGATGAGTTCAAAGTAGAGAGGCCGTTTTTTATGGCATATGTTAAGGGCCAACTATGTGTCAAACAGTGTTCTAAGCGCTGGGATATGTACATGCCAATTAGGTCAGATGAAGTCCCTGTCTCGCACGGGGGTTAAAGTCTAAGTAGGTGGGAGAACAGGTATTGAATACCCATTTTATAGTTGCAGAAATGGAGGCACCGAGAAGTCAAGTGATTTTGCCCAAGATTACACAGCAAGCAATTGACAGAGTCAGAATTATAATCTGGACCCTCTGACTCCTAGGCCTGTGCTCTTTCTGCTAGGGCACACAGCTTCCTTACTTCCCCTGATCAACTCTATGGGCAATAGGTAAGTTTGTTAGTGAGGCAAGAGTCCATGCTCAAGACAGACCGCAGGGGAAACTGTGGGAGGGTCTTGGAAACTGTAAAACTGAGGAGTTGGAGAATGGAATTTCTAGCTCTAGTTCTGGTGGCCGGGGGCAGAGGATTCTTTTGAGTCTCTCTTCTTCTCCCTTTCCTTCTCCACACTGAAGGTCACTTGTCACAGAGATGGAACTAGAATTCCTACTGTCACCACCAACCTGCCAGAACAGGATATCCTGACATTGCCGTCTTCCCTTACTCATTCCAGTGGGTCATTCCAGAGCCTTTTCTGGAACCTTGTGACGAGCCCCAACTCTAAAGGGGGCTGGGCTATCTTTCTGAGCTGGGTTAGGGAGCACTAGGAAGTCTCTCAGGCCTCCAGCTGACCTTGTCTCTGGGTCATCTGAACTGAAACTATTAACGGTCTTTTGGCTTAATCTTCCTTGTCCATTCCCTTGTGCCTGACTATCTGAGTCCACCTCTGGGCATAGGCCTAGTGACCTTTACTGACCCCCTCCACATAGGCAGCGGGGTTTTCCTGACCCCAGAGGCCAAAAAATGGAAGTCTTGGGTGACCACTTTATGTTTCTCAGGCTGGTGACAATATTAAATGCCAGGTAGTTGTAGTAAGAAACTTTTTTTTCACTTTCACCGATGATCCCATCTATCTTTCTCTCCTTGGGTTGGTCATCCCTAAGTTATCTTCCCTCCAGTCCAACTCTTTCTTCCCTTCCCTCCAGCTCTAGGACCCTAACCATCCTCTCCTTTCACCTTTCCTCCAGTCATTCAGTGGTATTTATTGAGTGCTTACTATATGAGAGTAGTGTACTAAGCTTCTGGGAGAGTACAATATAACAGAGTTGGTAGCCACGTTCCCTGTCCACAGTGAGCTTACAGTCTGAAACAGCATGTCTCTTGCCCTTTCTTCCCCTTCCTTTCTCTGTTCTAGTTTCAGTACCTCATCGTGAGCTTTTCTCCAGTGGTGAACTGTGGAAAAAATGAGAAGAGTGAGAAAGCAGGTAGGGGTTGAGAATCTTTTGACTAAAACCAAACACTTTCCATTCATTTTAAGAGGCTGTCTTTAGTGTGTGGGGGAATGAGAGATGTGAGAAAGAGAAGAAAAGGAAGACTTGAATCTGTTCTGAAGGAGGGGCTAGAGATAGAGTAGACCAACACTTTCACACAGGTGCCTCTGCCACCCAGATTATCCAAAGATTCCCCAAGACGGGTCATGCAAACCAAGTTCCAGTGTTGTGCTTCTGTTCTTGTCACATCCTCAATTGAAGCAATTGGTGCATTATGTGGGTTATCTGGGGTTGGGTCTTTCTAACCACTATCTATTATTTTTAAAACCCTGGGGATGGTCAGTTCCTAACCTCGGTAGGGCCTGGATAGAGGGATAGATTGCCTCATGATCCCAGGCCTGCCATGCCTATAAGGAATTCAACAGAGACACATTAGCGGACAGAGCCCTCTCTGCCTAGGGAGAATCCTTTCACTGTTCATGGTGTTTACTGAGCGCTTACTGTGTGCAGAGAACTAAACTAAAAGCTTGAGAGAATACAGCGTAACAGTAACCATACATATTCCCTGCACACAATGAGCTTACAGTTTGGAAGTCTCTTCTCCAATAGCTGACTCCTCCAAAGAGGAGGGCCATTTTGATGGCAGCCCGGCAACCCATCCACACACCAGGGATCACCTAGCAGGACTCAGGGTTCCACTGCACCTCTAGCCTATAAGTGTCCCAGAACTGTTTTACCAGTGGAATGGTTTCCTCTGGAATTAGAGGCAATGATTCTGCCTCTTGCACCCTCCTGGCTTTTTTTTTTAATGGTATTTTCTAAGTACTTACTGTGTTCCAGGCAGTGTACTGAGCGCTGGGGAAGGTACAAGCTAATCAGGTTGGACAAAATCTATGCGTCACAAGGGGCTCACGGTCTTAATACCCATTTTACCAATGAGGTAACTGAGGCACAGAACAGTGACTTGCTCAGGGTCACAGAGCAGAGAAGTGGTAGAGCAGAGATTAGAACCCAGATCCTGTGACACCCAAGCCTGTGCTCAATCCACTAGACCATGCTGCTTCTGAGCTATTCCAAGTTCTCAAAAAGTTTGGCTGATGATACCAGCCTGGACCATTAGTCCTTCCTACCTTCTCAGAGTTTCACAGTGTCAGTTAGGGTAACTAATTCTCACCTAACTCTCAATTATGTAGACTACTCCGTCATCTAGGATGAGACTTTGCACCAGGAGAGGTATTCTCCATTTTTGAGCAAGGCTGTGAAGCATGATGGGAAGTCTCAATGCCTTGGTCACCACCTCTGGATAGAGCCACGCCCTCCCTCTGAAGTGCTTCAGTGTAGATGGCACCACCATCCTTCCCATCTCACAAGCCCACAACCTTTGTGTCATCCTTGACCCTGCCCTCTCACTCACCCCACACATCCAATCCATCACCAACACCTGCCGGTCTCACCTCCACAACATCGCCAAGATCCGCCCTTTCCTCTCCATCCAAACCACTATCTTGCTGGTTCAATATCTCATCCTATCTCGACTAGATTACTGCTTCAGCCTCCTCTCTGGTCTCCCATCCTCCTATCTCTCCCTGCTTCACTCTATAACTTCACTCTGCTGCCCTGATTATCTTTGTATACAAACGCTCTGGACATGTCACTCCCCTCCTCAAAAATTTCCAGTGGTTGCCTGTTAATCTATGAACCAAGCAAAACTCCTCACTCTCAGCTTCAAGGCTCTCCATCACCTCGCCCCTCTTACCTCACCTACCTTCTCTCCTTCTACGGCCCAGCCTGCACCCTCTGCTCCTCTGCCGCTAACCTCCTCGCTGTACGTCATTCTCACCTGTCCCGCTGTCGACCCCCGGCCCACGTCCTTCCTCTGACCTGGAATGCCCTTACTCCACACATCCGCCAAACTAGCTCTCTTCCTCCCTTCAGAGCCCTACTGAGATCTCACCTCCTCCAGGAGACCTTCCCAGACCGAACCCCCTTTTTCCTCTCCTCCCCATCCCCCCCCCCATCTCCTTCCCCTTCCCACAGCACTTGTATTTATTTGTACATATTTGTTACTCTATTTTACTTGTACATATTTACTATTCGATTTATTTTGTTAAAGATGTGCATATAGCTATAATTCTATTTATTCTGTTGATTTGGAAACCTACATGTTTTTTTTTTTTGTCTGTGTCTCCCTTCTAGATTGTGAGGCTGTTGTTGGGTAGGGACCGTCTATAAATGTGGCCGACTTGTACTTCCCAAGCGCTTAGTACAGTGCTCTGCACAGAGTAAGCGCTCAATAAATACGATTGAATGAATGAATGAATACTTCTAGGCTTGATCAATCAATTGCTTAATAATTCCTTGGGTCTTCTTTTGTGATGGCACTTGGAACCAATACAGTCTCTATCAAGTAATAGCTTATGTCCCTGAGAGAAAGGTAAAAACCAACTGACAAATTCATTCCTTTCCCTGCTCTTCCCTTGCCACAACAAGCACCTCTGTCTTTTCCTTTTCTCTCTTTTTTGTAAATAGTATTTGTTAAGTGCTTACTATGTGCCAGGCACTGTAGTAAGCGCTGAGGTTGAAACAACATAATCAAGTTGGACACAGTCCCTGTCTTTCATGGGGCTCAAAGCCTTAATCTCCATTTTACCGATGAGAGAACTGAGACACAGAGAAGTAAAGTGCCTTGCCCAAGGTCACACAGCCAAAAAGTGGAGTATCCGGGATTAGAACCTGGGTCCTCTGCCTCCCAGGCCTACATTCTTTCCAGTGTCATGCTACTTCTCACAGTGGACCCAGACTGGTCCCTAACAGCTCTCATTTTCATGATCTGATGCAGACTTATTCATTCATTCATTCATTCAATCAATCGTATTTATTGAGCACTTACTGTGTGCAGAGCACTGTACTAAGCGCTTGGGAAGTACAAGTTGGCAACATTTAGAGACGGTCCCTACCCAACAGTGGGCTCACAGTCTAGAAGGGGGAGACGGACAACAAAACAAAACATATTAGCAAAATAAAATAAATAGAATAGTAAATATGTACACATAAAATAGAGTAATAAATATATACAAACATATATATAGGTGCTGTCGGAAGGAAAGGAGGTAAGGCAGGGGGGATGGGGAGTAGGAGGAGGGGGAGAGGAAGGAGGGAGCTCAGTCTGGGAAGGCCTCCGGGAGGAGGTGAGCTTTCAGTAGGGCTCTGAAGGGAGGAAGAGAGCTAGCTTGGCAGATGTGCAGAGGGAGGGCATTCCATGCTAGGGGGAAGACGTGGGCTGGGGGTCGATGGTGGGACAGGCAAGAACGAGGCACAGTGAAGAGGTTAGCGGCAGAGGAGTGGAGGGTGCGGTCTGGGCTGTAGAAGGAAAGAAGGGAGGTGAGGTAGGAGGGGGCGAGGTGATGGAGAGCCTTGAAGACCAGAGTGAGGACTTATGCAAACTTCGATTCCTCAAATTGGACACTGACCTATTTCAGCCTCTTGCCTTGGGCTGAGATAGTTTGCCAAGCAGTCCGAATGCCTCTGATTTGATCTTGGGCTCCTCCAAGCTGGTTTTGTTTTCTGATTTGCTTAATCAAGTGCAGAATCAATGAATGAAAGCACACTTGGAATGCCTTCATAGCTAAGTATCATGATATGCATGTGGAATGCTATCAAGGATCATTATTCCAAATGTCCCTCTCTGATTGTTGATTGGCAAAAGAATTAGCATTGGTTTGTTTTGAAATTCACAAGGAATTCCCATTTTCTATGACCTGCTTGGCAGGAATCAAATTAGTAAACATCCCATTCTACTGTTAATGAGTATGTTATGTCTGGTACAAAGTGATATTCGATGGGGCTATGGGAAAAGGAATAGGAAAAAGACAACACTCTGTTGCTAAAGAAACATTTATTTTATTCTTTAAACTAGAACAGGTCTGACGGTGTGCTACTGAGCAGGCTCCTCTCATTTCTCCTCATTTGAGGTGAGAGAAGGATAAAAAGATAAATGAAAGCAGCTGTAGCAGGAGTAAAACCAGCTCTTAACATGTAAAGATTGCTAAATAAGCTGAAGTGAGAATGAATACCTCTACAGCTAAGAAACTCTTTAATAGATCATGTAGTGGTATTTCTTCAGCACCTACTGAATGCAATACACTATAATGAGCTTTTGGGAAATACAACAGACATATGAGACATGTGCTTCACTGAGCTTTGAATGCCCTATACATTTTTCCTAAAAAAGTTACCTGAAATCCATGCTTGCCACTTCCCTACTACAAATATTACCATTTTCACAGGGTGATGCCTCTTTATGTTCAGAAGTGAGTTTTCTGCTCCATAGCTTCCTGATGTCATTTTTCATCTGGACATTTCTCAGGGTGTAGATGAGGGGGTTTAGCATGGGGGTTATAATCGTGTAAAATATTGTAATAGCCTTATCCAAGGGGAAGCTGGAGGCAGGCCGCATATATATAAACATACACGGAATGAAGAACAGGACGACGACGGTGATGTGGGAGGCACAGGTGGAGAGCGCTTTGCGCCTACCCTCTTTACTGTGTGTTTTCAAGGAGCACAGGATCACGACATAGGAAATCATCAATATGATGAAGTTTAATAGACAGATCAACCCACTGTTGGTGGTTACAAAGAGGCCGAGGGTGTGGGTGTCCGTGCAGGCAAGGTTCAGAAAAGGGTTCAAATCACACATGAAGTGATTGATGACGTTGGGACCGCAGAAGGGTAAATTTATCATGAAGAGAATCTGGATGGTCACGTGCACCAGGCCTCCCATCCAGATAACCCCTATCAGCACACCACACACGTGCCGGTTCATGATGGTTGTGTAATGCAGCGGCTTACATATTGCCACACAACGGTCATAGGCCATCACCTTGAGGAGAATAACTTCGGCCCCACCAAGTAAATACTCTCCAAAGACCTGAGTCATACAGCCTTTGAAATAGATGATTTTCTTCTCACAGGGAGAGTCGACGATCAGTTTAGGTGTGTTGACAGAAGAATAGCAGGCATCAATAAATGACAAATAGGCCAGAAAGAAATACATGGGGGAGTCCAAAGTCTAACTGGCAGTTATGGTTACCACAATGATCAGATTTCCCACCATAGTGATGATGTAATTGATTAAAAAGACAACAAAGACGACTTTCTGCAACCTTGGATTCGGTGTAAGTCCCAATAGAATGATTTCTGTCACGTTGCTTTTCATTACCCATCAACTCAGGGTAGGCAATGAAGGTACAGGTGAGAGCTGTGGATTCTGTATAGAGAATGATGACCCTGGTTAGTTTTGCTTTGAAACGATCAAGTAACAGAACTCAAAGTACCACATGTCTAACATCTTGTCAATTTTCTCTGAAACCCAGGGCAAGACGTGAAAGTATTTACTGTACTCAGTTCATACAGTAGGAAATTGAAACAGATCAGGTTAATGTAACTTAACTCCTCAAAGCCGATGGACAATTACTCTCCTCGCTTCAAAGACTTATTGAAGGTACATCTCCTCTAAGGGGCCTTCCCTGACTAAGCCCCCCTTTCCTATTCTCCCTCTCCCTTCTGCATCACCCTGACTTGATCCCCTTATCCATCCCCCCACCCATCCCCACAGCACTTATATACATTTCTGTAATTCATTTATTTATATTAATATCTGTCTCTCCATATAGACTGTAAACTCAATGTGGGCAGGGAATGTCTATTTATTGTACTCTCCCAAGTGCTTAGTACAGTGCTCGGTACACAGTAAGCATTCAATAAATAAGATTGAACGAATGAATGCACTTACCCAGAGGTTTCCTAAATGGTCCTAAGTAGTGGAGTTGGCAACACAGTCAATATCTTCAGAGCCTTTTTGATGCAGTCATCCCTGGAGTACACTCTGTTTGATTTACATAACCTTTTCAGTAGACAAGAAGCTCAGTAATTCTGTTTATTCCAGTCTCATAAATGTCAACTGATAACCACATTCACATTCCCCCTAAGAGAAAAGTGCATTAGGTTGTTGGTTCAGGACCTTCTAAAATCCTACTGGGCAGAGGATGATATACCAAATGCTTAGCATACAAGAAACCTATAACCTTTTGTATTCACCTGATGCTCTTCTGTGATTATTTCTCCTCTTATGGCAGCCCTAGGTTTCTTCTTCCTTCTTGTGGGATCAGTGCACATATATTTTCCAGAAAAAGAAGAAATGACAGTTCTGCCAGAGAAACAGATTGTAGGTAACCCAGGAACTCACATAGAAACATGAAATACTCAATAAACCCAAACTTTAATATAAAACAATAGCAGACTCCCTTCCTATTGATAGGAGTGGTAATTGCTACCTCTCCAACTTCTACTGGTGGTAGGGCAAAGCTTAACTCTTTGCTATAATTTTTAATACATGGATATTGGTACAAACAAAATATTGGAAGGTGGTATCCAACCTTTCATAAACAATCAAGCTCTGGGAAAAGACTTAAATAGTGGCTGTAGACAGGAATTGTGTCTGCCTACTGTTATACTACACTCTCCCAAGTGGTTAGTACAGTGTCTTGCACACAGTAAGTGCTCAATAATTATGACATTGATTGGTAGTCCTTTTTTGTAAGGTATTTTTAAATACTTACCATGTGCCAGCACTGTACTAAGTGCTGGGGTAGATACAAGCAGATCAGGCTGGACTCAGGCCCTCTCCCACATGGGGTCACAGTCTTAATTCCCATTTTACAGGTGAGGTAACTGAGGCACAGAGACGTTAAATGTCTTGCCCAAGGTCCCACAGCAGACAAGTGGTGCAGCTAGGATTAGAATCCCAGTCCTTCTCATTCCCAGCCCACGCTCTATCCACTAGGCCACACTGCTTCCTAGGTCCTTGGTGGTAAATGCACAGTAGCCCTGCTTGAACATGGAAACTCAGATAGGTCTCGATGTGGACAGTGAGTAGATGGGAATGGATTTAGGAAGCTATCAAGCTGGGGGGTTCAGTAAAGAGACATCACCAAGATTAATACTACTACTAATAGCACCAATAATAATAATAGTGGTATTTGTTAAGCACTACTCCGTGCTAGGCATAACACTAATGCTGGGGTGGATACAAGCGAATCGGGTTGGACACAGCCCCTGTCCAACCTGAGGCTCACAGTCTCAATACTCATTTTACAGTTGAGCTAACAAAGACCCAGAGAAGTGAAGTGACTTGCCCAAGGTCACACAGAAGACAGGCGGCAGAGCCGGTATTAGAACACATGACCTTGGTTGATAAAAATGGCAGCGGTTTAAAGACTACCGACCACAAAATAGGAAATGCATCAACACCTCCGAGCTCCTGATGAGCAAAACAAAATATTTGTCTACAAAATCCTGCCAAGGGATTTATAGTTTAGGCTAGGTTATGCAGATAAACAATGGTGGGATACCAGAGTGGAAGAGATCAGGTACATGCTGAATACCACAGTCTAAGGGCAAGAGAGAACAAGGAGGGAATTGCCATTTTACAGATGAGGACTCTGAGGGACAGAGAAGTGAAGTGACTTGCTCAAGTTCACCCAGAAGACAAGTGGCAGAGTTAGGTTAAAACTCAGGTCCTATGACTCTCAATCCCATACTCTTTCCATTAGGCCACACTGTTCCCAGTTGCAATATGTTTTTAAAACAATCATTTCAAGACAGTATCAAGTGAATTTAAATAAGACCTAGAAATATACTCGAATACTTTTTGAGCTATACGAAGAGAATCTATTTGTAGACACCACCAAAAATATTAAAGAGTAATGATGAAACTGTGTTTTTTTTAATGTGAATGCAAAATAAAAATCAGGAAGGCTGGAAAACTTACACTAGTGAGATTTGTTGATGCTGAAAAGGTCTGAAGGATTGAGGCTTTATCCTATCTCTCCGCTTACCTGTTCACATGGTAAAGTCCTTTACAGATGAAAGACAAAATAGGGCTTTAAAGCAGAAAATTCAGATTGTCTAGCCACAGACTCAGCAGTCAGCAATTCATTTTAATAAATCTTCTCGTGGAAATTCATTTGGTGGTAGAAATTCACATCCTGTTCACCAGACCTCTTTGCTCATTAAGGAGACAGCACAATGAATAGACCAGGGAGGACATTCTGAACATTCCCTTTTCAAATCTATAACCACAAAAGCAGAAAAAATTGGAGTTAATAGCTCTCCCTCCAGCCCAACTCTTAAGTTGCTCTTACTCAGATTATTCTTTGGGTTACAGAACGACATTTAAAGTTGTCTCTATAGGAGTGTGGAGACCTATTGTAATACTTAGGGATCTGAGTCTCTGTAGAATTTCTTAACTCCCTTTCTGGTAGGGTCTTTATGCCAAAAGCAGTAGGCTTAAGGCTTAAGCCTTACGTGAATTTGGCTAGCTCTTTGGTAAAATACCTATGTCCTTGACTAATTGGTTCTTTTCATTAGGAGCCTTGTCTTGTAACAGGTTCTTGGTTACTTTCTTGAAAGTGGCACCGGTTATTATGTAGACTCTGACATTAACTCACATCATGGGGGCAGGGGATGAGAGGGCTCATCACCCTGTGGATATGTTTTGAGCAATAACAACCTACAAGGTTACATCATTTCACTGGACTGTCCCTGATGCTATGTCTATTCTGTGAATTCAGAGAGGATTGCTTCAGTCCCCCAATGAATTTATCATCTTCCATGTGAGCCTGACTGGGGTTCAGATTCTGAAGAGACTCTTGGGGATAAAAACATCAGCAAGGTGAATTCCTACTGCGGACAAAACATCTGCCAGTGGTTCATCCAACATTGAAGTTCACAAAAGGGGTTCATTGAATGGTGCACTTCCCTTGAGAGCTTTTGATAGAATAGAGAACCCTCCAATCTCTGCCATTCAGAATGGCAGGGCCACCCCAGGTGATTGACAGCTGCTGCTGGGAAGTCCCCCAAGTCTTCCTACTCAGTCTAGAAATTCCCAGCAATGGTCCTATCTGCAGGCTGGACCAGAAAAGAGAGGCAATGGACAGACCACCTAGATAGATAATAAATCTCCTCTCCTCTCCTCTGCCAGACAAAACTATTTCTCCTCTCTTATTGACACCCATGCCCATCACCCCCGCCAGCTCTTCCGTACACTCAACTCCCTTCTAAGGCCCCCGGTTCCTCCCCCTCCTCCTTCCCTCACCCCCAACGATCTGGCCTCCCACTTCATTAACAAAATTAAATCCATCAGGTCCGACCTCCCCAAAGTCTCTTCCCCCCTTTCTCCATGCCCCCGGATCTCAACACTCTCTGCTACTCTCCCATCCTTCCCAGCAGTATCCTCAGAGGAGCTCTCCTCCCTCCTCTCAAGTGCTACTCCGGCCACCTGTGCTTCTGACCCCATTCCCTCTCATCTCATGAAATCTCTTGCTCCATCCCTTCTCCCCTCCTTAACTTCCATCTTCAACTGCTCACTCTCTACTGGTTCCTTCCCCTCTGCCTTCAAACATGCCCATGTCTCTCCCATCCTAAAAAAACCCTCTCTTGATCCCACCTCACCTTCTAGTTATCGTCCCATATCCCTCCTACCATTCCTTTCCAAACTCCTTGAACGAGTTGTCTACACTCGCTGCCTAGAATTCCTCAACAACATCTCTCTCCTCGACCCCCTCCAGTCTGGCTTCCGTCCCCTACATTCCACGGAAACTGCCCTCTCAAAGGTCACCAATGACCTCCTGCTTGCCAAATCCAACGGCTCCTACTCTGTCCTAATCCTCCTCAACCTCTCAGCTGCCTTTGACACTGTGGACCACCCCCTTCTTCTCAACACGCTATCTGACCTTGGCTTCACAGACTCCATCCTCTCCTGGTTCTCCTCTTACCTCTCCGGTCGTTCTTTCTCAGTCTCTTTTGCAGGCTCCTCCTCCCCCTCCCATTCTCTCACTGTGGGGGTTCCCCAAGGTTCAGTTCTTGGTCCCCTTCTGTTCTCGATCTACACGCACTCCCTTGGTGACCTCATTCGCTCCCACGGCTTCAACTATCATCTGTATGCTGATGACACCCAGATCTACATCTCTGCCCCTGCTCTCTCCCCCTCTCTCCAGGCTCGCATCCCCTCCTGCCTTCAGAACATCTCCATTTGGATGTCTGCCCGCCACCTAAAGCTCAACATGTCGAAGACTGAACTCCTTGCCTTCCTTCCCAAACCTTGCCCTCTCCCTGACTTTCCCATCTCTGTTGACGGCACTACCATCCTTCCTGTCTCACAAGCCCGCAACCTTGGTGTCATCCTCGACTCCGCTCTCTCATTCACCCCTCACATCCAAGCCGTCACCAAAACCTGCCGGTCTCAGCTCCACAACATTGCCAAGATCCGCCCTTTCCTCTCCATCCCAACCGCTACCCTGTTCATTCAAGCTCTCATCCTATCCCGTCTGGACTACTGTATCAGCCTTCTCTCTGATCTCCCATCCTCGTATCTCTCTCCACTTCAATCTGTACTTCATGCTGCTGCCCGGATTATCTTTGTCCATAAACGCTCTGGGCATATCACTCCCCTCCTCAAAAATCTCCAGTGGCTACCAATCAATCTGCGCATCAGGCAGAAACTCCTCACCCTGGGCTTCAAGGCTCTCCATCACCTCGCCCCCTCCTACTTCACCTCCCTTCTCTCCTTCTACTGCCCAGTCCCCACCCTCCGCTCCTCCACCGCTGATCTCCTCACCGTACCTCGCTCTCACCTGTCCCGCCATCGACCCCCGGCCCACGTCATCCCCCGGGCCTCGAATGCCCTCCCTCTGCCCCTCCGCCAAGCTAGCTCTCTTCCTCCCTTCAAGGCCCTGCTGAGAGCTCACCTCCTCCAGGGGGCCTTCCCAGACTGAGCCCCTTCCTTCCTCTCCCCCTCGTCCCCCTCTCCATCCCCCCCATCTTACCTCCTTCCCTTCCCCACAGCACCTGCATATATGTATATATGTTTGTACATATTTTTTTACTCTATTTATTTATTTATTGATTTTATTTGTACATATCTATTCTATTTATTTTATTTTGTTAGTGTGTTTGGTTTTGTTCTCTGTCTCCCCCTTTTAGACTGTGAGCCCACTGCTGGGTAGGGACTGTCTCTATATGTTGCCAATTTGTACTTCCCAAGCGCTTAGTACGGTGCTCTGCACATAGTAAGCGCTCAATAAATACGATTGATGATGATGATGATAATAGTAATAATTATAGTATTTATTAAGCTCTTACTCTGTGCCAGACACTGTATTTCGTGCTGGAGTGGGTAGAAGCAAATCGGATTGGGCACAGTCCCTTGTCCAACATGGGCCTCACCCACATATTTGGTCTTTTAGTTGTCACTACAGTGAATCTTAATCTTTGCAATACTTCTTGTCTCTCATTTTGTCATTTTAGCTTCCTTGAAATCTCTCAGCTCTGAGGGGAGATGCACAGCTCTTTCACTTGTACTACCCACATCACTATCTTATTTTTTGTACATTTTATCTTTGTGTGTGTTTGTAACCTACATCCACCCCACCCATCAATGAGTGACAGCAGTATTTTATTCTATTATAAACCCCATGCTAAACCCCTAAGCATACATTCTGAGAAATTCAGAAGTGAAAAGCTTCATGGAAGAGGTATGGTGCAGGAAAGTGAGTGTTATCATCCATAAGTGTCTCAGTACCAAATTAATTTATTGGTATTTGGAGAAATTTGTTAAAATAGATTTTCTGTTGATTTTCTGAGGAGAAATTTCCCCACTATTGATCAAGAGGATGCTGGACACTGAAATAACTAGATCATACGTGCAGACAAGCACAGTCACCCTTCTCTCCCATGTTTCATGTTCATATTAATGTCAGTCTCCCTATCTAGAGCGTAAGCTCATTATGGGCAGGGAATGTGCCTGCTAATTCTCTTGTATTACACTCTCCCAAGTGCTTAGAACAGTGTTCTGCATACAGTAACCACTCAATAAATACGATTCTTTGATTGATTGATCGATTGATTGATTGTTGGCAGAGAGAATGGGTGATCTGAGTCAAGTAAACGAAGTCAAATCTTCTCCATGTTCTGTAGCTGTCACAAGGGAGTAGTGGAGAACACCTTCCCTGCCCCTAAACCTGGATTCAGAGATGCTGAGATGCTTTAATTCTCTTGGGGGAATGATTTGGGCTGGGAAATAGATGGGGAGGGTTAGGGCTTTGGTGTTTTGCTCCAGCTGTCCTTAGCTCCCCGCAAATGCCCCAGACTTACCTTTTACCTCATTGATTTTTCAATGCTTCGAGAGGCCTTACTTTGACCAGCAAGCAGCCAGGACTTGCTGGTTTTGAGGGGCCAATCAATTCTCTGAAATAACCAAATGCAAACCTCCTATAGAGATGGAGAAGGATAGAAGGAAGAGTTGAGATGTTCTTTCAAGCAAGAGGGGAAGAATCAAACTTTACTTGTAAACTTCAATTTCAAAATTTGCTTACAAATGAGTCTCCAAATTTTATATCCTGCTGGACATGCTCCCTCTAGTTATTTGTAGCATATCCCGTGGCTTTCTGGAAAGAACGCGGGCTTTGGAGTCAGAGGTCATGGGTTCAAATCCCGGCATGGCTACTTGTCAACTGTTTGACTTTGAGCAAGTCACCTCATTTCTCTGTACCTCGGTTACCTCATCTGTAAAATGGGGATTAAGACTCTGAGCCTCCCGTGGGATAACGTAATCACCTTGTAACCTCCCCTGCGCTTAGAACAGTGCTTGGCACATAGTAAGCGCTTCGTAAATGCCATTATTATGATTAATATCTCAAGAGCCCAATTCTCCCTTTCTGCTGATCCTGGTGCCATGTCATACTTGTCAGTTCCTTGCACTCACTACCGAGTCCCCAAAAGGGTATGGCCTCCACGGTATCCTCAGCAGGATACAAACGAAATAGTAATGATAATGATAATTGTGATATTTGTTAAGGGTTTACTATGTGCCAGGCACCGTACTAAGTACATACGCAAATTGGGTTGGATGCTATCCCTTTCCCATGTATGATTCACAGTCTCAATCCCCATTTTACAGATGAGGTAACTGAGGCTCAGAGAAGTGAAGTGACTGTCCCAAAGCAGCAGACAAGTGGTGGAATATGTTGAAATGATATTAACTCTTTGACCAGCAGCAGGTATGTGACAGACAGAGAAGGGGGTGAGGGGTGATGTTATTTGCCTAAGAGGAATTTGATTGGATTATGGATGTACCTGGGCTCCCCTATATAATTGACCTCCATCTTGTTAAAGGGAGTGATTTACAACTTGCTAATGAGTCTTGCTAATGAGTTGATGAATCCTTTGGAAGATTTCTCAGTTCTAGAATGCAATCTGAAGCAACCTGGGAGGGCTTGGGTTCTAAACCTGGCTTTGTCACTTGTCTGCTTTAGGTCCTTGGGTAAATCACTTTTCTGTGTCTCAGCTACCTCATTTATAAAATGGGGATTATGTCTGTAAGCCCCATGTGGGATGTGGACTGTATCCAACCTGATTAGCTTGTACTTATCCCAGCACTTATTACAGGGTCTCTATATACTGTGATTTATTTATTTATTTATATACCTATTTATTTATTTCTATTAATATCTGTCTCCCCATCTGGACTATGAGCTCTTTGTGGGTAAGGAATGTCTCTGCTTGGTGTTTTACTATACTCTCCCACGTGCTTAGTTTAGTATAGTGCTTTAGACACAGTAAGCACTCAATAAATACAATTGAATGAATTAATGAATGCTTGGCATACAGTAAGCACCAAAAGAATACTATTAAAAAATAAAACATTACAAAACAAATTAAAAAAACACTCTACAATTCCTTACCTCTTTTCACCAAGACATAGCAGAGCATATGGGACGTGGTTTCAGCCAGTCAGGGAATCATATTTATCTAATGCTTACTGTGTACAGAGCTCTTAACTTAGCGCTTGGGAGAGTAAAATATAACATTATAGCAGATACATTCCCTGCGCACAATGAGCTTAAAGTCTAGAGGGGGAGAAAGACATTAATATAAATAAAATTATAGATTTGTATGTAAGTTTTGTGGGGTTGGGAGGGAGAAGAAATAAAGGGAGCAAATCAAGGTGATGCAAAATGGAGTGGAAGAGGAAAGGAGGGATTAGTCAGGGAAGGCCTTTTGGAAGAAATGTAATTTGAATGAGACTTCAAAGAGGGGCAGAGTAATTGCCTGTTGGATATGAAGAGGAAGCGCATTCCAAGCCAGAGGCGAGATGTGGGTGAGAGGTCGATTGCGAGATAGATGAGATTGAGGTACAGTGAGAAAGTTGACATTAGTAATGGGAGAATGAAGTCTTCAGGAAGATCCCAAGTGACCTGGGGCCTTGTGTGCTTTGAAAGACCACTTTAATGGAACACCATCTCTACTGCTGACTGATTCCCATTCTTAAGTGGATGTTATCTACATAGACCTTCAGTGTAGATGAGCTGGCATTTGTGAACAATATTTTCATCCATTCATTCTGTCAGAATTAATGCATTATTTTTGGCTAAATCAATGTAATACCCTTGAGGAAAGGTTCTCCGTGGGTGTGAAATATTCCTTCCCCACAAAATGCGGTCACTGGGGGCCAAGGGTTGGGTAGGTTTGGGAATAGAATAGGGAGCATCCATGAATATGACTGGTGAATCTGGACTAAGCTGTCCATCAGAAAGACTCTTGCCTATCAGGCAAGCAGGAAGGCAAGGTTGGAGTGCAAGCCCAACTTTTGCCTGAATTTAAAGAGAAATCTGTTAGAGAACAAAACAGAACATTCAGTAAAGCCAAGTGGATTTACCATGCATAATAAGACCAAATGTTAAATCAACCTGGAATGGATTAGTTTTAATAGATCCTGTGCTCTCTTCATCTTTGTTTTTGTTTTCTGAACTGATAATTTTGCTTCCTGTTGCTAAGATGTAGCACTGGCTATTTTCCTAAGTGAGCATTCTATTTGTCAGATTCAACTCTTTTGTCCTCTAGATTGTAAGCTTGTTGTGGGCAGTGAATGTGTCTACCAACTCTGTTATATTTTACTCTACCGAGCACTTAGTACAATGCTCTGCTCAGAGGAAGTGCTCAATAAATACCATTGATTGATTCTGTCTATTAACAATGTTATCAACCTAAAGTGCCCACTGATGTTGTCTCCACCTGACAAATGTGTGAAATCAGAGATGCAAGTCAGGCAAGCATATGAGCAATCTCCTTTGCTTGAAATACAAAGACAAATGAGCTGGAAAATTTCCCTCCAAAAATTTCTGAAAAATTTTCTCAGCTATCTCCTCTAAATCACCAGTGGATATTTGATTGCAAGGTTCTCTGGATTGGCAATTTGATGATGATCATAAGGGGAAGAGAAAAGATTTCTCTTTTGGGATCAAAATCCAGTGAAAATATGTTTTTCCTTCCTTGCATCTATATTCATTTTTCTAAAGCAAAATTCAGTTTGGCATCATTTTGGGCAAAACTTCTGCTAGGGAAGACTGGTCATACTCCCATGAGGCTGACTGGACAGAATATCATGAGGTTCCTGAATATCTGCAGAATCCAGTTTAAATGTGAGAAGAGAAACAGTGAATCTAATGACTCTGCTTCAGGGCAGACCTAGAGCAAGGATGGATAAATCGAGTCAGGTAGAGACGTTTGTCACAGTCCGGGCAAACTATATTCTTTCTGACTAACCTGGAGAAGTCACCAAGTTTTTATTTCACTTAGAAGTCCTGCTTCATAAAGGATCCAGATGTTCTGAGAGGAGGATCTTGAGCTAATATTGCAGAGAAAGATTGGCAATCACAGGAAATTGGACTAAAATTCATTGCTGCTCCAAATCCAGACTTTACTCCAAGAAAAGAGATCTCAGATTAAGTTTGGGTTTATCCAGAAGCCACCGGGGATGTTATGGAATCTCAGACCTGGTGCCTTTCTAGTTTCTAGGATTTTGTATCTTTGTTAGGGGTAAGAAAACGAAGCTGAGAGACATGGTTGTTGCTGGAATGGAGTGGCCACCAGTTCCATGTTAACCGTGTTAGGCCTGTGTCTGTTCTACCTCAAGGAGACTGTAACTGGGGCAAGCCGTTGCTGGAGTTGGGTGAACAGGGAACAGAGGAAGAAATCCACATTTACAAAGGCACAGGAAGTGAGCATTTGGATGGGTCTTTAATCAGTCCTCCTAAGCAAAAGAAGTCACACTTTGTTTTTATCTTGGAGCAATCAGGATACTATAAATTGATCAATTTACTGAGCACCTACTGTGTGCAGAGCACTGTACTAAGCACTTGGGAGAGTACAATGGAATTAACAGACATGGTCCCTGCCCTTAAGGAACTTGCATTTTAGCAAAGAAAATGGATACTGAAACAATGTAGAGAGAGGAGGAAAGAACAAAAGGGGAGGTTTACATGAATTAATGCTTGAAGAATTTATTATATAAGATATGGACACAAGTGTTATGGAAGCTTGAGTTTGTAGGTACTCCGATGGCACCGAAATGCTGAAATGGCAATTGAAAGAAACATAGCCCGAAGAGAGGAAATAATTAATCAGAGTAGATCTCTTTATCAGAGATATGATTTCAGTAACACTTTGAAACTGGGGAGTTGGAGGACGAGGGGGAGAAGGTTCTGTAGGATTTGCAGAGGAAGGGAGTTCCAGGCAGAAAGAAAAAACATGAGAAAGTGATCCCTAGCAGAAGACAAAAGAATGCAGCTCCATCTGGGAGGAGCAAAGAGTGCTCGTTGGGTGCAGTGAGGAAAGAGAGTGGATAAGTAGGAAGGACAGAGTTTATTGAGTGTTTTAAAGCCAGTGATTAGGTGTCCCTACTTAATGTGAAGAGGACTGAAAAACCATTGGAGGTTTTTGAGGAGTAAAGAGATGTGGCAGAACAACATATTAAAAAGATCAACATTTTAGAGAACCACTGTGGCCTAATGGATAGAGCACGGGTCTGGAAGTCAGAAGGACCTTAGTTCTAATCCCTGCCCTGCCTTTAGCTTGCTATGTGACCTTGGGCAAGTCACTTCACTTCTTTGTGCCTCAATTACCTCATCTGTAAAAAGGGGATTAAGACTGTGAGCCCACTTTGGGACATGAATTGTGTCCAACCTGATTAGCATGTATCTATCCCACCACTTAGTATGGTGCCTGGCACATAGTAAGCACATAACAAATATAATAAAATATAAATGCTGAGCTCAGAATGAAATATGGATAGGAGAGGACAGTGACTGATGCAGCTGTCAATCCATGAGTATGTCTCCGAGAGGGAATATGTCACCTGCTACTAGCTAAAGTAGTTTAGCAAATGAGCTATTGAGGTTGGGGGACAATACTACAAACATCATAGGAAATTATCCACTCTGATATTACACATTTAACAAATATATCTCTTCCATTCTGGCTGATCATGACTTCAATTACTTTTTTTTCATCTCATTGAAAGGAATTTTACTCTAACTCTTATTGTCCAGCATTTTTCTCTAATGATGATCATGTCTGGAGACTGTAAAGTCCATATGAATGTCTGTTTCTCCTTCATGTGCTTATATCAAGGCAGCTAATTGGAAAACCACTTATTTAGGGCACCAATAAGCCCCTTAAAACTGTGAATAAAATTAGGAATTGAACTTATTTGTTCCAAATCCAAAACCAGTTTTGAAATGACTCCAGGGAATAGTTATGTGTTTCTATTGGAAATCTCAGGTGCTCAAAAATGCCTTTTTCACTGCATTTATATTTGGCCCTTCAGAAATATTGCCCATATTTTTCCTTTCGCAAGCACTCACTAACCAACTAATCAACCACATTCATTGTTTGCTGTATGTAGATTACTGTACTAAGCGCTTGGGAGAGTGCAGTATAGCAGAGTTAATAGATATGTTCCCTACCCACAATGAGTTTACAGGCTAGAGGGAGAGACAGACAATATAATAATAATAATAATGATGATATTTGTTAAGTACTTTCTATGTGCCAAGCACTGTTCTAAGCTCTGGGGTAGATACAAATAAATAAATTACAGTTACGTACATAAATGCTGTGAATCTGAGGGAGCGGTGCAAATCTAAATGCAAAGGTGACACAGAGGGTAGTGGTAAAGGAGGAAATCAGGGCTGATTCAGGAAAATCCTCTTGGAGATCTGCCTTTAACGAGGCTTTGAAGGTGGGGATAGTGATTGTCTGTTGAATATGAAGGGGAAGGGCAACCAGGATAGAGGCAGAATACGGGCAAGAGGTCGGCAACGAGATAGACGAGATCAAGGTACAGTGAGTAGGTTGGCACGAGAGGGGAGAAGTGTCTGGGCTGGGTTAGAGTAGGAAGTAGTGAGGTAATAATAATAATAATAATAATGGCATTTATTAAGCACTTACTATATGCAAAGCACTGTTCTAAGCGCTGGGGAGGTTACAAGGTGATCAGGTTGTCCCACGTGGAGCTCACAGTCTTAATCCTCATTTTACAGATGAGGCAACAGAGGCCCAGAGAAGTTATTTGACTTGCCCAAAGTCACACAGCTGACAATTGGTGGAGCCGGGATTTGAACCCATGACCTCTGACTCCAAAGCCCGGGCTCTTTCCACTGAGCCACGCTGCTTACCCAGGTAAGGTAGGAGGGGGCAAGGTGATTAAGTGCTTTTAAAGCTGATGGTAAGGAGTTCCTGTTTGACGTGGAAGTTCTTGAAGAGTGGGGAATCATGGACTGAATGTTTTTTGTAGAAAAGTAGTCTGGGCAACAGAATGAAGTATGGATTAGAGTGGAGAGAAATGGGAGGCAGGGAGGTTGGAAAGAAGGCGAATACAGTGATCAAGATGGAATAGGACAGTACTTGGATTAACGTGGTAACAGTTTGGATGGAGCGGAAAAGGCAGATTTTAGCGATGTTGTAAAGGTTGGACGTAGGGACAGATTGAATATGTGAGTTGAATGAAAGAGTTGAGTCGAGGATAACACCAAGGTTGTGAGTTTTTGAGGCAGGAAGGATGGTAGTGTTGTGTACAGTGATGGGGAAATCATGGGGAGGACAGAGTTTGGGTGGGAAAATAAGATAGTGCTGTTTAGGACATGGTACATTTGAGGAGTCGGTAGTACATCTAAGTAGAGATGTCTTGAAGGCAGAAGTAAATATGAGACATCAGAGGAGAGAGATCTGCCGCTCCCACGGCTTCATCTATCATCTCTATGCTGATGACACCCAGATCTACATCTCTGCCCCTGTTCTCTCCCCCTCTCTCCAGGCTCGCATCTCCTCCTGCCTTCAGGACATCTCCATCTCGATGTCTGCCCGCCACCTAAAACTCAGCATGTCCAAGACTGAACTCCTTGTCTTCCCTCCCAAACCCTGCCCTCTCCCTGACTTTCCCATCTCTGTTGACGGCACTACCATCCTTCCCGTCTCACAAGCCCGCAACCTTGGTGTCATCCTCGACTCTGCTTTTTCGTTCACCCCTCATATCCAAGCCATCACCAAAACCTGCCGGTCTCAGCTCCACAACATTACCAAGATCCGCCCTTTCCTCTCCATCCACACCGCTACCCTTCTCGTTCAAGCTCTCATCCTATCCCGTCTGGACTACTGCATCAGCCTTCTCTCTGATCTCCCATCCTCGTGTCTCTCCCCACTTCAATCCATACTTCATGCTGCTGCCCGGATTGTCTTTGTCCAGAAACGCTCTGGGCATGTTACTCCAGTCCTCAAAAATCTCCAGTGGCTACCAATCAATCTGCGCATCAGGCAGAAACTCCTCACCCTGGGCTTCAGGGCTCTTCATCACCTCGCCCCCTCCTACCTCACCTCCCTTCTCTCCTTCTACTGCCCAGCCCGCACCCTCCACTCCTCTGCCGCTAATCTCCTCACTGTACCTCGTTCTTGCCTGTCCCGCCATCGCACCCTGGCCCATGTCATCCCCGGGGCCTGGAATGCCCTCCCTCTGCCCATCTGCTAAGCTAGCTCTCTTCCTCCCTTCAAGGCCCTACTGAGAGATCACCTCCTCCAGAAGGCCTTCCCAGACTGAGCCCTTTCTTTCCTCTCCCCCTCGTTCCCCTCTCCATCCCCCCATCTTACCTCCTTCCCTTCCCCACAGCACCTGTTTATATGTATATATGTTTGTACATATTTGTTACTCTATTTTACTTGTACATATTTATTCTATTTATTTTATTTTGTTAGTATGTTTGGTTTTGTTCTCTGTCTCCCCCTTTTAGACTGTGAGCCCACTGTTGGGTAGGGACTGTCTCTATATTTTGCCAACTTGTTCTTCCCAAGTGCTTAGTACAGTGCTCTGCACACAGTAAGTGCTCAATAAATGCGATTGATGATGATAATGATGAGATGTAGATCTGGGAAACTGTTGCATAGAGATGGTAGGTAGTTGCAGCCATGGAAACAAATGAGTGGGAGTGGGTGTAGATGGACAATAGTAGGGGACCCAGAACTGAACCCTGAGGGGCCCCCACAGTTAGAGGATGTGAGACAGAGGAGGAGCCTGTGAAAGGGACTGAGACTGAGCAGTCAGAGAGATAGGAGGAGAACCAGGAGTACCAGGACAATAGACATTCAATACATGGATTGATTGAGTGAGTGCTTAGTACAGTGCTCTACACACAGTAAGTACTCAATAAATACGATTGAATGAATGAGTGACTGATTGATTGATGTAAAGAGTGGGTGGGCATTGAAAGTTTCAGAGAAAGGTTGCAGGATATAGGATACACAGAATCTAAGGAGTTGAGAATTATTTGTTAAAGAGGGAGAACAGGAAGTGGGGAGGGGCAAGGGCAATGCTTTAAAAGAAGAGTACTACACATTTCCAAGTTTTCGTCTGGGAAGCAGAAGCCCAAGACGGGATTGAGTAGAAACTTATGCCTGGAAGGAAAGGAGTTAACTCCCAGGTATGTTTCTTGTTGTGACTGTCCTTTTTTCTGAGAGGACTACTCTCCCCATCTTCAAATCCCTTCTAAAATCAGGTCACCTCCATGATGCTTTTCCTGACTATGCCCCCACTTCTCCAATTTTTCCTCTCTTCTGCATTACCTGCACTTGGGTCTCTACCCATTCAACACTTTGACATTCATCCCAGCCCCACAGCACTTATGGGCATAATCATCTATCCTTTATTTTAATGTCTACTTCCCCCTCCATATTGTAAGCTACTTGTGGGCAGGGATCAGGTCTACCTACTCTAGTCAGTTAATCATATTTATTGAGCATTTAGTATGTGCAGAGTACTATACTAAGCGCTTGGGAGAGTAGAATATAGCAATATGACAGGCACATCCCCTGCTCACAACACGTTTACAATCTCTATTGTATTGTATTCTCCCAGGTATCGAATACAGTACTCCAGGCATTTACTAAATGTCATTGATTGAATGGTTGATTGATAATAGGACAAGAAAGAGAATCCAATATGTTAATTCAATAATTAAACCCCTCATTTTGAGAATAAAAAAGCAGAGAGATTGTAGTTTTATGGATTATGAACGTTTTCAGGAATACTTGTGGCTATTTGTTTCCTCTCACCAATAGAACCCATTACCTATAAGGGAGTCTCTCTCAAGTGGAATCACAGAAGCAGGATAGACCGAAAGAGGAACGTTTACTTGTCCTAACATGTGCCACAAGATGAATTCACAGTGATAGGAGGGAATAAATTTAACCTAACAGTAAGTACCCCTTGTCTACTAAAAAGAGACAACAGTTTTCTAAAGAAAACAAGCCTATTCGTGGCTTAGTGGAAAGGGCACGGGCTTGGGAGTCAGAAGTCGTGGGTTCTAATCCCAGCCCTGCCACTTCTCAGCCGCATGATTTTGGGCAATGCACTTAACTTCTCTGTGCCTCAGTACCTCATTTGTAAAATGGGGATTAAGACTGAGAACCCAACGTGGGACAACCTGATCACCTTGTATCTGCTGCAGTGCTTAGAACAGTGCTTGGCACATAGTAAGTGCTTTACAAGTGCCATTATTATTATTATTATTATCATTATGATCATTTCTCAGTAAAGAAAAATGGCTTCTGTCGGGAGCTCCAGTGTGCTGTGAAATCCATCAGTCAATCGATCACATGTATTGAGCACTTACTGTGTGCAGAGCACTGATGATGATGTTATTTGTTATGTGCTTTATTTGTGCCACGCACTGTTCTAAGTGCTGGGGTAGATACAAGGGGCTCACTGTCTTCATCCCCATTTTCCAGATGGGGGAACTGAGGCACAGAGGAAAAAAGTGACTTGCCCAGGGTCACACAGCTAAGTGGCAGAGCTGGGATTAGAACTCATGACCTCTAACTCCCAAGCCCGTGCTCTTTCCAGTAGGCCGCACTGCTGCTCAAGCACTCTACTAAGTGCTTAGAAAAATACAACAGAGTTGGTAGACATGTTCCCTGCTCACAGTGAGCTCAATTACAAATAAATAAATTGCAGGTTAGATATATAAATTCTATGGGGCTAAGGGAGGGGTGAATAAAGGGTGAAAATCCAAGTGAAATACTACCAACGGTACTAGCCATGCTGGTTGACAAGTTCTGAACTAAGTGGATAGAACACTGGATTCAGCATGTCTAAGCACTTAGTACAGCACTCTGCACAGACTAAGCACTCAGTGAATACCATTGATTGATTTATAACCCTTGGCTGATGGTGGGGTATAACACAAGTTACTTGGCTTGATTTTTCTTTTTGTCGAATGGGACCTAGGTGTTTTAAGAATGAGTGAAATATTAGGTAGTAGAAATAAAGTATCTTGGGTTCCATGGGAAAAAAAAAGTACTAAAGAAATTCAATTATCTTTATCTTTTCAGGTAAACCAGTTCTCTGTCGTGCAAGCTCACTAGTATGTTCATCACCAACACTAAATCGATGGAAAAAGCAACAATGTGACCAAATTCATTCTCCTGGGACTTACCCAGAATCCAGAGTTGCAGAAACTTTTGTTTTGTTCCTAATCATCTATCTGGTAACTCTTTTGGGAAACCTACTTATGGTCATAACTATCAAGGCCAGCCAAAATCTCAGCTCTCCATGTACTATTTCCTCTCATACTTATCTTTCATAGACGCCATCTACTCATTCATTCATTCATTCAACCGTATTTATTGAGTGCTTACTGTGTGCAGAGCACTGTACTAAGCGCTTGGGAAGTACAAGTTGGCAACATATAGAGACGGTCCCTTACCCAACAGTGGGCTCACAGTCTAGAATTATTCTATTATAATTCTAATAAATAATAAATAAATAAATACTCCTCTTACAGTACTCCAAAAATGATTGTAGACAGCCTGTCTGCCAGGAAAGCCATCTCTTATGATGGCTGTACAGTCCAGCTCTTTGTATTACACTTCTTTGGAGGGACAGAGGCCATCCTTCTCATTTTGATGGCCTATGACCGTTAAGTGGCCATCTGCAAACCTCTGCACTATCTGATCATCATGAATCAGCAGGTGTGTATCCTAATGGTGGGGGTGGCCTGGGTAGTGGGCTTCTTTTATTCACTAATTCAGATTCTCTTCCTAGTCCGGCTGTCCTTCTGTGGTCCCAATGTCAATTATTATTTTCTCTGTCACATGTACCCTGTGCTGGAACTCGCCTGCACAGACACCTATGTCTTGGGCCTGTCAGTGCTGCCAACGGCGGCCTTATCTACACTCTCTGTTTCCTCATGTTGGTAATCTCCTACGTTGTCATCTTGAATTCCCTAAAAAGTCATAGTTCAGAGGGAAGGCGCAAAGCCCTCTCCAGCTTTGGCTCTCACATCATGGTCTTCATGTGGTTCTTCGTTCCCTATATCTTCACCTACGTGAGGCCTGTCTCCACCTTCCCAATGGATAAAGCAGTGGCCGTATGTTATGTTTTCATTACTCTCATGTTAAATCCCTTGATCTACACCAGGAGAAATGTGGAGGTGAAAAATGCCATGAGGAAGTTATGGAGACAAATAATGACTTCAGGACAGAAGTGAATCACTTTCTGAGAATTATGTTGTTGCTTTTTTCAGTGAGAGAAAGAGGGAATCAGCGGGTTCTTCAGATGCTTTAAGAAACCTCATTGTGGCTTAATCTCTTCTCAAAGAACCACACTTGAAGGTTTTCATGTATTCTGGATTGTCGGAACAATGAATGTCATTTTCTGTATGTGTATAAGTCTTCCTTCTCATTATACACATCGATTAAAAGACTGTTTTCAGTACATGCTAGTGGTAATTGGAATCCTCTTAAGGGAAGAATATTCATTCAATCGTTCATTCAATCGTATTTATTGAGTGCTTATATTTATTGAGCACAGAGCACCGTACTAAGGACTTGAGAAGTACAAGTCGACAACATATAGAGACGGTCCCTAACCAACAACGGGCTGTAGGTGGACAGGCAACCACTGGAGATTTTTGAGGAGGGGAGTAACATGCCCAGAGCGTTTCTGCACAAAGATGATCTGGGCAGCAGCGTGAAGTATAGACTAAAGCGGGGAGAGACAGGAGGATGGGAGATCAGAGAGGAGGCTGATGCAGTAATCCAGTCGGGATAAGATGAGAGATTGAACAAGCAAGGTAGCAGTTTGGATGGAGAGGAAAGGGCAGTTCTTGACGATGTTGTGGAGGTGAGACCGGCAGGTTTTTGTGATGGATTGGATGCGTGGGGTGAACGAGAAAGCAGAGTAGAGGATGACACCAAGGTTGCTGGTTCGTGAGACGGGAAGGATGGTAGTGCTGCCTACAGTGATGGGAACGTCGAAGAAAGGGCAGGGTTTGGGAGGGTAGATAAGGAGTTCAGTCTTAGACATATTGAGTTTTAGATGGAAGGCAGACATCCAGGTGGAGATGTCCTGAAGGCAGGAGGAGATACGAACCTGAAGGGAGGGAGAGAGAGCAGGGGCAGAGATGTAGATTTTGGTGTCATCAGCGTAGAGATGACAGTTGAAGCCGTTGGAGCGAATGGGTTTGCCAAGGGAGTGAGTGTGAATAGAGAACAGAAGGGGACCAAGAACTGACCCTTGAGGAGCCCCTGTAGTAAAGTGATGGGACGGGGAGGAGGAGCCCGCAAAAGAGACTGAGAATGAACGGCCAGAGAGATAAGAGGAGAACCAGGAGAGGATGGAGTCTGTGAAGCCAAGGTTGGATAGCGTGTTGAGGAGAAGAGGGTGGTCCACAGTGTTGAAGGCAGCTGAGAGGTCAAGGAGGATTAAGACACAGTAGGAGCCATTGGAGTTTGCAAGCAGGAGGTCATTGGTGACCTATGAGAGGGACGTTTAAGTGGACTGTAGGGGATGGAAGCCAGATTGGAGGGGGTCGAAGAGAGAGTTGGCATTGAGGAATTCGAGCTAGCGGGTGTAGACGACTCGTTCTAGGAGTTTGGAAAGGAAGGGTAGGAGGGAGATAAGTAGATAACTAGAAGGGGAGGTGGGGTCAAGAGAGGGTTTTTTTAGGATGAGGGAGACGTGGGCATGTTTGAAGGCAGAGGGGAAAGAGCCAGTGGAGAGTGAGCAGTTGAAGATGGAAGTTAAGGAGGGGAGGAGGGACGGAGCAAGAGATTTCATAAGATGGGAGGGAATGGGGTCTGAAGCACAGGTGGATGTAGTAGCAGTTGAGAGGAGGGAGGAAAGCTCATCTGAAGATAGTGCTGGGAAGGATGGGAGAGTAGCGGAGAGGGTTGACAGCAGGGAGGTTGGAGAAGGGGGAGGAGTGAGCTACTCCAGCCACCTGTGCTTCTGACCTCCACACATCTGCCAAGCTCGATTTCTTCCTCCCTTCAAAGCCCTACTGAGAGCTCACCTCCTCCAGGAGGCCTTCCTAAACTGAGCCCCCCTTTCCTCTCCTCCTCCCCATCGCCCCCGCCCAACCTCCTTCCCCTCCCCTCTGCACCTGTATATATGTTTGTACAGATTTATTACTCTATTTATTTTACTTGTACATATTTACTATTCTATTTATTTTGTTACTGATGTGCATCTAGCTTTACTTCTATTTCTTCTTGTTGTGTAGGGACCGTCTCTATACGTTGCCAACTTGTACTTCCCAAGCGCTTATTACATTACTCTACACACAGTAAGCACTCAATAAATATGATTGATTCAATGAATGAACTGATCCACTCTCTTCTCCCTCTACACTCCAGCTCACACTCTTCATTCCTCTCAAATTAAACTACTCATTATACCTCATTATTATCCCACTTCTGACGTCGTGATCATGCTCTTCCCCTTGCCTGGAAATCTCTCCTTCTTCAAATTCAACAGAATGCAGCTCTCCCCAACCCCAAAGAACTTCCGAAGTCACACCTCTTACAAGAGGCTTTGTCAATTCATTATTAATCTCTCCATATTATAGTCTCCTCTACTGCCACTTCAACACTTCTACAGTCAATCAATCAATCAATCAATGGTATTTACTGAGCACGTACTGTATTCAGGGCACTGTACTAAGTGCTTGGGAGAGAATAATACAACAAAATTAACAGACACATTCCCTGCCCATAACGAGCTTACAATATAGAAGGGAAGACAGATACTAATATGAATAAATAATTTAAAATTCTGCATTGCCCAAACATTGGTTTTACACAACTGCCTGAAGCATATAATAATGATGAAATAATAATTGTGGTATTTGTTAAGCACTTACTATGAGCCAAGCATTGAACAAAATGCTGGGGTAGATGCAAGATCATGAGTTACAACTTGTGGGTCACTGTCAAAGTAGGAGAAGGAACTGAGATGAGGGAACAGAGAAGAAAAAAGACTTGTCCAATGCCAGACAGCAGAAAAGTGGCCAAGGAGGGATTAGAACCCAAGTCCTCTGACTCCCAGGCCAGTGTTCCTTTTTCAAGGTAACACTGCTTCTCAACTTAAATTCATAGTTTATAAACCTCATTTAATTAATTATAAACTCATGCACAAATCTCCTTTTCCTTCTTCCTACTGCCTATACTTTATTTGTAAATTATTTTAATGTCTGTCTAACCCTTCTACATTAAGAAGTAGTGTGCTTAGTGGATAGAGCATGGGCTTGGGAGTCCGAAGGACCTGGGTTCTAATCCCAGCTCTACCACAAGTATGCTGTGTGACCTTGGGCAAGTTACGTAATTTCTCTGTGCCTCCTTTACCCCATCTGTAAAAAATGAGTATTAAGAGTATGATCCCAATGCTGGGACAGGGACTGTGTCCAACCTGATTAACTTGTATCTACCCCAGTGCTTAGAACAGGCTTGGTACAGAGGTGCTTAGAACAGGCTTGGTACAGAGTTAGCCCTTAACACGCACCATAATTATTTATTAGATTACAAACTCCTTGAGGGCAGGGTCATGTGAATGAACTTTATCATACTCTATCAAGTGCATAGTATAGTGTTCTGCATGAGGTAGGCAGTCAATAAATATTCTTCATTGATTTTAAAATCGTATTTTACCTTTGACATCCAGATTAAGGCACTTTTAAATTCCACCCCAAAGCCATGAAAATAAAGTAGAATACAGGCCTTCCTTGTTTTCTGTTGTATTGTACTCTCCCAAGCTCTGCGTACAGGACTTACAGTCTAGATTCTACAGCCTCTGGCTAATAAAGTCCTGAAACTCCACCTAATGCTATATATGCAAAGAGATTAATACCATGTCAAAAGGACCTGAGTTTGACTAATATGCCTTCAGTAACAGCGTACAATACACTTTCCCAAGGACACTTGTTTTTCTATCGGCCCAGTGTTCACACAGTAAGAAAAGGTAGAGAGTCTCTGAATGTTTAACTGTTCCCCTTGATTTTCATTTTATGGAGTCCTGGTTATGATGAAATAACTAAGCATTTGGCTTAGAATTTAGGGAACCTGTTTCATTTAGTCTAGGTAGCCTGGCAAAATGTAGTTTTTGAGCAGTCCATTTCCCCATCTGTGGCTGAATACCTATCTGGAGTCTTCTGTTTCATTCAATGGCTTTTACTGAGCACTTACTGGGTGCTAGGCACTGTATTCAGCGCTACTAGTATAGAACTCAAACCTGGGGTCCTGAGCCTAGAGACATCAGTTCTTTCTTCTTATCAGTGTCTTCAATCAACTGATGAAGCAATCCTGCTTATCTTTGAAATTCTGCTCCTTTATTTCTACTTCAAACTCCTTCAAAAGATGCTTGTCTGACTGAAGAAAACCATGCCTAGCAATGTCTTCGATACCGACTAAAAATCACAAATGAAATGGCAGACTTCAAGAGTAAAAATGTATGATCAGGCTTGGTTCATGTGAAGGAACTCTAGAGAGCTAAAGTGAAGATATGGATGTTTTGTCTTATTGGCTATGTTTCAATATTTTATCATTTCAGGCAAAGTCACGAATTCCAGGAAGAGCCTTTGCTGACTTCATGGTAAACCAGAACAATAGTTCAGAATTTATTCTCTTGGGAATTTCCCCAAATCCTATGGTGCAGGTTGTCTGTTTCGAGCTATTTCTGCTCCTTTTCATTGGCATCGTGATGGGAAATCTGCTCATTCTCCTCACTAACTAGTTCAGTCACCTAATCAATCAGCCGATGTATTTCTTCCTCAGTTACTTGTCCCTTGAGGATCTCTGTTGAACCTCCACCATCTCCCCTAAAGTCGTCGCTGACTTGATGATGGAGAGGAGGACCATTTCCTTCCCCAGCTGTATGACCCAGTTTTTTGCTTCTCACTTCTTTGGTGGTGTTGAGATCTTCATCCTGCTGTGGATGGCTTATGATCGTTTCGTGGCCATCTGCAAGCCACTGCAATGTATGTTCGTCATGAACCAGCGGGAGTGTAACGGCATGCTTCTTCTCCCCTTCGTTGTGACATTTGCACATTCAATGGCTCAGTCAATCCTCACCCTCCAGTTGCCTTTCTGTGGGCCCAATCATATCGATCACTATTTTTGTGATGATGCTGAAACTCACCTGCACTGACCCCTCTGTTGTAGGCCTGTTGGAGTTGGCCAACACAGGAATGATCGCCATGTCCACCTTTGTGGTGTTGCTTATTTCTTACATAGTCACATTATTTTCCCTAAGAATATGCTCCCCTCACAGTCAGCTCAAAGCCCTGTCCACCAGCGGTTCCCATATCACTGTAGTGGTCTTATTCTTTGGGCCCTGCATCTTCATCTACATATGTCTACATCTGCATCAGGCAAAAACTCCTCACTCTCGGCTGTATATATGTATATATGTTTGTACATATTTATTACTTTATTTATTTATTTTACTTGTACATATTTATTCTATTTATTTCATTTTGTTAATATGTTTTGTTTTGTTGTCTGTCTCCCCCTTCTAGACTGTGAGCCCACTGTTGGGTAGGGACCATCTCTATATGTTGCTAACTTGTACTTTCCAAACGATTAGTACAGTGCTCTGCACATAGTAAGGGTTCAGTAAATACGATTGAATGAATGAATGAATATGTCCAGCCACCACCTTCATGGCGGACAAGGTACTAGCTGTTTTACACCGTAAATGTTCCCATGTTCAACACTCTCATTTACACGCTGAGAAACACAGAGATGAAAAGTGCCATCAGAAAGGTGTGGTGCAGGAGGGTGTATCCTGGGGGGAAATGAAGGTTTTCTTGCTTGTGACTCCCATCGCATGTTCCCATTGATTCAATCCATCATATTTATTGAGCAGTTACTGTGTGCAGAGCACTGCACTAAGCGCTTGGGAAGTACAATTCAGCAACGAAGAAAGACAATCCCTGCCCACAACGGGCTCACAGTCAAGAATGTCCTTCAGCATCCCCTAATCTCTTTGGTCACACCAAAGCAGCATGGTCTAATGTCTGGAGTACCAGGCTGTAAATTAGGAGGACATGTTCTCCTAATTCTGAATCTGTCACTTCTCTGCTGTGGGACCTTGGAAAGTCATGTAACTTCTTTGCTTCTTTGAGAAGCAGCGTGGCCCAGTAGAAAGAGCCCGGGCTTGGGAGTCAGAGGTCATGAGTTCTAATCTTGACTCTGCCACTTGACAGCTGTGCAACGTTGGTTGTCACTTAACTTCTCTGCACCCTCAGTTACCTCATCTGTAAAATGGGGATTAAGACTGTGACCCCAAAGGGGACAACCTGATCACCTTGTATTCCCCCCAGCGCTTACAGCAGTGCTTCACACATAGTAAATGCTTAACAAATGCCATCATCATCATCATCATTATTATTATGATAGTATTATTATTATTATTCTCTGGGCCTCAATTACCTCTTCTGTAAAATGGGGATTAAGATTGTAAGCCCCATGAAGGATATGGACTGTGTCCAACCAGATTAGCTTGTATCTACCCCAGAGCTTAATACAGTCCCTGACACAGAGTAAGCACCAAAGCAGAAATCCTATCCACACCCTACAATCTCCAGGTCACAGGTTTTATGTTTCCAAAGGAATTTTAATGGTTTTAACCGTTGCTCTATTGTCCCAGCGATGGCCATTGCTGGGTTCCCTAAACTGGTAAGGCACCGTGCCAAAAGGAGATCTTCCCATTGCAGCTTGTAGCCACTCAAATACACAATGGGCCTCTTAGGGCACCTGCCCTCCTGTCTAGAGACTGAATCATTTCTGGAGTTGCCAGAACGGTAACGCAGGGTCAAGACAAGAGAACTAGCCCTCAGCTGGCCCCAGTGGTCCAACGGACTCTCTGGTGGCTAGCATAATCCCGTAATCTTCCTAAGGTTTCCAATTTATTAGAATGGAAAGTTGGGAGACAGAAGAAACAGTAGGAAGCACAGGTCACCTAATTTTTCCTCTCCCTCATCAGCAGCCTTCTTTTTTTGCCTATCCTTCTTCTCACTTGCTCCATCTGATTCTCACTCCTGACAATATTTGATATTATTCCTTACTGTCTCAGAATACGAATTTTAAAAAAATATCCAGACTTCATGTGTCTATTTTTGAAGCAAAGTAGAGTTTGTCCCTGAGCAGGTTTGGCAAATTCCTGGGTTCCCAGGCTTCTGACAGCATTCTTGTGGTAGAACTGTAGGAGATCTGTCCTACCCAAAATGCATCATGTATTCTAGCTCTGTTGCATTCTCCCAGGCATTTGGTACAGTGCTCTGCACACAGGTGCTCGGTACTTGCTATTGATTGACCAGTGTGGTGTAGTGGGGGCATAGCTGAGAATCTACCAGTCAATTATTTTGATATGTAGCAGTCAGAGTGGTCTGGATGAGTTTAAAGTAATTATAGACAAAGCAGGCAGCAACAACAGTCAAGGGCTGATGTTTTTGATTTTTTAAAAAACCATGCCCAACCCAGTGAATGTTAGCATGAAATGCTGTCATTGAATCATCACTGGAGAGGCCTAAGAAAGGGCAGAGCACACGCTTAGCTCTGCAGCTCATTGCTCTATACTTCCCTTCCATGTTTTCCCTCCTCAAATATATGGGCTTGTCCTCCAGGCCAGAGTTTGACCCTTAAGCAAAGTAAGATATTTATGTCCTTCTGAAGTTATGCTCTCTTCTAGCTATTTTATGCTGGGCAATTTCCCCAGTTAATTTTCCTCACCTTAAGTTATATACTTCCAACATTTGCATCCATACATATGAATGCACAAACAGTAGCCACCTCTATAAATACGGAATTATGCCCTTTAGCTTTGAAACAGTTCCTCATCTTCATATCTATCTTTCCATTTTTGTCTTCCTCGTATCTGTAAATGAGTTTATATCAGTCTTACCTTTTAGTTTGAAAGATCACTGAGAAAAGGGATCCTGCCTCTCATGGTCGGAAGCAGCTTGGCAATGTCACAGGTCTGGGAGCCCGACGGCCCAAATTCTAATCCTGGCTCCACCACTTGCTTGCTGTGTGTCCTTGGCTTAGTTACTTAACTTCTGTGTGCCTCAGTATCATCAACTGCAAAATGGCGATTCAATACCTGTTCTACCTCTTACTAGACTGTGAATCCCATGTGGATCAGGGACTGTACCTCACCTGATTCACTTGTATCAACCCCAGGGCTTAGAATGGTGCATGACACATAGCAAGTGCATAACAAATACTATTAAAACTAAATTAAACGAAATAAAAACTTTACCATACTCTCCCAGGTCCCTAGAACAGTGCTCTGCATTGCTCTGCTCATTGGTTGACTGATTAATTGATTACTTTGTGTTTTCTCCTCTACCTCTATAGCATGTAGACCATCTTCAACCGCTCACTCTCCATTGGTTCCTTCCCCTCTGCCTTCAAACATGCCCATGTCTCTCCCATCCTAAAAAAACCCTCTCGACCTCACCTCACCTTCTAGTTATCGCCTCATATCCCTCCTACCATTCCTTTCCAAACTCCTTGAACGAGTTGTCTACACGCACTGCCTAGAATTCCTCAACAACAACTCTCTCCTCGACCCCCTCCAGTCTGGTTTCCGTCCTCTACATTCCACGGAAACTGTCCTCTCAAAGGTCACCAATGACCTCCTGCTTGCCAAATCCAGCGGCTCATACTCTGTTCTAATCCTCCTCGACCTCTCAGCTGCCTTTGACACTGTGGACCACCCCCTTCTCCTCAACACGCTATCTGACCTTGGCTTCACAGACTCCGTCCTCTTCTGGTTCTCCTCTTACCTCTCCGGTCGTTCATTCTCAGTTTCTTTTGCAGGCTCCTCCTCCCCCTCCCATCCTCTTACTGTGGGGGTTCCCCAAGGTTCAGTGCTTGGTCCCCTTCTGTTCTCGGTCTACACGCACTCCCTTGGTGACCTCATTCGCTCCCATGGCTTCAACTATCATCTCTACGCTGATGACACCCAGATCTACATCTCTGCCCCTGCTCTCTCCCCCTCTCTCCAGGCTCGCATCTCCTCCTGCCTTCAGGACATCTCCATCTGGATGTCTGCCCGCCACCTAAAGCTCAACATGTCGAAGACTGAACTCCTTGTCTTCCCTCCCAAACCTTGCCCTGACTTTCCCATCTCTGTTGACGGTACTACCATCCTTCCCATCTCACAAGCCCGCAACCTTGGTGTCATCCTCGACTCCGCTCTTTCATTCACCCCTCACATCCAGGCCGTCACCAAAACCTGCCGGTCTCAGCTCCACAACATTGCCAAGATCCGCCCTTTCCTCTCCATCCCAACCGCTACCCTGCTCATTCAAGCTCTCATCCTATCCCGTCTGGACTACTGCATCAGCCTTCTCTCTGATCTCCCATCCTCGTGTCTCTCTCCACTTCAATCCATACTTCATGCTGCTGCCCAGATTATCTTTGTCCAGAAACGCTCTGGGCATATTACTCCCCTCCTCAAAAATCTCCAGTGGCTACCAATCAATCTG
The DNA here is from genome assembly GCF_015852505.1 of Tachyglossus aculeatus. Taxonomy (NCBI): domain Eukaryota; kingdom Metazoa; phylum Chordata; class Mammalia; order Monotremata; family Tachyglossidae; genus Tachyglossus; species Tachyglossus aculeatus. Next base: position 1,685,531 of record NW_024045100.1, on the reverse strand, counting down.
CGCATCAGGCAGAAACTCCTCACTCTGGGCTTCAAGGCTCTCCATCACCTCGCCCCTTCCTACCTCACCTCCCTTCTCTCCTTCTACAGCCCAGTCCGCACCCTCCACTCCTCTGCCACTAATCTCCTCACTGTACCTCGTTCTTGCCTGTCCCGCCCTCGACCCCCGGCCCACGACATCCCCCGGGCCTGGAATGCCCTCCCTCTGCCCATCCACCAAGCTAGCTCTCTTCCTCCCTTCAAGGCCCTACTGAGAGCTCACGTCCTCCAGGAGGCCTTCCCAGACTGAGCCCCTTCCTTACTCTCCCCCTCGTCCCCCTCTCCATCCCCCCATCTTACCTCCTTCCCTTCCCCACAGCACCTGTATATATGTATATATGTTTGTACATATTTGCTACTCTATTTATTTATTTATGTATTTTACTTGTACATATCTATTCTATTTATTTTATTTTGTTAGTATGTTTGGTTTTGTTCTCTGTCTTCCCCCTTTTAGACTGTGAGCCCACTGTTGGGTAGGGACTGTCTCTATATGTTGCCAATTTGTACTTCCCAAGCGCTTAGTACAGTGCTCTGCACATAGTAAGCGCTCAATAAATGCGATCGATGATGATGATGATGATGATGTAATTTCCATGAGGAGAGGGGCCTTTCCTCTTACTTTTATTGTATGCTCTAAAACAATTGGTACAGAGGAAGCTCAGTGGTGATCTTGATGATGGTGGTGATGAGGGGTCAGGCTGGCACTTCTTTGAGCGTAGAGCTGAGGGCACAGGGTGGAGGAGGGAAGAAGTATTCATTGCTGACCGAGATTGTACCCCTTATATTGTAACCTCACTGTGGGCCGGGAATGTGTTTACAAATCTGTTATATTTTCTCTTCCCCAGCTCTTGGTACAGTGCCCTTCTCCCAGTAAATGTTCAATAAATGTGACTTATTATTGATCCATGTATATAGATGATTATGCAAGGTAGGTGAGAGTGCAGCTGCTACTACCACTCAAACCCCGACCCCTTCCTATCTGAGCTGGAATGTCAGAGAAGTTTGACCTCCAGTGGAAGGAGAGGTTGAATTAAATTGACATGGCAACTTTCTTATTGCATTTAATTCCCTGTATGGGGCACTCAACAGGTTATTAAAACTCATTCAGTGCCCCACTCAAATCCTGACAAGCTTGAACAGTAAAAAATCCCAATACACTACATTGCTTCCCTCTACCATGATTTATTTTAGTCTCCTCCACTAAATTGTCAGCAACGTAAGGGCAGGGATCATGCCCAGTAATAATGATAACAATAATAATAATAATAATAATAATAGCATTTGTTAAGCGCTTACTATGTACCAAGCTCTGTTCTAAGCACTAGAGTAGATACAAGGTAATAAGGTTGTCGCACGTGGGACTTATAATCTTAAACCCCATTTTACAGATGAGGTAACTGAAGCACGAAGAAGTTAAGTGACTTGCCCAAAGTCACACAGCTGACAGTTGGCAGAGGCGGTATTAGAACCAATAACCACTTACTCCTAAGCCTGTGCTCTTTCCTCCAAGCCACACTGCTTCTCTATTGTATTCTTCCAAGCACTTAGGATAGTATTCTTCACAGAGGAAGCACTCACAAAATACCAGTGATTGAGTACTAGAATGAGGGGGCACCCACTAACGTGTGGTTCAAGATTAACAAGGCATTCTTTTACAGAACAGATACTGAGCATAGTGACCACAAGATCTTTGGGGCCAGAAACCTGCATACTAATTCCAAATTGAACAGCCCTCCATTGTTTCACCTTGAGTAAGACGTTCAACTTCTCCGTAATTCCATTTTCTCATCTTTGAAATGGGATTATTGTCCAGAAAGACTCTTTCTAAGAGAACTTTTCCCTTAAAAATTACTTGTAATTTTAAAATTAATAATCACCAATATATCTCATTGCATTCTAAACTATCCTTACCGAAATTTGTATTGAAGTTGAAAACACCTCAGGAGAATGATTACCTTGAATCTACCCAAGTGCTTACCACAGTGTTTGGCACATAGTAAGTGTTTAAACAAATCTCACAGTTACTAACATTATTGTTATAAAATTGTTTTAATCAAGGAATGTCTTTGAAAATTTAATGAAATAGCATGATGTATACAATTGGTGCTTTATGAGCCCTGGAAGGGACAGGAACCTTGTCTAATTCCCACCTCTCCCAGGGCCTAGTACAGTACTGAACAGTAGTAGAGTACACGGTAAGAACTTTAATACTGTTGCCACTATGGTGCATGTGAAGTGGACTGTAAGCATGAGTAAGGAAGGCTGAAAAGCTGTGATAAAATCCCCAGTGAATCAAAGATTAGTTCTATACAGCATCTAAATGATTCATTCATTCATTCAGCAATGTATATTCATCGCTTTCTGCGTGCAGAGCACTGTACTAAGCGCTGGGGAAGTACAAGGGGGCAACGTATAAAGATGGTTCCTACCCAACAACGGACTCAGTCTAGAAGGGGAAGACAGACAAGACAAAGCATGTAGACAGGTGTCAAAACCATCAGAATAAATAGAATTATAGCTACATGTACATCATTAACAAAATAGAGTAGTAAATATGTACAAGTAAAATAAATAGAGTAATAAAACTGTACAAATATGTACAAGTGCTGTGGGGAGGAGAAGGAGGTAGGGCACGTATGGGGCGTGGGGAAAGGGGATTCATGGTACAATGCTTTATCCAACTTTTCTGAAGAAATAGGTATGAAATACCCTCAGGCATAACTCTCAAGATCCCTTAAGGGAATTTAAATATTCCTCTCTAAATATCCCTCTCTATCCATTTAGCACAGGCTTTCACAGAAACTCCAAAGTCTGTGGGCTCTGCGCCTACTGACTGCTGTTACGAACAGCCATTGCTGTTTCAGGAGTGAAGAGAAAAGTGCAGACAAACATCAGCTCAAAAGGCTCAAACCTTTGCTCCCCTCTTAAATCTGCCTCTCAACCAGGAATGCCTGGAAATCAAATCTGAGAGCCAATTATTGTACTATACCAAGAGATCAGTAGAGTGCTCTGCACATGGTAAGTGCCCAATAAATACATAGTGACTGACTCAACAAATTAAAGGGACAGTTGTTGAGATCAAATTATGTAAATGTTTATCTGTGGTGAGTATGGTTGTCAAGTCCAGACTATTTTTCTGGTGTTGTTTTTCATGCTGAAATAGAAGATTTAACCTGCCTTCGGGAAAGAGTTGGAGAAGCCAATTAAATGTCTTGGAGTTGGTAGATTCAAAAACCGTAAGTTTTCTGAAATATCTGTGTCTCATTTAGGAGTAGTAGTAGTAGCAGTAGTAGTGGTAGTAGTAATGTTTTTTATGGAGATCCTGCTGAGAACAATGTACAGTGCTAAGCACTTTACGTATGACAGGAGCAGCAGACACATTCCTTGTCTACAGGAACTGCCACCTCTATAAGGGAAACAGGCATAATAATATTTACAAAGTGGGGAATCAAAACAAAATATTTGAATATCGCATTAAAATGCTAAAGATGGGTTAGAAGATTTATAACATACTGAGGTTGGTTTAGAAATTAATACACTTGTGTTGGAGTTGGCTGTGAGGTTTATGCCACTCAGGGAGTTGGTAAAAAATTTGGGGAAGGCTTTTTGGAGAAGGTGGGATTTTAGGCAGGCTACTAACATGTAGATTGTTGAGTTATGATGAGTTTGTGGAGGAAAGAAGTTTCAAGCTATGGGGCAGGAAGAGTGAGATATAGGAGTTTTCAATAATTGCGATTGATTGATAGACTGGTAAAGGGAGAGGATTCTAGACGAGGAAGAGTATGAATTGATAAGCAACATAGCTGTGTGGATAGAGTGCGGACCTGGGCCTGAAAAAACCTGGCTTCAAATCCTAGCTCCACCACTTGTCTGCTTTATGACCTTGGGCACGTGACTTCACTTCCCTGTGTTTCAGTAACCTCTTCTGTAAAATGGGGATTAAGACTGTGAGTCCCATGTGGGACATGGACTGTGTCCAACCTGAGTAGCTTGTATCTCCCCCATGCTTAGTGCAATGCATGGCATATAGTAAGCACTTAACAAATACCATACAAAACAAAACGAAACAAAAAACATGGAGTTTAGCAAGTTAGAAGGAACAATATGTAAAATGGAGTACACCAATGGTAGGAGTTTATTGTCTGATGCAGGGAAAAGTTGGCAAACACTGGAGGGTTTTGAGGAGAGGGGAAAGGTACTTAGCTTCAGGAAGATCAATCACTCAATCAATGATATTTATTGAGCACTTACTGTGTGCAGAGCACTGTACTAGGTGTTGGGGAGCATACAATGTAAGAGAGTTGGTAGACATGTTCCCTGTCTTCACTGAGCTTACAGTAAAGAGGAAGACAACCTAGGAAACAACGTGGCTTATGGACTGAAACTGAAGAAGGCACCAAGGATGTTACTTTTCAGATACTGGGATGAGGGTAATGTTGACAATGGAGATTTAAGCACTTGGATCCTCATCTGACACTCACCCCCACACTTATTGCACATATCCTCATATTCATTCATTCATTCAATTGTATTTATTGAGCGCTTACTGTGTGCAGAGCACTGTACTAAGCGCTTGGGAAGTACAAGTCGGCAACATGTAGAGACAGTCCCTACTCAACAACGGGCTCACAGCCTAGAAGGGGGAGACAGACAACAAAACAAAACATGTAGACAGCTGATAAAATCGTCAGAACAAATAGAATTAAAGCTATATGCACATCATTAACAAAATAAATAGAATAACAAATATGTACAAGTAAAATAAATAGAGTAATTAATCTGTACAAATATATACAAGTGCTGTGGGGAGGGGAAGGAGGTAGGGCAGGGGGTATGGGGAGGAGGAGAGGAAAAAGGGGGCTCAGTTTGGGAAGGCCTCCTGGAGGAGGTGAGTGCTCAGTAGGGCTTTGAAGGGAGGAAGAGAGCTAGCTTGGCGGATGTGTGGAGGGAGGGCATTCCATGCCAGGGGAAGAACGTGGGCCAGGGGTCGACAGTGGGACAGGCGAGAATGAGGTACAGTGAGGAGGTTAGCAGCAGAGGAGTGGAGGGTGCTTGTTGGGCTGTTGAAGGAGAGAAGGGAGGTGAGGTAGGAGGGGGTGAGGTGATGGAGAGCCTTGAAGCCGAGAGTGAGGAGTTTTTTTCTTGATTCCTAAGTTGACAGGCAGCCACTGGAGATTTTTGAAGAGGGGAGTGACATGCCCAGAGTGTTTCTGCACAAAGGTAATCCGGATAGCAGTGTGAAGTATAGACTGAAGAGTGGAGAGACAGGAGGATGGGAGATCAGAGAGCAAGCCTATCCAGTTGGGATAGGATGAGAGATTGAACCAGCAAGGTAGTGGTTTGGATGGAGAGGAAAGGGCAGATCTTGGCGATGTTGCAGAGGTGAGACGGGCAGATTTTCGTGATGGATTGGATGTGTGGGGTGAATGAGAGAGCGGTGTCGAGGATGACACCAAGGTTGCAGGCTTGTAAGAAGGGAAGGATGGTAGTGCTGTCTACAGTGATGGGAAAGTCAGGGAGAGGGCAGGGTTTGGAAGGGAAGATAAGGAGTTCAGTCTTGGATATATTGAGTTTTAGATGGAGGGCAGACATCCAGATGGAGATGTCCCGAAGGGAGGAGGAGATACAAGCCTGGAGGGAGGGAGAAAGAGCAGGGGCAGAGATGTAGATTTGGGTGCCATCAGCGTAGAGGTTATAGATGAAGCCTTGGGAGCAAATGAGTTCACCAAGGGAGTGACTGCAGATAGAGAACAGAAGGAGATCAAGAACTGGCCTTTGAGGAACCCCCACAGGAAGGGGATGGGAGGGGGAGGAGGAGCCGCAAAGGAGACTGAGAATGAATGGCCGGAGAGATAAGAGGATAACCAGGAGATGACAGAGTCTGTGAAGCCAAGGTTGGATAGCGTGTTAAGGAGAAGGGTTTGGTCCACAGTGTCGAAGGCAGCTGCGTGGTCGAGGAGGATTGGATAGAGTAGGAGCCGTTGGATTTGTCTAGAAGGAGGTCGTTGGTGACCTTTGAGAGGGCTGTTTCGGTGGAGTGTAGGGGACAGAGGCCTGATTAGAGGGGGTCAAGGAGAGAGTTGGTGTTGAGAAAATCGAGCCAGCGGATGTAGACGACTCATTCTAGGAGTTTGGAAAGGAAGGGTAGGAGGAAGATAGGGTGATAAAGAGAAGGGGAGGTGGGGTCAAGAGAGGGTTTTTTTAGGATGGGGAGACGTGGGCATGTTTGAAGGCAGAGGCGAAGGAACCAGTGGAGAGTTAGCAGTTGAAGATGGAAGTTAAGGAGGGGAGGAGGGAAGGGGTGAGAGATTTGATAAGATGAGAGGGAATGGGGTCTGAAGCATACGTGGATTGAGTAGCACTTGAGAGGAGGGAGGAGATCTCATTTTAAGATACTCCTGGGAAGGATGGGAGAGTAGCAGAGAGGGCTGAGAGCTGGGGAGATGGAGAAGGGGGAGGGGTGACTTTGGGGAGCTTAGACCTGATGGAGATAATTATACTAATGAAGTAGGAGGCCACATCGTTGGGGGTGAAGGATGGACGAGGGGGAGGAACAGGGACCTGAGAAGGCAGTTAAATTTACGGAAGAGCTGATGGGGATGATGGGCATGGGTGTCAATAAGGGAGAAGAAATAGTTTTGCTTGGCAGAGGAGAGGGCAGAGTTAAGGCAGGAAAATATTAACTTGAAGTGAACGAAGTTGGCTTGGTGTTTATACTCTCACCAGCAGCGTTCAGCAGCTCGAGCATAAGAGCAAAGGAGGTGGACAGTGGGAGGGATCCAAGGCTGTGGGTTAGTGGTACAAGAGTGGCAAAGGGAAAGGGGAGCGAGTGAGTTGAGTTGAGTAGAGAGGGTGGGAGTTGAGAGCAGTAATCTGGTCATCAAGATTGGGTAGAGAGGATAGGGAGAGGAGGTGGGGTGTGATGCACTGATGCATATACCCTTGCATCCTCTACCTGTACTTTATTTTAATGTGTTTTCCTGACTGTTTCCCTGTTCACCAAATCTATTGTTTTCTCCTAAACATTTAGTACAGTTTTTTTCACCCATAGTGAGTGTTCAGTAAATACATCTGATTATTTGATTGATTGTAGATGGACAGAATGGAAGAGAAGAGGATTAGAAGGGAAGCTGAGAAATTCAATTTTAGACTTTGACAAATGTACATGATGTGGAGGCAGGAGGAGATGGGGGTTGGATAGGGTGTGGGAGGTCAGGGCTACAGAGATAGCTTGGGGCGATCAGGGAGTAGCTGAAATCATTTTTTGGATGAATTCTCTTCGTGAGAATAATGCCACATAAGCAATATCTTCAACTCCTCCCTCTCTTTCAACCCCAATATTCAGGCTGTTGCCAGTTGCTTTTGGTTTTACTACTACAACATTCCCAGAACCGGCCCCTTCCCCTTCACCCAAATGGCCACCACACTGGTCTAGGCACTTTTCCTATCCTGACATAACAACTATACCAGCCCTCCTCACTCATCTCTCAGCTGCCTTTCTCTCTTTCCTCCGGTCCATTACTTCACTCCGTTTCCCAGATCACTTCTCCGGAATGTTCTACCCGCAGCTCTTCACTTGTTAAAGATGTTGTTTTTTAATATATTAATGTAAGGCTCTACCTGAAAAGGCTTGCTAATAGGACTCTTCTGAAGATGAATCTAAGTTTATCAGACAGCTCTCTCCTGCCCTGCCTCCTTTATCTCTGTCTCTATTTTTCTGTCTTTATGACTGCTTATGCATCTCTCTTTAACTCTCTTTCTTTTCGGTCCTGGCATCCAACCTGCACCTCAGATCTCCTCGTATTTGAAAATACTAGGAGAAACTCTGTATAACTACCAAGTAATATTGAACTAGTAAAAACTGGTGAAAAAATGCATCCTGAAAATACTTAATGATAGTGGGGTTGAGAAACGTCATAGACTCCATTTATATCTTGAACTGCTTACAGTAAATTTCTAAATAGTGAATTGTGGGGGATCCAATGACCTTTCCAGTATGCTTTCACTTAGAACAGTGATCTCAGAAAATATTTAGGGATGAGGTATTAATTAGTAGAAAGAGCCCAGGACTCTGGCTTTTAGTCCTAGTTGTGCTATTTGACTGCTGTGGGTGAGTTCCTTAATTTCTCAGTGTCTCTGTTTCTTCATCCTTACAATAGGATAAAACATCCCCTGGAGGCCTACAGTCTAACAGGAAGGGGGTACAGATATTTTATCCCCATTGTGCAGATGAAGAAATTGAGGCACCGAGAAGCTAAGGAACTTGCTCAAATCTAGGCTGTGTCTGATTTGATTACCTTGTGTCTACCTAATGTTTAGTATAGCACTGGAAACTTCCTAGTGCCTTTCTCACTCCCTTCATAATCATCATAATCATCATTATTATTATATTTTAATGTATTCTTAATAGTACAACAGTCCCTCCATTCCTATTCAGAATGAGGACCTGTGTTCTGAGATAGTGCTTCGAAATTAGTAATGCTTGATATTTCTCAATTTGGCTGATTCAGGTAAATATCCATCTGCTGTACATTCATCACATTGGCCGACCTGATGGAGAATTCAAACAACATCACAGAGTTTGTCTTCGGGGGTCTGCTCCCAAACCAAAAGGGGAAGGTAACTTGTTTCGTGCTGTTCTTATTCTGTTATTTAGCCATCTTACTGGGCAACCTTCTTATCCTCACCACCATCAGAAACAGCCATCTTAGTCAGCAGCCTATGTGTTTTCCTCAGTTCCTTGTCCACCATGGACCTCTGCCTCACCTCCACAGTTGCTACTAAAATGATCGCGGGTCTATTGGTGGAAAGAAAAAACATCTCCTACAACTCCTGCATGGTCCAACTCTTTGGTGCTCACTTCTTCAGCGATGCAAAGATATTCATCCTAGTGGCCATGGCTTACGATCGCTACATCGCCATCTGCAAGCCTCTCCACTACCTAATGGTTATGAGCCGGCAGACTTGCCAAACATTGGTCTTGGCCTCTTTTGTAGGGGCATTTGTGCATTCGATCGTGCAGATTTTCATCATGGTGCAGCTACCTTTCTGTGGCCCCAATCAGATTGATCACTATTTCTGTGATGTGCTTCCTCTGCTGAAGCTCGTCTGTACCGAGACCTATTTTGTCAACGTCTCAATCATTGCCAGCACGGGTGTTCTGTCCCTACTAACTTTTTTTGCCTTGATCATTTCCTATCTCATCATTTTATCTGTCCTGAGAAAACACTCCACAGAGGGTCGGCACAAAGCTCTCTCTACCTGTGGTTCACACATCACTGTGGTACTCATGTTTTTCTTGCCCCTCATCTTGACTTATATTCCCTTGGGCGATTCCGTCAGCGAAGATAAAGTGTTTGCCCTCTTTTACACCATCGTCGCCCCCATGTTCAACCCCTTCATCTACACAGTGAGATACACCGACATGAAAAATGCCATGAGAAAGGTGTGGTGTACGAAAGTGTTAACAGAAAGAAAATAAGTGCATAAAATTGACTTCCATTTCTTGTTTTCTGTACACTTTAGCATAGCATTTTGAATTAGCTCTCCTCTCCTCCTCCTTCTCTCCTCCCCGTCACCACCCACCTTTGCCCTACTCCCTTCCCCTCCCCACAGCACTTGTATATATTTGTACACATTTATTACTCTATTTCATTCGTACATATTAACCGTATTTATTCTATTAATGATGTGTATATAGCTATAATTCCATTTATTCTGATGGTATTGACACCTATCTGCTTGTTTTGTTTTGTTGTCTGTCTCCCCCTTCTAGACTGTGAGCCTGTTGTTGGGTAGGGACCATCTCTATATGTTGTCCATTTGTACTTCCCAAGCATTTAGTACAGTGCTCTGCATACAGTAAGCGCTCAGTAAATACTCTTGAATGAATGAATTAGCATTAGCATGTGTTTTCCGCACACATTATTCCACATTAGCATACCCACAGGTTGTACTTCCAGACCCCCTTCTTGTACCAATCAATCAGTGGTATTTATTGAGTGCCTTCAGTGTTCAGAGCACTGTACTAAGTGCCTGGGATAGTAAAATACCACAGAGTTGGTAGACATGATCCTTGATATCGTGTAGATCAAATGATCATCAGCATGCCTGCTCTCTTTGTGGCAGAGGTAACATCACATGGCTATGAACATTTCTATGGTGTACTTCTGCCAAGGCTTCCCCTCTTCCGACATCTTCAAGATCATGGAGCTCTTCATGTCTTTCTTGAGAACAATTTTCCATGATAGTCATTTGCATGTGTAATGGCTCCTAGAACAGTCATCATTTAGTAATTAAAATATAAAACCAGGTGTTTTGTGTGATTCATTTCAACGTGCTTGTGGCATAATGGTTCCTCTCAGTGGGACAGTAAGTTACCTTTGCAAATTACTTTCAAAAATATTCAGACCTGAAAAATTCATTTGCTCTGCATTTGTTGCATCAGCCCTGCCTGCATTTACCATAATTCCACCCTCACACTTCTGACACTGGCTCCATAAAGTTAAGAGACTAGTATCCAGAGCTTGGTACAGTGCCTTGCACAGAGTATGTGCTTAACAAATACTGTAATTAATTATTATTTTTAATATGCTAAAGCTTGCAAAACCCAGCGTGAATTCATTATGGAAACTAACATTGAAGGAAATTGTTAGAGGACTAATTCTTGCTTTCTGTGTCTGTTTTGCCGTTAATATTCATAAGACTGAATGATTTTTCCCCCCTCACTGGATGAAAGGAAGTAGGCATTACGTGGAAGGTATCATGACTGGAACCCATTAATCTAATTGTGTAGCCAAATGGAAAGAAGCACAGGATTCAGAGTTAGGAGGCCCAGGTGTGACTGTCCACAAGTTGCTTAACTGTTCTTTGCCTCAGTTTCCTCATCCAAAAAGCTGAATCAGAAACCTATTTCCCAACCCTCTAGGCTGTGATCCCTGCCTAGAACAGGGACTATGTCCATCTGATTATTTTGTCTTTACCCCCGCACTAATCACTGAATGAATATTATTATCATTAGCATTATTGTTATTATCCAACTTCCCATTGCTAAGAAAAGGGGACTATATTAATCTCTCAGGCTGATACAGCAGAATTGCAAGCAGATAATTTATTCTTTACTATTTCCCTAAAATAAATATATGTATGTAAATATTTTCTGGCCCCAGCAATCAATTCATCACACTTATTGAGCCCTTTATTATGTGCAGAGCACTGTAATAAAAGCTTGGGAAAGTACAGTGTAGCAATATAATAGGTGAGAGTGCTGCCTTTGAACCAATACATTTTCTCTTTCTCTCTCCCTTCTTCCCTCTCTTTTTCTCTCTCTCTCCCTTCCCCTTTTCCTCCCTCTCTCTTTCTCTCTATCTCTATACACTGTGTGACTAGTCCCAGGTTTAGATTATAACTAATGTTTAGGTTAAGGTTAAAATGATGGCTCTTTTTAGCTTTAAACTCCAAACCCATTACAATCTAAGCCCATGGCAGTCCACAAACGGCCAGAAAAGTTTCAAGCTTCACTAATTAACCAGTCACATGCATATTGGGACTTGTATATAGAGATTAATCAATGTGAAAGCACGTCCTCTGCCTTTATTGGGTGTTCTATGATGGAATCCAACCACGGTCATCAACAACACAACATTATCAAGGAACTAAGACCCGAACAGATACATTTGCAAGAAGATACTGACTCTCCCTAACATTTGAAATCAAAAGAATGGTTTACAGTAGCAGTAACAGCATTTATTAAGCACTCACTGTGTGGGCCACTGTATTAAGGTCTCGGAGAAAATCCGCAGATTGGAATTGGACCCTGACTCTGTCCTTCAGGGGTTTCACAATCCAAACCCATCAGATCTCTCAAGTTAACCTGGCCCCCGAGCACCTGATTTTAGTTCAGTGAATGAGATGTTTGCCTCTCTCAGGACAAACCCGAACCTCTTCAAAGAGTTTAGGAGAGGACTTGAGGGGAGGCTGAGATGAGGCAAGAGGAAGGAACTGATTAGTAGAAAGCAGCAACAATATAGGTAGTGTAAAAAAGAAGGGAGATAGAAGGGAGAAGAAAGAAGAGAAGAAGTGTGCCTAGTTGAAAGAACATAGGCCCGGGTTCTAATCCTGACTCCTCCACTTGTCTGCTGTGTGATCTTAGGCAAGTCATTTCATTTATCTGTGCCTCAGTTACCTCATCTATAAAATGGAGATTAAGACTGTGAGCCCCATGTGGGACATGGACAGTGTCCTACCTGATGATATTTTATCTACCCCAGTGTTTTGTACAGTGTCTGGCACATAGTGAGCAATTAACTCATACCATTAAGAAAAGAGAGAGATAGTGGGAGGGTGAGTCGGAGGAGATGAGGAAAAGAACTCATCATGCTGAAGCAGCGTGGCTCAGTGGAAAGAGCACAGGCTTGGAAGTTAGAGATTTTGGGTTCTAATCCCGGCTCCACCACTTGTCAGCTGTGTGACTTTGGGCAAATCACTTAACTTCTCTGTGCCTCAGTTCCCTCATCTGTAAAGTGGGGATTAAGACTGTGAGCCCCACGTGGGACAACTTGATCACCTTGTATCCCCCCAGAGCTTAGAATAGTGCTTTCCACATAGTACATGATTAACAAATACCATTATTATTTCAATTGGCTCTTCTGCATTTCTTAGTATGTAAAGTAGCTGAGATTTGGTTATCTGAATTAAGAAGGAAGCAACTGTAAAGAAAAATAAGTAAGCTTTCTTCATCAGATGATGAAGCAGATACCAAGTTCATTAGTCTCATTCGCTAGAGTTCATAGCTGGACAGGTATGACGTCCCTTGGAGGCTGGTTCCCTTGAGTCTTCAGATGCCTTTAAGTATTTTCCGGAGGATTTTTTGGACTGGTTCAACAGAGATATTGGTGCCACCTAACAGCTTTTCTGTTCTTCCTGAGCTCAGGAGGATGAGAAAGATTGACTCAGCAGGCTCAGGACATTTTGGCTTTTAAGAGTTTATTGCTGTACTTTAGAAGTGACGGGCACCTTGGCTGGCTCTAGAGTAAGATGGATCTGTTAGCCAGTCTATTGTATTTATTGAGTGCTTACTGTGTCTAGAGCATCGAACCAAGCGCTTGGGAGAGTTCAATACAACAATGAGCAGACAGCTTTCCTGCGCTCAGTGGCTGCATTTCAAGGAAAAGAATATTAATATTAATGTATTAATATTAAATTTATATTAATATTAATATTTGAATACTCTCCTTCTACAGCCCACCCCGCACCCTCCGCTCCTCCGCCGCTAATCTCCTCACCATACCTCGCTCTTGCCTGTCCCGCCATCGACCCCCAGCCCACGTCATCTCCCGGGCCTGGAATGCCCTCCCTCTGCCCATCCGCCAAGCTAGCTCTCTTCCTCCCTTCAAGGCCCTGCTGAGAGCTCACCTCCTCCAGGAGGCCTTCCCAGACTGAGCCCCTTCCTTCCTCTCCCCCTCGTCCCTCTCCATCCCCCCCATCTTACCTCCTTCCCTTCCCCACAGCACCTGTATATATGTATATATGTTTGTACATATTAATTACTCTATTTATTTATTTATTTGTTTTATTTGTACATATCTATTCTATTTATTTTACTTTGTTAGTATGTTTGGTTTTGTTCTCTGTCTCCCCCTTTTAGACTGTGAGCCCACTGTTGGGTAGGGACTGTCTCTATATGTTGCCAATTTGTACTTCCCAAGCGCTTAGTACAGTGCTCTGCACATAGTAAGCGCTCAATAAATGCGATTGATGATGATGATGATGACTAGTGGGGGGCAATACATTAAAGGAATTTTACAAGGACAGAACAGGACTTTCAAGACTTTGGCCCGTGGGACAAAGGTATTATATTCATTTACCCCCCAAACACACCAGGGTGTGTTCAGATGTTGCAGTATTTTTATGTGCCACATGGCCTCTCTTTATGAGCAGTCACAAATGACAGGGTCCTGGGCTGAACTTTCCAGCACAGCTGCTCAGACCCAATGTTCAGGTATTCCTGCTCATGTGGATGATGACAAGGAAGGAGGAAGTGGATGCTTAAAGAATTGCCCTACCACGACCGTCCCTAAATACCTGTTCAGAGCTGACAGGTGCAGAATTTAGAATCATCACTGTAGGAGAACCTTATCCCTTTTCCCACACCAGCCTTACTACGCAGCCTGGGGCACGGAAATCAACCTTTCTAGAACATTTTTCCCTAGGAAAAAAATTAAAAAGCCTGTGTACTCTACATCACTGGAATTTTTTCATCTAGAGATAAAGTGAATTTTGGAAATATGCTATCTCTCTCCTTTTCTATGTCATTCTTGTTTAGTTCAAAAGGAATTTTCAATTTACAGGCTTTTCTAGCCTTGGAAATTCTTATAGGGGACCTCTTCTTCTTCCTCTTCCTCTTTCTTTTCCTCCTCTTCCAAATCTTTTCTCTTCTTCATTCTTCTTTTTTATGGTATTTTTAAGCCCTTACAATGTGCCAGTCACTGTGCTAAGAACCGGGGTAAATACTAGGTAATACTAGGTAATCAGGATGAACATAGTCCCCGTTCCACATGGGGCTCACAAGTCTTAATTCCCATTTTACAGATCATGTCACAAAGGTACAGAGAAGTGACGTGAGTCTCCCAAGGTCACACAGCAACAAGTGGCAGAACCGGGTTTAGTACCCAGGTTCTTCTGACTCCCAGGCCCGTGTTCGATCCACTAGGCCACACTGATTCTCATTGCTCTCAAGGCTCTCCATCACCTCTCCCCCTCCTACCTCACCTCCCTTCTCTCCTTCTACAGCCCAGCCCACACCCTCCACTCCACTGCAGCTAATCTCCTCACTGAGCCTCGTTCTCGCCTATCCCACTGTCGACCCCCAGCCCACATCATCCCCATGGCCTGGAATGCCCTCCCTCCCCACATCCACCAAGCTAGCTCTCTTCCTCCCTTCAAGGCCCTACTGAGAGCTCACCTCTTCCAGGAGGCCTTCCCAGACTGAGACCACTCCTTCCTCTCCCTCCCCCTCTTTCCTCTTTCCTCCCCTTCCTCTTTCTTCCCCCTCCCCCGTCCTCACCTCCTTCCCCTCCCCACAGCACCTGTATATATGTATATATGTTTGTACGTATTTATTACTCTATTTATTTATTTTATTTGTACATGTTTATTCTATTTATTTTATTTTCTTAATATGTTTTGTTTTGTTCTCTGTCTCCCCCTTCTAGACTGTGAGCCCACTGTTGGGTAGGGACTGTCTCTATATGTTGCCAACTTGTACTTCCCAAGCGCTTAGTACAGTGCTCTGCACACAGTAAGCGCTCAATAAATGCGATTGAATGAATGAATGAATGAATGAATGAGTATGTTATTGCTTCTCCACTACCTCAGTTTCCACTATTATTTCTCTTTACACAGCCAACGCTTGATTGTACTCTTCTAAACATTTAGGGATGGGAATATTGATGGTATTCTAAAATGGAATATGAGCCTAAATGCGAATGTGCGTGTACACACACACACACACACACACACACACACACACACACACACACACACACACACACGCTCTGTCATTCTATGGTTGGATTACACTGATGTTACTCTTTTCTCACCCTGTTCGTTCTCCCTGTTCTTCTTCATGTTTTTCTTTTAGTGGCCTCTCCCCTCTTTTTATCTTTTACATTTTACATTTTCCTGCCTTTAAGCACACATTCTGATTTCTGGGCAGGAGTTTATTTTTTGGTCATTGTTATTTGACTCGTTTTAATGTGTGTCTCTTTTGATTCCAGCATTTTTTCATTCTTCCCAAATGCTTGGGAAATTCATTCATTCATTCATTCAATCATATTTACTGAATGCTTACTGTGTGCAGACCACTGCACTAAGCACTTGAAAAAGTACAATACAGCAATAAAGAGAGACAATCCCTGCCCACCACCGGCTTCTTCCAAAGTTCTTCCACAAAGTCAAGGGGACTTTTTTCAAGTATTATTTCATTGTTTTCAGGTATATCTGACTAAACTTTTTCCTCTGCTTCTCTTTTTTCAAGTCATTTTCCTTTCTTCTCAACTTATTTCTCCTATGTTTTCCCAGTATTTAGTACTTTCACTTGTCTTTCCTGCTTTTTCACATACCCATTTTTCTCCTCCATATATTTCCCTCCTTCTGCTTTCACTCTAGTGTTTGCTGTTATAACCCTAAACCTTCTAGTTATCCATTTTTCTAGTTGCTCTCTTTTGCCACACCTGGTCTCCTGGGATCTTACTTTCTGATTCCTTTCCAACACCAGCAGCAGAGTGGGCAGACGAATTGAAAAAAAAAAAGCACCCTTTTAAAAAATAGTACTTGTTAAGTATTTATTATGAGCCAAGAATTATACTAAGTGCTGGGCTAAATAATCAAGTTGGGCACAGTCCCTGTCCCAGATGGGACTCACAGTCTAAGTAGGAGGGAGTAGGATTTAACCCCCATTTTACAGTTGAGGTAACAGAAATTAAGTGACTTGCCCAAGATCACGTGGCAGGGGGGATTAACACCCACATCTTTTGACTCCCAGGCCCGAGCTCCTTCCACTAAGTCACTCTGCTTCCCAGCACTTTAGATACTGACAGTTACTCTCCTTTTCTTGATATTTATTCATTTCTCAATCAATCAATCAATCAATCGTATTTATTGAGCGCTTACTATGTGCAGAGCACTGTACTAAGCGCTTGGGAAGTACAAATTGGCAACACATAGAGACAGTCCCTACCCAACAGTGGGCTCACAGTCTAAAAGGGGGAGACAGAGAACAGAACCAAACATACCAACAAAATAAAATAAATAGGATAGAAATGTACAAGTAAAATAAATAAATAAATAATAGAGTAATAAATATGTACAACCATATATACATATATACAGGTGCTGTGGGGAAGGGAAGCAGGTAAGATGGGGGGATGGAGAGGGGGACGAGGGGGAGAGGAAGGAAGGGGCTCAGTCTGGGAAGGCCTCCTGGAGGAGGTGAGCTCTCAGCAGGGCCTTGAAGGGAGGAAAAGAGCTAGCTTGGCGGAGGGGCAGAGGGAGGGCATTCCAGGCCCGGGGGATGACGTGGGCCGGGGGTCGATGGCGGGACAGGCGAGAACGAGGTACAGTGAGGAGATTAGCGGTGGAGGAGCGGAGGTTGCGGGCTGGGCAGTAGAAGGAGAGAAGGGAGGTGAGGTAGGAGGGGGCGAGGTGATGGAGAGCCTTGAAGCCCAGGGTGAGGAGTTTCTGCCTGATGCGCAGATTGATCGGTAGCCACTGGAGATTTTTGAGGAGGGGAGTAATATGCCCAGAGCGTTTCTGGACAAAGATAATCCGGGCAGCAGCATGAAGTATGGATTGAAGTGGAGAGAGACACGAGGATGGGAGATCAGAGAGAAGGCTGGTGCAGTAGTCCAGACAGGATAGGATGAGAGCTTGAATGAGCAGGGTAGCAGTTTGGATGGAGAGGAAAGGGCGGATCTTGGCAATGTTGCGGAGCTGAGACCGGCAGGTTTTGGTGACGGCTTGGATGTGAGGGGTGAATGAGAGAGCGGAGTCGAGGATGACACCAAGGATGCGGGCTTGTGAAACGGGAAGGATGGTAGTGCCGTCAACAGAGATGGGAAAGTCAGGGAGAGGACAAGGTTTGGGAGGGAAGACAAGGAGCTCAGTCTTAGACATGTTGAGCTTTAGGTGGCGGGCAGACATCCAGATGGAGATGTCCTGAAGGCAGGAGGAGATGCGAGCCTGGAGGGAGGGGGAGAGAGCAGGGGCAGAGATGTGGATCTGGGTGTCATCAGCGTAGAGATGATAGTTGAAGCCGTGGGAGCGAATGAGGTCACCAAGGGAGTGAGTGTAGATTGAGAACAGAAGGGGACCAAGCACTGAACCTTGGGGAACCCCCACAGTAAGAGGATGGGAGGGGGAGGAGGAGCCTGCAAAAGGGACTGAGAAAGAACGACCGGAGAGATAAGAGGAGAACCAGGAGAGGACTGTGCCCAACTTGATTATTTAGCCCAGCACTTAGTATTCTCGACATTTATCCATTCCCTTACTCTTAGCACTTATTCTTGCCTTTTACCTCTTTCCCTCTTTCCTCAGTTCTGACACTTCACCTCGATTTGTTTGTATTCACTAGTAGGCCTCCAGTATCAGCTATTTCCCTCCCCACTCTTGATTGTTATTATGGTATTTGTTAATAATAATGATGGTATTTGTTAAGCGCTATGTGCCAAGCACTGTTCTAAGCCCTGGAAGTGCTTGCTATTCATTCATTCAATCGTATTTATTGAGCACTTACTGTATACAAAGCACTGTACTATATTCATTCATTAATTCGTTCAATCACATTTATTCATTCAATCATATGTATTGAGCGTTTACTGTGTGCAGAGCACTGTACTAAGCGCTTGGAAAGTACAACTTGGCAACAGTGACAATACCTACCCAACAATGGGCTCACAGTCTAGAAGGGGGAGACAGACAACAAAAGAATGACATCAATAACATCAAAATAGATAAATATTACTGAGGGCATAATGTGTGCAGAACACTGTACTAAGTGCTTGGAAAGTACAATTTTGCAACAGATAGAGACAATCCCTTCCCAACAACGATGGGGGAGGCAGACAACAATACAAAACAAGTAGACAGGCATCAGTAGCATCCAAGTAGATAAATAGAATTGTAGATATTTGGGAGAGTTCTATATAACAATAAATAAATACATTCTCATCCCGTAGTGAGCTTCCATGTGTCAAGCACTATTCTATGTGATGGGGTAGATACTAAATCGTCATGTCAAACATAGTCACTCTATCCCATAAGACTCCAGTTTTGGTAGGAGGGTGAACAGGCATTTAATTCCCATTTTAAAGATGAAGAAACTGAGGCACAGAGCAGTTAAGTGACTTGCCCAAGGCCATAGAACAGACAAGTGATAGAGCCAGAATTTGAACTAGGGTCAACTGAGTTCCAGGACTGTGCTTTATCCACTAGACCAAGTTGCTCCACATTAGAAGGCATTTTTTTCTCAGTTGAGGTGCATTGTGTTCTCATTTTTTTCACAGTGGTGACCTCCCCCCTGTTCCTTAAGGTCATCCGGGGAGGTTGCAATTTGGAATAGGTTGTTCTGTGCTCCCCTCCAATCATTTCTGAGTTGTAACTAGGGGGATAAGCTTAGTACTGGCTGGCTATCTTTTTCTACATCTAGTTTTTGTAGGTGGGTGTTGTATGTGAAAAAAATATTTTATAATTTCCCTGTATAGCACCTGAGTTTGATTCCTCCCAATAACATCATCCAATGTGGAAACCGTGACATCCAACCCCTGAGAAACACTCTAAAGAATTCTAGTAGATTAAAATATTTATTAAGTGCTTATTGTGTGCACGGCACTGGACTGAGGGCAGGGAAAGAATACACCGGTGGAAATTAGACATAGTGCCTGTCCCTCGTGGGCCTCACAGAGCCCAGGCTTGGAAGTCAGAGGTTGTGGAATCTAATCCTGGCTCTGCCACTTGTCAGCTGTGTGACCTTGGGCAAGTCACTTAATTTATCTGTGCCTCAGTTACTTTATCTGTAAAATGGGGATGAAGACTGTGAGCCCCACGTGGAACAACCTGATTACGTTGTATCTACCCCAGTGCTTAAAAGAGTGTTTGGCACATAGTAAGTGCTTAACAAATACCAACATTATTATCATTATTATTATTGTTAACAGTTTAAATGGGGAGAAGGGATTGGAGACAGAAACACCAGGAGTTAAGACACATTAAAACACAACATAAAAGGATAAACAAAATAATCTCCAAGTCTCAGAGGCGATGGAAGGAACAGCTTTTATCCATGGCCCGGTGTGTATGGAATATGCCAGGAGTCGGGATCCTGGATGGTGGAAGGGAAAGGAGCAGTTACCCTGGAAGCTTTTCTCTGTGGCAATGGAGGAATGGGATGCGAGCAGGGGAAGCTTTTATCCCCATCCTGGTGCAAGGAAATAATGCTGAGAGTAAGGACCCTCGGTGGAGGGAGGGAAGGTGGCGGTTACCATGTGCTTTTCCCAGTAGTGATGGAGGGATCTGAGAGAATGCAGGAGTCTCTTGTATCCTGGTGCACAGATCAGACTGGGAGCAGGGACCCACGGGGGAGGGAGGGTAAGTGGTAGTTACCACAGTGCTTTTCTTGGAGAAGATGGAAGAAACCTGAATTGAAATAGCATTGAAAGAAATCAAGTGCATTCAGCCAAATCAAAATTAGAAAGCATCTACTATCTTCTGTCAGTTGTAAAAACTTAGACAAGTCGAAGGATGTGCACCCACCCCTCTCTGTCTTTCTGCCTCTCTCTCTTCATATTAATTCTATGTATCTAAATTTCTTGATTGCAAGATGGCCCCAATGGAAAATACCATAATAATCAAGGTTTAGTAAGACTTTGGTTGAAAACAGAGCTTTTACAATTTCTATCGACTACACTGATCACCTCTGTCAGAGAGATAATCTTTCCAGATACACTACCTGGGAAAGGGGAGGCACAATTGTGAATATTTACCTGGATGGAAATGTTCAAAATAAATTAAACCTTTTCTCAAGGCAACTCTGGACCCACAGTTCTTCAGTTTTCTCACTTTTTTCAGGTTTCCTCCAGCAACCCTAATGAATATGGATTTTGGGAAGGGTAGAGGCAAATCTTGAGGGAATCAGAATCTGGAATTTGTATTTTAGAGCCCTTCAACTCTTTTTACTGATCAACCAAATTAATGTTTAGAGAGACTGGGCTCTTAGATCAATATAGTTAAATCTCAATAAACCATGTTTTTAATCATTTCAGGCACAAAGCTCTTGGCATGTTTTCACCACCTGAAAAAACTGAATGGGAAATAAGAAAAACATCACAGAATTCATTCTCTTGGGACTTTCGCAAGATCAGAACGTTCAGATATTTTGCTTTGTGCTGTTTTCATTCTATTACATTGTACTCTTAATGGGAAATCTTCTCATTCTCATCACCGTTAGATGCAGCCATCTTATCAACCAACATATCATCATGATGATGGTATTTGTTAAGCACTTCCTATGTGCAAAACACTGCTCTAAGCGCTGGGGGGACACAAGGTGATCAGGTTGTCCTGCGTGAAACTCACAATCTTAATCCCTATTTTACAGATGAGGTAAATGAGGCACAGAGAAGTTAAGTGACTTGCCCAAAATCACACAGCTGACAAGTGGTGGAGCTGGAATTAGAACATATGTATTATTTCCTGGCACACTTGTCTTCTATAGACGTGTGCTATACTTCTACCCTTACCCCCTTACTGATCCAGGACTTGCTCAAACAAAAGTCATTACTTTCGACAATGGCACATTGCAACTCTTAAGCACGCCTTTCTTTATGTGCATCCAGGTCTTCACTCTTCCGGCAGTGGCCTTTGACTGATATGTGGCCAACTGCAGACCTCTACACTATGTGGTCATCATGAGTAGGACAAATTGCAAACTCCTGATCTTGGTTTCCTGGGTGGGTGGTTCTGTCCACACATTTCCCTGATTGCTCATCATTTTCCAGTTGCCCTTCTGTGGTCTTAATGAGGGTGATCACTACTTCTGTGAAATTTCTCCCTTGATGTAAGTCGCCTGCGTGGATACCTACCTTGTGGGCACCCTGCTTGTGGCAAATTCGGGGATGGTGCCCTTGGTCACTTTCATCATCTTGTTGGTTTCCTATGTCATCACATTGTTTTCCCCAAAAACCCATTCAACAGAAGGGCACCGCAAAGCTCTCTCCACCTGCGGGTCTCACATCGCAGTGGTCATCTTATTCTTCATGCCTTGCATCTTCACCTACCTGCGGCCCCCGTCCAGCTACTCTGAGGAAAAGGTGTTTTCCCTCTTTTACACAATCATCCCGCCCTTGTTCAATCCTTTAATTTACTCACTGAGAAACACAGAGATGAAAAATGCCATGAAAAAGGTCTGGTGTAGAAAGGTGTCTTCAGAAGGGAAACTTAATTAGCGACATCCTCATCATCATCATCATCAATCGTATTTATTGAGCGCTTACTATGTGCAGAGCACTGTACTAAGCGCTTGGGAAGTACAAATTGGCAACATATAGAGACAGTCCCTACCCAACAGTGGGCTCAGTCTAAAAGGGGGAGACAGAGAACAAAACCAAACATACTAACAAAATAAAATAGGATAGATATGTACAAGTAAAATAAATAAATAAATAAATAAATAGAGTAATAAATATGTACAAACCATATATACAGGTGCTGTGGGGAAGGGAAGGAGGTAAATGGGGGGGATGGAGAGGGAGATGAGGGGGAGAGGAAGGAAGGGGCTCAGTCTGGGAAGGCCTCCTGGAGGAGGTGAGCTCTCAGCAGGGCCTTGAAGGGAGGAAGAGAGCTAGCTTGGCGGATGGGCAGAGGGAGGGCATTCCAGGCCCGGGGGATGACGTGGGCCGGGGGTCGATGGTGGGACAGGCGAGAACGAGGTACAGTGAGGAGATTAGCGGCGGAGGAGCGGAAGGTGCGGGCTGGGCTGTAGAAGGAGAGAAGGAGTGAAGGAGACATTCTTTCACTGGGAGTCCACTCCGAGGAAGGGAAAGCAAATTCTGACTGAACCTAATTAACAAGATGAACCATCCCTTCAATGTCCAGCATGCTGAATCGACAATACTCAATGGAAACAAGGTCCCCAGACTCCGTGTATTCCATATATGACTGATTTGCTTTTTATTAATCCTTAATGGGAAGTGAAAGTGGATTTGCCTCCCTCTTTAGACCGTAGGCTCTTTGTGGGTGGTGAACATGTCTATCAACTTTATTGTACTCTCTCAAGGGCTTAATACAGTGCATTGCACACAGTAAGCACTCAATAAATGCGATTGAATGAATGAATAAATACCATCTATTGATTGACTTGGGGAATGCGATTAATCTCTTGGACTATTATCTGGTGTGTGTTATATTCTGTGTGATTCTCCTTCACTTGGGGAAATTCTACTTTGGTGCTAAGGTGGTATGATTGGACTATAATGTTATGTTGTACTCTCCCAAGCACTTAGTACAGTGCTCTGCACACAGGTAGTGCTCAGCAAACATGACTGAATGACTGAATTTTCTTCTCAGGAGGAAGAACGTTACCTAAATTGTCTTCACCTTCAGAAATGCTTTACTGCTCAGAAAATTATCTTCTCCAACAAACCCCAGTTCAAAAGGCTTACCCATTAATAAAGTAATATGTTTCACAATAGGACTGGAGCAGATACCTGCCTTAACCTAATGCCTTCCTGAATGTTAGTTCTCTTACTAAAACCCTAACTCCCTGCAGGAGCAGAAAGCTCATAAACATTTCTAAGTTGGGATTCCCTACCATGCACTGGACTGCGATAATAGAAATTCCAGTTGAGAAAAGGGGATAGTCTCATAGTGTTCCACTGAAGGGCTTCACTAGGTGAAATCTGTGTCTTGCATTGATTAGAGTTGAATTTATAATGTGACACTGTTATTTTTATTCTGGCTTTCTCTACCAGACTGTGAACTCCTTAAGGTTGGGTCAGTGCTTAGTCATTTTTGCCATATCCCCATGGGTCTACTTCAGCACTCTCTGCAGAATATACAATCAATAAATCATTGTCCTGATGATGAGCTCTGTTGCTGATTGTGTTTCAGGATCTCTGTGTTCAGGACCACCTTTTTCCATTTGGCTATGGCTCATATAATGCTCTGAAAACTGCTTCAAAAGCTATGTGGGCTTCCTCTTGTAGGATCGTGTCTCATAACTACATAGAGAGCTGGTCAGTTACTATAGATTTACTATACTTTACTAGTATGCTATATTGTATACTATAGTATTCAATACTAGCATACTATAGTGTACTATACTAGTTTAAGTATATGGTTTTCTATCTATAGTTACTATAGATATTTAGATTAGGATGAAAGTTGACTGCCCTCAGTCTCACTTGGAAAAGCAGCATGATCTAGTGGGAAGAATATGGGCCTGGGAATCAGAGAACATGGGTTCTAATCCTGGCTGTGCCACTTGCCTGCTCTATGAGCCAGGCCAAGTCACTTAATGTCTCTAGGCCTCAGTATCTTCACCTGTAAAATGGGGATTCAGTGCCTGTACTCCCTCCTACTTAGGCTGTGATCCCCATGTAGGACAGCGACTGTGTCCGACCTGATTATCTTATATTTACATATAAGATATTTGCAGTATCTTATAGTTACCCCAACACTTAGTACTGTGCCTGATATGTAGTGAGTGCTTAATGAATGTCATGATTATTATTATTATAATTGTTGTTATAATTATTCTTAGTAGGAGTAATAATGGTATTTATTAAGAGCCTACTGAGGACAATGCACTGTACTAAGCCCTTGGGAAAGCATACCAGAAGCACAAGGCAAAGTACCTGTCCACGAGGAGCTAACACTCTAATGGATGAGATGGAGATTCAAAAGAAATAAACTGAATGTAAATACTTTGAATTTTGGTTTTTGTGGGTTGTTTTTATGGCATTTGGTAAGCACTCACTACGTGCCAGGTACGGTACTAAGTTCTGGTTGGATAGGTCTCACAGTCTTAATCCCCCTTTTACAGATGTGGTAACTGAGGAACAGAGAAAGTGAAGTGATTTGCCCAAACTCATCCGGCCTTGACAAATGGCAGAGCTAGGAATCGAATCCAGGTCCTTCTGACTCCCAGGCCTGTGCTCAATCCATTAGGCCATGATAATTCTCTGAATGTTCAAAGGAATATACAAATGACACTATATGTATGTGCCCAGATATTGTGAAAATATTTCATTCTCTCAATAGGTTTGCCACAGCGAGATTTGAGATGGAGTAAGTCCTTTGGAGAAGGGTGTTCTAGAAGATTCTATGCGGGCCCCCAAAGCGGCCTCCAACTTTTGGCTAATACAAAAATGTGTCACCCCATTTCCAGGTAAGTATGGCAAGGTGGTTGGAAAAATGCCCTAGGGAAACTGCGATCCACAAAAGCTCTACCACTTCTAACCAGAATTCCTCCCTGCCTAGATCCATGTGATCTCGTTATTAATTAGGGAACAGCTTATCCTGAGAGGGAACAATATTACTTCCTGCTCTACAACTTGGACACCTTTGCCTGACAAAAAATATATAATGGAAATGACAATGTGGCATACCCTATCTTTGTGGACTTACACTGAGCAAAAACAAGTAACAAGAAACCTCCTACTCTTCTCTACCTTTTGCCAGACTGAGGCTTAATGGAAAGGGATGGAAATAATTCCCTTACCTATCAAGGGTATTTAGTGAGTGCTTCTGTGTGCAGGACACTGTACTAAGAGCTTGGGAGAGTACAATCCCTTGTATGGGAAATATGACGGTTGAGGAAAAAATATGAGGAGAAAATGTCTTTGCATTTTTGTAACTGCTATTTTATTCAACATTTTCCTTGTTACAGTGCATTTCGAATATTTATGGATTAATAGGTCAATTGATCACAGCTGACCAAGTCGAGGAAATTTGAAAAGCGCGATACTTTTAGAGTAAAACGGACTGACATTTTGTCCCAATTGTCTCAAATTCATAATAATAATAATAATGGTATTTATTAAGTGATTACTATGTGCAAATCACTGTTCTAAGCGCTGAGGAGGTTACAAGGTAATTAGGGTGTCCCAAGTAGGGCTGACAGGCTTCATCCCCATTTTACAGGTGGGGTAACTGAGGTCCATAGAAGTGAAGTGACTTGCCCAAAGTCACACAGCTGAGAAGTGGTGGAGTTGGAATTAGAACCCATGACCTCTGACTCCCAAGCCTGGGCTCTTTCCACTGAGCCATGGGGCTTTTTATAGCATTCGTTAAGCTCTCATTTTGTGCCAGGCACTGTACTAAGCACTGGATTAGATACAGGTTAATCAAGTTGAACACCATCCCCGTCCCTCATGAGGCTCACAGCTTTAATCCCCATTTTACAGATGAGGTAACTGAGCCACAGAGAAGTTAAGTGACTTGCCCCAGGTCACACAGCAGACAGGTAGTGAAGCTGGGATTAGAACCCAGATCCTTCTGACTTCCAGGCCTGTGCTCTACCCACTAGGCAATGCTGCTTCTATGTTATATGCTTTTCATATAATTAGAAACTCAGACTAGATTGAGATGCCGTGGTAGGTACATGGATTCCCATTATTACTCCTACACTGAAGCAGGGAGAGAAATACACAAAAGTCCAGGTGCAAGAATGGATTTGTCAGGCAAGGTGATGGGGCTGAGACCAAAGAATCCAGAGGGATTAATAGGAGTAGGTAAATTTTGCGGTCCTTTTCACTAGAGACGTTAAAGGGATTCTGTGGATAATTCTACAGGTAGCAATTCAGCACCAGGAGGTATTTGGAGGGTTTTTTTGAAACAATAAATTCTTAGCTACTCAAATGGTTAGGAAAGGATTCAATGCCAGGGTGGACAGGTAAGCAGATTTTATGCAGAGCCTTCTTGACTGGGTAGTCCTAATTATACAGTTCTAGTAGCACGTTAGCTCATTGTGGGCAGAGAACATGTTTACCTACTTTGTTTGCACTCTCCCAAGTGCTTAGGATGGTAAGCACTCAGTAAATACTATTGATTGATATGAGAACCAATGCAGATTCCAATGTTGACTCCAAAGAGGATTTGATAGAAGGATGGTATTCACACACCCCTTACTTTCAAAATGATTTTACTATTTAAATACCTTAACCTTAATAAAATTTCTCAATTTTTGAGTTTGAGTCCCATTTATTTATTGCTGAAGAAGCCACGAACAAAAAACGAACTAGAATTCATTTAAAAGTTTCAGTGTTTTCTTGCTTCTAGTCAGATGCATGTGCTTGATGATCCTACTGCTACCTAACTTTCCAAAGTCAGACAGACTGAAGAGGTAATAGCAATTCAGTCAGTCAATCAATCAAAAAGTATTTTTTGACGCCACTGCCTGGATCGTCTTTGGCAGAAATGCTCTGGTCACGTTACTCACCTCCTCAAAAATCTCCAGTGGCTACCAATCAACCTACACATCAGGAAAAAACTCCTCACCCTCAGCTTCAAGGCTGTCCATCACCTCGCCTCCTCCTATCTCACCTCCCTTCTCTCCTTCTACAGCCCAGCCCGCACCCTCCACTCCTCTGCCACTAATCTCCTCACTGTGCCTCGTTCTCGCCTTCCCGTTATCGACCCCCAGCCCATGTCATCCACCTGGCCTGGAATGCCCTCCCTCCACACATCTGCCAAACTAGCACTCTTCCTCCCTTCAAAGCCCTACTGAGAGCTCACCTCCTCCAGGAGGCCTTCCCAGACTGAGCCCCCTACTTCCTCTCCCCCTTCTCTCCCTCCCCATCCCCCTGCCTTACTGCCTTCCCCTCCCCACAGCACCTGTATGTATGTGTATATGTTTGTACGTATTTATTACTCTATTTATTTATTTATTTATTTTATTTGTACATATTTATTCTATTTATTTTATTTTGTTAATATGTTTTGTTTTTTTGTCTGTCTCCCCCTTCTAGACTGTGAGCCTGCTGTTGGGTAGGGACCGTCTCTATATGTTGCCAACTTTTACTTCCCAAGCACTTAGTACAGTGCTCTGCACACACTAAGCACTCAATACATATGATTGAATAAATGAATATTTACTCCGTGCTTACTGTGTGCAGAGCATTTAACTAAGTGCTTGAGAAAGACCTGAGTTGGTAGATACATTCCAAGCCCAAAGGACCTGCAAGTGAAAACTAAACCAACACAAACATCAGGGATTCAGGCACAAAATATGTTTATAAGTCCAATATAGCCCTTAATTTAAATGAAACAATTTAATTGTGAAATTCACGATTTCAAATCACTGAAATATTACTATCCCTCTCTGTCATTTGGCAATTGGAAGATTTAGTGACATAGCCTTATTTAAGTGAAGAGGATTTGAAAAATGAGGTGACAAAACCTTGGAAGAAGTAGGTGAGACCTCTATGTGGAATGAACAGAAATGGAGGAATCCTCAAATATTTCTTAAGGAAAGAAATATTTTTTTAGTGAAAGAGACAAGACAGTCTTTCCATTGAGGTAATAGGGGAAGCCATTTTCAATGCTAATAGTGACTCATCTCCTTAATCAGTTGGCAAACTGAAATCATGTGTAATGGATCTTAGATGCTCCTGAATGTAGCTTTAGGTTCAGTGCTGTCAGTTGCAAATTCATTATGGGTGAGGGAATGTGTATAAAAACTTTGGAAAAATGCCTATAAGCCACATGATACATTGTATAATGAATCTTGGCATTATTTAGAATCAATTATTCTTGTAAGGTTTCCTAAGATCATATATAAGTGACAGGTCAGAAAACTGAAGGGCTCTTGCAGAAATATTTTCCAAGTTAAAATTCAATCTGAACCTGTCAAGTCCTCACATCTTAACTGGCAACCAATTTGGTAGTCAAAAGAAAGACACTTCTATGTTCTGTTTCAAATATGTCCAGTTATATTAAAAAACAACAACAAATAACTACTGGAAGACAGTTTCTCAAGGGCAGGAACCATGCCTTGAATGTCTTTTGGAATATCTCTCTGATTACCTTTGAACACCTATGCCCATTTGTTGCTCAATAGAGGATGTTGACAGACTATAATCTAATCAGTTCCTTAAAAGAAACTTTCCAGGCTTAAAGAAAGTGCTATTGGCTTGTGGCTTGTGGCTTCCGTCCCCTTCATTCCACGGAAACTGCCCTCTCAAAGGTCACCAATGACCTCCTGCTTGCCAAATCCAACGGCTCATACTCTGTCCTAATCCTCCTCGACCTCTCAGCTGCCTTTGACACTGTGGACCACCCCCTTCTCCTCCACACGTTATCTGACCTTGGCTTCACAGACTCCGTCCTCTCCTGGTTCTCCTCTTATCTCTCCGGTCGTTCTTTCTCAGTCTCTTTTGCAGGCTCCTCCTCCCCCTCCCATCCTCTTACGGTGGGGGTTCCCCAAGGTTCAGTGCTTGGTCCCCTTCTGTTCTCAATATACACTCACTCCCTTGGTGACCTCATTCGCTCCCACGGCTTCAACTATCATCTCTACGCTGATGACACCCAGATCTACATCTCTGCCCCTGCTCTCTCCCCCTCCCTCCAGGCTCGCATCTCCTCCTGCCTTCAGGACATCTCCATCCGGATGTCCGCCCGCCACCTAAAGCTCAACATGTCGAAGACTGAGCTCCTTGTCTTCCCTCCCAAACCTTGTCCTCTCCCAGACTTTCCCATCTCTGTTGACGGCACTACCATCCTTCCCGTCCCACAAGCCCGCAACCTTGGTGTCATCCTCGACTCCGCTCTCTCATTCACCCCTCACATCCAAGCCGTCACCAAAACCTGCCGGTCTCAGCTCCGCAACATTGCCAAGATCCGCCCTTTCCTCTCCATCCAAACTGCTACCCTGCTCATTCAAGCTCTCATCCTATCCCGTCTGGACTACTGCACTAGCCTTCTCTCGGATCTCCCATCCTCGTGTCTCTCTCCACTTCAATCCATACTTCATGCTGCTGCCCGGATTATCTTTGTCCAGAAACGCTCTGGACATATTACTCCCCTCCTCAAAAACCTCCAATGGCTACCGATCAATCTGCGCATCAGGCAGAAACTCCTCACCCTGGGCTTCAAGGCTGTCCATCACCTCGCCCCCTCCTACCTCACCTCCCTTCTCTCCTTCTACTGCCCAGCCCGCACCCTCCGCTCCTCCACCACTAATCTCCTCACTGTACCTCGCTGTCGCCTGTCCCGCCATCGACCCCCGACCCACGTCATCCCCCGGGCCTGGAATGCCCTCCCTCTGCCCATCCGCCAAGCTAGCTCTCTTCCTCCCTTCAAGGCCCTGCTGAGAGCTCACCTCCTCCAGGAGGCCTTCCCAAACTGAGCCCCTTCTTTCCTCTCCCCCTCGTCCCCCTCTCCATCCCCCCATCTTACCTCCTTCCCTTCCCCACAGCACCTGTATATATGTATATATGGTTGTACATATTTATTACTCTATTTATTTATTTATTTATTTATTTTACTTGTACATTTCTATCCTACTTATTTTATTTTGTTGGTATGTTTGGTTCTGTTCTCTGTCTCCCCCTTTTAGACTGTGAGCCCACTGTTGGGTAGGGACTGTCTCTATGTGATGCCAATTTGTACTTCCCAAGCGCTTAGTACAGTGCTCTGCACATAGTAAGCGCTCAATAAATACGATTGATTGATTGATTGATTGTGGGGCCAAACAAAAGTAGAACAGTCATAATGACACTTACGGCTAATGTTCTGTAATAAATCTGCCACCCCTCTTTTGTGAAATACAGCTGAATCGTCTTCCTTTTTCGTATTTGATAAGAGCTTACTATGTGCCAGACAATGTACTAAGCACTGGGCAGATACAAGCTCATCAAACTGAGCACAGTTCAGGTGGGATTCATAATCTTTTTCCCTGTTTCACAGATGAGGTAAATGAGGCACAGATAAATTAAATGATTTGTTCAATGTCACACAGCAGACAAGTGGAGGAGCTGGAATTAGAACCCAGCTCCTTCTGACTCCCAGCCCATGCTCTTTCCACTAGGCAACACTGCTTCCTTGAAGGAGAAAGGCAAATGAGCATTGATTTAGAAACCAAAATCAGGCAACCTGATTTTCCGAATTTGATCAGAATTGGTAATAGAAGTAGAGAAACGATCTTAGATCAATGTCAAGAAAAACATAGTATATAAATTTCTACATTTGTACCTCTTTATGTATTCGTTAAGCACTTATCATGCATCAAACACTGTACTAAGCACTGGGGTAGATACAAGGTAATCAGGTAAGACACAGCCCCTGTCCCACATGGCGCTCTCAGTCTAAGCATTGAATTCTCATTTTACAGTTGAGGAAACTGAGGCAGAGAAGTTAAGTGACTCACCCAAGGTCGCACAGCAGAAAGTGGAAGAGATGGGATTAGAAGCCAATTTCTCAGCTCCTATCAATCGATCAATCAATCAATCAATCGCATTTATTGAGCACTTACTATGTGCAGAGCACTGTACTAAGCGCTTGGGAAGTACAAATTGGCAACATATAGAGACAGTCCCTACCCAACAGAGGGCTCACAGTCTAAAAGGGGGAGACAGAGAACAAAACCAAACATACTAACAAAATAAAATAAATAGAATAGATATGTACAAGTAAAATAAATAAATAAATAAATAGAGTAATAAATATGTACAAACATATATACATAAATACAGGTGCTGTGGGGAAGGGAAGGAGGTAAGATGGGGGGATGGAGAGGGGGACGAGGGGGAGAGGAAGGAAGGGGCTCAGTCTGGGAAGGCCTCCTGGAGGAGGTGAGCTCTCAGTAGGACCTTGAAGGGAGGAAGAGAGCTAGCTTGGCGGATGGGCAGAGGGAGGGCATTCCAGGCCCGGGGGATGACGTGGGTCGGGGGTAGATGGCGGGACAGGTGAGAACGAGGTACGGTGAGGAGATTAGCGGCAGAGGAGAGGAGGGTGCGGGCTGGGCTGTAGAAGGAGAGAAGGGAGGTGAGGTAGGAGGGGGCGAGGTGATGGAGAGCCTTGAAGCCCAGGGTGAGGAGTTTCTGCCTGATGCACAGATTGTTTGGTAGCCACTGGAGATTTTTGAGGAGTGGAGTAATATGCCCAGAGCGTTTCTGGACAAAGATAATCCGGGCAGCAGCATGAAGTATGGATTGAAGTGGAGAGAGATACGAGGATGGGAGATCAGAGAGAAGGCTGATGCAGTAGTCCAGGCTGGATAGGATGAGAGCTTGACTGAGCAGGGTAGCGGTATGGATGGAAAGGAAAGGGCGGATCTTGGCAATGTTGTGGAGCTGAGACCGGCAGGTTTTGGTCACGGCTGGGATGTGAGGGATGAATAAGAGAGCAGAGTCGAGGATGACACCAAGGTTGCGGGCTTGTGAGACGGGAAGGATGGTAGTGCCGTCAACAGAGATGGGAAAGTCAGGCAGAGGGCAAGGTTTGGGAGGGAAGACAAGGAGTTCAGTCTTCGACATGTTGAGCTTTAGGTGGCGGGCGGACATCCAGATGGAGATGTCCTGAAGGCAGGAGGAGATGCGAGCCTGGAGAGACGGGGAGAGAGCAGGGGCAGAGATGTAGATCTGGGTGTCATCAGCGTAGAGATGATAGCTGAAGCCGTGGGAGCGAATGAGGTCACCAAGGGAGTGCGTGTAGATCGAGAACAGAAGGGGACCAAGCACTGAACCTTGGGGAACCCCCACAGTGAGAGAATGGGAGGGGGAGGAGGAGCCTGCAAAAGAGACTGAGAAAGAACGACCGGAGAGGTAAGAGGAGAACGAGGAGAGGACGGAGTCTGTGAAGCCAAGGTCAGATAGCGTGTTGAGGAGAAGGGGGTGGTCCACAGTGTCAAAGGCAGCTGAGAGGTCGAGGAGGATTAGGACAGAGTAGGAGCCGTTGGATTTGGCAAGCCGGAGGTCATTGGTGACCTTTGAAAGGGCAGTTTCCGTGGAATGTAGGGGACGGAAGCCAGACTGGAGGGGGTCGAGGAGAGAGTTGTTGTCGAGGAATTCTAGGCAGCGCGTGTAGACAACTCGTTCAAGGAGTTTGGAAAGGAATGGTAGGAGGGATATGGGGCAATAACTAGAAGGTGAGGTGGGGTCAACAGAGGGTTTTTTTAGGATGGAAGAGACATGGGCATGTTTGAAGGCAGAGGGGAAGGAACCAGTGGAGAGTGAGCGGTTGAAGATGGAAGTTAAGGAGGGGAGAAGGGATGGAGCGAGAGATTTCATGAGATGAGAGGGAATGGGGTCAGAAGCAGAGGTGGCCGGAGTAGCACTTGAGAGGAGGGAGGAGAGCTCCTCTGCAGATACTGCAGGGAAGGATGGGAGAGTGGCAGAGAGTGTTGAGAGCCGGGGGGTTGGAGAAGGAGGGGAAGTGACTTTGGGGAGGTCGGACCTGATGGATTTAATTTTGTTAATGAAGTAGGAGGCCAGATCGTTGGGGGTGAGGGAAGGAGGAGGGGGAAGAACCGGGGGCCTGAGAAGGGAGTTGAATGTACGGAAGAGCTGGTGGGGGTGATGGGCACGGGTGTCAATAAGGAAGGAGAAATAGTTTTGTTTGGCAGAAGAGAGGGCTGAGTTAAGGCAGGAAAGGATAAACTTGAAGTGAACGAGGTTGGCATGGTGTTTAGACTTTCGCCAGCAGCGTTCAGAAGCTCGAGCATAAGAGCGAAGGAGGCGGACAGTGGCAGTGATCCAGGGCTGTGGTTTAGTGGTACGAGAGCAGCGAAGGGAAAGGGGAGCGAGTGAGTCTAGCTGACTAGAAAGGGTAGAGTTGAGAGCAGTAATCTGATCATCAAGACTGGGTAGAGAGGAGAGGGCGGCGAAGCCAGTTGTCCTTCCACTAAGTCATAATGCTTCTCTATTTTATAGTGAAAAGCTAATTTCTAGGGGGTTGCTTGTTTCTAGAATAAGCAGGGACAGAGACACTAGATTGTAAGCTTGTAAAGGTCCGGGAAGGTAACTACCAACTCTCTTGTATTACACTCTCTCAAGTGCTCAATAGTAAATGCTTAAAAATTATTGAATCATTGAATTAGACATTTTATCATTGTTTTATTTATGGAATTTGTTAAGCGCTCACTATCTGCCAGGCACTATACTAAGCGCTGGAGTAGATACAAGCTAATCAGATTGAACACAATCCATGTCCTACGTGGAGCTTAGAGTCTTAATTTACATTTTACAGATGAGGTAACTGTGACAGAGAAGTTAAGTGATTTATCCAAGGTCATACAGCAGTCAGATGGCAGAGTCAGAATTAGAACCCAGGCCCTCTGTATGCACTACCCATCTCGAATGAATATAATTGAGGTTTTGTCACTTCTTTTTATTTTTCCTTGGGGCATTCCTCCTTTTTCACCTTTCTAGAATCTCAATTTCTATTTCGATTAATGAATGGAATTTATTGAATGCTTACTGTGAGCACGGCACTGTATTAAGCGCTTGGGAGAGTACAGCATAACAATATAATATGTTTCCACTGGGTGGCAATCTTCTGCTGTGTGACCTTGGGCAAGTCACTAAACTTTTTTGTGCCTGTTACTTCATCTGTAAAATAGGCATTAAAACTGTGAGCCCAACGTGGGACAACCTGATTACCCTGCATCTACCCCAGCACTTAAAACAGAGCTTGGTATATAGTAAGCGCTTAACAATTGCCATAATTATTATTATTACCTTTAGATTTGTTCCAACAGATCGCAGCTTCTGAATGGCTGAGGACAATTACACAGTTGTGAGGGAGTTCATTCTTATGGGATTCACCGAGTCCCTGATGCTGAAGAGAATACTTTTTGTCCTATTTCTCGACATTAATCTCACCACATTAATGGGGAATCTGGGGATGATGGGATTAGTCAGAGTGGAATCCCAACTCCACACCCCAATGTACTTCTTCCTCCATAACGTATCCTGTGTGGATGCCTGCTACTCCTTGACCATTGCCCCCAAGATGCTGGTGAAGTTCTTAGTGAAAAGAAAAGCATTTCACTCAGTGGATGTGCTACCCAGTTTTGCTTCTTCATCATTTTCACCACAATGGATATCCTGCTCCTGGCCGTCATGGCTTATGACCATTACATCACCATCTGCAACCCTCTGCTTTACCCAGCGGTGGTGTCGAAGAAGACATGCTTCCTACCGGTGGTGGGTTCCTTTTTAGGAGGGAGCCTGAGCTCTCTGATTCACACCAGCTTTATCTTCCAGCTATCCTTCTACCACTCCAACATCATCCACCATTACTTCTGTGATATCCCTCCTCTATTAGCCCTCTCCTGCTCTGACACCGAGTCATCGAAATCCTGATTTTTGCCCTAGGGAGTTTGGAATTGGTAGTCTCGCTTTTGACCATCTTCTTCTCTTACTTGCTCAGTCTTGTGACCATCCTGAGGATCCACTCGTCCGAGGGCAGACGTAAAGCCTTGTCCACCTGAACCTCCCACCTGACAGCCATCATTCTATTGTACAGGATGCTGATCTTCATGTACTTGCTCCCCAGCTCCAACTTAGTGCTGGATCGGGAATCGGTGGTGTCTGTGATCCCCATGTTGAGCCCTCTGATCTATAGCCCGAGGAACCGGGAGGTAAAAAATGCCCTGAGAAGAATCCAGGAGCAAAAACTGGTGTCTTGGTCTAGGTGCTGATATGACTCATCTGTGATGTTCCGATGATGAGTATAGGGAATGTCTTCTAGACATTTTTCATTCTGTAATCTGAGACTTCCTCTGGAAAAGACCCCAAGATACAACCAGAGGCACCATGCTAATGGCGATGGTTGGGGAAAACAGGATGCTTTGCAAAATAACAACCGAGGGGTTAACTTGTTCATTGATTCAACGTTATTGATGATACTGATGTTCTCTGAGATACTGATCACAAGTAGGTGTGAGATAGAAAACCTCGACCGTTTTAGAATGCCTTATTGTTCCTCTAAACTCACTTTCTTTCATTTGCAAGGACATTAGAAACATTGCCTTTACTCTCTTACTCATGGTATCATTGATTTAATTGGCGAAAGCCTAATCTTTTTTGTAATGCTGTGTTAACACTCAGTGTGGGCAGGAGTGAGCAGACAGAGGCTTTGATGAGGCAGTTTAAAAGGAAGCAGCTACAGTACGCCAACCCTACTGTTAATAACTGGAAACAATATCATTGTGAAAGTTCTCAACTAGCCAAGGTAATAATAGACTATGAGTCAGCACACAGCAGAATCAATTTGGAGAGTTGGCCCAGTATTATGGAATGATTATTAGCCTGAAGAAAACCAAGGCTATGCATCACTGTACACACAGGAAACTTAATAATAAGAATAATAATTATAGCATTTGTTAAATGCTTACTATGTGCCAGGCACTGTTCTAAGTGCTGGGATATATATAAGCAAATCAGGTTGGACACAGTTCCCCTGTACGACGTGGGGCTCACAGTCTCCATCCCCATTTTACAGATGAGGTAACTGAGGCACAGGGAAGTTAAGTGACTTGCCCAAGGGCATACAGCAGACAAGTGGCAGAGCCAGGATTAGTACCCATGATCTTCTGACTCCCAGACCTTTGCTTTATCCACTTCATCAGGCTGCTTCCCTACACAAAACGTGGTTTAGTAGAAAGAGAACTGAACACGTGGGTTCTAGAGTCTACAGTGTAAGCTCATTGTGGGTGGGGAATGTGTATGTTTATTGCTATATTGTACTCTCCCAAGCGCTTAGTAGATTGCTTTGTACACAGTAAATGCTCAATAAATACAATTGAATTAATGAATGAATGGAACGTGTCAACCAACTCTGTTATATTGTACTCTTCCAAGCACTTAGTACGGTGCTCAGCACACAGTAAGAGCTCAGTAATTATACTTGATTGATTAATTCTCATCCTAACTCTGCCACTTGCCTGCTATGTGTAGTTGGACAAGTCACTTTACTTCTGAGTCTCAGTTCCCTCATCTGTAAAGTGGGGATAAAATACCTGTTATCATTTCTTCTTTGCTGTGAACCCCATGTAATAATAATAATAATAATAATGCCATTTGTTAAGTGCTTACTATATGCCAGGCATTGTACTAAGCACTGGGTTGGATACAAACAAATTGGGTTGGACACAGTCCCCTGTCCCACGTGGGGTTCACAATCTCAATCTTCATTAGAGAAGCAATGTGGCTCAGTGGAAGTAGCACGGGATTTGGAGTCAGAGGTCATGGGTTCAAATCCCGGCTACACCAATTGCCAGCTGTGTGACTTTGGGCAAGTCACTTAACTTCTCTGTGCCTCAGCTACCTCATCTGTAAAATGGGGATTAAAAGTGTGAGCCCCCATGCGACAACCTGATCACCTTGTAACCTCCCCAGTGCTTAGAACAGTGCTTTGAAAATAGTGGGTGCTTAGTAAATGCTGTCATTATTGTTATGTTACAGATGATGTTACTGAGACACAGAGAAGTTAAGTGACTTGCCCATGGTCACACAGCTGAAAACTGGCGGAGGCAGGATTAGAACCCATGACCTTCTGCATCCCAGGTCTGTGCTCTATCCACTACACCATGCTGTGTCTGCAATGATTACGTTGTATTTGTCCTAGTTCTAAACACGGTGCTTGGTGCATGGAGAGAGACTAATAAATACCATTAAAAAATAAAACCAACCAAAGATGACCTCAATGACCAAAAAAGAGCAGAACAAGTAAAACTGTACCAAACATCCTGGGTAGGAAATGGTGTAGTCCTGTGCTAAGATGTTGGTCAGCATCTTAGGCACGATAGTGGTGGAATAGCAGAGATCCACAAAGAGCAGATGACTGAGGAAAAAGTACATGGGTGTATGAAGTTGGGAGATTGATCATATCTTGATCAGAGCAATTGTACCCAGATGCCACACCACCGTGATCCCAAAAATGACTAAGAATTCCAGGGAGAGGAAGAGCTACAGTTCACGGTGATCTGAGAATCCAAGGAGGATGAATTCAATCACCATAGTGCAATTTTCCTTCTCCATTTTCCTGGTGCACTTGAAAGTGGGTGAACCAAGTCACTGGTTCATTCTTCAGGGATGGATGACCAAAGAATAGCTTCTTATCCTTTCCTAGGAAGAGAACATGAAAATGATATTTGACATATTGCCCTTGAGGCACAGAATAATAATGATGATATTTGTTAAGCGCTTGCTATGTGCTGGGCACTTTATAAATAGTGGAGTGGATACAAAGAAATCGAGTTGGACAGAATTCCTGTCCCAGGTGAGGCTCACAGTCTCAATCCCCATTTTCCCAATGAGGAACGAAGGCACAGAGAAGTGAAGTGACTTACCTAAGGTCCCATAGCAGACAAGTGGCTGAGCCAGGATTACAACCCATTCGTTCATTCATTCAACCATATTTACTGAGCGCTTACTGTGTGCACAGCACTGTACTAAGCGCTTGGGAAGTACAAGGTGGCAACATATAGTGACGGTTCCTACCCAACAACGGGCTCACAGTCTAGAAAGGGGAGACAGACAACAAAACAAAACATGTGGACAGGTGTCAAGTCGTCAGAAAAAATAGAATTAAAGCTAAATGCATATCACTAACAAAATAGAATAGTAATCTATGACCTTCTGACTTCCAGGCTTCCATTCTATCCACTACGCCATGCTGCTTCTTATCATCAGAATATGATTATCAGGGGTTTTGATGCACTAAGCAGAAGCAAGAAACCCATGGTTTTGAAGGCACCTGAAACTAATAGAAAAGAAAACTAGAGGAGGTGAAGTTTCAAGGAAGAAACTTCTCCCATCCTTTCCCAGTAAATAGATATTTGTTCCCTTAACAAATGGGGAAATTAAACCCAACAATACAGAAGATTTCAGGATGTGTCAACCAAACTGAGAAATAAGAGGTAAGTATTTCCGGAAACCTGTCTTCTGAGAAATCTCATCAGATGTATGTTTTCCTCAATCCTGAGTATTTTCCCAAGGGCTTGATCCCAGAGACAAAAATCTCTTAAGGATTACTCTAATGACTAAAATTTTTGAAAGCCCCTTCTACTTTCAACTTCACCGGTAGAATTTTTAGGCAGATACAAGGTGCTTTTCAGAGACCCACTTAAAATGGAGAGGACAATATGCAACCTTGGGTAAGTCACTTAACTTCTGTATGGCTCTCTTACCGCAACTGGAACATGGGGATTAAATGCTCCTCCCTCTAACATAGACTGTGAGCCCCGTGGGCTCAGTGTCTCTTTCCAATGTGATAAACTTGCATTTACCCCGGCACTTATAACAGTTCCTGACACATAGTAAGCACTTAACAAATGCCATAAAAAAGCATTCAGGCCTACTGGAAATGCTGGGTGAGGTGACACTGCAATTTGGTACCTACTTTTGGTCAGTCATTAATTGTCTTTAACATTTGCCTTTGAGGCACTGTAGTTTAACAGTGGACTCTGAATAAAACAGTTCAGAAGAAAATGTGGTACCTGACTCCTTTGTCAATATGGAGGCTTTCTTTACAGTCATCAGATTTTGTGCCCGGCTTAGGAGTACTGGGCTAAGTAACACTACCATGGTAGTACAATCATTCATCCTACCCCAACTGGATTACTGCATCAGACTCCTTTCTGACCCCCCAACCTCCTGCCTCTACCCACTCCACTGCCCGGATTAACTTTCTACAGAAAAGTTCAGGGCATGTCACTCCCCCTCCTCAAAGATCTCCAGTGGTTCCCTATCAACCTCCATATTCAACAAAACTCCTCACTATTGGCTTCAAAGTTCTCCATCACTTTGCCCCTTCTTACCTCACCTCCCTTCTCTCCTTCTACATCTCAGCCCCCACACTCCACTCCTCTGGTGCTAACCTTTTCACTTTTTCTTGATCTCACCTGTCTTGCCACAAGCCCCTGGCCCATGTCATACCTCTGCACCCTCCATCCTCAAATCCACCAAACAATAATTCTTCCTCCCTTCTAAACCCTAATAAAGGTATACCTCCTCCAAGAGGCCTTCCCAGACTAAGCCCCCTTTTCCTCAGCTTCCCCTCCCTTCCATGCCACCTTGACTCACTGTCTTTGGTCTTCCCCCTCTCCCTGACCCACAGCACATATATATATTCTATTAATTCATATTTTATATTCTATTTATATTGTTGCCTCTTTAGTTGTTTTGATGTCTTTCTCTTCCTCCCCACCCTTCCAGCCCCAGACTGTAAGCCTGTTGTGGGCAAGGATTGTCTCTCTTTATTGCTGTATAGTACTTTCCAAGAGATTAATACAGTGCTGTACACACATTAAGCCCTCAATTAATACGATTGAACAACTAGAAGCAAATCAGGTTTTACACAGTCTTTGTCCCACGTGGGGTTCACAGTATAAACCACCATTTTATAGATGAGGTAACTGAGGCACAGAGAAGTTAAGTGGCTTGTCCAAGGTCACAAGTGGACACATTGTAGATACCGATTAGAACCCAGGTCCTTCTGACTCCTAGGCCCTTGCTCTATCCACTAGACCTCACGGCTTCTCCACGGAGACAGTGCCAACTACATACACACCCCACTTTATCGCCCCACTACCAGGAGGAAGAAGGAGCCAGGGTGAGACCAAGCACAAGAAGGAGGAGATACCCAGTGGTCCCAGGTTCAAAGATTCCACTCCATCTACCTGGAGACAAGAATTAAAGGGTTGCCTTATCCTGGGAATGTCACATTCATTCCCAATGCTTGAAACATTAAAATCTGAATGGAAAGCATTCAGTCAGTTCTCTATGCAGGTATTTTCGTGTTTCATGTTGGGGCCCTGGAGACTGGATCCTGGAAATAACCAACATTATTGATCACAGTGGGACACCCCAGAGCACAACAAGCCTGCTCTCTTGTGGCATTTGGCCAAATTCAGTTTTAGACACTGATTTGAAGATATACCACAGATAGCATGATTAGCATTAGGATTTACTGCACCTCACTCACAGTAGCGTGTTCATATTTTACATTCTTTCCCAGAGTCCTGGATCTACCAAAAATCTTACTGAAATAACTCAAAGCCGTGACTCCAAGTGCTAAAAAAAAAAGCTTCCCATCATTTTTTCTGTCGCCTTGGACTGCCTTCAAAGACGGGCTGACAATGAATGAAGCTAAAGTTAATATTGAAGGTAATGAAGTGGTTCTGGTGCTCGCCTTCTATGTGACCCAGGGAAAGTCACTGCAATTATTTGTGCCTCCGTTTCTGGTATAAAAAAATCAGTTATAGTAATTATCGGGGCTGTGTGATTTTTCTCTTGGGCCTTCTTTGCCATTTTCTTTTTTTTTAGTGGCATTTGTTAAGCACTTACTATTTTCCAAGGACTGGACTAAATGCTGGAGTATGTACAAGGTAATTGTGTTGGACAGACCCCCTGTCCCAAATAGGGCTAAAAGTCTTAATTCCCATATTCTGGATGAGGTTGTTCAGTGATATACAGCAGACTTGTGGCAGAGCTGGGATTAGAACCCAGGTCCTCTGACTCCCAGGTCCATTCTCTTTCCACTAGGCCATGCTGGCTGTTCAGGGGAGAAGGAGACCAGCATGATTTTCAGCCTAATTCTTTCTGTCCTTTCCTTCAATTCTTCTTCCTCTCTCTATTACCCTTTCCTTTCAGTCTACTTCTTGTGAGGATCCTAGGCAGCATGAGTTTCCTCAAACTTGCACACCCTCCGTTTAGTCCGGTGATGCATGGTTCTGCATTCTGCTACTAGGGAGAGTGGTGACTCTTGGCATTCAATCTTCAATGGGAAAATTTAGCACGTTCTCAGGATACAGACAACCTTCCTCTCTTCCCTTTCACTACTTCCCTGATCAAGATTTTCACTTTCAGTCCCATTCTCCAAGTTTTCTGTAGAGCTCCAATTTGGATTCTGGCCAGACTTCTTTTCTCCATTCTTCATTCATTCAATCATATTTATTGAGCGCTTACTGTGTGCAGAGCACTGTACTAAGCGCTTTGGAAGTACAAGTTGGCAACATATAGAGATGGTCCCTACCCAAAAACAGGCTCACAGTCTAGAAGAGGGGGGCAGACAACAAAACAAAATATGTAGACAGGTGTCAAAACCATCAGAAAAAATAGAATTACAGCTATATGCACATCATTAACAAAATAAATAGAGTAGTAAATATGTACCAGTAAAATAAATAGAGTAATAAATCTGTACAAATATATACAAGTGTTGTGGGAAGGGGAAGGGGGTAGGTCTGGGGGATGGGGACGAGGAGAGGACAAAGTGGGTTCAGTCTGGGAAGGCCTCCTGGAGATGAGCTGTCAGTAGGGCTTTGAAGGGAGGAAGAGAGCTAGTTTGGCGGATGTGTGGAGGGAGGGTATTCCAGGCCAGGGGGAGGACGTGGGCCAGGGGTCGATGGCAGGACAGGTGAGAACGAGGCCCAGTGAGGAGATTAGCGGCAGAGGAGTGGAGGGTGTGGGCTGGGCTGTAAAGGGAGAAAAGGGAGGTGAAGTAGGAAGGGGAGAGGTGATGGAGAGTCTTGAAGCCAAGAGTGAAGAGGTCTGTATGTTCTGGGTAGAGAAGCGGTCTTAAATCTGCTCTGTATTCAGGTTATTGCAGCCAAAATCCTCCAATATTAGAAATCAGCGTTAATAGAGTATGAGGTTTTTCTAGATGATATCATGCATATTAGTGACTACTTTGTTGGGGAAAAAACTCCAAAACAGGGACAAGAGGAACATCTGAATCTCCTCACTGCTGTTGCTAATAATTGTGGTATTTCTTAGGCACTTACCATGTGCCAGGCACTATACTAAGTGCTGGGGTAGATACAAGCAAACTGGGTTGGACACAGTTCCTGTCCCATTTGAGGCTCATAGTCTCAGTCCTAATTTTACAGATGTGGTAACTGAGCCACAGAAAAGTGAAGCGATTTATCCAAGGTCACACAGCAGACAAGTGGCAGAGCTGGGATTAGAACCCAGGTCCCTCTGACTCCCAGGCTGTTGCTCTATCCACTAGGTCATGTTGCTTTGGGGTTTTTTAATGGCATTTATTAAGTACATTCCACACATTCCACACATCCCTCCATTCCACGGAAACTGCCCTCTCAAAGGTCACCAATGACCTCCTGCTTGCCAAATCCAACGGCTCATACTCTAGCCTAATCCTCCACGACCTCTCAGCTGCCTTCGACACTGTGGACCACCCCCTTCTCCTTAACATGCTATCCAACCTTGGATTCACAGACTCCGTCCTCTCCTGGTTCTCCTCTTATCTCTCCGGTCGTTCATTCACAGTCTGTTTTGCAGGCTCCTCCTCCCCTTCCCATCCCCTTACTGTAGCAGTTCCTCAAGGTTCAGTTCTGGGTCCCCTTCTGTTCTCGATTTACACTCACTCCCTTGGTGACCTCATTCACTCCCACAGCTTCAACTATCATCTGTACACTGATGACACCCAAATCTCAATCTCTGGCCCTGCTTTCTCTCCCTCCCTCCAGGCTCGCATCTCCTCCTGCCTTCAGGACATCTCCATCTGGATGTCTGCCCGCCACCTAAAACTCAACATGTCCAAGACTGAACTCCTTGTCTTCCCTCCCAAACCCTGCCCTCTCCATCACTGTTGACGGCACTACCATCCTTCCCGTCTCACAAGCCCACAACCTTGGTGTCATCCTGGACTCCGTTCTCTCGTTCACCCCTCACATCCAAGCCGTCACCATAACCTGCCGGTCTCACCTCCGCAACATTGCCAAGATCTGCCCTTTCCTCTCCATCAAAACCTACCCTGCTCGTTCAAGCTCTCATCCTATCCCATCTGGATTACTGTATCAGCCTCCTCTCCGATCTCCTATCCTCCTGTCTTTCCCCACTTCAATCCATACTTCATGCCGCTGCCAGGATTGTCTTTGTCCATAAACGCTCTGGGCATGTTACTCCCCTCCTCAAAAATCTCCAGTGGCTACCAATCAACCCACGCATCAGGCAGAAACTCCTCACCCTCGGCTTCAAGGCTGTCCATCACTTTGCCCCCTCCTACCTCACCTCCCTTCTCTCCTTCTACAGCCCAACCCGCACTCTCCGCTCCTCTGCCTCTCATCTCCTCACCGTACCTCGTTCTCACCTTTCCCGCCGTCGACCCCCGGCCC
This sequence comes from Tachyglossus aculeatus, assembly GCF_015852505.1. NCBI lineage: Eukaryota > Metazoa > Chordata > Mammalia > Monotremata > Tachyglossidae > Tachyglossus > Tachyglossus aculeatus. The sequence continues at coordinate 1,641,854 of NW_024045100.1, read as the reverse complement.
ACGTTATCCCCCTGGCCTGGAATGCCCTCCCTCCCCTCATCCGCCAAGCTAACTCTCTTCCTCCCTTCAAGGCCTTACTGAGAGCTCACCTCCTCCAGGAGACCTTCCCAGACAGAGCTCCCTTCTTCCTCTCCCCCTCCTCCCCGTCTCCATCCCCCCCGCCTTACCTCCTTCCCTTCCCCACAGCACCTGTATATATGTATATAAGTTTGTACGTATTTATTACTCCATTTATTTATTTATTTTACTTGTACATATTTAGTCTACTTATTTTATTTTGTTAATATGTTTTGTTTCGTTCCCTGTCTCCCCATTCTAGACTGTTAGCCCACTGTTGGGTAGGGACCGTCTCTACATGTTGCCAACTTGTACTTCCCAAGCGCTTAGTACAATGCTCTGCACACAGTAAACGTTCAATAAATACGATTGAATGAATGAATGAATGAAGTACTTACTATATTACAGGCACCGTACTAAGAACTGGGGTAGATACAAGCGACAGGTTGGATGCAGTCCATGTCCCACATGGGGCTCAGAGTATTGGCTCAGCTTTTATTTTGTAGTCTGGTCTTATGTGGAAAGCCAGGGATAAGGGTGAAGATAGCTTGTTCCATACTCAATACCTATTGCTAGGTCCTCCCTTTGCCATGGAGTTATCTTCTCCTTCCCCATTTGAGAATACTGTCTTCAACAGTGGCCATAAGAAGCTTGAGAAAACCAATCCAATGGCTGTTCTCCATGACAACCACTCTATTACTTAGCGTGTACTACCTAATTTCCCTAACTCTTCCCTCTATATTCCTAATCTTCCCTTCCATATCGCATTTCAGATTTCACAACTTCCTCTAGCAAGGAATCCCACATACTAACCAACTGCCGAATGAGGCAGTTTTCCTTATGTTTAATTTTAATCAGCCAGTGGTATTTATTGAGCACTCATTGTGTACACAGTACTGTACTTACTACTTGGGGGAGTACAGTACAACAGAGTTGGAAGACATGTTCCCTGTCGGCAATGAGCTAATATGTACCATCTTCAAGCTTTGAGCCTACCAGTCCTGTTGTTGCTGTGGGATTTAATGAGCACATTTCTGTTTACCAAGTTTAGACCTTTTATACCAACCAAACCATAGCCACAAATTCATGTGAATAAAACTGTGCCTTTGAAGGACATCCCTACAGACACGTGCAGATGTTTAGTAATTTTTTTTCAGAGAAAGCAGCATGTTTCAAAATTCAGTGAGCTAAAGAGCATCCTTTATCTAGCAAGCAACATAAAAGGATCGATCTCCAGTGATGTCACAGAGTTGAACAATGTCCCTGAATTTTGCTTCAGTAATGCAAAGATAGACATAGAAGTGTAAACCTGACTCCTTTGAGCAAATGAAAGTACAAGTACCCCAAATCTTCCACCTTCCACCCTCACTTAGACTCCCTCCTCAATACTAGATGGGCCATGCAATCAAGCAATCAATCCATCATTTATTGAGCACTCACTAGTAATGATGACATTTGTAGACTGTGAGCCCGTTGTTGGGTAGGGACCATCTCTATTTGTTGTCAACTTGTGCTTCCCAAGCGCTTAGTACAGTACTCTGTACACAGTAAGCACTCAATAAATACGACTGAATGAATGAATGAATGAATGAATGAATGTTAAATGCTTACTATGTAAGAAGCACTGTTTTAAGTTCTGGGGTAGAAACAAGCTACTCAGATGGGACACGGTCCGTGTCCCACGTGAGGGTCACAGTCTTAATCCCCATTTCACAGCTGAGGTAACTGAGGCAGAAAGAAGTTAAGTGACTTGCCCAAGGTCATACAGCAAACGAGTGGCAGAGCCAAGATTAGAACCCACATCTTTCTGATTCCCAGGCCAGTGCTCTCATCCACTAAGCCACTCTACTAAGCACTTGGGAGAGTACAATGCAACAGAATTGGTAGACACATTTCCTGCCTACAACGAGCTGACAGTCTAGAGGGGGAGACAGGGCTTGAAGTGCATTTCACAATGTGCAGCATCTCTGACCATTTTCATGTTCACTCCCCCAGTGGGAAAACATCGGTCAGAAAAGAAATAATGGGAGTAGCACTACACAAAATATCAGCACTATAATAAAGCACTTTGGAGTCTCACGGCTGCTGTTCATCCATCATTCCCAACGAAAGATTCTGTCATCATCAAAGAAGATTGCAAACAATGAAGTTGAGAAAAAACTTCCAGGTACCGGCATATAAGCAATACTTATTGCATCATGTCTTCACTGGGCGGGGCTCAAGGAGAATGAAAGAGTCTTTAGTTTTTGGATGGAGTTTTCTCTGTTCCTCTAAGTGATTTGGGTTTGCAATTTGATCTATTAGTTTTGTGCGGCTTCTGCTTTTCAATCATCACTATAAGCTGGGGACTGTGGCAGAGTGTACTTTCAATAAAATGATTAGAGTGCAAAAGGTCTAAGTCATCTGTCAGATGTTTACCCATGTTTATTTAAATATATCTCAAAGTGGATACCCCTCAACCTCACACAGTATCCTGTCTATTGCAGAACCATCCTTGCCATCAAGAAATCATTTCTATCTTCCTGAGCACTCTCTTAGGTTAATTGAAGTCTATTTCCATTTCATCAGTACTCTATGATCATGGAGAAGTAATAATTAGCATGTTCCCCATAAAAGCCTTTCATACATAAATAAATACGTAAATCACCCTGCAATCTGTTTTCCCTTTAGGATAAATAATTCCAATGTATTTTTTATTTTATTGGTACTTGCTAAGTGCTTACTATATGCCAGCCAGAGTGTGGCTCAATGGAAAGAGCACAGGCTTGGGAGTCAGAGATCATGGGTTCAAATCCCGGCTCTGCCAATTGTCAGCTGTGTGACTTTGGGCAAGTCACTTTACTTCTCTGTGTCTCAGTTCCTTCATCTGTAAAATGGGGATGAAGACTGTGAGCCCCACGTGGGACAATCTGATCACCTTGTATGCTCCCCAGCCCTTAGAACAGTGCTTTGCACATAGTAAGTTCTTAACAAATGCCATTATTATTATTAAGCTCTGGAGTAATTACAAGCTAATTAATTTGGACACAGTCCAGGTACTAAATAGTGCTTACAGTCTTCATTCCCATTTTACAGATAAGGTGACTGAGGCACAGAGCAGTTAAGTGACTGGTCCAAGGTTGCACGGTAATCAAGTGGCAGAGCCACTTAGAACCCAGGTCCTCTGAATTCCAGGCCCATGTGCTTGCACGTAATCCATGATACTTCTTAAAGGCTTTATTTGCTCTGTCCTTCCTACTTTTCATCGATTTTCTCTGGATCTTCTCTACCTTCTCCATGTCCTATTTAAAGATCGGTGACCAAGACAAAATACACGCAGGTTTCACCAATGCAGAGTATTGAAAAAAGATGCCTTTTCAGCTCTTGTATTCCCTGCTTCTAATTTAGCCTAGTCACATGCTGGGAAATGTTTCTTAATATATGCTAGCAGCATGACTTAATGTAAAGCACACGAGCCGAGGAGTCAGAGGATAATGGGTTCAAATCCTGGCTCTGCCATATGTCTACTGTGTGACTTTTGGCAAGGCACTAAACTTCTCTGGCCCTCAGTTACCTCATCTTTAAAATGGGGATTAATAGTGTGTGCCCTATGTGGCACACGGACTGTGTCCATGCTGACTACCTTGTATTTAGCCCTGTGCTTAGAACAGTGCTTGCCACATAGGAAGTGCTTATTAAGTACCATAATTATAATTATCATTATTATTATAATTAAATGTGTTCATCCATTACATTATCCAATGTAGTGCTTGTATCTAAGCAATGAATAATATTTCTTGGGAAACAAAATTTGGACAGAAAATCCAAAGAAAGCAAATGAGTTATCAATTTTAAAAAAATTCCCTGAGAACGTCTTGGACCAAATCACAGGTTTAATTCATTCAATCATTTATATTGAGCGCTCACTGTTTGCAAAGCACTGTACTAAGTGCTTGGGAAATAAAAGTCAGCAACTTATATAAATGGTCCCTAACCAACAACGGGCTCACAGTCTAGAAGAGGGAGACAGACAACAAAACAAAACATGTAGACAAGTGTCAAAATCATCAGAATAAATAGAATTATACCTATATGCACATAATTAAAAAATAGAGTATTAAATATGTACAAGTAAAATAAATAGAGTAATAAATCTGTAGAAATATATAAAAGTGCTGTGGGGAGGGGAAGGAGATAGAGCAGAGGGGAATGATGGGAGGAGGAGAGGAAAAAGGGGACTCAGTCTGGGAAGGCCTCCTGGAGGAGGTGAGCTCTCAGTAGGGCTTTCAAGGGAGGAAGAGAGCTAGCTTGGCGGATGTGTGGAGGGAGGGCATTCTAGGCCAGGGGAAGGACGTGGGCCGGGGTTCGACGGCGGGGCAGGCGAGAACGAGACACAGTGAGGAGGTTAGCAGCAGAGGAGCAGAGAGTGCGGGCTGGGCTGTAGAAGGAGGGAAGGGAGGTGAGGCAGGAAGGAGCGAGGTGATGGAGAGCCTTAAAGCTGAGAGTGAGGAGTTTTTGCTTGATTCGTAGATTGACAGGCACCCACTGGAGATTTTTTAAGAGGGGAGTAACATGCCCAGAGCATTTCTGCATAAAGATAACCCGGGCAGCAGAATGAAATATAAACTGAAGTGGGGAGAGACAGGAGAATGGGAGATCAGAGATGAGGTTGATGCTATAATCCAGTCGGAATAAGATGAGAGATTGAACCAGCAAGGTAGCGGCTTGGATGGAGAGAACAGGGAGGATCTTGGCGATGTTGTGGAGGTGAGACCGGCAGGTTTCGGTGACGGATTTGATATGTGAGGTGAATAAAAGAGCGGAGTCGAGGATGACACCAAGGTTGCGGGCTTGTGAGACGGGAAGGATGGTAGTGCCATCAACAGTGATGGGAAAGTCAGGGGAGAGGGAGGGTTTGGGAGGGAAGACAAGGAGTTCAGTCTTGGACATGCTGAGTTTTAGGTGACAGGCAGACATCCAGATGGAGATGTCCTGAAGACAGGAGGAGATGCGAGCCTGGAGGGAGGAGGAGAGAGCAGAGGCAGAGATGTAGATTTGGATGTCATCAGCGTAGAGATGATAGTGGAAGCCGTGGGAGCAAATGAGGTCACCAGGGGAGTGAGTGCAGATCGAGAACAGAAGGGGACCAAGAACTGAACCTTGGGGAACCCCCACAGTAAGGGGATGGGAGGGGAAGGAGGAGCCCGCAAAGGAGACTGAGAATGAACGGCCGGAGAGATAAGAGGAGAACCAGGAGAGGACAGAGTATGTCAAGCCAAGGTTGGATAGTGTGTTAAGGAGAAGGGGGCTGTCCACAGTGTCGAAGGCAGCTGAGAGGTCGACGAGGCTTAGGATAGCGTAGGTGATGATGGATTTGGCAAGAAGGAGGTCATCGGTGACCTTTGAGAGGGCAGTTCTGGTGGAGTGTAGGGGACGGAAGCCAGATTGGAGGGGTTCAAGGAGGTCATTGGAGTTGAGGAATTCGAGGCAGCGGGTGTAGACGACTCATTCTAGGAATTTGGAAAGGAATAGTAGGAGAGAGACAGGGTGATAACTAGAAGGGGAGGTGGGTTTTTATTAGGATGGGGGACACGTGGGCATGTTTGAAGGCAGAGGGGAAGGAATCACTGGAGACTGAGCGGATGAAGATGGAAGTTAAGGTGGGAAGGAGGGAAGGGGCGAGAGATTTCATAAGACGAGAGGGAATGGGGTCAGAAGCACAGGTGGCTGGAGTAGCACTTGAGAGGAGGGAGGAGAATTTATCTGAAGATACTGCTGGGAAGGATGGGAGAGTAGTGGAGAGGGTTGAGAGCGGGGGCTTGGAGAAGTTGGAGGAGTGATTTTGGCGACCTCAGACCTGATGGAGTTAATTTTACTAATGAAGTAGGAGGCCAGATCATTGTGGGTGAAGGATGGAGGAGGGGGAGGAACAGGGGGCCTGAGAAGGGAGTTAAATGTACGGAAGAGCTGACGGTGATGATGGGCACGGTGTCAATAAGGGAGGAGAAATAGTTTAGAGGAGAGGGAAGAGTTAAGGCAGATTTGGTTGTGGGGGCGGTATCCCACCCTCACTTCCGAGTTCCGCCTGCTGGCTCAGGTGGTCACGAGATAGCTTTTGACCTTGAGATGGCCGGTACCCAAGGGTCACCTCGGGACATAGCGGAACTCGGAAGTGAGGGTGGGATACCGCCCCCCACGACCAAATCTGCTAGATTGACAGCCCAAGCTGGGAATACAGAAGGTGTCCCTCGCCCCAGTGCCAATCAAATTAGGTATGGAGGCGGGGGGAGGGCAGAGATTGGATAGACTGAGGCCGGAAGCTGGAATGGCCTAGGGGCATCATCATCATCATCAATCGTATTTATTGAGCGCTTACTGTGTGCAGAGCACTGTACTAAGCGCTTGGGAAGTACAAATTGGCAACATATAGAGACAGTCCCTACCCAACAGTGGGCTCACAGTCTAAAGGGGGAGAGACGAGATGGTCCCTACCCGACAGTGGGCATTCATTCATTCATATTTATTGAGCGCTTACTGTGTGCAGGGCACGGTAATAAGCGCTTGGGAGCACCAAATAGAAACGGGCTCACACCACCCCCGGACGCCAGGGGGCTAGGGACACTCACACACACACACAGACACACACACACACACACACACACACACACACACACACACACACGCACACCACCCCGGCCCCGCCCCTCCCGGCGACTCCCCTAGAGGGGGAAACTCGGAGAAGGTCTCCACGCACATGGCCTTGCCGGGACAGGCAATAAATACCTGTCGACTCTGACCTTCAGGGTCAGAACACCAGGACACACAGCAGCAGCAGCCGCTGTAGCAGCAGCAGCAGCCCACGTGTCTCTCCCTTCCCAGAAGGCCAGATGCCCACTCTACAACCAAAACCAACACACTGAGGCAAGGGCCACAGGATGGGTGAGTGTCTCGTGGGTGGGACCCAGGTACCCCGCTGCTGATGGGAATTATGAGTGGATTCCTCCCATGTAGGGAGAGCACATTGTGAGAGCTAGCCGCCCACCACGTGCGCGGGTAATGTAATAAATTCTTCCCATGTGAGAAAGTAAGTGGATTCTTCCTGAGTGGAAAGTGCACACGGGTGAGAGCTAGCCACCTCACCCACGCGTGATTAACAGATTATTGTGTTCCTCCCGTGTAGGGAAGCTCTAATATTGCTAATTGATTAAATTCCTCCTGAAAGGGAAGTTCAATTCATTGCGCCTAAACAATTACATAAATTCAATTCACCTCACGGAATAAATTTTATATAAACTCAGGCTTTCCATCCCCGGCCTCTCACTCGCCTCGCCGATCACTGAACGAACCCATCCCCGGACGACGGGTGACATAAATGGCGACGAGGGTGGGATCGGCTATAGGCGACAGAGCCGAGAGGGCTTTTTGAATTCCTCGCGGATCAGGGATGGAAAACCCCAAGATGGGACAACCACTGGGTGGAGGAGCACTGGGAGGACCCAGCCAATCTGGTGAGGGAATTTTGTGGTTGGCGGGAGGCTACCCAAATCAGGAAAAGGAAAGGAAAGACCGCCCTCCTTGGTCTCCTAGCAACGGCGCTGCAGGCCGCCGGCCAGGACCGCCGGCGGTGGCGGCTGGAGAGGGCCGCCCTAGAGGCAAAACTAAAGGAAAGTGAGACGAAATGCCTCCTACTGCAGACAGCGGCCGAGGTAAAAATGCAGCAGGCGATACTTTTAGAGCAGAAATTGGCACCCCGGGTGGCTAAGGAGTTAGAAGCACAGAGGAAACTTCCCGTAACTGAGCAGGAGATCAAGCGGGTCATGTACTCGGAGCTGGGTGGGAAGAATCCCTCTGGGGTGGAGAAGCGGGGTCCCGATCCTCTACCACAACTGGAACTAGCCTCTTCCCCTTGGGATTGGGAGGTGCCCCCGCAGAACCCTGAGGGGCAGCCCAAGCCCCTCTATCCTATTATCAAGGAAAAGCGGAATCCTGAGGGAAAGGTCACCACCCAAACTACTCACTTCACAGCCAGTGAACTCAGGCAGCTCTCTAAGGAGTTTTCCCGGGACCCCGGGGAGCCGGTGATACGCTGGTTGGCCAGGGTATGGAAGGGAGCGGCAGCCCAGCTGGACCTCAGCCCAAATGAAAGCAGCCGCCTCGATTTGGGCCCAGGGGTGGATGTGACCCACACTCACACTCAAGGTCGTACCCTCTGGACCCTCTCGGTACATTGGGCTCGGACAGTCCCCCGGAGTGAACAGGGAAAGGCCGGAACCCTCCGCTGGACCGACCCAGCTACATTAAACCAGCATCTTCTGGTGCTCGGAATTGAACAACTCCTGGATGAGAGGGAGAAAACTCAGGAACCAAGCCCCTGGTCCCTCCCCACCCAAGAGGGCCTACTTCGTGCAATAGTTATGGGTGCACCCCCAGGGCCGGAGCGTGGGCTGGCCCACCGTTTGAGGGATAGGGCCACTGGGGTACAAACCTGGAGCACTTTGGCCAATGTGGTCAACAGTGACTGGGCCCTATTCCAGTCCCCTAAGGTGCCAATTACCCGGTGTGTAGAAGCCATGATTAGGAAAGGCCCGGGGTTCAGGAGGGCAAAGCCGGTTCCAACGAATAGTAAAAGGGATACCCACCGACCCCCACAGCGGGTCGGCTCAGGAAGGTTGGGCCCAGGAGAACCGGGTGATCATAAGGAGGGAGTTAAGGGAGCAGGGATTTCCTATGGATGAGCTGGATGGGCTGCCCACACATATCCTGAAGCTGCTCACTCAGGAAGGTAGACCAACGGCCCCAACCACCACGGAGCGGGGAAATTAAAAGGGGAATCCGGCAGGCCCGGCCATTGGACGGTGGCCGCGGCCCTGTCGCAACCTGGGTGCCCCCCACCACCACCACCCCGCATATGACCGTCCTAGTAAATGATCGTCGGAAAGTCTCCTTACCGGTAGACACCAGGGCCCGGAGTCTATGATGAGGAAGGATGCTTGGCAAGGAGGCCAACCATCAATTACAGGAAATAATTCCATAATTGGGGTTACTGGGAAACGGGGGACCCTTTGCTTCACCCGAGCACCCAGCTACTCAAGAAATTTGCAAGCTAAAGCATGGGGGTAGGAAACTTAACCACTTTGCCTTCAGGGCGAGAGCTATCAGATTGGGAGATCAAACGGGAATTCCTTTGAGGGAAGGCACCTCCCTCTAGCAAATGGTTGCCTCCCTCTTAGTGAATGGCTGCCTTCCTCAATCTAAGGCACCTCTCCCTAGAAACTACAATGGCGGTAATTAGGAATGAATTGGGAGTGAATTTCCCATGTTCTCCCAGCCTAGGAACAACTGGAGGGGTGGTGATTAATCATTATATCTGAAATCCTACTGCCTTAAATTTCACTAACTTAGTAAACAGTAAAAGCAAATCAAATACAAAAGTCATCTTGATATATTTGAAATGATAAATGAATCATACATCTCTGCCCCTGCCTTCTCCCCCTCTCTCCAGGCTCGCATCTCCTCCTGCCTTCAGGACATCTCCATCTGGATGTCTGCCCGCCACCTTAAGCTCAACATGTCGAAGACTGAACTCCGTGTCTTCCCTCCCAAACCTTGCCCTCTCCCTGACTTACCCATCTCTGTTGATGGCACTACCATCCTTCCCGTCTCACAAGCCCGCAACCTTGGTGTCATCCTCGACTCCGCCCTCTCATTCACCCCTCACATCCAAGTCGTCACCAAAACCTGCCGGTCTCAGCTCCGCAACATTGCCAAGATCCGCCCTTTCCTCTCCATCCATACCGCTACCCTATTCATTCAAGATCTCATCCTATCCCGTCTGGACTACTGCATCAGCCTCCTCTCTGATCTCCCATCCTCGTGTCTCTCCCCACTTCAATCCATACTTCATGCTGCTGCCCGGATTATGTTGTCCAGAAACGCTCTGGGCATATTACTCCCCTCCTCAAAAATCTCCAGTGGCTACCAATCAATGTGCGCATCAGACAGAAACTCCTCACCCTGGGCTTCAAGGCTCTCCATCACCTCGCCCCCTCCTACCTCACCTCCTTTCTCTCCTTCTACAGCCCACCCCGCACCCTCTGCTCCTCTGCTGCTACTCTCCTCACCGTACCTCGTTCTCGCCTGTCCCGCCATCGGCCCCCGGCCCACGTCATCCCCCGGGCCTGGAATGCCCTCCCTCCACCCATCCGCCAAGCTAGCTCTCTTCCTCCCTTCAAGGCCCTACTGAGAGCTCACCTCCTCCAGGATGCCTTCCCAGACTGAGCCCCTTCCTTCCTCTCCCCCTCGTCCCCCTCTCCATCCCCCCATTTTACCTCCTTCCCTTCCCCACAGCACCTGTATATATGTATATATGTTTGTACATATTTATTACTCTATTTATTTATTCATTTATTTTACTTGTACATATCTATTCTATTTATTTTATTTTGTTAGTATGTTTGGTTTTGTCTCCCCATTTTAGACTGTGAGCCCACTGTTGGGTAGGGGCTGTCTCTATATGTTGCCTATTTGTACTTCCCAAGCGCTTAGTACAGTGCTCTGCACGCAGTAAGTGCTCAATAAATACGATTGATGATGATAAATGAATCTGACTGGGCAAATCTGTGCAGCTAATCCCAATCAGGGCTGCCCACTAACTTTGGTAGAGGCTTGGAGATCCTCCAAGACCTAGACCCTTCTCTTTTGCAGACATCACGCCTGGGAGAGGGGGAATGATGACATCATTCTGTGAAACTGCTTGGCCTTGCTAGTCACTTAACGTGTCAAATATTAGAACACGTAGAGTCCAGATTTAATTGCTGCATATTACAAATTATATGTATTAGAACTGGGGTTTGTTCATCTTTGCTTGTTAAATTGGTTCAGATGGTCTTTAATATAAAATCTCCATTTTTCAGGGTTGACAATGCAAGTTCTTCATGCTGTCTCTGCTATAGCCTAGCTAATGGGCAAAAAGCAGTTGTATGTTATTCGGTATCATACATATGTACAGATCTGGATGTCTACTTTGTCTTTGAGATTGTTTCCTTTTAAGGGACTGGAAAGGTTTAGTCATCATATCCCAAGGATTTGGAAAGTAACAGAAGAATAATTGGAAAATTTGTTAAAATTGTTAGTAGTTTTTAAGAATGAGTTAAGAATAATTGTTTAATATTATTAGGAAAAAGCTATCATTTCAAACTTTATCAATCGTATCGGGCTATATGATGCTCCTGGGTACTTCTGCCTCACAATTCTATGGTCAGGATTGCCTGACTTCCAGACAGGCTCAGCAAAGGAATCGTCACTGAACTGCCTCCCAGAGAGCCTGTCTTCAGTCTTAGCCATGGTGTGACAACATCAGGGAAGGGAACCTATTTCTACCAGGCGACCTGTTCCTGTTTCAACATGACCGGTGCTTCTCACCCCCTCATTCCAGTGACTCTGAACAATTGGACACGATGATCTCTGGCAGTGTACCATGCAGCTAAGGAGGAGTCCACACCACCAGAGGAATTTTGTACTGGTTCTATGGGCTCTTTAGACTTGAGGAGGGAAGCTCACTATTCCAGGGGTTGCTGCTACTTTTGCTCCTGGCGGTGGGCTTAGTGGGAGGATGGTGGTTACTAAGTTGCTGTTGCTTGGCCCTTTTCACACAGGTGTGACAAACACAGTCGCCCCCAGCTCTTGCCTCTTTGTGCTATCTTAAGACCGCTGTGCTAGTAAGGGAAGGGGTTGTTATCTGTCCCAATGCTACACTGCTCTATCTGTGGGTAGCAGCCACTTCAACCATCCCTGGCCCCTTTCCTCAGTGCAGTGCCTCAAAACCATGGTGGGCCACCCACCACCTTCCATACCTCCATACCTCCTATTTGCACACCTTGAGGGTGGGGCGCTGCCTTCTGTTGCCCCTGGCCATGGGATAGGAAACGTCCTCTGCCCCAACCCATGGATCTGCTTCTCTGGTTCCCGTGGCAAGCCAGGGAGGTTATCAGCCCATGCAGTCAGGGGAGGGACAGCGCTGGAAGGCACGGCTGCCAGTGCAACCCCATCACTATGCGACCTGGAGGGGATGCAGGAAGAGGTGGGGTCAGGTGGGCACGGTTGGCGAGGGCCAAGGGGTGGTATGTCCCAAGGTGACCCTTGGGTACCAGCCATCTCAAGGTCAAAAGCTATCTCATTACCACCTGAGCCAGCAGGCGGAACTTGGAAGTGAGGGTGGGATACTGCCCCCCACGACCAAATCTGCTGGATTGACAGCCCAAGCTGGGAATACAGAAGGTGTCCCTGGCCCCAGTGCCAATCAAATTAGGTATGGAGGAGGGGGAGGGCAGAGATTGGATAGACTGAGGCCGGAAGCTGGAATGGCCTAGAGGCACAGGCAATAAATGCCTGTCACCTCTGACCATCGGGGTCAGAACACCAGGACACGCTGCAGCAGCAGCCACTGCAGCAGCAGCAGCAGCCCACGTGTCTCTCCCTTCCCAGAAGGCCAGATGCCCACTCTACAACCAAAACCAACACACTGAGGCAAGGGCCACAGGATGGGTGAGTGTCTCGTGGGTGGGACCCAGGTACCCCGCTGCTGATGGGAATTATGAGTGGATTCCTCCCATGTAGGGAGAGCACATTGTGAGAGCTAGCTGCCCACCATGTGCGCGGGTAATGTAGTGAATTCTTCCCATGTGGGAAAGTAAGTGGATTCTTCCTGAGTGGGAAGTGCACATGGGTGAGAGCTAGCCGCCTCACCCACGCACGATTAACGTATGATTGTGTTCCTCCCGTGTAGGGACGCTCTAATATTGCTAATTGATTATATTCCTCCTGAAAGGGAAGTTCAATTCATTGCACCTAAGCAATTACATAAATTCAATTCACCTCGCAGAATAAATTTTATATAAACTCAGGCTTTGCATCCCCGGCCTCTCTCTTGCCTCGCCGATCACTGAACGAACCCATCCCCGGACGACGGGTGACAACCCCCCCTTCTCTGTTTATACCCCCTTCTCTGTTTATACCCAACTTCTTTGTTTATACCCCCTCTTCTCTGTTTATACGCCCCCTTCTCTGTCGGGTCTGCACCCCCCTTCTCTATCTGGTCTGCACCTCCCCATCTCTGTCTACACCTCACTTCTCTGTTTGGTTGCACCACTTTTCTGCATCTGGTCTGCACCCCCTTCTCCGTCTGGCTCTGCCGCCCCCCCTTCTCGGTCTGCTTCTGCTGCCCCCCTTCTCCGTCTGCTTCTACAGCCGCCTTTTCTGTCTACAACCCCATTCACTGTGTGCTCTGCACTCCCTCTCCTTCTCCGTCTGGTCTTCACCCTCCTTTTCCATCTGGTCTGCACCGCCCTTCTCTGTTTACACCCCCCTGTTCTGTCTGGTCTGCATCACCCTTCTCTGTTTGGTTGCACCACCCTTCTTCATCTGGTTTGCCCCCCCCCCTTCTCGGTCTGGGTCTGCCCCCACCCCACTTCTCGGTCTGGGTCTGCACCCCCCTTTCTCGGTCTGGGTCTGCACGCCCCCCTTCTCGGTCTGGGTCTGCACCCCCCCCCCCGCCTTCTCGGTCTGGGTCTGCACTCTCCCTTATCCGTCTGGTGAACACCCCCCTTCTTTATCTACGCCCCCTTCTCCATCTGGTCTGCATCCCCCTTCTCCATCTGGTGTACACTTCCGTCTCTGTTTACAACCACATTCACTGGCTGGTCTGCCCCCCGCCCCTTCTCTGTCTGGCTGTCTGGCCGTCTAGCCTGCAGCCCCCTTCGCAGTCTGGTCTGCACCCCCCTTCTCGGTCTGGCTTGCACCCCGCTTCTCTGTCTGGCCTGCACCCCCGCTTCTCCGTCTGGTTCTGAACGCCCCCTTCCTATGTCTGGTTCGGCACGCCCACACTTACGTCTGGTCAGCACCCCCCCCTTTATGTCTAGTCTGCCCCCCCTTCTCTGTCTGCACCCCCTTCTCTGTCTGCATCCCCCTTCTCTGTCTGGTCTGCACCTCCGTTCTCCGTCTGATCTGCACCCCCTTCTCTGTCTGGGTCTGCACACACCCTTCTCCATCTGGGTCTGCACCCCCCTTCTCCGTCTGGGTCTGCACCCCCCCTTCTCCATCTGGGTCTAGCCCCCCCGCCTTCTCCGTCTGGCCTGCAGCCCCTCCTTCTCCGTCTGGGCTGCGCCTCCCCTTCCCGAGCTGGTCTTCGCCCCACTTCGCTGTCTGGTTCTGCAGCCCCCTTTTCTGTCTACAGCCCCATTCACAGTCTGGTCGGCACCCCCCCTTCTCCGTCTGGTCTGAACCCACCCTTCTCCGTCTGGTCTGCACCCCCCTTCTCTGTCTGGTCTGCATCCCCATTCTCCGTCTGGTCTGCACCCCCCCTTCTCCATCTGGTCTGCACCCCCCTTCTCTGTCTGGTCTGCACCTCCCTTCTCCGTCTGGGTCTGCACCCCCCTTCTCCGTCTGGGTCTGCACCCCCCACTTCTCCTTCTGGGTCTAGACCCCCCCTTCTCCTTCTGGCCTGCAGCCCCCCCCTTCTCCGTCTGGCCTGCAGCCCCCCATCCTTCTCCGTCTGGCCTGCACCCCCACTTCTCCATCTGGTGTACATCCCCCTTCTCTGTCTGAACCCCCCTTCTCTGTCTGGTCTAAACCCCCCTTCTGTATATGCACCCCCCTTCTCTGTCTGGTCTACACCCCCCTTCTCCGGTCTGCACCCCCCTTCTCTGGTTCTGCAGCCCCCTTCTCTTTCTACAACCCCATTCACAGTCTGGTCTGCGCTCCCCCCTTCTCCATCTCGTCTGCACCCTCCTTCTCTATCTACACCCCCCTCTCTACCTGGTTGCACCACCCTTCTGCATCTGGTCGGCACCCCCTTCTCTGTCTGGTTCTGCAGCCCCACTTCTCTGTCTGGTTCTGCAGTCCCCTTTTCTGTCTACAACCCCATTCACTGTGTGCTCTGCACCCCCCCCCCCCCCCGTCTGTTCTGCACCCTCCTTCTCTGTCTGGTCTGCACCCCTCCTTCTTTGTTTACACCCTCCCTTCTCGGTCTGGGTCTGCAGCCCAACCTTTTCTGTCTGGGTCTGCACCCCCCTTCTCTCTCTGGTTCTGCAGCCCCCCTACTCTGTCTACAACCCCATTCACTGTATGCTCTGCACCCCCCACCCCCTTCTCCGTCTGGTTTGCACCCTCCTTCTCTGTCTGGTCTGCATCCCCCTTCTCTGTCTGGTTGCACCACCCTTCTGCATTTGGTCTGTAGCCCCGTTCTCTGTCTGGATCTGCAGCCCCCTTAATAATGATAATGATGGCATTTGTTAAGTGCTTACTATGTGCAAAGCACTGTTCTAAGCATTGGGGAGGATACAAAGTGATCAGGTTGTACCATGTGGGGGGTCACAGTCTTCATCCCCATTTTACAGATGAGATAACTGAGGCACAGAGAAGTTAAGTGAGTTGCTCAAGGTCACACAGCTGACAACTGGCAGAGATGGGATTTGAACCCATGACCTCTGACTCCCCAGCCCATGCTCTTTCCATTGAGCCACGCTGCTTCTCGGTCTGGGTCTGCACCTCCCCCCCTTCGTGGTCTGGGTCTGCACCCCCCTTCTCAGTCTGGGTCTTCACCCCCCTCTTCTCGGTCTGGGTCTGCACCACTCTCCCTTTATCCGTCTGGTGTACACCCCCCTTCTCTGTCTACTCCCCCTTCTCCATCTAGCGTACACCCCCCGTCTCTGTTTACAAACACATTCACTGGCCGGTCTGCACCGACCCCCCTTCTTCCTCTGGCCTGCACCCCTCTTCTTAATCTGGCCTGCACCCCCCTTCTCGGTCTGGCCTGCACCCCCCCTTCTCGGGCTGTCCTGCACCCCCCCTTCTCCTTCTGGCCTGCACCCTCCCCTCCTATGTCTGGTTCAGCACCCCCCCCCCCTTATGTCTGGTCTACACCCCCCCTTCGCTGTCTGCACTCCCCTTCTCTGTCTGGTTCTGCAGCCCCCTTCTCTGTCTACAACCCCATTCAGTCTGGTATGCCCCCCCTTCTCCGTCTGGTCTGCACCCCCCTTCTCCGTCTGGGTCTAGACCCCCCCCTTCTCTGTCTGGGTCTAGACCCCCCTTCTCCGTCTGGGTCTAGCCCCTCCCTTCTCCGTCTGGGTCTAAGCCCCCCCTTCTCCATCTGGCCTGCACCACACCCTCCGATGTCTGGTTTGGCACCCCCACTTCCTATGTCTGGTTCTGCACACCCCCTTCCTATATCTGGTTCGGCACCCCCCCTCATGTCTGGTCTGCACCCCCTCTTATTTCTGGTCCGCACCTCCCTTCTGTCTGCACCCCCCCTTCTCTGTCTACAACCCCATTCAGTCTGGTCTGCACCTCCCCTTCTCCGAGTGGTCTGCACCCCCCTTCTCTGTCTGGGTCTAGACCCCCCCATTCTCCATCTGGGTCTAGGCCTCCCCTTCTCCGTCTGGGTCTAGCCCCCCCCTTTCTCCGTCTGAGTCTGCACCCCTCCTTCTCCGTCTGGTCTGCACCCCCCCTTCTCCATCTGGCCTGCACCCCCTCTTCTTCGTCAGGTGTACAGCACCCCTCCGTCTGGTCTGCACTTCTTCTCTGTTTATACCTCCCCTTCTTTGTTTATACCCCCTCTAATCTGTCTGGTCTGCACGCCCTCTTCTCTGTCTGGTGTGCACCCCCCTTCACTGTCTGGTATGCACCCCCCCTTCTCCATCTGGGACTAGACCCCCCCTTCTCCGTCTGGGTCTGCACCCCCAATTCTCCATCTGAGTCTGCATTCCCCCCTTCTCTGTCTGGGTCTGCACCCCCCTTCTCTGGCCTGCACCCCACCTTCTCCGTCTGGTGTACACCCTCCTTCTCTGTTTGCACCTCCTTCTCCGGTTGGTCTGCACCACCCTTCTCTGTTTATACCCCCCCTTCTCTGTTTATACCCCCCTTCTCTGTCTGGTCTGCACCCCCCCTTCTCTGTCTGGTCTGCACCCCCCTTCTCTGTCTGGTCTGCACCCCCCTTCTCTGTCTGGTCTGCACCCCCCTTCTCTATCAGATCTGCACTCCCCCTTATCTGTTTACACCCCCTTCTCTGTCTGGTTACACCTCCTTTCTGCATCTGGTCTGCACCCCTTTCTTGGTCTGGTTCTGCCTCCCCCCTTCTCAGTCTGGTTCTGCCACCCCCCTTCTCCGTCTGGTCTGCACCCCCCTTCTCCGTTTGGGTCTAGGCCCCCCCCCCTTCCCCGTCTGGGTCTGCACCCACCCTTCCCCGTCTGGGTCTGCACCCCCCCCTTCTCCGTCTGGGTCCCTCCCCAGTTCTTTGTACAGAGCCCTGCATACACTAAGTGCTCAATAGAAACCATGATGGGTTTCTCCTGCAGGTCCTTTCTGGCTCACTAAACTCTGAGAGCAGGTGACAGGAACTCCCTCTTGCTGCCAACACCAGTAGCTCACCAGTGTTTGTGCTTCTGTTGTCTCAGAAGAGTTGTGAGTCCTGGAAGTGGGGGTTAATAGGAGGGGGAAGAAAAGGAGGAGGAGTAGGGGAAGTAGCGGCAGCAGTATTTTTTTTAATGGTATTTGTTAAGTGCTTGCTATGTGCAAGGCGCTATATGAAGCACTGGGGTAGATACAAGCTGGTGAGGTTGGACCCAATCCCTGTCCAACATGTCCACCTTAATCCCCATTTTACAGATGAGGGGACTGAGGCACTGAGAAGTGAAGTGACTTGCCCAAAGTAACACAACAGACCAGTGCATGCCAAGAATGATACTAAGCGGTAGGGTAGAGACAAGGTAATCATGTCGGACACAGTCCCTGTCCCTCATAGGGCTCCCAGTCTTATCCTCCATTTTTAAAGAGGAGGGTTAGAACTCATTCTCTTATTTCCCACTGAGACACTGGTTCATAACTAACAAGTTCACCAAAACCGCATCATTGGTGGACTTGGCAATTATGAACAAGTGTTTCAGTGGGAATGATGCCATGTCCACCTGTGTGGTCATTCATTCGTTCATTCAGTCATATTTATTGAGCGCTTACTGTGTGCAGAGCACTGTACTGAACACTTGGGAAAGTACAATACAGGAAAAAAGAGAGACAATCCTTGCCCACAACGAGCTCACATTATAGAGTGGGGGACACAGATATCAATACAAGTAAACAGATATAATTTAATATTTATATACAATTATAGATCTGTGCGTAAGTGTTTTTGGGTGGGGAGATGGGTGAAGAGCAAAGGGTGTCAGGGTTCGCGGAAGGGAGTGGGAGATGAGGAAAAGTGGGGCTTAGTCTGGGAAGGCCTTTTGGAGGAGATGTGCCTTCATTAAGGCTTTGAAGCAGGGGAGAGTATTTGTCTGGTGGATTTGAGGAGGCAGTGTGTTCCAGGCCAGAGGGAGGACGTGCGCCAGGGGTCAGCAGTGTGACACGTGAGATCGAAGCACAGTGAGAAGTAGAGAAATGAGGTGGTGTAGGGGAGGGTACGTTGAAGGAGAGCTTTCACACCAATGCTGAGGAGTTTTTGTTTGATACAGAGGTGGTTATGCAGACACTGGAGATTTTTGAGTATGGGCGGATCACATGCCCTGAACATTTCTGTAGAATGATAATCCAGGCAGCAGAACCATGTATGGACTGGAGTGGGGAGAGGCAGGAGGTTGGGATGTCAGAGAGGAGGCTGATGCAGTAATTCAGGAGGGATAAAATGAGTGATTGTACTAATGTGGCGGCGGTTTGGATGGAGAGGGAAGGGCAAATTTTGCTCCTCTGCTGCTAACTTCCTCACTGTACCTCGTTCTCGCCTGTCCCGCCGTCGACCCCCAGCCCACGTCCTCCCCCTGGCCTGGAATGCCCCCCCTCCACACATCTGCCAAGTTGGCTCTCTTCCTCCCATCAAAGTGCTACCGAGAGCTCACCTCCTCCAAGAGGTCTTCCCAGACTGAGCCCCCTTTTTCCTCTCCTTCTCCCCTTTCCTCCCGCCCTACCTCCTTCTCCTCCCCACAGCACCTGTATATATGTTTGTATAGATTTATTACTCTATTTATTTTACTTGTACATATTTACTATTCTATTTATATTGTTAATGATGTGCATTTAACTTTAATTCTATTTGTTCTGATGACTTGACACCTGTCTACATGTTTTGTTTTGTTGTCTGTCTCCCCCTTCTAGACTGTGAGCTCGTTGTTGTGTGTCTCTATTTGTTGCCAACTTGTACTTTCCAAGCGCTTAGTACAGTGCTCTGCACAAAGTAAGCGCTCAATAAATACGATTGAATGAATGAAAAGCGGCATACCCTACTTGCAAGTGCAGGGCCTTGGGAGTTGGAGGGCGTGGGTTCTAATCCCGGCTCTGCCACTTGTCTGCTGTGTGACCTTGGGCAAGGCTCTTTGTCTCTTGGTGCCTCAGTTACCTCATCTGTAAACTGGGGATTAAGACTGTAAACCCCACGTGGGACAACCTGATTACCTTGTATCCTCCCCAGTGCTTAGAACACTGCTTGGCACATAGGAAGTGGTTAGTAAATGCCATCATTATTATTATTATTATTATTATTATTATTATTATTATTTCTATTAAGGAGCCTGGGGCGGGGGGGGGGGGGAGAGGGGGAGATGATTAAAATGGAGAAGGCTTTTTGGCTGAGTTTCGATCTTAATGTTTGAAGTGGGGGATAATGTTGGTCTGGCATATGTGGAGGAAGGGAGAGGTAGTTCCAGGCCAGGGGAACTACTTGAAGAAGAAGTCGGAGGCCAGATAGATGAGATGGAGGCCCAGGGAGTAAAGCCGGCCCTGGACTAGCAGTGTGCCACAAGGTGGCGATCGAGAGGAGCGGCCTCCCCAGAGAAATGATTGGGAGAAAAGCAGCGCCGCTTAGTGGATAGAGACCGGGCCTGCGGGCCAGAAGGACCTGGCTTCCAATCCAAACCTTCTCACTTATCTGCTGAGTGACCTTGGGCAAGTTACTTCACTTCTCTGAGCCTCAGTTACCTCATCTATAAAATAATAATAATAATGATTGTGGTACTTGTTAAGCACTTACTCTGTGCCAAACCCTGTTCTAAGCGCTGGAGTAGCTACAAGGTAATCAGGTCATACACATTCCCTGTCCTACATGGGGCTCACAGTCCTAATCCCCATTTTATGGATGAAGTGACTGAGGCTCAGAGAAGTGAGTAAGTGTACAGTAAGCGCTCAATAAATAGGATTGAATGAGTGAATGAATGAATATTATGTCAGGAAGAGAACAGAGTGTCTCTCGGTGTCTCTATGCTATTTTACTCTGAGAAGCAGAGTGTACAGACTCCTGCCTGAAATCAGGTCAACAGGGGTATGAGCTGGGAGGACAGAAGGCAGCTATTGTACTAGCAACTGTGTTCTATCCACAGTGCAGTTGTGGACTTTCAATCGGTCGAGTTGATGAAGTGCTTACTGTGTACAGAGTTCTGTACCAAACCCTTGGGTGACACATTCCTGCCCACATCAAGCTTACAGTCTGGGGGGGAGGGGCTGGAGTTCCTAGAGTAACAAAACTGGGGGTGCAAGTAGGAGGACAAAGCATGTTTTCTTTGAAAGAAACTTAATTTTATACAGTGTGTAGTTCTGTTCCTCCAGTCTCTTGAGAACAATCCCCTTCTGGGGATCTGAGGAGGGGATGGGCAAATGTTTGTAGGGCAGAGGGTGGCGGTGACCTTAGCGGCAGATATCTGGGTGTCCACTTGACCATGTTGGGCGGGGCAGAGGCGGGGAGAATGGTAAAAAGTTTGGCAAAACTAGGTTGTCTGCCCTTCCTCCACTTTCCCTGTCTCCCTGCCTCCCCCCTCCACACCCACCTTTGAGCACTGGTTTTCCTTGCAACAGATGTGGACCCGATCAGACTCTCAAGATTGCTGATTCAGGTGCCTCAGGACCAGGGTCGAGAGCTCTACATGGCCATGGGCTGGGACCAGAGGTGAAGCTCCAGTGCCACGTCACTCCCATGAGACCATGGTTCTTCTGCTCATCCCCAGAGGAGGCCTGAGTGAGTCCTGAGAACCCCCTCTCCCACAATTGCATGTCCAGTCTGCTCGAAGCCCTTCAGCCACAACCCCCTGGCAGCACATGGCTCTGGGAAGGATGGCCGATGGGAGAATCTAACTACTACTCTTTTTAGAAAAATTGTCCAATGCATCTCTCCAACGTTGAGGCTCATCTTTCTAATATGGACAGAGGTCAATGCCCAGATATGCCCTGCTGTCAAGATGGAACCATGGGTTGCACAGTCCTCCAAAAGGGAAGGTGTGTGTGTGTGTGTGTGTGTGTATGTGTATGTGTGTGTATGTGTAAAATTATAATTATGGTATTTGTTAAGTCCTTACTATGTACCAAGCACTATTCTAAGCACTAGTGTAGATACAAGGTAATCAGGTTGTCCCAAGAGGGACTCACAGTCTTAATCCCCATTTTACAGATGAGGCACAAGGAAGTTAGGAGGCTTGCCCCGGGTCACACAGCAGACTAGTTGTGGAGGCAGGATTAGAACCCATGTCTTCCGATTCCCAAGCCTGTGCTTTTCCTGCTAAGCCACACTGTGTGCATGTACGTATGCATGTATTTATGTACGTGTGTATGAGAGGCTTATCTTAAATAATCATAATAATGATAACGGCATTTGTTAAGCGCTTAGTATGTGCCAAGCACTGTTCTAAGCACTGAGGTAGATACAAGGTTATCAGTTTGTCCCACGTGGGGCTCACAGACTTAATCCCCATTTTACGGATAAGGTTATTGAGGTCCAGAGAAGTGAAGTGACTTGCCCATAGTGACACAGCTGACAAGTGGTGGAGCCGGGATTAGAACTCACAACCTTTGACTCCCAAGCCCGTGCTCTTGCCAGTAGGCTTTGCTGCTTCTTTAAAGGGGAGAATAGTGTGAAAGGGCCTGCCACACCCAGCACCTGGGCCTCTGTGCAGGGCACAGGTTCTGTTTGACTTGCAGCACTGAGAAGACCGAAGGCCTTTACTTCTGTAGAAAGGTCCAATATCCCTGTACCCAATCTTGTCTGCCAGGCCTTCTTGCATATCCTCAACCCGACGAAGGAATGAACCCTTGTCAGACCAAGAAGCTTTGTGACAGACAGTGGTGGCTTCAGGGGATCTGTGTCAGGAGGACAAGGTGTTGATTTGTGTTTCCACCTCATTTGTCTTTGAGAAGCAGAGTTGTGTGGGCTCCTGTGACCAAGTCACCAGGGTGCAGGTGGGAGAGCAGAAGGTAGATATTGTACCAGAAACAGATATGTTGGGTCTTCAGTTCTGGACTTCCAATCCCTGTGAAATGAGCCTCTTCTGGGCATTGGAAGAGTGTGGTATGGGCAAGTGTTAGTAGGGCAGAGTGTGGCTGCACTTTTTTGGGTTTCAACCTAACCTCTAGAGTGGGGGCAAGTGTTGGCCAAATAAGTCAATCAATTAATAGTATTTATGGAGTGCTTACTATGTGCAGAGCCTTGTTCTAAGCCCTTGGGAGAGTACAATTACAAAAGAATTATCAGACAGGTTCGTTGCCTATAATGTCGTGTTTGTAAAGCATACACTATGTGCCAGGCACCGTAGTAAGCACCGAGATGGATATAAACAAATTGGGTCAGACACAGTCCGTCGCATGATGGGCTCATAGTCTCAATCCCCATTTTATGGATGAGGAAACTGAGGCCCAGAGAACTGAAGTGACTTGCCCAAGGTCACACAACTGATAAATGACCATTTGGGGGAATAGAACCCATGACCTGGTGACACCCAGGTTCCTGCTCTTTCCACTAGGCCATGAATGTCTGTCTCCATTCTTTGTCTAGAGGGATGGAGACAGATGTGAATAGGAATTTAATGTTTATAATCAATAATTTAAAGAAAGTACCTTTTCTGCCATTCCCTACCACTCTCTCTTCAGCCCCAGTGCCGCCTCACTCCCATTAGTCCAAGGATCCTATTCCCCATCCCCAGAGGAGACCTTCATGGTGAGTCCCAAGCCCCTCCTAGTTCTGGGTCCAGTTGGCTCTAAGGTCTGGGAGGAAAACCCCCACAAGCCTCCTCTTCCAGCAGTGTGCAGATTGGGGCTGGATGACCAGGAGGAGCACTCAATTGGCTGTTGCTCCTTCTTCAGATGCAGCTCATCCCAACTCTCCAGCCCCAAGGATTGTCCCCCTGCACTTGCGCAGTCAGGTCAATTCTCAAATGCAGCCCACCATTGAAAGCCCTGTAGTGCAGTCGCACTCATAAGAAAGATGGAGGTGGCGGTGGTGGTGGTGGGGCAGTGTGTGTGCATGTGTGTGTGTGTGTGTGTGTGTGTATGTATGTGTATGTGTACATATGTGCGCATGTGTGCCTGCCCATGCATGTGTACCTGCATAAAAGACAGGGTTAGCTTTGGGGAAAATAATGAGGAAGGGGGTGTCACTGTCATCACCTTGTCCCCTCCTACCTCACCTCTTTACTCTCCTACTACAACACAGTCTACACCCTTCACCTCTCTAATGCCAACCTTCTCACTGTACCTCCATCTACTCCATCTTGCCGCCGTTCTCTCACCCACCTCCTGTCTCTGGCCTGGAATGCCCTCCCTCCTCATGTCCTCATATCTGACAAACAATGACTCTACCCCCACTCAAAGCCTTATTGAAGGCGCACCTCCTCCAAGAGGCCTTCCCTGTCTAACTCCTCCTGTCCTCTTGTCCGACTCCCTTCTGAGTCACACTGACTTGCTGCCTTCTTGCGTTCTACCCCCTTCCAGCCCCGCAGCTCTTACATCCATATCTGTAAAGTATTTCTTTATCTCAGTGCCGTGTCTACCTCCAGGCTGTAAGCTCAATGTCGTCAGATAATGTGTCTGTTATATTGAACTCTCCCATGTGCTTAGTACAGTGCTCTGCACATAGTAAGTGCCCAGTAAATAAGATAGGCTGACTGACTAACTACTCAGCCAAGGGCTTGGCCCTGTTTTTGGGGGGCAGGAGCCCTTTCTGACCACTGGTATTTGGTTTTAAGTCTCAGCAAAAACTTGAACAGTAACCCCAAACCAAATGGTTACACTGCCACTTGCCTGGCTGTGTGACCATCCGACTCCCTTGTCTCTCCCTTCCGCATCCCTGACTCTCCCCCAGTGACCCAGCATGGGCCAAACAACTCCCCCAACTTTCCCCTCCCCATCCTTGACTCTCCCTCAGTGACCCAGCATGGAGCATACACCCCTGCCTCGCCCCTCCCCACTTTGACTCTCCCCCAGTGACCCGGCAGGGTTCATCCAACACCCCTGACTTTCCCTTCTCCATTAATCTCTGTGGCCTCAGTTTCTTCATTGGTAAAATGGGGATTAAGACTGTGAGCCCAGTGTTGGACAGGGACTGTGTCCAATCCAGTTATCTCGTGTCTACCCCAGCAGTTAGTACACTGTGTGGCAGATAATAAGCCCTTAACAAAGACCATAATTTTTATTCTTATTATCCAGGAAGTCTCATTTGGCCATTATGTGGGGGATTGATCGGCATGGGTGCTGTTCTCATTTGTCTTACCACCTGACTTTTTAATTTTTTTTTACTTTAATAATTATTTTAATGGCATTTGAAATAATTAATGGCTTTGGATCTCTCTGCTGGGCCACCCTGTTTATCTACTAACTGCCCTCAAGCAGTGAGGCCACTAGTGAAAACGAATTCTGGCCGGAATGCCAGATCACTAAGTTAATCGATTGATCAATCAGTGGTATTTATTGAGTCCTTACGCTGTGCAGAGCACTGTACTAACTGTTTATAATATGTAAGCACTTACTATGTGCCAAGCACCCTACTGAGCTCTGGGGTAGATAAAAGATGCGGAGAAGCAGAAAAAGCCCAAGCCTGGGAGTCAGGGGACCTGGATTCTAATCTCAGCTCAGCCACTTGTCTGCTGTATGACCTAGGACTGGTCATACAGTGCCTCAGTTACCTCTTCTGTGAAATGGGGATTACAACTGTGAGTCTCATGTAGGCTAGGGCTGGTATCTAATCTTATTAACTTACATCTAGCCCCATGGTTGGTATAGTGCTTGGCATGTAATAAGTTCTCAACAAGAAAAAAAAGGCTGTAGGGTCTTCTCTCCCCATTCTTCTGCTCATTCTCCAGGGACACAGACGTGAATATGAACGAATGAGTCATTTATATTATGTAATTTATAGATATGTGCATAACTTCAGTAGGGTTAACAGTGGGGCGAATATGTTCAAAAGGCCATGGGTTCTAATCCTGTATTAAACACTTGGGAGAGTATACAATGACAGACAATTCCCTGCCCGCAACACGTTTACAGCCTAGTTGTGGGGACTGGAGTTCTTGGAGTAACAGAATTGGGGGCCTGGAGACGAGGGAATATGGGGGCAAGTCTTAATAGGATATTGTAACTGTCAACTTACCTTCATCTGTCAGTACACATCCTCTCTTGGCATTAGGGCCAGTGTCTTATGGTATGGGGAGAATAGCGTTTGCCCAAAACTAGGCTGTCTCCAGCCCCCTACCTGTCTCTTTCCAGCTCTGATACTGCCGGTTTCTTCTTCCCGGCCACGTGACTGAAATGTCAGGTAACAAACGTGGTCCTCAGCTGTTTCCACCGAGCAGGAAGGGAGAACCTGGACTTTGGTATCAGTAGTCCAGTCATCTCTTAAGATCAGGTTCCACAGGTCTAGATGAGGATTACTGCCAAACTTGGTGGTGAGTCATGAGTCCTTCTCTTTCTCCACCTCTCGCCCCCAGTGAGAATGACCAACAGTGGACTATCTATTAGTGTCTCTCCAGATACAGGCCACTATATCTCCCCTGCCTATAGGACTGTCCCAGTGAAGTGTGGGCTCACAGAGGTCAACTTGAAGACTTCCCCACCATTGAGAAGGCCTTGCTGCACCTGCTAAGAGAAGGTCATGTTTGTGTGAGGGAATGTTAGTTGGAGCGAGAAGAGTGAGGGCGGACCCCCCAGAGAAGGATCCTTTCTGTGACTGACAGGGTGACTTCTGTACATCTATGTCAGGAGTAGGACTGTGTGCCAATCAGTGTGTCCATCCCAAGTTTGTGGTGAGCAGGAGTGACTCCATCTTTTAACGCTGAAGCCATTTCCAAAGAGATTTTTCTATGACCCCGAGATCACCAAGAGCAAAGGAGGAATTGGAAGGGAAACTGAATTATCTTGCTCAAACGTTTAAGGAAAACCTGAATTGCTGAGGAAAAACTGAGTAATTTTGCAGAAACGTTTGAGGAGAACTTGAATAGCTGAGGAGAAACAGAATTGATTTGCAGAGGGGTTTAAGGAGCAGCCAAGTTTCTTTCTGGGAAGGAAAAAGACTGCCGGATCAGTCTAACCCTGAGGGGTTAGCACGGGGAGGCTGGGGTTCCCGTTCTTCCAGGATTTTCCAGGTAACGAGCAGCATGAGCTGGAGACAGCAGGGGATCAGAGCAGGAAATGAGAATTCCCGCTGCAAACCACTCCTAACCCCGTCGCCCCGAAACGACCCATAAAAGGGGGAAATAACTTGTCCTGTGGGGCTCAGGAACAAAGAAAAAATCATCTAAGACATGCATTGAGATACCTTACTGGGGCCAAGGCCAAAGCACCCAGGACTGGAACCAGGATGTTATACTGCAGATGGCCAGACTCCTTGAAACTCCTCTGACCTAGTACTAGCTTCACGAAAGCTGGGTAAGACAGTCGGACTGGGAGCTATATTTGGTCTTAATTGTGTATGTGTTAGTTTGCAAATGCATCTACCCCCCCCCCCCCTTTAAATTAGGCTAAGCATGGGATATAGTGTTCTGCTGTATACAGTGGTGGCTTGGTTTCACTTTTGAACTTGCTACTGAGCATCTGAAACTGCAGGGGAGACAATTCCCCCTTGAGGGGCTAACGCATTGAGAAATTGAATTGAATGGGGGAGACAATCCACCCATGACAGGCTCATGGCAGAGTTGTGTAGGTCCCTAGTTGAGATCAAGTTGAGATCAAGCAGAGAGGGGGAGGGCCAGTGGGGAGCCTGGGAGTGAAGGGGTGCTTTCTGAACAGTGCTGGTTGGGGGTTTTGCAGAACAGGTGGCCTAAACCTCTAACCTCATGTAGAAAGCCTGGTTCTGGGAGTCAGATGACCTTGGTTCTAACACCGGCATGTACTTGTCTGCTATGTGACCTAGGGTAAGTTGATCCTCTGTGACACAGTTACCTTATCTGTGAAATGGGAATTAGAGGTTGTGAGCCTCATGTGGGACATGGAGTATATTATTCATTCAGTCATATTTATTGAGTGCTTACTGTGTGCGGAGCACTGTCCTACCAGATGAACCAGATTCTAACCCAGGGTGCAGGACAGTGCCTGGCACACAGTAAATGCTTAACAAATACTATTAATAAAAAGCAAGCCTTACACAGAGGGAGGTGGACAGGTCAGGCAGCCCCTGTTTACGTGGTATTGGGCCCAAACGGACAATAGAGTAAATTACAAAATGTCCTCTCTGGCCTCTGACCACCCCTACTTCCTCTGTAGCTGCCACATCTTCCCTGTCGGTTCTCAGATCTGGTATGCAGATCTGACTTAGATAGCTGCTCCTGGGCTCCCGGCTCTCCTGCTCCCATTTGTACATTACTCGAGGATTGGCCTCTCCTACTGGATCGTAAGCTCCTTGAGAGCAGGAGGTCACCCGTGCTCAGTATAACCACCTGCAGGCAATATATCTGCAAATGTTACCGATGGGTTTATTTCCATCCCATCTTACCTCCTTCCCTTCCCCACAGCACCTGTTTATATGTATATATGGTTGTACATATTTATTACTCTATTTATTTATTTATTTATTTTACTTGTATATATCTATCCTATTTATTTTATTTTGTTGGTATGTTTGGTTTTGTTCTCTGTCTCCCCCTTTTAGACTGTGAGCCCACTGTTGGGTAGGGACTGTCTCTATGTGTTGCCAAGTTGTACTTCCCAAGCGCTTAGTACAGTGCTCTGCACATAGTAAGCGCTCAATAAATACGATTGATGATGAAGTAAGAGAGGTCAAGGGGATTGAATGTTTTAACGCCCATGGTGAGCAATTTCTGTTTGATGCTGAGGTGGATGGGCAAACACTGGAGTTTCTTGAGGAGTAGGGAAATGTGTCCTGAATGTTTCTGTAGAAAAATGATGTGGGCAGAAGAGTGAAGTACGGACTGGCGTGGGCAGAGGTAAGAGGACAGAGGTTATGCAGACAGAGGTGTGGGCGCAAGAAGGTTTGATCCATCTATAGAATTGAGGGCCCTGGATCTTCTCTGCCTCACAGTCAGGTCAGACAAAACCAGTTCCCTGTTGAGTGACCTTAGGCAAGTCACTTCACTTCTCTGAGTCTCAGGTATCTCATCCATAAAATAAGAATAATAATAATTATTATGATGATGATTGAGGTATTTGGTAAGTGCTTACAATGTGCCAAACACTGTTCTAAGCACCGGAGTAGGTAGACACCAGGTAATCATGTCAGATGCAGTCCCCGTCCCACATGGGGCTCACAGTCTTAATATACATTTACAGATGAGGTAACTGAGACTCAGAGAAGTGAAATGAGGTACCCACAGTCACAGAGCAGACATGCAGTGGAGCCGGGATTAGAACCACATCATCTGCTCTTTCCAATAGGCCATGCTGCAACACCCCTTTAATCTCAGAATGGATATTAAGATCGTTGAGTCCCATGTAGGACCTGGTCTGTGTCCAAACTGAATGAGCTTATCTGTATCCCAGCACTTAGTTCAGAGTCTGGCGCATAGTAAGTGCTTCACAAACTCTGAGGAGAAAAAAAATGTTTACGCCACTGGAGGATTCTAGCGAGTTCCAGCCTCACAGAACCATGCCTCAGTATCACCTTGGAATGGTAGAGGGAGACAGCCTCCCAGACCCAGCCTGTTGCCATCAGGGGATGATAGAGAGGTAAAGCTTCACAGACCAATGCCTAGTGCCACCATGGGGTGGTAGAGAGGAGCAGCTCTCCAGAACAAGCCTCCTGCTGTAACATACTACACACACTACTATACTCCTCCTCTGGTGCTAACCTTCTCACTGTGCTCCGATCTTTCCTGTCTCGCTGCCGACCCCTGGCCCACATACTACCTCTGGCCTGGAATGCCATCAAATAATAATAATAATAATAATAATAATAATAATAATAATAATGGTATTTGTTAAGCACTTACTATGTGTCAAGCACCATTCTAAATGCTGGGGGAGATACCAGTTTATCAGGTTGTCCTATTGATGGTATTTGTTAAGCACTTACTATGCATCAAGCACCATTCTAAGTGCTGGGGGAGATACCAGCTTAACAGGTTGTCCCACATGGGGCTCACAGTCTTAACCCCCATTTTACAGCTGAGGTAACTGAGGCAACAGAGAAGTTAAGTGACTTGCCCATAGTCACACAGCTGACAAGTGGCGGAGCCTGGATTAGAACCCATGACCTCTGACTCCCAAGCCCATACTCTTTCCACTAAGCCACAAAATTATCGACAGTCACTCTTCCCCCCTTCAAATCCCTACTGAAGGCGCACCTCCTCCAAGAGGCCTTCCCAGACTAAGCCCCGCTTTTCCTCAACTCCCCCTCCCTTCCATGTCACCACGACTCGCTCCCTTTGCTCTTTCCCCCTACCATTTGCTGCTTCGGTAGGCTGGGCTAGAGAGAGTTGAGCCTGGATTTGGGCCGGGCTTCTCAGGAGGGGCTGGAGTGTCCGGGGCCGGGAAGCAGGGAGGATCTGAAGAACCAGAGGCTCAGAGTCTACATCGCTCTGCAGGTGGAGAAATCCCTCGCCAAAGCGGAACAACCGCCCCCACCTTCCCAGCCAAGCCCACCTTCACGGTGTAGCTGGACCAGCAGCAGTGGAGGACCCACTCCCCTCTGCACCCTCAGGGCCTTTCCTTCCCTCCAACCTCTCAGGGTCCCAAGACCCCCCAAGGTCCAGGACCAAGGTGAACCTCTTAGATGGTCTGAAACCAGCTAGACCCAGTGGAAAGAGCACAGGTCCTACTCCACCACTTGCCTGTTTTGTGACCTTGAGCAAGTCATTTCCAGCTTAGCACATGGCCTTGGGAACCAGAGGACGTGTGTTATAAAGTCGGCTCTGCCACTTGTCGCTGTATGACCTTGGGCAAGGTGCTTAACTTCTCTGTGCCTTAGTTCCCTCATCTGTAAAATAGGGATTAAGCCTGTGGGACAATCTGATTACCTTGTACCTACCCTGGCACTTAGAACAGTGCTTGGTACATAGTAAGCACCGAACAAATACCAACATTATTTTTATGTAACTATAATTCCATATTGATGTCTGTTTACTTGTATTGATGTCTGTCTCCTCCCTCTAGACTATGAGTCCGTTGTGATCGCTGCATGGTAAGCGATCAATAAATGCGATTGAATGAATGAAGATAGACGAGATGGAGGCCCAGGGAGGAAACCGGTGCTGGAGGAGCAAAATGCCACCAGGTGGCGATAGAGAGGCGCAGCCTCCCTGAATCACACTGTGGGAGGGAGGCAGCACCGCCTATTGGATAGAGTCGTGACCTACGGGTCCCGAAGGGTCTGGATTCTAACCCAGGCCCCGCTACTGGTTTGATGAGTGACCTTGGGCAAGTCACTTCGCTTCTCTGAGCCTCAGTTACCTCATCTCTAAAACAAGTGCTCAAAGTACTTTACACAGCTTATTGAGCACAGTAAGTGCTCAATACATACAGCCATTGTTATTATTATTATTATTATTAATAATAAGACCCCTCTCAATCTCGGTTGGTGGTGTAATCCGCTAGTCCAATTTGATATTGTCAGAGAATTTAAAAATATGGCTTTTTTTAAAGCGGTATTTGTTAACCAGTCTGTCAGTCATATTTATTGAGCACTTAGTGTGTGCAGAGTACTGTACTAAGCTCTTTGGAGAGTATAGTATAACAATAAACAGGCACATTTGCAGCCCACAATGGGTTTATAGTCTAGTTAAGGTCTTCTTATGTGTGAGGCACCGAAAGCAGTGCTGGGGTAGATAGAAGCTAGCCAAGTTGGACAAGGTTCATCCCGCAGGGTGCTCACGGTCTTAAATTCCCATTTTACAGATGAGGGAAATGAGGGCCAGAGAAGTGAAGTGACTTGCCCCAGGTCACTCTTTGGCTGCTTTGCCCCAATGAAGGGTCATTCAAACCTGAGGCTGCGAACCTTCCCAGGTGATAACGAATCTGGGCAGAGAGAACATTCTGGGTGCATTGGGTCCTAACCGGAATTCAAGTCCAGACTATGGATGAATGGGCGGTTAGACCCTTTCTCAGCTGGCCACACTGAGGGTGACTCAGACGGATTCCCCAGATATTGGTGGACTGAACTTCAAATACTGTGGAATTCCCAGTGATTTCAAAGGAGCTAGGGGAAACAACCTGGGCCCTGGAATCAGAGGGCCTGAATTCTAATTCCGATCCTGCCAGTTGATTGCTGTGTGACCTTGGGTATGTGGCTTGACTTCGCTGGGCCTCAGTTTCCTCAGTTGCAAAACGGGGATTTGATACCTTTGCTCCCTCCTATGAGACCCATGAGAGACAGGGACAGTGTCTGACCTAATTGACGTGCACCGACCCCAGCGCTTAGAACAATGTTTTACACATAGTAAGTGATTGACATATACCATAAAGAGAGAATATTCCAGAATTGGGGCCCCTTCCCCGCTCTTCGCTCCAGGTTGAAAGCCCGTGGGAGTCTCAGGGAGACCAAAATTGTGCCTCTCCTCCTCTGCCTGCGGGAATGGATGTGCCCTGAACTCACTGGCACTCCCTGACTCCCTGGTGGGGGTGAGGGGAGAGGGCATTTTCCTGAGGGTTGGGGTGGGAACGAAGCAAGTGGAGTGGATATGTTCACTCCCTCTCAAGCCGGGCTTGAAGAGAGTTGGAGGAGGCAGCACAGCCTAGCGGATAAAGCCTGAACCTGGGAGTCAGAAAGAGCTGGATTCTAATCCTGATTCTGCCACTTAGGAGACCTTGGGCAAGTCACATGTCTGCTTTCAATGGTATATGCTAAAGCGCTTATTATGTTCCAGACACTATACTAAGCCCAGGGGTAGATGCACCATTGTCAGTTTGGACACCTGTCAGGTGGTCTTCAACCGCTCAATCTCCAAAGGCTTCTTCCCCTCTGCCTTCAAACCCACCCACGTCACCGCCAACCTAAAAAAAGCCTCCCTTGACCTCACAGCCCTTCCAGTTATCACTCCATCAACCTCCTACCCTTCCTTTCCAAACTCCTGGAGTGAGTCATCTACACTCACTGCCTCGAATTCCTCTCCTCCAACTCTCTCCTGGACCCGCTTGAATCTGGTTTCCACCCGCTCCACTCCACTGAAACCGCCCTCTCAAAGGTCACCAATGACCTCTTTCTTGCCAAATCCAACGGCTCCTACTCCAACCTAATCCTCCTTGACCACTCGGTTGCCTCTCACACTGTCGACCATCCCCTTTTCCTCAATATGTTATCCAACTTTGGCTTCGCTGACTTCGTCCTCTCCTGGTTCTCGTCTTATCTCTCTGGCCATTCTTATCTCTCTGGTTCATTCTCAGTCTTCTTTGTGGGCCCCTCCTCCCACTCCCATTCCCTAATGGAAGGGGTTCCTTAAGGATTAGTTTTTGGTCCCCTTCTGTTCTCCATCTATACTCACTCCCTTGGTGAACCCAATCACCCCTATACCTTCAACTGTCATCTCTAGGCTGATGATACCCAAATCTCTTCCTGCCTTCAGGACATCTCCACCTGGATCCTCCCTCCACCTAAAACTCAACATGTCCAAGACAGAGTTCCTTTTCTTCCCTCCCAAACCCTGTCCTCTCCCTGATTTTCCCATCACTGTGGATGGCACCACCATCCTTCCCATCTCACAAGCTTGCAGCCTTGATGTCATCCTTGACTCCACTCTCTCATTCACCCCACATAACCAGTCCGTCACCAAAACCGGCCGGTCTGACCTTCACGACATTGCCAATGCACGCCTTTTTCCTCTCCATACAAACCACTACCATGCAAGTATAATCACTCATCCTATCCTGACTGGATTACTGCATCAGCCTCCTTTCTGATCTCCCAACCTGCCTCTCCCCATGTCAGTCTGTAGTTCACTCTGCTGCCCGGATGATCTTTCTACAGAAAGGTTCTGGGCATGCCACCCCCACCCCCCAAAAAAATCTGCAATGGTTGCTAATGAACCTTCATATCAAGCAAAAGCTGCTCACTGAATGGTTTCAAAGCTCTCCCTCCCCTTGCCCCTTCTTACTTCACCTTTGTTCCCTCGTTCTACTCTACATTCCGCTGCTCTGGTGCCAATCTTCTCACTGTGCCTCGGTCTCTCCCATCCAGCCGTCGACCCCAGGCCCACATCCTACGTCTGGCCGGGAATGCCCTCCCTCTTCAAATCTGCCAAACAATCACACTTCCCCCCCTTCAAAGCCCTACTGAAGGCACACCTCCTCCAGGAGGCCTTCCCAGACTAAGCCCCCCTTTTCCTCAGCTCCCCCTCCCCTCCACGTCACCCTGACTCACTCCATTTGTTCTACCCCCGTCCCCACCCCAAAACACTTGTGTATAGAAGTACATGTTTATTGTTCTATTTACATTAATGATGTGTATAGATCTATAATTCCATTTATTTGTATTGATGCTATTGATGCCTGTTTACTTGTTTTGATGTCTGTCTCCTGCTTTCTAGGCTGTGAGCCCACTGGGACAGGGATTGTCTCTATTTGTTGTGGAATTGCACTTTCCAAGCGCTTAGTACAGTGCTCTGCACACAGCAAGCACTCAATAAATACGATTGAATGAATGAATGACACAGTCCCCTGTCCCACATGGAGCTCACAGTCCTCATCTCTGCTTTCCAGATGAGGGAACTGAAGCCCAGAGCTTAGAACAGTCCTCCAGTGCTTAGAGCAGTGCTTGGCACATAGTAAGCCCTTAGCAGATACCATAATAATGATAATTATTATTATTACGTCCTTGCCCACACTCACACAGCAGACAAGTGGCAAAGTAGGAATTGGAACCCATGTCTTTCTGACTCCCAGGCTCATGCTCTACCCACTTGGCCAACCTGCCTCAGTTCCCTTATCTAGCAATGTAATGTGCTTGACGGTGATCAAACTTGGCTCCTCCATTTGAGTAAATCATGAAACCAAGTTATTTGAGTCAATCAAATGATTGGGCTTGGCTTTGAGTAAATCAAGTAACCAGGTAGTTTGAGTTAATCAGACTACTGGGCTTGACTTGATTGAATCAAGTCACCAAGCCTGGAGTCAATCAACCAATCAACCACATCCAGCTTGGTGAAGCAGGTCTAGACAGAGAGAAGGGTCAGAGAGAAAGGTGGACCAAAGCAGGACCTTGACTATTGTGCTTCCACAGTTCACAGTTTTAATCCCCATTTTACAGATGAGGTAACTGAGGCACAGAGAAGTTAAGTGACTTGCCCAAAGTCACACAGCTGACAAGTGGTGGAGCTGGGATTAGAACCCATGACCTCTGACTCCCAAGCCCATGCTCTTTCCACTGAGCCACGCTGCTTCTCACATCGAAACAAGTAAACAGGCATCAACATAAATAAATAGAATTATAGATATATACATATATACATAATTTCTCTGGGGCTGTAATGGTGTGCCAAAGTGACCCTAGGCACCGGCCATCTTGAGATCAAATGCTACCTCTGATGCAATTCCTCTGGCCAGAGGGGAGCGGGGCGGAAGGATAGGTGTCCCTCACCTCCGTGCTGACCAAATAAGGTATGGAGGCAGGAAGGGGCAGAGATGGAGCAAGCAGAGGACGGAAACGGGAAGGGCCCACGCTACAGGTGATATAAATACCTGTGGCCTCTGACCTTCTGGGCAGAACATCGAGACGGGCACCAGCAGCAGGAGCAGCCGCAGCAGCAGTAGCAGCAGCGGCCCACGTGTCTCTCTCCCTCTGCACAGAACGCCAGACGGCCGCTCTACAACCAGAACCAACACACTGAGGCAAGGGCCGCGGGATGGGTGAGTGTCTCGTGGGTGGGACCCAGGTACCCCGCTGCTGATGGGAATTATGAGTGGATTCCTCCCATATAGGGAGAGCACATTGTGAGAGCTAGCCGCCCACCACATGCGCAGGTAATGTAATGAATTCTTCCCATGTGGGAAGGTAAGTGGATTCTTCCCGAGTGGGAAGTGCACATGGTTGAGAGTTAATCAACTCACCCATGTGCGATTAACGGATAATTGTGTTCCTCCCGTGTAGGGAAGCTCTAATATTGCTAATTGATTATATTCCTCCCGAAAGGGAAGCTCATTCCATTGCGCCTAAACAATTACATAAATTCAATTCACCTCGTGGAATAAATTTTATATAAAACTTAGGCTTTCCGTCCCCGGCCTCTCTCTCTCTCACCTCGCCGATCACTGAACGAACCCGTCCCCGGACGACAGGTGACAAAGGGGGAAAGAGGAAAGGGAATGAGTCAAGTTGACGCAAAAGGGAAGGGGAGCTGAGGAAAAGGGGGCTTAGTCTGCAAAGACCTCTTGGAGGAGGTACACCTTCAGTAGAGCTTTGAAGTGGGGAAGAGTGATTGTTTGGAAGATTTTGAGGAGGGAGGGTGTTCCAGGCCAGAGGTAGGACCTGGGCCAGGAGTCGGTGGCAAAACCTGCGAGAACAAGGCACAGTAAGAAGGTTAGTACCAGAGGAGCGGAGTGTATGGGCTGGGATATATAAGAAGAGAAAGGAGATGAGGTAAGAAGGGGCAAGGTGATGGGGACCTTTAAATCAATCAATCAATCAATCGTATTTATTGAGCGCTTACTATGTGCAGAGCACTGTACTAAGCGCTTGGGAAGTACAAATCGGCATCACATAGAGACAGTCCCTACCCAACAGTGGGCTCACAGTCTAAAAGCCAATAGTGAGGAGTTTTTGTTTAATACGGAGGTGGGTAGGCAACACTGGAGTTTTCTGAGGACGGGGGGTGACAAGCCCTGAACCTGCCCACAGTGAGTTTACAGTCTAGAGGAGGAGACAGATAATATAACTAACTAAATGAATGAAAAATAAATTACTGCAATGTACAGAAGTGATGTGGGACTGTGAAGGGGAATGAATAAAAGGAACAAGGCAGTGATGCAGAAGGAAGTGGGAAAAGAGGAAAGGAAGGCTTAGTCAGGGAAGATTTTTTGCAGGAGATGTGACTTCAATAAGGCTTTGAAGGGTGGGGAAGAGTAATTTCTTTGCTTCTCTCTAACTAACTTCCTACTGTATCTCTCTCTTTACTCTCCTGCCTCCAATACATTATCCAAGCCCTCCATTCTCTGTGAAATGCCCTTTCTTCTCAAAATCACCAAACCACAGCTCTCCTCACTTTGAAGGCCCTCCTACAAAAACACTTCCTCTTTCTGGAGATATTCCATCACTAAACCCCCCTTTCCTGGTATTTTCCTGGCCTTTCCTTCCCAGTAGCCAGAGACAGAATTGGAAATCAAACGAAATAAAACCATGACTAAATACATGAATAAGTAGAGTGCTAAACAAATAATAGATCTACTCAATAAATACCGAAGTAATAATGATTGATTTGCCATGAATACTTTAAATCCAAAAATCAGAAGATATAAATACTGATGTAATTTTAATGCAGAAAAATAATTCTATATACATTTCATTTCAGGAAGGAAAACATGAAGGTCAAGATCCCACAATAAGATAATGGAAATGACAGTGTTGTGCTCATGAGACTTATCTAGAAAAGCCCTTATTCAAAGTTCATCTTTGTATTAACGGCTAATTTTCTACCTATGAATACGTCCTGGGCTCGTTTGATGAAGCTTTCTTCAAATGATAATAAATAGAGGCTGTTGCCTTTAAATTCTACCTTATATTTCCCCCTTGTGGCAACTTGATATACCGTTGCCCAACATGCACCAGCTTTTACTGCAATGCCAGAGTTGTGTCTGTACAAAACCTTACAGTGGGAAATTTCACAATGCAGCACAGTGTCGATCCTGAGTCTGCGTCCATTTATTCTGACAATCATTTACTTAGTCGGTCTTGTGTTGTTGAAATAAAATTGTTGAGTTCCCTAAAGTTCTAGCCCAAATGTCAAATGTCAATTGTATTCATTGAGCGCTTACTGTGCGCTGTACTGAGCTCCAGGGAGTGTCCAATGCAACAATAAACAGACACGTTCTCAGGCTGTTCTGGAAGAATTGGGTGTGGTACTCATTCTCCATTCCATTGTATCAGCTTGGCATCAGCTGAAGTGAGTGATGTATTCGACACTGTCACTCGAAGCAGATAATCATAATAATTATGGTATTTGTTAAGTTCCTACTATGTGCCAAGCACTGTTCTAAGCACTGGGGTAGATACAAGGTTATCAAGGTGTCCCACATGGGGCTCACAGCCTTAATCCCCACTTTAGAGATGAACTAAATGAGGGAACAGAGAAATTAAGTTACTTGCTCAAAGTCACAAAGCTGACAAGTGGTGGAGCCAGGATTAGTACCCATGACCTCTGACTCCCATGCTTGTGCTCTTTCCAGTAAGCCACGCTGCTTCTCATGAGCTTTTCAGTGATGAGAGGCCACATAAGTGACTTCTGCTGAGGAGGGCAGGCAAAGATATTCTCTTCCATAACCACTGTTGCCACTTCTAACCAGGGCTAACTATCTTCCACTGCCTGCACTGGGAGACAGGAAAAATACGATAGTAATTATTGTTATTATTATGGTACTGATTTAGTGTTTGTTGTGTTCCAAGCCCTGTTCTAAGCACTGGGGTAGATATGAAGTAATCAGATTAGACACAGTCCCTGGTCCCACATGGGCCTCACAGTCTTAATCCCCATTTTACAGATGCGGGCACTGAGGCCCAGGGAAGTTAAGTGACTTCCCCAAGGTCACACAGCAGACATGTGGCAGAGGTGGGATTAGAACCCAGGTCCTCCTGACTTCCAGACCTGTGCTCTATCTCAACTAAGCCATGCTAGAAAGCAGGGCCACTACCTCTGGAGAGGTTGGGGGGAAGGGGGACACCTATCACTACCTCAGGGCTTTTGGAGGAGGCAGAGCCATTTAGCTTCCCATGCTCCCACCAATCAAACAATGATGTTTATTAAGTGCATATTGTGTGCAGAGCACTACACTAAGCATTTGGGAAAGTACAATGGAGTAACAAGACAGACTTGCTGCTGACAGCATCCCTCGGAGGTAGAAAGGGGATATCTGTAGCACCGAAATGCCACTCTAGCTCTTGAATTCACTGGATCATGGCCTGCATTGGGTTTTTGAACTAGACCAGATCCCGGAGGCCATTAATATATATTATATCGTTATTATTATTATTCATTCATTCATTCAATCGTATTTAGCACTCACTGTGTGCAGAGCACTGTACTAAGCTCTTGGGAAAGTAAAATGCAGCAATAAAGATAATTCCTTCCCACAGTGAGCTCACAGTCTAGGGGGGGAGACAGACATCAATGCAAGTACACAGGTATCAAGACATTAATACAAGTAAACAGGCATCAATATAAATGAATGATTATGGATATATATATATATATATATGGATATATAGATATATATATATATATGTGTGCTGTGAGGCTGGGGTAGGTGGAGTGCAAAGGGAGCAAATCAGGGTCACACGGAAGGAAGTGGGGTATGAGGAACAGTCGGTCTTAGTCTGGGAAGGCCGCTTATTTGTTAAGTCTTTACTATGTGCCAGGCACTGTACTAAGCGCTGGAGTATGTACAAGATAATCGAGTTAGACACAGTCCCTGTCCCACACAGGAGTCACAGTCTTAATGCCCATTTTACAGATGAGGGAACTGAATCATAGGGAAGTTAAGTGAATTATCCAAGGTCACACAGCAAACAAGTGGCAGAGCTAGAATTAAAACCCGGGTCCTTCTGACTCCCAAGCCTGTGCTGGATAGTTTTCCCCCCGGCTTTTCAGCCTGGCACTACAACGTTTATCTTGCTCACCCTTAAAACACCTCCACACTGGCTACATACAAATTATCCTCACAAGCTCTGGATCTCAAGTGAGACTCATGAGGGAGAATGACTGCATCTAATTTCATTACCCATTTACCCCACACAATAGCACTTAGTCAGCACTTGATTAACGCCATTATTATTATTATTATTATTATTATTATTATTACTATTGAAGGCAAAGAAAATAACCACTGTGGTGTAGAACAACAGATGATATTGTTTACATTAGATGATATTGATTACAACAGTTGCTAGGACAAGGACTGTGCCTCAATGCCTTCAAATTAGCCAGATATGGAGTTGATATCACAAACACTGAGTGAAATGAAATTACTTAATTATTAGATGGTCAGCTCCTACTACTGAATTAACAGAGAGCTCAAGGAAACAGGGGCTAGCTACACCTTCTCCTAGGGAGCTCTCTTTTTCAATGAGCTTAGTACAGTGCTCTTCATATACTAAGTGCTCATTAAATAGGCCAATTGCTAAGTAGGCATCTTTCGTATATGGCCTTGACAAGCTAAGGTCCAAGTTCCAAAATTTCTAGCAACCAATTAATAACCCTATGCTTTCCTCTAAAGCCAAGAGTTTGGCATCCATTTTTAGAACCCAAGTCCCAACACTGACACATCCAGATGAAAGGAAAGAAAAATTTCACAAGGACCTGGAAATATTCACAGAAGTAGTACAAAATCTAGGAAGTTGATCACCTTGGGGTGTTTCGATGCCCAAGTGGTTAATGAGGCTAAAATGAGTGATCATTGGACTATGTGAGAGTAGAAAACTAAACCAAAAAAAGAATGAATCAAATCTTAACTTACCATTACCAAAAATGTCTTCTACTTTCCCAATAAAATAAATACACCATGGTTGACCCCACTACCTAAGCAATAGAATCTCATTGATTATGTCATCCAGCCCTTATTTAGTGCATGCCTCAGCACCAATCACTAAGAAAGGTGCACATGATATCCCCAGGACATTCTTTCAAGGAATAATTTGGATGGGAGGGGAGTAGCTGTCTCGATCAATACCAGATGTTCAAAATTTTCAGTTAAATATAGTTGTTCTTTGTATTGGAAGACTCTCTCTCTGAGTAAAATTCTGCAGTGATGTGTCTGAAAATCCTAATGTGCTGTCCACAGTCCCACCCTCATTGTTTGCAGGCAAAGATTTCTTTTATTGTGCTGTTGGGATTGTTATCTTTAGCACCTGAGGCTGTATTGTTTTTGTCAATGTCTCATGATCCTCTGAGAGCTTTGCCTCAAAAAGAACTGCTTCCTTCTCAATTGCAGTGCACCCTGCTTGTCTGTCTGCCATAGGTGTCTCCCATTAGCTGAGATGCATTGTAGGATGTCACTTTGTTTTGTGGTATGCTTTGAACATCTTTTCTGATCACTTTGTTTAGATTTGCCCAATTTTGGCTCACATTACAGCAACTTTTGGGGTAACCTACTTTCATCCACTCAGTGTACTTATCTTGTTTGAGTTACTGAAAGGTGATCATAGCTTCAATGGTAGAAGACTTTGTTCCCTGATTGCATTGTTTGTATTCTTGAATTGCCACTGAATATTGAGCAAAACCCAAAAATGCCCCTGATAGAATTACTGCCATTGTATTTTGTTACTTAGGCAAAACACTAGAGACAAAAGGTAGAGGCTTGAACTCAGAAGACCAGTATGTTGGGTGAGAGACTGTCAGAATATGGTTCCAACATGGCATTAAATTTATACCAAACTGAATTTCTATAGAGTAGTTGTAATATCCCTGCTTCTGCAAGACTTCTAAGGCACTTTCATTCCTGTGTGCAGTACTTAATCTGTGACAGTAGGGGACTCAAACAACTACCTTATGGAGAGCCAGAATCAGTAAACCAAAAGCAAGGAGAAAAGAGAAATGTTTTAATCACTTGATAAAAACAAAACCTCAGACAATTCTGTATCTCAGCTGAAAACTAGGGGGCAGTTGTTTAGGATACACCAGCGTAGAGTACTGTCATCAAGAAAGGTGTGGCAGTGCAAACTTTAAAGCTTAACAATATGGCCGGACTGTGGGTTCCACATTAACATTTTTAGTCATACATGCACTCATAGGTGAATTTCGCTATCAATTCTGAAGGACAACTAAATAACCTCATTAGAATGATGATGATGATGATATTAATAATGGTATTCGTTAAACA
Source organism: Tachyglossus aculeatus (assembly GCF_015852505.1). Classification (NCBI taxonomy): domain Eukaryota; kingdom Metazoa; phylum Chordata; class Mammalia; order Monotremata; family Tachyglossidae; genus Tachyglossus; species Tachyglossus aculeatus. Next base: position 1,600,625 of record NW_024045100.1, on the reverse strand, counting down.
CTCATGATGTGCCAAGCACTGGGTTAGATGCAAGATAATCATGTTGTACACAATCTCAGTCCCTGTTCTGCAGGAAGCTCATGGTGTAAGGGGAGGGAGAACAGATATTTAATCCCTATTTAATAAATGGGGAACCTGAAGCCCAAAGAAGTTAAGTGCCTTGTCCAGGGTCACACAGCAATCAAATGGAAGAGCCAGGATTAAAATCCAGGTCTCCTGATGACCAGCCCCGTGCTCTTTCCCCAGTCTATGCTATATCTTCTTAACATCAAATGACAATATACAATCACAAACCATGAGGTCTACTGTGTGGTCTCTGGAATGCTGTCAGTATTTCAGCATCGAAGCAATGCTTGTCATGTTACATTTTATGTGATTAAGATGAATGTGTAGGATAGTAAACAACTATTCAGTGATGATCTCATGGGTCTTGGCTTCAGGGACCCTATGTAGTTCGTGTACCTCATTATAATACACTTATCTGAATTCTATATTGTCTATCTTAAGGTCATATTAACCTGAAAAATATAAATGTTTTCCTCAAGTTTTACATCATCAGGTGTTTTAATTTGCAAATGTCTAATTAAAGAGTAACAAAACTGAATGTTACAAAGTGGCAAATTAATAACCCACAAGATCTTTTTATAGTAGATAATGGATTTTCCTAGATCTAAACATTAAATTGTTCTGTATGGGTTTTTCTCAGAAAAAAATGAATTACTATTTAACCATATAAATAAATATATAACAGATGTTTATTTGTATAGTTTACTTATGTAGTTGTCCTTCATAGTTGAAGATACCACTGAGGTAACATTCACCTGTTGGTACATGTGTGGATGAAAAGATCAGTGTGGGACAACTGTCTCGGTCACAATGAGCTTGCAAAAAGTTTGTACCTTGTGGTTCTGTGCTTAATGTTTAGTGCAACTGATGCTACAGGTATGTAATAATAAAAATGATGATATTTGCTAAGCACTTACTATTTGCCAAGCACTGTTCTAAGCACTAGGGTAGATACAAGGTAATCAGATTGTCCCACATGAGGCTAAAAGTCATAATCCCCATTTTACAGATGAGGTAACTGAGGCACAGAGAAATGAAGTGGCTTGCCCAAGGTCACTCAGCAGACAAGTGGTTGGGCCAGGATTAGAACCCACATCCTCTGACTCCCAAGCCCGTGCTCAATATACCTTGACACCAAGGACCAGCTTAATTGTACTTCGATGCATTTAATCTATTATCATATTTTGTGCATTAATATGTGGTCTGTACTATTATCTGTCCAGCTTGTTTTAGGGTTATAAATACTTCTTACTATGTCACGAGATGCTAAAAAGTTATTTTAGGTGTAGTTCATAAGGGCAACAGTGCTACTAATGTCAGAATTCTCTACTTTAATGACCTGTTAATCTCAGGATTCTCATCTCCACTAAGTGAAACTGTAGTATTTTCATGTACTCAGGCATTTGTTTACCAAGAAACACCCGCCTGTGACAACACAGTAATTCATACACACCTAACAGCTATATAAACTCTATATATTTATATATTGGAGGAGAAGCATTGTTGGAAACCAATAGCTATTTTACTTATCATTATATTTATAATTATTAAGCACTTATTGTATGCCAAGCACTGTACTAACTGCTGATGTTGATATAAGATAATCAGTTTGGATACAGTCCCTGTCCCACATAGGGCTCACAGTCCAAGTAGTAGACAGTAGGATTTAACCTCCATTTTACAGATGAGCTACTAGGTACTAGGTAAATTTATATGTGTATATGTTCTGTTCATTCAGGTCTGGTACCATTACTTTTGGGAGAAAGGTAGAGAAGAGGGAGCATATTTTTTGAGGTGGGGGGGTGATTGTTTTTTCTGTCTTTAACCCATTTCTCCCAAACCAGAGCCGAGGGCTTTAGTCAAGTGAGACATAGTCTTAGGAGCAAAAGAGATGTGATAAAGGACCACACAAAAGTAGTTTGGGTATGTTGTTGACTCCTGCCTCTATAAACTTCTGTGGCTACACTGCGGCAGGACCTATAGAGTTGCATTTCAAGCCAGGAGATTGTGCTAGCTAGTCAGTCATGAGGGATCCAATTAGTTGTCACCTCAGGGAGGCAGAAGAGTCCTGTCAGAATGGAGTCAGGAGGGGAACAAAAATCCTGGAAGGCTTGAGAATATTTGCACCCAATGGGGCCAAATTGCAAATGTTAATAAGCTTTATTTATGTCATATTGCATTACTTATTAGGTCCTCAGGTAGGGAGAAAATGTATTGTTGTGGCAATCTATAATGTATAACTCTCCCAACTGCTCCAGATCAAGGTTAGTGAAATAGGAGAGGGGATAGGGCATCCTAAGGGAAATAACCTGAAAATCAAGCAGAATGTCTTCCCAGGAACAAAGCCTATGCCTATAAATAGTCTCTGATAACTCCCACAATTTAGGACAAGAATCAGAGTTAATCTCTCCCACAGAGCCTGAAGACACGGAACCTAAGTTCAGTGGATGTTTTCATGCTTTTGGCTGCCATTCAGCTCCGAACAAGCCCCAGTGGACCCAGTTTCCTGGCTCTCTTAAACGTACTTTAAAAGTTCAGTAATTGCACCTCAGAGTCATGTAACTTTTTAATAATGTCCAATGGGCAAGGCTATTATAATCATTCAATTGGCAGTTGCATCTCTACAGTTGCCTAGGAGATGAATAAATTATAAAGTTGAACATTTCTCAGCCTGAGACAGCAAACCCGTAAATATAACCTCCCTGGATTTCTGTTGGTCCTTTTTAACTAAGGATGGTAGGGATTACCTTGAAAACACACACACACACACACACACACACACACACACACACACACACACACACACACACACACACACACACTGTTTTTTGCTTCTTTCTGTGTTCAGAAATCACCTCCAGTGAATTCCCAAAGCATCATTCGATAAAGAGATATATAATCACTAAATTGTATAGATCTGTGACTGGAAGCTCACACAGAAAGAATATGAAATAATAATAATAATAATAGTATTTGTTAAGCGCTTAGTAGGTGCCATACATTGCTCTAAGCACTGGGATAGATGCATGGTAATCAGGTTGTCCCAGGTGGGGCTCACAGTCTTAATCCCCCTTTTACAGATGAGAGAACAGAGGCACAGAGAAGTTCAGTGACTTGCCCAAGGTCAAACAGCTAAGTGGCGAAGCCGGGATTAGAACCCATGACCTCTGACATCCTAGCTTGTGCTCTGGAAATAGGAAACAACTCCAAGGACTAGAACAAATTAATGCAGCCAGAACATTTGTGCCTCCAGTTTCCTCTTTTGACCCCCAAGTTGTTTGGTTCCCCTACTCCCTCTCCCTTCTGTGTAACCTATGCATTTGGATCTGGTCCCTTTAAGCACTCGATATTCACCCAACCCTTAGCCTCACAGAACTTGCATACAGAGCCATTATTCATTTTAATGTCTTTCTCCCTCTCCATACTGTAAGTTCTTGACTAAAAGCTCCTGGTGGACAGGGATCATGTCTACCAACTCTGTGGTTTTATATTCTCTCAAGTGCTTAATATAGCACTGTGTGCACAGTAAGTGCTCAATACATTTCAATGACTGATTGACTGATTTCATCTATGATGATTTCCCGGGTGGAAATATAAAACAGTCATTGCTAACCAATCACTGACAACAGGCCCTAGTTTCCACTCTACAGGAAATAGAAGGCTTACCAAGACACCAAAAAGCATCATTTCCACAATTTCATGTTTTTGAATGCCATTTGTTAAGTGCTTACTCTCTGTCAAGCACTGTTCTAAGAGATGGGGTAGATACCCAATTTATAAGGTTTAAACCCAGTCCTTGTCCCACATAGGGCTCACGGTCTAATTTGAAAGGAGGAGGACTGGAGGATTTAATCCCCATTTTACGCATGAGATAACTGAGGCATAGAGAAGTTAAGGGATTTGCCCTAGGTCCTTAGACAAACTAAAATAAGGTGACAGTAGAGTTTCTGTTATGTTCTTCATCACATTCCAACAACCAATTTTGTAACTGAGCAAATTCTATGTCTGGAATCTTCAAAGATTATAGATTTTTAAATGTATGATTTAGTATTGTGATCTAGACCACTAACACCCAAGCCATAAGTAACCCTGGCAGTCACCCAACAAGGTTCCCTGGGGAACCCTCCTAGCTGGTCAACGCTAGTTTGCTGGCAGTCCCTAACACTTTTTCTTCTGTTGCAACAGAGCCAATTCTTTCCAGATTTGCAGAAGGCCATGCTGCACCATCTGCAGCAACTGGCTCCCAGAATTCAGGAAACCTTTCAGCAACACAAGCAGTGCAGCCTAGTGGATAGAGCAGGGACCAGAAGGACCTAGGTTCTTATCCTGGCTCTGCTACCTCTCTGCTGCGTGACCTTGGGCAAGTCATTTCACTTCTCTGAGTCCCAGTTATCTCAACTGGAAAATGAGGATTTAGACTGTGAGCCCCATGTGGGATATTGACTGTGTCCAACCTGATTTAGCTTGTGTCTACCCCAGAACTTAGTACAGAGTCAGACACATAGTATGCTCTTGTCAAATACCAAAATAAATGAATAACTGCACTAAAATCAGCTCCAAAGAGAATCTCTGAGAAGCCACTGGGGGAGGGTGACATGCTCAGTTTAACACCACTGGGTCAAGTCTACAAAACACAAATTGTTATACAATCAGCCTGATCATTTGGATAGAATCACCTAGATATTTTAATACAAAGCAGGGGTGAAGATTTTTTAAATCAATTTACATTAAATCACCCTGAGCTAGCCAAATTATGCTTAATATTAACTCCCCAAGGCCTTGGGTTTGCACATTACATTTCCTTTTTTTTTATAACTCTCGTTAAGCACTTACTTTGTGTCAAGCACTGTAAGAAACACAGGGCTAGATATAAGATAATCAGGTTGGATACAGTCCCTGCTGTCCAATGTGGGATTCACATTCTAAGGAGGAGTGTGTAGGACTGACTCCCCATTTTACAGATGAGGAAACAGAAATACAGAGAAGCTAACTTACTTGCCCAACATCACATGGCAGATAAGCAGCAGAGTCTGGATTAGAACCCATGTCCTCTGACTTTCAGACATTTTCTCGTTTTACTAGGCCGTAATTCTCCCGATTTTATTCTTATAATCCCCCAAGAAGGGAATGAATGAGTATTGTCATATTCATTAGCCAGAGGATGTCAGTAGCAGGGGGATGGAAATAGAACATAGGTCTCCTGACTTCCAGGCCTATTTTCTTTCCACTAGAGCCTACTTCATTTTTATTCTGCATTATCCTAAGGAGAATCAATTGTGCTTTAAACATTTTAATTGGCATCCATAGAATTATTAGCAATTTTTAAAATGGCAGCAGGTAGTGTGAATCTGCAATGCAGCTGGCTTAGCAACAGATAGGAACCTCCACAGGTGAAAAGTCACTGCACTTCCAACACCCCCCCTTCAGTATCCACTGGCCTAAAAAGCCACAAAAAGGGATTAGAGACCTGCAGATGACATAGCTATTCTCTCCTCAATGTTGTTAGTAAGGTACTTGTCGCTGCATTTTTTTTTTCATCATAGCAGATGTGTTTTTAAGAGTTCCTTTCTGGGAATTGCAGTACAATTTTACCCTGGCCTTTCTTCATTCGGAAGATTAGGCATAAAATTGAATAGAGATCCATGAATGGGGAAATCGTGACTGATGCTGAAACATTCACTCTCTCGGGATTTGAAAAACAATCTGAACTGCAAGACATCCTTTTTAGAATGCTTCTATTCATCTTTTTAAAATTGTGGAGAGTCACGTAGTGATCATCATAATCAGAACCGATTCACATCTTCATAAACTCATGCACCTTTTCCTCAACAGCAGTAGGACATGAGGAGGAGGAGGAGGACGAGAGAAAAAGCAGGATTCATTCATTCATTCAATAGTATTTATTGAGCGCTTACTATGTGCAGAGCACTGTACTAAGCCCTCGGGAAGTACAAGTTGGCAACATATAGAGACGGTCCCTACCCAACAGCTGGCTCACAGTCTAGAAGGGGGAGACAGACAACAAAACAAAACACATTAACAAAATAAAATAGAATAGTAAATATGTACTAATATAAATAGAGTAATAAATATGTACAAACATATGAACAGGTGCTGTGGGGAGGAGAAGGAGGTAAGACGAGGGGATGGGGAAGGGGAGGAGGGGGACAGGAAGGAGGGGACTCAGTCTGGGAAGGCCTCCTGGAGGAGGTGAGCTCCCAGTAGGGCTTTGAAAGGAGGAAGAGAGCTAGCTTGGCCGTTGTGCAGAGGGAGGGCATTCCAGGACAGGGGGAGGACGTGGGCCAGGGGTCAACGGCGGGACAGGTGAGAATGAGGCACAGTGGGGAAGTTAGCGGCAGAGGAGTGGAGGGTGTGGGCTGGGCTGTATAAGGAAAGAAGGGAGGTGAGGTAGGAGGGGGCGAGGTGATGAAGATCCTTGAAGCCAAGAGTGAGAAGTTCTTGCCTGGTGCGTAGGTTGATTGGTAGCTACTGGAGATTTTTGAGGAGGGGAGTAACATGCTCAGAGCATTTCTGCACAAAGATGATCTGGGCAGCAGCGTGAAGTATAGATTGAAGTGGGGAAAGACAGGAGGAAGGGAGATAAGAAAGGAGGCTAATACAGTAAACCAGTCGGGATAGGATGAGAGAAGAGAAGCAGCATAGCTCAGTGGAAAGAGCCCGGGCTTTGGAGTCAGAGGTCATGGGTTCTAATCCTGGCTCCGCCACTTGTCAGCTGTGTGACTTTGGGCAAGTCACTTAACTTCACTGTGCCTCAGTTCCCTCATCTGTAAAATGGGGGTTGCGACTGTGAGCCCCCTGTGGGACAACCTGATTGCCTTGTAACCTCCCCAGAGCTTAGAACAGTGTTTTGCACATAGTAAGCACTTAATAAATGCTATTATTATTATTATTATTATGAGAGATTGAACAAACAGGGTAGCTGTTTGGATGGAGAGGAAAGGGCAGATCTTGGCGATATTTCGTGGTGAGACTGACAGGTTTTGGCGACGGATTGGATGTGAGGGGTGTACGAGAGGGCAGAGTCGAGGATGAAACCAAGGTTGCAGGCTTGTGAGATGGGAAGGACGATAGTGCCGTCCACAGTGATGGGAAAGTCAGGGAGAGGGCAGGGTTTGAGAGGGAAGATAAGGAGTTCAGTCTTGGACATATTGAGTTTTAAATGGCCGGCAGACATCCAGATGGAGATGTCTTGAAGGCAGGGGGAGACCCGAGCCAGAAGGGAGAGAGATAGAGCAGGGGCAGAGATGTAGATTTGGGTGTCATCAGTGTAGAGATGATAGTTGAAGCCGTGGGAGCAAATGAGTTCACCAAGGGAGAGAGTGTAGATAGAGAACAGAAGGGGACCAAGAACTGACCCTTGAGAACCCCCTACAGTAAGGGGATGGGAGGGGGAGGAGGAGCCCGCAAAAGAAACTGAGAATGAACAGCCGAAGAGATAAGAGAACCAGGAGATGACAGAGTCTGTGAAGCCAAGATTGGATAGCGTGTTGAGGAGAAGGGGGTGGTCCACAGTGTCGAAGGCAGTTGAGAGGTCGAGGAGGATTAGGATAGAGTAGGAGCTGTTGGATCTGGCAAGCAGGAGGTCATTGGTGACCTTTGAGAGGGCAGTTTCCACGGAACATAGGGGACGGAAGCCGGATTGGAGGGAGTCGAGGAGAGAGTTGGCATTGAGGAATTCGAGGCTGAGCAAGTAGACGACTCCTTCAAGGAGTTTGGAAAGGAATGGTAGGATGGAGATAGGGCGATAACTAGAAGGTGAGGTGGGGTCAAGAGAGGGTTTTTTAGGGTGGGAGAGACGTGGGCATTTTTGAAGGCAGAGGGCAAGGAACCAGTGGAGAGTGGGCGGTTGAAGATGGAAGGTAAGGAGGGGAGGAGGGACGGAGCGAGAGATTTCATAAGGTGAGAGGGAATGGGGTCAGGAAGAAAGGAGAACAAGCACAATGAGGAGGAGGAGGAGGAGGAAAAGGAGGAAAAGGCGGAGAAGAAGGAGGAGGAGGAGGACTGGTATAATAATAATAGTTTTTGTTAGGTGCTTACTATTTGCCAAGCAGTGTTCTAAGTAGATACAAAGTAATCAGGTTGTACCAACTGAGGCTCACAGTCTTAATCCCCATTTTACAGATGAGGTAACTGAGGCAGAGAGAAGTTAAGTGACTTGCCCAAAGTCACACAGCTGACAAGTGACACAGCTGGGATTAAAACCCAATACTCTGACTCCCAAGTCTGAACTCTTTCCACTAAATCACACTGCTTCTGAGGTAGCACTTATTGAGGGCCCACATGGTGAGGTGCACTGTATGAAGCCTCTGGAAAATATATAATAAAGAAGTGACCCGTTCTCTGGTTACAAGGCACTTACAATCAGCAACTTGGCATTCATCAATATCCTTGCTTCCTCTACCATTGTCCAGACCCTAATCAATTTCTTATTCAAATAGAAAACCATTGCCTACACTGGGTTTTTTGGCCATATGTACTTAACTCTTGGCTCGATGTGCTCTGACTGTTGTGTAGCCATTCATTGTTGTCTTATGCTGTCAAGTTATGTCTGACCTATAACGACGCCATGGACACATCTCTCCCAGAACACCCCACCTCCACCTGCAATCGTTCTGGTAATATATCCATAGAGTTTGCTTGGTAAAAATGCGTAAGTGGTTTACCTCTGCCTCCTTCCGTGCAGTAAACCTGAGTCTCCACTCTCAACTCTCTCCCATGCCGCTCCTTCCCAGTACAGGTGGGTTTTGACTTGTAGCAGATTACCTTCCACTCGCTAGCCACTGCCCAAGCTAGTAATGGAATGGATATGTCTTTGTTTGACTCTCCCTCCCATAGTCGAGACTGGTAGAGTACTGGAAACTCTCCAGGTGTGACCCTGAGAGGTGAGCCATCTGTAGCCCACTGCGTTTTCCAGGCATTGTGTCCCAAATGGCTGAACCCCATCTCACTGAATCAAATTCACCAACTCGTTAATCTCAGTAGGCTAATGCTCTCTTACTTTGCTATTCATCATTTTTGCTATGGAATCATCACACTCTTGACACAACCGTACTTAGGAGCCTACAAAGAGCCTAAGATACTCCCAGACTAAGCCCCCTTTTTCCTCTGCTTCTCCTCCCCTCTCTATCACCCTGACTTGCTCCTTCTCCTCTACCCCCTCCCTGCCCCACAGCACTTGTACATACTTGTATATGTACATAATTACTATTCTATTTATTTTAGTAATGATGCATATATATCTATAATTCTATTTATTAATATTGATGATATTGTTGCCTGTTTACTTGTTTTGATGTCGTTTCCCCCCCTTCTAGACTGTGAGCCCATTATTGGGCAGTGATTTTCTCTGTTTGTTGCTGAATTGTACTTTCCAACCACTTAGTACAGTGCTCTGCATGAAGTAAGCACTTGATAAATACGACTGAGTGAATGAATGAATACAATGGAAAAATAGGGCTTAATTAATATCTTCTCCACCTCTTATAGCTCTACTCTCTCTGCCTTCCTAACAATCTCTTCCACTGATGCCCAACATAAAGTCTTTTCACTTTCACCTCGCACTCATGGGGTGACAGCATTGTAAGGGATCCTGTTTCTTCACATACCTACAACCAGATAATATCATTTACCTGCCAGAATGATTAAGGAGCTTATGTGGTTTACAGTGAAGTCATTCCCATCCTGAATCCTTTGCTCTACAGCCTGAAGAAGAAAGATAATAAAAATGCTGTTCTGAGAGCAATGAAGAGAAAAGTCTTTTCTACAGGGACACCTGTCCCAGAATGCTAAACAAATATTGAATTGAACCACCCTCCTGTAATCGTTAAATTCTTCTGCTTGGAAAATCTCTCCTGCTTTGGAGAGCTTGCTACTTCTCTATACGTTGTTTGTTTTGAATATGGACTATTTGTCCACTTACGATTCCACAGCAGTGTAGGAAATTGGAGTGTGGGATGTGTTCTTGTCAGTCTCTGCTGGTAATTTGCCTCAGTGCAAACAGAATTGATGAACTTGCTGTATATACTGTCCAAGTGGTGTCCCCTCTTCATAGACATATTGATTGAATCATTCAGTTGTATTTATTAAGCACTTAGTGTGTGCAGAGCCCTGTACTAAGTGCTTGGGAGAGTGCAATGTAACAATAAACAGACACATTCCCTGCCCACAGTGAGCTTAAAATCTAGAGGAGTTTACAGTCCAACAATATTGTGTTGACAATAGCACCTCAGATATCACATCTTTGCTGGCATCCCTTTCTTTCCAGAGCCAATGTTCCAATCAATCAGTCAATCAATCAATAGTATTTATTGAGCACTTACTGTATGCAGAGCACTATACTAAGTGCTTGTTTGACTACGATATAACAGAGTTGGTAGATATGTTCCCTGCTCACAAGGAGCTTACATTCTAGAGGAAGAGACAGACATTAATATGAATAAACAAATTACAGCTATGCATATAAGTGCTGTTGGGCTGAGGATGCATGAATGAAGGTTGCAAATCCAAGTGCAACACTGCAAATGCTGAACAGGTCAAGCCTATGCATCTAGAAACATTGCCATCAATAATGATAGCTGTGTATTTGTTAAGCACTTACACTGGACCAAGCACTGTACTAAGCACTGGGGTAGATAGATGGTAATAATAATGATAATAATAAAAGAAAACACCATTATTATTCTTATTATTGTTAAGCACTAAGTGCTAAGTGCCGGGGTAGATACAAGGTATTCAGGTCAAACCCTGCCCCGTCCCCTGTGGAACTCACATTCTAAGGGTGAGGGAGAATAGTTATTGGATCCTCTTTTTACAAATGAGGAAACAGACACAGAGAAGTTAATCAATAATATTTACTAAGTGCTAACTGTGTGTAGAGCACTCTACTAAGTGCTTGGAAGAGTACAGTTCAATCTAGTTGGTAGACAAGATCCTATCCCTCAAGGAGTTTACAATGCAAGGTAATAATAATAATAATTGTGGTATGTGATTGTCTTGTCTTATGCTATCGAGTCATCTCTGACCCTTAGCGACGCCATGGACACCTCTGTCCCAGAATGACCCACCTCCATCTACCATCGTTCTGGTAGTGGATCCATAGAGTTTCCTTGGTAAAAATCCAGACGTTGTTTACCATTGCCTCCTTCCAACGCAGTAAACTCGAGTCTCTGCTCTCAACTCTCTTCCATGCTGCTGCTGCCCAGCACAGTGAGATTTGACTTGTAGCAGATTGTCTTCCACTCACTAGCCATTGCCCAAGATAGGAATGGAATGGATATAGCTCTACTTGATACTCCCTCCCATAGTTGAGACTAGTAAAGTATTGGAAACTCTCCAGATGTGACCCCGAGATGGGGTAGTATGTGCTAAGCTCTTATTATGTTCCAGGTACTGTACTAAGTGCTGAGGTGGATACAAGCAAGTCAGGCTGGACACCATCTCTGTCCCAGTTGGGGCTCACATCTCACTCCCCATTTTCCAGAGGAGGTAGCTGAGGCCCAGAGAAGTGAAGTGACTTTCCCAAGGTCACACTGCAGACAAGTACACAGCAGGTGAGTGGCAGAACTGTGATTAGAACGCTGTCTGATTCTCAGGCTCTTATGCTCTTTTCACTTGGCCACTCTGAACAGCATTTGGTGAAAGCCTGCACCTCAGGGAGCAGAATTAAGCTGTCCGCCATCAATGGATAGCATTTCGAGCAGAAGTTAGGAAACTGGACCTTGATTGAAGTATGATGTCAGTCGTTTTCAGGCTGTAAGCCCAGAGCATTCAGAGTTTCATCAATGAGAGTCTTTGCAATCACTGTCTTTGCATAAAGGCCCTGCAAATTCAGGAGTCCAGCTCCTAAGAGATTCTGTATGTAGCTTCCAAATTCCGCAATTGGTATGTGTCAGTCAGCAACACTGTGAACATTATGGTGAAAAGCATTGGTGCAATAGTTAATGCTGTTTGTGACAGCAAAGGGTATCCTTAAACAGCTTTTATCCAGAACTCTGACTGCTGTTCCAACAGAGTGTAACCATATGATGATAACAAATTTGGGAAAGCCAAACTTGAGGAGGATGACTCCCAGGTCTTCATGATTTACAAAATCAAAAAAGCCTTTGTATGGTCAATGAAGACTATGTACAGGGCCTATTTTGAAAGAAAAGAATCAGTGTCAGTCATGCAAACCATGAGAAGCAGCACAGCCGAGTGGCTAGAGTTCAGGCCACGGAATTAGAAGGATGTGGGTCCTAACCCCGGCTCTGCCACTTGTGTGCTATGTGACCTTGGGCAAGTCATTTTACTTCTCTGCTTCAGTTACCTCATCAGTAAAATGGTGATGAAAACTGTGAGTCCCAAATGGGACAGGGACTCTGTCCAACCTAATTAGCTTGTAGCTTATATCCACCTCTGCACTCAGTACAGTGCCTGACAGATAGTAAATTCTTAACAAATATCATGAAAAAAATAAAAACCTTCATTTCTGCTGTAATGCAGAGATTACAAGCTTATAGAACTTTACAACAAAGAACATTCACAACAAAGAACATTATGTCTCAAGCCTGTTGTCACACCTGGGATTTATCTATTTCATCCAATAAATCACATTTTCTCTAAACTGATTAATGTATCTGAAGATCATCACCAAATTTCTCAATAGTGTCCTATTCAGAACACTTAGAGAAATCACACATTATGGAGAAACAGAGTGCACTTGGGTTTATCTTGCTCTGAACTTTTGTCTTTAAAAAACTCTCTCATAACCTCACTTTGAAAATGACCCGTGTGACCAATTTAATCCCTTCCTCCCAAAAGAGAAACAAGGATTGTTTGGTTAACTTTCCGGTGGAGAGATGCTCTGAGGTTCAAGCGAGGGAGAGGCTGTCAGCACTGTGCTGAACAAATCAGAACCTGACACTGCCCAGAATCCCTATAAATAGTGCTGGTGTGATCTTTTCTTGGAAATGGCTAGTGCTTTTCTGGATTTGATCGGAATATTTTCTTTGCCCAGGGATAGAGGATAGGAAAACACATGAAAAATTTAGGACTGAAAGTAAATCAGATGAGAAAAGATTTAAATCAGAGGGCTCTGATATTTCTTGAGAACTAAATCAATTTTGTAGCAAAGGAAAATCTGCAATGGCAAACTAGTAGAGAGAGGTTTCTTGGGGAAAGTTATCAACTTCCTATGAATAACCTGATTCTTGGAGGGATGCATTTTCTTTAACCCCACAATGATAATTCAATGCTCACAAATAGGCAACAATCCGGTATTATATCATAATGAGTAGACTTAAAAACACCTTCTGAAGGCATCCTTCTCTTTTTAAAGAACAACAAAATTTCCTTTAATATATGGCATTTTTTATACTCATTCTCCTTTTGGAACGATCCCATTGAGTAAGAAGAGTTGGAATTTCAAGTAGACCCTTTCCTTAACTCTGTCATATCACCTAATCAGAATTGGCAACCACTACAAAGGGTAAGTGATTATGTCTTTGCCTAGTTACAATTTTGTAGTAAAAGCTGTATGATTGTATATTGGTGTCCTGGAAAGTTTCCATAATAACTAGGCTCTTGGAGGTTTGTAAACATTCTTGAAATGACAATCAAAATCTAAATGAAAGTTAAACCCCTCAAAGTTTCTTCATAATATATCCTCTCTGATTCATTTAAACACAAGAACAAATTTGACTTCAGTAAACTGAAAATTTGAGGAAGAAGGAAAAATAAATCAGCTTCACTGAAGAGATTTTTGCAAGTTGAAGCCATATGTGTGATTTGTAAATGAAGTCATTTTTTTTAAAGGCTCAACTGAAATTTCCAGAGTGAACTTCAGAGTTTACAATAATACAACTTGCATTATCATCATCATTATCAGTGGTATTTATTGAGAGCTTACTATGTATAGAGCACTCTACTAAGTGCTTGGGAGAGTACAATTCAACTGTGTTGGTGGACACATAGCCTGCCCACAATGAGCCTACAGTCTAGAATGGGAGACAGACATCAGTATAAATAAATGATTCGTTATATATAATTTAAAGATATGTACATATCTAAAGGAGATAGATTCCTCTGGCTCTGCTCTCATAATGGAAGTCATGTTGAGACTTGAGAAGGGAGAATAGGGATGTAACGCCAGCCTGCATTCATCGAAGATAGAGATTGCATTCAGCACTTGTGTGGAATTCCTGTAACAGGGCCTCAAAATAGTAAGAAATCAGTGACAAAATGGTGTCAGGGCTGTATAGATGGTCTTCCCAGGATTCTTTGGGGCATACTCTCCACTCTCTTAAACTCATGCTTGAGGTGTTTCCTATATACCTGAGGCTAGCCATCTAGAGATAACAGCATTGGACTGAATGTCAGTAGACAGAGGTTCCAGTCCCTGCTTCATCACTTGTTGCCTTGTGAACTTGGGAGAGTTAATTAACTTCTCTATGCATGAATTTTCCCATCTGTAAAATGGGGATGAAATACCTGTCTTCCCTCCAGCTTGGACTGTGAGCCTCATGTGGGACATGGACTGGGTCCCATCCAATTCTATTGCATCCACCCCAGCACTTGGAACATAGCAAATGCTAAATAAATAATTATCAGTTTTATAACATAGGTTGAAACCTGTTGAAAAATGAGAAACCAGAAAAAGTCAGAAGAGGAAATAGGGGGAAGAATCACTTTCTAATCCTTTTGCAAGAGTAGGCATTCACAGGGTGGGTAATAACAATAATATTTGTTTAATACTATATGTCAAGCACTGTTCTAAGCTGGGGTAGATACAAGCTAATCAGGTTGGACATAGTTCCTGTTCCACATGGGGCTCACAGTCTTAATCCCCATTTTACAGCTAAGGTAACTGAGGTATAGAGAAGTTAAGAGACTTACCCAAGGTCACAAAGCAGGCGAGTGATGGAGCCAGTATTAGAACTCAGGTCCTTCTGACTCCCATGTCCGTGCTCAGTCCACTAGGCCATGCTTACTCCCATGGCCATCTTCTGTCCCCTTTACACCCAAGCATAAACACACACACACACACACACACACACACACACACACACACACACACACACACACACACACACAGAATCCCTTTGTAGGTGCTGAACTCCCTATATTACCAGAACTGTGGGAATAGGTGAGAGAAAATTAAGTTATTGCAACATCGTTTTAATTCTATGTAGTTGTTCAGTGATTCTGCAGGATCGTAAGCTTTCTTCATTCAAAGTGAACATAAACTTCTCCTATCACTGTTGTCTGAAAGGGAAAACTTGGGTTTCTCTGACTTCCCTCTATATCCAAGCACAGATATCGAACCAAATGTGATCAAGTAGCAGTATCCTTCCCTAAGTATGTTTTTTTATTCATTCTCCTAATATCTCCCAAACTGTAGGAATATTTTCCTCCTGAATTTCAATATTCATTTCTCAGTAGAGGAGAGATGCAGAAGCCACTGACTGCAGGAAAAGATACTGGAATGACCAACCTCATTCTCATAGGCCTGACAGATTCTCCAAGAGCCCAACTGGTCCTTTTCATGGTATTTCTTTCTATCTATATTATTTCTGTGGTGGGAAAGAAGGGTTGTTCCTGATAATCCAGAAAGACTCCCAGATTCACAGACACATGCATTTTTTCCTGTGTGGTTTGTCTTTTGTTGATCTGAGTAACTCCACAGCCATTACTTCTAAAACCTTGGAGAATGTATTAACATCCAGAAAGAAAATCTCATTCATTGGCTGCTTTGCCCAAAAGTATTTTTTCATTTCTTTAGCAGGAACAGAATGCTTTCTCCTCTCTGCAATGGCATACGATTGTTATGTATCTATCTGTAACCCACTGCTTTATTCCTCTGTTATGTCCACAAGAGTATTCATGTGGCTTATGGTTGGGCCACATGGAGTTGCTTTTACAAGCTCCCTGATTGTTCTTCTGTTCATAGCTAGGTTGCTATTTTGCAACTCAAAGGTAATTCAACATTTTTTCTGTGATACCTCACCAATCTTGGTTTTGTCCTGCACTGGCACACACAACACGGAAATGATTATCTTTATTTAGCTGGCTCCACCCTTGCAAAGTCTCTGATAATGATTACAGTCTCTTACATGGCTATTATCTCTGCCATTTTGAAGATCAACTCCACTGTGAGAAGAAAAATAGCTTTCTCCACCTATGCTGCCCACCTCACGGGAGTCACCATCTCCTATGGGACTCTAAATCTTTACATACCTAAAGACAAGTAAATCTTACTCCCTGGGTAAGGAACTGGTGGCTTCTGTTTTCTACACCATCGTGGTCCCCATGTTGAACACCCTTATCTACAGCCTGAGAAGTAAAGAGGTGAAAAATGTTATGAGCAGAGTGATTCATCTGTACCCTATAATGATGTGGCTAGAAGCAGGACAACAGGCAGACGTCACTAGCTGGAGAACGAAGGGGAAGTCATCAGGGAGTAGACATGGGAAGAGGGCTCTAGTCCAGGACTTCAAGCCCAGACTCTCTGTTTGGCCTCCTCCCTCCCTCTGGTCCTCACCGCAGGCCTTCTCTCTGTCGATCTCTTCTGGAGCTCCTGCTGGTGTGGTCCGAGTTCTGCCACCACCAGCACCTCCAGGTGCTACCCCTGGTCCCTCCAGGGTGGCCCAAGCAGGGTTAAAACGACCTTAGGACCAGCTCCCACCCTGCTGATCTCCCCTGGCTCAAAGCAGTGGGGAGCTGGGGTAGCCTCATCACTTCATCCAGTCCTTGAAAGGAGAACACCAGCAAGGACCCTCAGGTCAGAGCCCCCATCTCCTCAGCCTTGTGTCCAGGGCTGTTCGGAAGGACCCAGAATCTCCCAAACCTCCAATAGGAAGATCCAAGAATGGGGGGAATAGGAGGTCCAGGGCATTCCCCACTGCCCCCTCCTCATGGCATCCTTCATCCCAGAAACTCCAAGAAGCAAAACTTTGGCTTTGAATGACTTCACTGTGAAATCCATTCAGTGGGACCTCAGGCAGACAACATACTATGTGACTAAATGATGGGGACAGTCTTACTGAATGAAGGCAACAGAGGTGTGTTGCATAAGCCTTTTCTTGTAAAATTCATTGTCTTCTAGATTAGCCCCCACTCAAGATGATTTCCCCCAACCGCTATGCTCCTTATTAGTTCCCTGACCTTCTTCTGCGTGTTCTATATAATGATGGTGATGATGATGATGATGGTAATGACAATGGAATTTGTTTAGCACTTATTATGTGCTAAGCAATGTTTTAAGTGCTGGGTGGACACAAGGTTAACAGGTTGGATGCAGTCCCTGTCCCTCGTAGAGTTCACAGTTTTATTCCCCATTTTACAGATGAGGTAACTGAGGCACAGAGAAGTTAAGTGACTTGCCCACGGTCACACAACAGACAAGTGGCAGAGTTGGGATTAGAACTGAGGTTCTTTTGACTCCCAAGCCCAAAAGGGATCTTCTGCCTCTGACTCCAATATTTATGGGTGATTTCTGTTCCTAAACAGCAGCATCTAGAGTCTGTCCTGCCTACCTCTTAGGGTGTGAGTCCCATGTGGGGCAGGTTAGCTTGATTGTCTTGTGTCTGCCCCAGGGTTTAGAGCATTCTTATTATAGGAACATAATCTCACAACAAGAACACTTCAGTATATAAAGATGAATGCTAATAAGGGAGCATGTTTGAAATCGATAAAAATTGTCAAGTGTGAGGGCAGAGTTGAATATGACATTGTTATTGATCATATACTTGTCTTCTGTGTGTTCTTGGGAAAGTCACTTATCTTCTCTATGCCTCAGTTACCTCATCTGTAAAATGGGGATTAAGACTGTCAGCCCCAGGTGGGATATAACGGAGTTCAAATTGATTAGCTTGTTTCTACCCTAGTGCATAGTTCAGTGCCTGACACATAGTGCTTAACAAATACCATTAAAAATGCAGGATATTCAATGAAGTTGAAGTTGTTAATTCACAGGTGATTGAGGGCTCAACAAGGATTTCTACAGATTCATGGGCTTGGTCTGGAGAAATTATTAGGAGAGATATTAGATGTTGGAATGACAATCCATTTGGGTAAATAACAAAGAATCAATCACTGTTAGGTTCCAATCAATCAATCAAACATATTTATTGTGTTAACTATGTGCAGAGAATTGTACAAGGAACTTGGGAGAAGAAAATACAAGAGAGTTGGTAGACACTTTCCCTGCCCACACTGAGCTCATAGTCCAGAATCTATTCCTCCAAGTACCACTTGGAGCCCCTCTGTGGGAGAGAATACCAAGTTCAAAAGACCACTGGCATTTGTCAACCTGACTTTTTTGTCTAATTAATATAATAACTGTAAGGAAACAAAACAAATAACCACTTTTAAATGCAATCATCATCCATTTCTTTCTCAAATGATATTTTTGTTGCTGTATAATTAAATATTATAGTTTGTAAATGCTCATCATGTCAACATTTAACTGGAAAAATATATTTCTGTACTTTTCCAACAGAAATAAATACACAAACGCATTTGGCTAAATAATCCTGTGATCTGCTCCCACTCAGAGTTACAAAATTAAGCCTATTACAGCACACAACAACTTCATAGGCTACTTAAATTTCTCCAATAAGCTTTGGACACCTTCTGACCCCCCTTGCTTATATGCTATAAGAAAGAAAATCTTATATCAGTCTACTTTCTAGATGAATATTTTCATATTAAGCCTTAATAATTTCCCAGTCTAGTCTAAACTGGTTGAATCAGATGTCTCCTTATCTGAGTCCACCAGATTCGACTTAATTCCTGAAGAGCAAAGGTGCTAAAGAATCGCCCCAATCATCACAAGCATTTATTAAATTTAGAGGCACTGAATTAAGCATTGGGGAGATTTTTTTATGGAAGAGAATAATAATAATAACCATGGCATTTGTAAGCACTGCCATGGATACAAGCAAATCAGGCTGGACATAGTCCCCTTCCCATGTGGGGCTCACAGTCTTCATCCTCATTGTGCAGATAAGGTAACTGAGGCACATAAAAGTGAAGTGACTTGCCCAAGGTCACAAAGCAGATAGGTGGTGGAGGCAGGATTAGAATCCATGTCCTTGTAATTTCCAGGCCTGGGCTCTCCACTAGACCACACTATCAAGTGATTGCACAATTGACTGACATGGTCCCTGCCCCTAGTTTGGGGGAGGTGATAAGTATGGATCCTCTCATTGTCACACTTGGAGAGGTTCCAGTACTCGACCAGTCTTGACTACCGGAGGGTGAGTCAAGCAGAGTCATACCCATTCCATTCCTATCTTGGGCAGTGGATAGTGAGTGGAAGGCAATCTGCTACAAGTCAAAGCTTACCTGTGCTGGGCAGCAACGGCATGGGAGAGAGTCAAGGGCAGAGACTCATTTAGTGTTTGGAAGGAGGAAATGGTAAACCACTTCCATATTTTTACCAAGAAAACTTTATGGATATGCTACCAGAACGATTCTGGGAGAGTATATGGCTTATACTATGGGTCAGACATGACTCAACAGCATAAGACAGACAGAGAATAAGTATGGAGAAAATACATCAGTGACTCAGAAACACAGGTTAAAGTTAAATAGTATAACATTGGATGGAAGGAGGGAAAACTAACTGTCCAGTGGCCAATGGCCTTTATCGTGAAATGCCCAAATGGGAGGAAGACTGAAGTGCATTTACAGGAGTCTATTTAGCCATAGCAGGAGCTATGTTGACTCAACCACTTTACGGGTGGTTGTTGAATGATGCACCTATCTTCACTATCAAAATCTTTGGAGTCTTCACTTCAAAACCAGGGGCTGGGAATTTTTGTGAAGGAAGGTGAATTGGGGAAATGCATTAGTGCATTTTTGTCAGGGAATAGGCAGGGCCAAGAGGGTCCTAGGCTGCCACAATGTGGATCTCAAACGTGTTCCCCCTCCCCACCCCATCAGTCAGTCAGTCAATCACATTTATTGAGCACTTGCTGTGTGCAGAGCACTGTACTAAGGACTTGAGAGGGTCCAATATAAGAAGTATATTCCTTGCCCGCAACAAACTTACAGTCTAGAAGGGGAGACAGACATTAATATGAATAAATAAATTACAGATATGTACATAAGTGCTGTGGGGCTGGGAGGAGGGAATGAATAAAGAGAGCAAGTCAGGGTGATACAGAAGGGAGTCGAAGAAAAGGAAAAGAGGATTCAGTCAGGGAAGAGATGTACCTTCAATAAGGCTTTGAAATGGGGGAGAGTAATTGTCTATCAGATAAGAGGAGGGAGGATTTTCTTTCCAGGCTAGAGGCAGGATGTGGGAGCAAGATAGATGAGACCGAGGTACAGTGAATAGGTTAAAATTAGAGGAGTGAAGTCTAGCTGGGGGACCTCCACCACCACTACCACCACCTCTGGTGGTGGTGGGGAAAGGGGAAGGAACAGGAGGAGGAAAGTGCTTAACTTTCTCAGAGGCAAATACCACAGTGAATGGAAAATTGGAGGCTTTTGATTCAGAATTAAACATTCATAAACACGATGTATTATAATAATAAAAATAATAATAATAGCATTTATTAAACACTTATTATATGCAAAGCACTGTTCTAAGCACTGGGGAGGTTACAAGGAGATCAGGTTGTCCCACCGGGGGGCTCACAGTCTTAACCCCCATTTTACAGATGAGGGAACTGAGGCCCAGAGAAGTTAAGTGACTTGCCCAAAGTCACACAGCTGACAATTGGCAGAGCCAGAATTCGAACCCATGACCCCTGACTCCAAAGCCCGTGCTCTTTCCACTGAGCCACGCTGCTTCTCTGTATAGCATCAGCATGATGATACAACATATACAGCATGCTACAGCATATTGTAATGAGTAGGGAATTCAAACTAAAATACTCAACCAATCAGTCAATCATATTTATTGAATACTTACTGTGTTCAGAGCACTGCACTGAGGGCTTAGGGGAATACAGTACAACAGAGTTGGTATTCTCATTCCCTAACCACAATCAACTCACAGTCTAAAATGATGAAATAAAATAAAACTAAAACCCAAGAGTCCATTGCACCTAACACTTGAGGCAGTCTCAACTTTCAATGGGAACGATATTTTTAGGCATATTAAAGTGTAATAGAGAAGCAGAGTGGCTTAGTGGCAAGGGCACGAGCTTGGGAGTGAGAGGTCGTGGGTTTTAATCCCAGCTGTGGCACTTGTCTGCTGTGTGATCTTGGGCAAGTCACTTAACTTCTCTGTGCCTCACCTGTAAAAGGGGGATTAAGACTGTGAGCCCAACGTGGGACAACCTGATTACCTTTTATCTACCCCAGCGCTTAGAACAGTGCTTGACATATAGTAAGTGCTTAACAAATACTATCATCATTATTATTATTAATAGAGAACCCTGAAATTGTTTGGAAAGTTCTTTTTAGCAGTTCATTCAAATCCTATTCGCTCTTTAGCTCCACAGTTAAAAGATCCATATCTAAGTCCTAAAGACTTGACCACTTCTGAGTTTCCCTATCTCCCCTAACTCATGATTTGAGTGAGTGTTTGATGGATTAAAGAGAGGGGGAGTTGGGGTTCGGGGAAATCTTTCATTAACATTGCTTGAAAGGTTAGTGAGGGGCTGGGGAGGGGGCTAGAGTGAAAATCACCTCATCTTCTGAGGGAAGGAAGAGGAGGACAGAGCAAATATGTGTGACCTACAAATCAAAAAGACAGTTTTTCTCCCTGTGCCTGTCGTATTTAAAAGGTTGACTCCACACCGTTCATTTGAAAAGGAGTCATTCCATTTGAAATGTGCTTAGCTCTCTCTGAAATTACTTATTGAGCATCGACTTAAATGTCCATCGTGGTACTAGAAACTTGGGGATATACTCAGGAAATATGAAATTCAGTTGTTTGAACAGAGTGAAAATGAAAATAAACTTGTGTGAATAATTACATAAAAAGCAAATAGATAATCCCTTAGATTAATGAAAGAGGGGCTCCTAAACCTACACACTGTGATTGCTGGTTTTTCTTGCCACTGTTAAAATTATTCAATGCTCGTTCAGCTTACCTAAAACTGATAACTAGGATCCATATTAATATGTCACTCTGCATCTTTCCATTTGACCGAAGTATTAATTCTCCTATGTGTAGAATTTAGTGATGTTTTCTAATTAAGTTGTCATCCCCAATGAGGTAAGAATTGGTTTATAATACCTTGTATTTTTTATACAGCTATTTTTTCCCAAGGCATTTTCACATTACTTTTGTTCCTAACCATTTCTATGAGGTGGAGTCAGATATTATTATTCCCGTTTTATATATGAGGAAACCAAGGCATAGAGAGACTTAAGTGACTTGCCCAAGGTCATTCAGCTGGTCAGAAACGGAGTTGGAGCTAGAAGCTGGTTCTTCATATTTCGGTATCTCTGTTTTTTTCCCACTGCCCCACACCGCCTCACATTTGAAAGTACTTGAACTAAACTGGAATAATGAGAATCCTTCCAGGCCCATTTTTTTTTGCTTCTTCTGGCTCATATTTGATTAGAAAAGCCGTTTATTATTAAAATGATTCCTAGATTAACTATGAAGAAAAACCGTCTGACTATTCAGTAAAACTGAATATGAAACAGGCACTTTCATAACCTTTTTCAGTAGTCAGGTTATGACAACCAAGAAATTATTTTTTGTTTGGTGTAATGTATAAGGGGAATCTAGGCTCTACTGCCATTAGCAAGAAGAATAAAATAAAATAAACTGAAGATAGGTAGATAGTTGGATAGATCCTATCCAAACAACTTCAAAAACTGTTGTTTCAGGTAAGAAGGAATCAGATACGACTAATGCATTTAGGAAGTTATAGATAGTCAAAATGTGACTGTTTTCCCTATCCAACCCAGAAAGACAAAACTTTGTTCTGTAGTGATTAAAACTCTGCTTGTGGCATGTAATGAGATTGGAGGGGGAGGGACAGAGAGCCCTGGAAACAGAGGAATTCGATCTTGGGGGGTGCATGAACTACATATATAAGGCAATGATTGAAATCTTTTTAAAAATGACTTTTGCCTTTACGACTTTTCCAGTCACTGAAAGAAAACATATTTGTTTTTCAACTAGGAAAGAAAAAACATTTAGAAGCAGAGTTCCTTTTGCCTTGGATGGTCATGGTATTAAGATTACAGTTGAAACATAGTTTAATGCAATCACAGTTGTGAAGCCCTCATCTCTGCTAAGCTTTTCTTATGGATTAATAATTTTAATTATACAAAAATATATGCAGATGTCAAATCAATCAATCGTATTTATTGAGCGCTTACTATGTGCAGAGCACTGTACTAAGCGCTTGGGAAGTACAAGCTGGCAACATATAGAGACAGTCCCTACCCAACAGTGGACTCACAGTCTAGAAGGGGGAGACAGAGAACAAAACCAAACACACTAACAAAATAAAATAAATAGAATAGATAGGTACAAGTAAAATAAATAAATAAATAGAGTAATAAATATGTGCAAACATATATGCAGGTGCTGTGGGGAAGAGAAGGAGGTAAGATGCGGGGGATGGAGAGGGGGACGATGGGGAGAGGAAGGAAGGGACTCAGTCTGGGAAGGCCTCCTGGAGGAGATGAGTTCTCAGTACGGCCTTGAAGGGAGGAAGAGAGCTAGCTTGGCGCATGGGCAGAGGGAGGGCATGCCAGGCCCGGGGGCGGACGTGGGCAGGGGGTCGATGGCAGGACAGGAAGGCTGAGTAGGTGCGAATGAGGTTGTCGTTAATGTAACTTGGTGATAACAAGGGCCTTTTTCCCGGGGTGGGGGTGGGGGGAGTCAGTCAGGACAGGACCGGGAAGGGGGTTGGGGGGCACTATAAGGAAGGTCGCTTAAGTGGGTGGGGGTGGAAGCAGGGGGCGTCTATGGCGGCGCTCGGAGGAGAGGAGCCTTCCGGGAGCAGCGGGGGCCACGCGGTGTGATGGTGGGCGGGCCTCTCAGGAACGGAGTCCCGGGCGTCTATGGGGGCGCTCTGAGGAGAGGATCATTTCTGGAGCAGCGGGGACCACGCGGTGTGATGGCGGGCGGGGCCTCTCAGAAACGGAGTCCCAGTCGTCTATGGCGGCGCGCTCTGAGGAGAGGATCCTTCCGGGAGCAGCGGGGACCACGCGGTGTGATGGCGGGCGGGCGGGCCTCTCGGGAACGGAGTCCCGGGCATCTATGGCGGCGATCTGAGGAGAGGATCCTTCCAGGAGCAGCGGGGGCCACGCGGTGTGATGGCGGACGGGCCTCTTGGTAACGGAGTCCCGGGCGTCTATGGGGGCGCTCTGAGGAGAGGATCCTTCCGGGAGCAGCGGGGGCCACTTGGTGTGATGGCGGGCGGGGGGGCTGGCCTCTCGGGAACGGATTCCCGGGCGTCTATGGCGGCGCGCTCTGAGGAGAGGATCCTTCTGGCAGCAGCAAGGCCGCGCGGTGTGATGGCGGGTGGGCCTCACCAGCAAAGTCTAGAAGTTTGGATTTGTCGGGGTGATGGGGGGCGGGGGGTGAAGTACAGAGTGTTCTTCAGTGGGAGACTTTCCAAAGAGAACTTTCCAGGAAGCTATTTCGTTCCCCTGATTAACTCTGCTTCTGGTAAGTCTCACATTCAAAAGGCATGAAATTGATGTAAACAGAAATGAATTAATTTTGAAAATAAAAGAGACTTTAGGGTTTAAAGTGATATATCCCCTTAGCATCCCTAGATATTATTGATTTTGTCTTAATTTGATATGATTTCCCATTCTCGAATCATGGGAGGGAATTTTAATAATTCAGTGTCCCAACACTAATCAGAAATCTCACCAGAAGGAATACTTTTTTAATTCACTTTTTCCATTATGCACCAGAATCCTCAATGACTTTCATGTCCAATATCAATACAAAAACCACTTTTTTTATTCCTTCTTCAGCATATTTCAGAAGTTGAAGAAAATTACTGAAGGGAATGGCACATGAGACTCACTTCATTCTCACAGGACGGAAGGATTCTCCAGATCTGCAGCTGATTCACTTTATTGTATTTCTCTTCACGTAAGCCATCATCCTGGCAGGATACCTGGGAATGACCGTGCTCATCGAGTTGCACTACCGACTTCACACCCCCATGTATTTCTTCCTCAGCAACCTGTCGTTCACCGACCTGAGTTATTCTTCAGTCATCATGCCCAGAATGAGGATGAATTTATTAACAGCCCAGAATACCATTTCTTTCGTTGGATGCTTTGCCTCGATGTACCTTTTCGTTGCTTTAGCTGGCGCCGAGTGCTTTCTTTTAGCTGAGATGGCTTATGACCATTATGTAGCCATCTGTAGCCCACTGCTTTACATGGTTGTGGTTTCTTGGAGAGTTTGTGTCTGGGTTCTGGCTGGGATATATTTAGTCTCCACCATCAACTCTCTGGTACTGCATCAGCCTCCTCTCCGATCTCCCATCGGAGACTAGGGTGACCCTCTGTTTATTGCCAATGTTCATTCCTTTAATTTGTTAGCTAGGAAACTGAAAAACCTGAAATTCGATCATTAATCAATCATGTGACCTCTTTAAAATAGACACCATATTTTTCTAGACAATGGGGAAGTTAAAAGGAAGATGTAAGATATGGTCTGTATGTTCAGGCAACAAAAAGTTTTCACTTTTACTTAACAGCAACTAAATTTCCACCTCAACCCAGAGACCAGTTCAACAGGTAAAGTCTCAGGGACCTGGAAGGGTTCTATGTCTCCTTTCTCTATTAGGAGGTTGGGAAATGTAGCTTAATTCCTGGAAGAAGTGACAGCTCATAACTTCTTCAGTGGACTTAATTCCAGGTGGCTTTATCCTTGTAGGTAAGTATCACATCTACCAACTCTACCATATTATATGTTGCCTTGTATTTAATATCGTGTTCCGCACACAGTAAGCACTCCACAAGAAACACTGATGGATTGATATTAAAGTGATTCATGTGCTCAGAATATGAATGGTGTTTTAAAATGCTAAATCATGGGATTAATGTTCTGAGGAATCAATCAATGACATTTATTCAGCACTTACCATGTGCAGAGCATTGTATTAATGCTTGGAGTTGGCAGACACATTCCCTGCCCAAGAGCTTACAGTCTAGAGGGATAAAGGGGGAGAAGGCTTCACCAAATTCAGGGGAGATTAAAGATTCAGAAGTTAAACGATTCAGATAGTTACAAATTGTTTGCAGATCAAAAGAGAAGCAGCATGGTGTAGTGGATAGAGTATGAGTCTGGAACTCAGAAGGTCATGGGTTCTAATTCCTGTTCCTCCACTTGTCTGCTGGGTGACCTTGAGCAAGTCACTTCATTTCTCTGTGCCTCAGTTACTTCATCTGCAAAATGGGGATTGAGATTGTGGGTTTCACACGGGACAAGGGACTTTGCTTGTATCCACCCCAATACTTATTACAGTGCCTGGCACTTAGTAAGCACTAAACAAATACAATAATAATTATTATCTCTTTGATCTTATTTCACGGTGATTTCTTGAAAGAGTAAAGAACTGTGGACTATGTTATTAATGGGAAAAAATAATTGGCTATTTTGAAGCACTATTGAGACTTTATTACTCTCCCACAACGTTGGTCACAGTGTTGCTTCCCCCAAAGGGATGTACTGCTGGACTCCTTCCCACTGCTGCAGACTCTGGCCGTGATATGGTAGGCAGATACTGCATTCCAGAAGCCAAAAGACCTTTTGAAAGAGAGCGTGGCCTAGTAGATAGAACACACGCCTGCAAGTCAGGGGGATCTGGGTTCTAATCCCAGCTCCAGCACTTGTCTGCTGTGTGACCTTGGACAAGTCACTTAACTTCTCTATGCCTCAGTTGCCTCATCTGTAAAATGGGATTAGGAATGTGAGCCCCTTATGGGATAGGGACTATGTCCAATCTCATTAATTTGTATGTACCCCAGTGTTTAGAACTGTGCTTGGCGCAAGTATTTAACAGGTATCATTATTATTGCTATTATTATTATTATTATGAAAAGACCTGGTGGCCATCCAGCAGTTTCAGAAAGGCTGCTGGGCGTTTTCCTGACCTGCTTTGAAGTTCAGGTCAAGATCAGAGGACTGTTCTAGGCAATTATTCCATTTTATTTTTTGAGTGCTAACTGTGTGCAGAGCATTGTGCTAAAGTGCTAGGGAGAGTACATTACAACAATAAATGGACACATTGCCTGCCCACAGTAAGGTTGACTGTGGGTGGGGAGTGTGTCTTCCAACTCTGTTATATTGTAAACTTCAAAGTGCTTAGAACAGTGCTCTTAATACAGTAAGCTCTCAATAAATATGATTGACTGATTGACTGATTGATTGATTGTTCTGGCTCATCTGCCCTAAGGATCACCTCCAGCCCAAGTGAATCCCACCAGACCAGAGGCCCCCTGACACACTATTGTGATTCGGGGAATGCTGAGGTGGGACATTCTAAAAATTTTAGAAGAAAGCCTGAGGAAACAGATGACATTAGTTACCCACTGAAGCCAACATCCACAAAGCAGTGTTGCCTAGTTAAAAGAGCCCAGACCTGGGAGTCAGAGAACCTGGGTTCTAATCCTGGCTCTGTCAATTAGCTTCCAGTGAGACCTTGGTCCAGTCATTAACCTCTCTGTGCCTCAGTTTCCTCAACTGTAAAATAGGGTTTAAATACCTGTCCTACCTACTACTTAAACTGTGAGCCCCATGCAGAAAGGGACCGTGACCAACCTAATTGACTTGAACATACCCCAGTGTTTAGAACAGTGTGTGACATATAGGAAGTGCTTAATACATTAAAAAAAACTCCTTCTAGTCCCACCCTACTAGTAGCAGTAATTATTATGAATAATGTTTATTAAGCACTGACTGTGTGCAGATCACTGTACTCAGCACCACTAGCCACACAGCACACTGAGAAGCAGTGTGGCTCAGTAGGAAAGAGCACGGGCTTTGGAGTCAGAGGTCATGGGTTCAAATCCTGGCTCCACCAATTGTCAGCTGTGTGACTTTGGGCAAGTCACTTAACTTCTCCGGGCCTCAGTTCCCTCATCTGTAAAATGGGGATTAAATCTGTGAGCCCCACGAGGGACAACCTGATCACCTTGTAACCTCCCCAGCGCTTAGAACAGTGCTTTGCACATAGTAAGCGCTTAATAAATGCCATCATTATTATTATTATTATTATAGCCAACAAAATCCTAGAATTTAATAACTACACCGATCCTTGTCAGTGGATCAAAATAAAGTGTTGATCTAACCTGGCTCCACAACCTGCCTGCTGTGTGACATGGGCAAGTCACTTAATTATTTTGTGCCTCAGTTACCTAATCTGTAAAATGGGGATTAAATTCTCCTCCTTCCTACTTAGACTGTGAGTTCCATGCGGGACAAGGACTATGTCCAACCTTATTATACTAATTATGGTATTTGTTAAGCACTTGCTATGTGCCAGGCCTACCCTAGTGCTCAGCACAGTGCTTGAGCATTTAAAGAAGAATACAAGAACCATTTTTTAAAATCTTCATTTAGCACTAAAAAAGCCTTTCAGGATTACTGCTCTCAACTCTACCCTTTCTACTCAGCTAGACTCGCTCGCTCCCCTTTCCCTTCGCCGCTCTCGCACCACCAACCCACAGCCCTGGATCACTGCCACTGTCCGCCTCCTTCGCTCTTATGCTCGAGCTGCCGAACGCTGCTGGAGAAAGTCTAAACACCATGCCAACCTCGTTCACTTCAAGTTTATCCTCTCCTGCCTTAACTCAGCCCTCTCTTCTTCCAGACAAAACTATTTCTCCTCCCTTATTGACACCCATGCCCATCACCCCCGCCAGCTCTTCCGTACATTCAACTCCCTTCTCAGGCCCCCGGTTCCTCCCCCTCCTCCTTCCCTCACCCCCAACGATCTGGCCTCCTACTTCATTAACAAAATTAAATCCATCAGGTCCGACCTCCCCAAAGTCTCTTCCCCCCTTTCTCCAACCCCCCGGCTCTCAACACTCTCTGCTACTCTCCCATCCTTCCCAGCAGTATCCTCAGAGGAACTCTCCTCCCTCCTCTCAAGTGCTACTCCGGCCACCTGTGCTTCTGACCCCATTCCCTCTCATCTTATGAAATCTCTCGCTCCATCCCTTCTCCCCTCCTTAACTTCCATCTTCAACCGCTCACTCTCCACTGGTTCCTTCCCCTCTGCCTTCAAACATGCCCATGTCTCTCCCATCCTAAAAAAACCCTCTCTTGACCCCACCTCACCTTCTAGTTATCGTCCCATATCCCTCCTACCATTCCTTTCCAAACTCCTTGAACGAGTTGTCTACACGCGCTGCCTAGAATTCCTCAACAACAACTCTCTCCTCGACCCCCTCCAGTCTGGCTTCCGTCCCCTTCATTCCACGGAAACTGCGCTCTCAAAGGTCACCAATGACCTCCTGCTTGCCAAATCCAACGGCTCATACTCTGTCCTAATCCTCCTCGACCTCTCAGCTGCCTTTGACACTGTGGACCACCCCCTTCTCCTCAACACGTTATCTGACCTTGGCTTCACAGACCCCGTCCTCTCCTGGTTCTCCTCTTATCTCTCCGGTCGTTCTTTCTCAGTCCCTTTTGCAGGCTCCTCCTCCCCCTCCCATCCTCTTACTGTGGGGGTTCCCCAAGGTTCAGTGCTTGGTCCCCTTCTGTTCTCAATCTACACTCACTCCCTTGGTGACCTCATTCGCTCCCACGGCTTCAACTATCATCTCTACGCTGATGACACCCAGATCCACATCTCTGCCCCTGCTCTCTCCCCCTCCCTCCAGGCTCGCATCTCCTCCTGCCTTCAGGACATCTCCATCTGGATGTCTGCCCGCCACCTAAAGCTCAACATGTCGAAGACTGAGCTCCTTGTCTTCCCTCCCAAACCTTGTCCTCTCCCTGACTTTCCCATCTCTGTTGACGGCACTACCATCCTTCCCGTCTCACAAGCCCGCAACCTTGGTGTCATCCTCGACTCCGCTCTCTCATTCACCCCTCACATCCAAGCCGTCACCAAAACCTGCTGGTCTCAGCTCCGCAACATTGCCAAGATCCGCCCTTTCCTCTCCATCCAAACCGCTACCCTGCTAATTCAAGCTCTCATCCTATCCCGTCTGGACTACTGCACTAGCCTTCTCTCTGATCTCCCATCCTCGTGTCTCTCTCCACTTCAATCCATACTTCATGCTGCTGCCCGGATTATCTTTGTCCAGAAACGCTCTGGACATATTACTCCCCTCCTCAAAAACCTCCAATGGCTACCGATCAATCTGCACATCAGGCAGAAACTCCTCACCCTGGGCTTCAAGGCTCTCCATCACCTCGCCCCCTCCTACCTCACCTCCCTTCTCTCCTTCTACTGCCCAGCCCGCACCCTCCGCTCCTCCACCGCTAATCTCCTCACTGTACCTCGCTCTCGCCTGTCCCGCCATCGACCCCCGGCCCACGTCATCCCCCGGGCCTGGAATGCCCTCCCTCTGCCCATCCGCCAAGCTAGCTCTCTTCCTCCCTTCAAGGCCCTGCTGAGAGCTCACCTCCTCCAGGAGGCCTTCCCAGACTGAGCCCCTTCTTTCCTCTCCCCCTCGTCCCCCTCTCCATCCCCCCGTCTTACCTCCTTCCCTTCCCCACAGCACCTGTATATATGTATATATGGTTGTACATATTTATTACTCTATTTATTTATTTATTTATTTATTTATTTTACTTGTACATTTCTATCCTACTTATTTTATTTTGTTGGTATGTTTGGTTCTGTTCTCTGTCTCCCCCTTTTAGACTGTGAGCCCACTGTTGGGTAGGGACTGTCTCTATGTGATGCCAATTTGTACTTCCCAAGCACTTAGTACAGTGCTCTGCACATAGTAAGCGCTCAATAAATACGATTGATTGATTGATTGATTGATTTGCTGGTTCTGGAAACTACAGGTTTGATATTTGAATGAAAAAGTATTAAAACATGGCAACCCTCCCAGCTCTCCAAATATAAGCTTACTCTAGACTGGAAGCTCCTTGGGGGCAGGGAATGTAACTGTTTATTTTTGTATTGTACTCTCCCAAGTGCTTAGTACAGTACTCTGCACACAGGAAGTACTCAATAAATACAATTGAATGAAG
Organism: Tachyglossus aculeatus; assembly: GCF_015852505.1. Classification (NCBI taxonomy): domain Eukaryota; kingdom Metazoa; phylum Chordata; class Mammalia; order Monotremata; family Tachyglossidae; genus Tachyglossus; species Tachyglossus aculeatus. The sequence goes on along the minus strand of NW_024045100.1, from coordinate 1,569,448 downwards.
GTGTAGTCACACCTCTGAGTGCGAACTAAATTGGATGCCAAACTGGTGTTAGTGTGAAGAGAATTAAGAAAGCTTCTGCCACCAGCAGATTCTTGAAAGTTGTTTCCAAGGCTGAATTGAATGTTGTGTATTTAAGGTGATTGTAGTGGACGGAGAATTCAGGTCATTCACAGAACAGTGAGGGTTGTTGAGACAGAACTTCTACACACAGGGCAGTCTGGGCTAGGGCATTCAGAAGGCAGTTTGCTCATCCTGAGCAGAAGCTTTGGGAATTTCAGACCAAGAAGCATTTCAAGTGAACACATCAGTACTGTGAAAGAACAGACTTATATGCACAATATGGAATGGATTTTCAGTCATGCATCAGCCTTGTCAACAATACCCATTTGCTTAACCAGATGTCAATAGAACATGCCATCTTCAAATGAGAAGACATGACTCTCTCAACCTCTCCCAGATTTGTGAATGTATGTGTTCCATTAAAAATGCAGTTTTATTTATTCTGCTTCTATGGCTCACGAATATATCTATGCCTGTCTTTCCCACTAGAGTGTAAGCTCCTTGTGAGAAGGAAACAGGGTTTTGCCCTTTTGCCTAGTAGATTGAATTCAGTATACACCATTACTCCTGGACATTTTACTATTTATATGACAACATTCAGTGAGGCCTGAAGCATTTGAACATAGTTGTGGTATTTTTTAAATGCTTAATATGTGCCAAGCACTGTACTAAGAGGTGGGGTGGATGCAAGCAAATTGGGTTGGAGACAGTCCCTATCCCATGTGGGGCTCACAGTCTCAATCCCCATTTTACAGGTGAGGTAACTGGGGCACAGGGAAGTAAAGTGACTTGCCCAAGGTCACACAGCAGACATGTGGTGGAGCTGGGATTAAAACCTGTGACCATCTGACTCCCAGGCCCAAACTTTATCATCAATAAAGGCCCAAATCTAATATGCTGAATATTTGCTTGCCTAATTAAGACAGCCCTCACAGAAAACAATAACATCGAATAAAAATGATTTTAAATGTCCCACTCCACACGTTAGGACATTAAATGAACCCTCTTACAATATAATTCACAGTTCCCATATTAAAATAGGAATTACATTTACCTGGAGAACTCAAGGAAAAGAGATATCATTTTGACTTTTAAGTCCTTGTACTCTTCTCTTTCCCTCTCTCTATACTCGTCTCAGGAACACTGCCTTCCAAAGTGGAGTTCTAGTCCCACTCCTTGCTGGTACATAGAGGCCCCAACTCCCCTACCCCCTGTCCAGAATATGTCCCACCTCTACTGCAGCACAAGCTAAGTAGAACAGGATCTTACTAAAATTTGATAATTATTATTGTTCTATCTGTTTAGTGCTTACTCTGTGCCAATCACTGAAGTAAGCGCTGGGGTAGATACAAGACAATTAGGTTGGACACAGTACATGCTCCACATTGAGTTCACAATCTAAGTAGGAGAGAAACTAGGCATTTGAATCCCCATTTTACAGATGAGAGAAGAGCGATGTTTACAGAAGTTGACAAAGAAGTTAACGACTTACCCAAGGTCATCCAGCAGGCAATTGGCAGAACCAGGATTAGAACCAAGGTCCTTTGACCCCCAGGCCTGTGCTCTTTCCATTAGGCCATACTGGCATGTGAGGAGAGAGAAGGATTCAGGGCATTAAAAAGATTCTGTGGAAACTTTACAAAGTGGCATGGCTTAGTGGCTAGAGCAGAGATGTGTGCAGAGCCCTGCACTAAGAACTGAGGAAACACCAGAAGTAGAAGACTCAGTATCTGATCTCAGGAGGCTTACATACTTAGTTATAGAATAAGGCCTGAAAGACAATTGAGCCTAGTGAGGACACAGGAAGCATGTGAGCAGCCCTCTCTCTGGAACAAAAGGAATCATGCCAGGGTCTGAATTAGTGGAATCAAATGTAATTTTGTCATCATTTATTCTGATACTTCTTTTTCCATTTACCTCAGATTAATCATATGCATTAGAGAGATGGACCAGGACAATATCACTGCAGTTCCTGAATTCATTCCAATGGGACTCACTGATCTCCCAGAATTCCAGCTCCTTCTTTTTTTGGTGTTTCTGGCAGTCTGATCAGCCTTTTGTGAAGTTTGGGATTGACTGTGCTAATCACAATCGACTCTGGACGTCACACCCTGATGTACTTCTTTCTTGGGCACTTGTCTGCCTTGGATCTTTCATATTCTTCAGCCATTGCTCCCAAGATGTTATGCAGACATTTCTGGAGGCGAGAACTATTTCCTTGATAGAATGTGCAATCCAGATGTATCTCTTTGTGGCCTGTGTAACCACCGAGGGTTATTTCCTGACAGTCAAGGCATATGATTGCTTCATGGCAATCTGCAACCCTATGCTCTATATGGTTGTTATGTCCCTCAGAGTTTGTACTCAGCTCATGCTTGGTTCATATCTCACTGGTTTTCTCCAGGGACTCATTTAGGTGCTGCTAATATTTCATCTGCCATTTTGCAAGTCAAATATGATCAACCATTTCTTCTGTGATCTCTCCACAATCTTAAAATTATTGTGCAGTAACACCTTCCCCAGTGAGGTCTTGCTTTTCAGCCTGGGGTTTTTCAGTGGAACTGTCATCTCTCTGAAAATTGTGGTGTCTTACATATATAAACTCATCACCACCCTGAAGATCTGCTCTGCAGCAGGGAGATGCACGGCCTTCTCCACCTGTGCCTCCCACAGGTGGTTGGCTTATTATATGAGACCACCATCTCCATATACGTTTGGCCCAATTCACAGTACGCACCAGAAAATGACAAAGTGGTTTCCATGTTTTATACTCCTGTGATATCAGTGCTGAATCCTCTGATCTACAGCCTGAGAAAGAAGGATGAAAACGATGCTCTGTGAAAATAACACAAAGAAAAGCATCGTCTTGGCAGATGTAATGCATTTCTTATGTTAAATGATTAATTTTTGTCAAGATTCATGTTCTCATCAAGGTAGTTCAACAGCAGTTGTTATAATGTCATAGGTAGGGCTTGCTATAGCTGTACAATCAATCCAGGTGTGAAAAATCATAGCTCAGGAGAAAATTAAGGCTATTGTATGGATAAGTAGAATGGTTTCAGACTGAATTGTCATTCATGTCTCCATATGTAATCTTTTTATTGGAAAATCCCTTTTGTATTCAAATGTTGCTGAAACACTCAATCATTGGCAATTAGGGCCAGGACTGAGGGACAGGAATTCTTTGCATCAGTGCTCCACATGCCATTTTGCTGAGATACCATGTGAAAAGATACACTAATGATTAGGGTTTCTTTGCTAACATTGTAAAAGAGTTTACCTTTGGCCTTTTGCATTTTTCTTAATATAATTAATCTTTGAATTATTTCCATATTGTTGTACCTCAAGTGGGTTTCTGTCTCTTCACTAAGGAATGAGGGATCAGCAGTTTGCAATGGAAAGCTACAGCAAAAGTGCAACGAGTTGTTTTTTGAAAGCTTTTTAAGAGATTGAGAATAGTTTCAGTAGTTCTTGTGTGTGCCAAAGAGCTTACCTTTTCCCATTTCTGCCTCAGTATGAAAATCTGAAAAGAGGCAGAAGAAAAGAGATTGCAGCAAATCTTCCATCAATCACTCAATCAATAGCATTTATTGAGCTTCTATTCTGTGCTGAGCATTGTCACAGCATGACCTAGTGGAAAGAGCACAGACCTGAGAGTCAGAGCACCTGGTGCTAATCCCAACTCTGACACTTCCCTGTGGAGGGTCCTAGGACAAGTCACTTTACTTCTCTCTGCCTCTGATTCCTCATTTGTAAAAGGGGGATTCAGTGACTGTTGGGGATTCAATCACTGTTCTCCCTCTTAGAACGTGAGGCTCGGGTAGCCAGCCTTTGTCTCTTCTCCAGTGCTTAATACAGTTTTTTTGCACATAGTAAGAATTTAACAAATACTATTATTATTATTATTACAATAATGTCAATAGATTCGATCTCTGACCTTGAGAAGCAAATACCTGCCGGCAGAGGCAGAGGAATCTGGGGACCGCTCAAAGAAAGCAAAGGGAGGAATTCAGTTTCTGCTTTCAGCTCTGCGCTGTTGAATTAATTCCTTATTCATTCATTCATTCAATCGTATTTATTGAGCACTTACTGTGTGCAGAGCACTGTACTAAGCTCTTGGGAAGTACAAGTTGGCAACATATAGAGACGGTCCCTACCCAACAACGGGTTCACAGTCTAGAATGGGGAGACAGATAACAAAACAAAACATGTGGACAGGTGTCAAGTCATCAGAATAAATAGAAGTAAAGCTAGATTCATTCATTCATTCATTCAATCGTATTTATTGAGTGCTTACTGTGTGCAGAGCACTGTACAAAGCGCTTGGGAAGTACAAGTTGGCAACATATAGAGACGGTCCCTACTAAACAGTGGGCTCTAGAAGGGGGAGACAGAAAACAAAACAAAACCTGTGGACAGGTGTCAAGTCATCACAATAAGTAGAAATACAGCTATGCACATCATTAACAAACAGAATGGTAAATATGTACAAGTAAAACAAATAGAGTAATAAATCTGTACAAACATGTATATACAGGTGCTGTGGGGAGGGGAAGGAGGTAGAGCGGGGGGGGATGGGGAGGAGGAGAGGAAAAAGGGGGCTCAGTGTGGGAAGGCCTCCTGGAGGAGGTGAACTCTCAGTAGGGCTTTGAAGGGAGAAAGAGAGCTAGCTTAGCGGATAATAATAATAACAATGGTGGCATTTATTAAACACTTACTATGTGCAAAGCACTGTTCTAAGCACCAGAGATGTTACAAGGTGATCAGGTTGTCCCACGGGGGGCTCACAGTCTTCATCCCCATTTTCCAGATGAGGTAACTGAGGAACAGAGAAGTTAAGTGACTTGCCCAAAGTCACACAGCTGACAGTTGGTGGAGCCAGGATTTGAACCCATGACCTCTGATTCCAAAGCCCGGGCTCATTCCACTGAGCCACGCTGCTTCTCTATGTGCAGATGTGTGGAGGGAGGGCATTCCAGGCCAGAGGAGGATGTGGGCCAATCACTCATTCATTCATTCAATCGCATTTATTGAGCACTTACTGGGTGCAGAGCACTGTACTAAGCACGTGAAAGGTTTTAGTAATAAAAATAATTATGGTATTTGTTAAATACTTACTATGTGACAGACACTGTACTAAGCTCTGGGGTGATTGGGTTAAACACAGTCTCTGTCCCACATTGGCTCAAAGTAGTAATCTGCATTTTACAGACAAGGTAACTGAAGCACAGAGAAGTGAAGTGACTTTCCCAAGGTCACACAGAAGACAAGTGAGGGAGTCAGGATTAGAACCCATATCCCTCTGACTCCCAGGCCTGGGCTCTCTCCACTAGGACACTTTAATTCTCCAAGCAGTTACCTGATACATTTTCCTTCAAGTTGTCATTGGTCTGTGAAAAGTGGGCTAAACTTGTTGTCACATCTCCTTTCGTGTGTCCTCCTAGAGCAGCCACTAGACTGGAGCAACTCTCGCTCAACTCTTGAACAACACATCTCCGCCAAGGGGCCTTGCTTGACTAAGCCCTCATTTCCTTTTCTACCACTCCCTTCTGCAACTTCCTGATTTACTCCTTTTATTCACCCCTCAACTCAGTCCCACATCATTTATGTACATGTCCCTAATTTATTTATTCGTATTAAGGCCTGTCTTCCCCTCTAGTCTGTTAGCTCACTGTGGGAAGGGAATACAATATTGTATTCTTCCAAATGCTTAGTACAGTGCTCTGCACACAGTAAGTGCTCAATATGATTGATTGGTTAATTGGATTTAGATATCTGTCTCAAAGGTCTTTGAAAAGGAATCTTACAAGAAGACCTGATGCTTAACGAGATTCATATTGTAGTGTGGCCCAGTGGAAAAGGCAGAGACCTGGAAGTCACTGGACTTGTATTCTAATCACAACTCTGCCACTTGCCTCCTGAGTGATTTTGGATGCTTCTCTGTGCCTCACTTTTCTCATCTGTCAAATGAGGAATAAATACCTGTTCTTCTTCCTACATAGACTGCTCGATTCCACTCCAGGTGAGCTTGTTGTAGGCAGGGAACCTTCCAACTTTGTTTTATTGTACTCTCCCAAGTGCTTAGTATAGTGCTCGGCACACATTAAGCACTCAATAAATACCACGTAGGATGATAAGGAACAAATCACCCAGTCCCCCTAATCCAGCCCAGACCCAGTCTTAGCCAATATTTGCACAAATTGGGCAGAGACCTGCAGACATGCCTGAGAAGCAGTATGGCTTAGGGGAAATAGCGAACACCTAGAAACCAGTAGATCTGAATTCTAATCCCAACTCTTAGCACCTTGTCTGTTGTGTGCCCTTGGGCAATTATTTCCCTGTGCCTAAATTTCCTCATCTGTAAAATGGGGTTCAGTACCTGATTTCACTCCCTCTTAGACTATGAGCCCGAGGTGGGACAGGGTCTGTGCCTGAACTGATTATTTTGTACTTACCACAGAGACTAGTACGATGTTTGGCACAGAGTAAGTGCTTAACAAATAACCCAATTATTATTTGGGTTACTGAATACAAAAATCACTTTAAATATGCTTTGCTAGTAGTGTTCAATTTTCATAAGCTTGCAAAATATTTCCCAACATCCCCCCCCCACCATTTCCTTCTAGACTATAAGCTCCTGAAGGACAAGGAAAGTGTCTACCGACTCTATTACACTGTACTCTCCCAAGTACTTAGTACAGTTCTCTGGACACAGTAAGCACTCAGTAAATTTTATTGATTGATTGATGTACCAATCAATCAATCAATCGTACTTATTGGTATACTAACCAATACACCTCTATTTCCTTTTTCTCCCGGGGTTGAAAGAAAATGAGCACGTACTTGTTCTGAGGCCATAGTTCGCCCTGTTCTTGCAGAGAAGCAGCACAGCCTAGTGGATAGAACATGAGCCAGGGATTCAATAGGACCTGGGTTCTAATCCCGGCTGTGCAATTTATCTGTTGTGTGACCATGGGCAAGAGACTTGACTTTTTTGTGCCTCAGCTACTTCATATGTAAAATGGGTGTTAAGACATCCCATTGGGATTGTTGGGCACAGTCCCAAGTGTAACAGGGACTGTGCCCAACCCAATTTACTTGTAACCACTCCAGCACTTAGAACAATGTCTGACACATAGTAAGCACTTAACAAAGGTCACAATTATTATCACTATTTGAATCCAGCGAGAGTTTTACAACAGGTTGCATTTTATTTTCTGGGGCTGGGTTAAGTGGGGCAAAAGATTTTAGTGGGCAGACTGCACTAGTTTATGAAATAGCTCCCCAAACTCCATTCATTCATTCAATCATACTTATTTAGTATTTACTGTGTGCAGAGCACTGTGCTATGCGCTTGGGAAGTACAAGTCGGCAACATATAGAGACATTACGTACCCAACACCGGTCTCACAGCCAGTTTATAATTAACGGACCTGGATTCCCTGACTATAGGTTCATATTCTCTGGACTGAGCATTGAGCATTTAAGCCCTACCACCCATCTGTCAAATAGTTACGGGGGACTGTCAGATATGCTCTCAAAATCTCAAGGGATTGGGTCCCTATGTTCCTCAAAACCAATGCAATCACTCCTACCTCTTCAGAACAAAACTCTGGGAACCATGGACGGGAGAGCTTTCTTTATATTTTCATCTTCAAGTAATCAATTGTATAGGATGGAAAAATACTCTCTGTCTAGACCCAAGAGTTAGGATAATAATGATGCTACATGTTACCTATTTACCACGTACCAAGGACTGTACTAAGCCTTGGAGAGATACAAGATAATCAGATCAGATTATGTGATTATCTGATTAGAGAAGCAGCATGGCTCAGTGGAAAGAGCATGGGCTTTGGAGTCAGAGGTTGTGAGTTCAAATCCCAGCTCCGCCAATTGTCAGCTGTGTGACTTTGGGCAAGTCACTTAACTTCTGTGTGCCTCAGTTCCCTCATCTGTAAAATGGGGATTAAGACTGTGAGCCCCACGTGGGACAACCTGATCACCCTGTATCCCCCCAGTGTTTTGAACAGTGCTTTGCACATAGTAAGCACTTAACAAATACCATTATTATTATTATTATTATTATCAGATACAATTCCTGTTCCTAAACGGGCTCACAGTCTAAGTTGAAGGGAGAGCAGTAATTAATTCCCATTTTCCAGAGGAGGAAACTGAGGCCCAGAGAAATGAAGTGATTTGCCTAAGGTCACATAGCAGACTAGTGGCTGAGCTGGGATTTGAACCCAGGACCTCTGACTCCCAGGCTCACAGTGATAGAAGCCTCAGTTATTTATTTGCAATTTTTCCAGGAAAGGGGAATATTTTCCGCATTTAGAGCTCACTCACTAGTGTAGAAAACAATGAATTAATGATCAATAGTGATCTCCTATTAATCCAGTATCTTTGGAACATAGCCGCTGCTAGATATTTGAAAAGTCTAGCTATTTGAGGGTCACAGTCTTACAGGGCATTAACTCATCTAGGGTCATCAGATTCTAGCTAAAAGAAAAGTTCAGTTGCCACCTGATTTGAGTCTGCCTCTCTCCAACCTCAGTGGGATAGCACTTCCTAAAGGAGAGTGTCAGCAGGAAGTGGGAACTTGTGGAATAGGTTGGTGCAGGGGTATAGGAGGGAGGGAGTGGAAATGCTAATGGGGATCCCTCTTTTGGGGACACTTCTCCCTGGTCTTAAGTGCTGAAGAGAAGCTGCATGGCCTGGTAGATAGAGTATGAGCCTGGGAGTCAGAGTAATGTGCGTTCTCATTCTGGCTCTGCCACTTACCTATTTTGTGACCTTGGACAAGTCACTTAACTTCTCTGTGCCTCAGTTACCTCATTTGTAAAATGGGGATTATGATTGTAAAATGTGAGACGTGGACTGTGTCCAACCTGATTAGCTTGTATAAGCACTTAGTACAGTGCTCTGCACACAGTAAGCACTCAATAAATACGACTGAATGAATCTATCCCAGTGCTTAATAATGTGACTGGCACATAGTAAGCTCTGAACAAATATCATTAAAAACCCCAAAAACTCCTTGACTGCTGTGAGGCCTGCTTTATTGGACCCTCCCCTTTTCTGTTTATTGCCTTTTTTAGTTTTAGAAGATCTTTCTGGTACAACAGATGTTCTGGGTATGAGCCTTGGAGAGCTAGCTCTTACTTTACCTGATTACTCCTTTACTATGCATAATTCCATAGCATGAAGTTCTTTGAAGTGATAGCCACTGCCCAATAATTTCCAAGCTGCCACACCAAATACAGTCATTCAGGAATTGTCCAAGATGCAATAAAGCTTTCTTACATTTCAGTAAAGTCTCTTGTATACTTCCAAAAAGACTTGAAGTAACACCTTGTTGGGTAAATTTAGAAACTGTTGCACATTAAGTATAGGCTTCGATTTGGCAACAGCTAAACTGACCTGTCTGCTGGCGACCTCGACCGGGCTTGACAGATAACCAATTGCAAAACAAAGGAGAAGAAAAACAACTTATCTCTGTACTCTGGAAACGGGCCATTTCCCACAGTACAAAAACATCTTGAATAAACACATCTTCCCAGGGTGACCTGGCCAGTCACCCGGGAACTTGTGCAATTGGTAAAATGCCTTCTTGGTTTGCAAAGGGTTTATTAAGGCTCGTACGTTGGCACTAACTCAGAATCTCACCCACGGAGAGGACGCTCTGCCTGGGACCCTCCCATTCGGGACCCTGAAAGCTGAATCCGGGATTCCCCAGCATGAAACTTCAGGAGTTGGTGTTCCCCCGAATTGGCGATGTAACCCCTTTTTTGTGTTTGTTTTAACCCCTTTTTTTGTATTTGTTTTCTTCTTTCGTATTCCCTTCCTTCTATTAAAATTGTCCTTCTATTAAAATTGCAATGATACACCTATATTGCTATGTGTTTGCCCTTCTTTCTCTGAAAAAAAGGGGACTTGTAGTCGCGGATCTGAACCTTATTCGTTGATTAACTGAAGAAATATTTCGTTAACCTAACACACCTACACTAGGTCGATGCCCACCAGAATATCCAGAGGCCTGTGTGCTGCCAATGCTGTTGGTGAACACTCGCGAGTCAGAGGTATGTTTGGGTGAGCCCTGGATCAAGCACTTATGCAAGGTTTGTCCGAGATATTGGCCTCATATTTCCTCATAAAACCAGAGTTGCTATCATGGAAATAGTAGTAATAGTGAGTATGGATAACTGTAAGAATAAGATACGTCCAACCTGAAGCGTATCACTGGCAAAGACCTGAAGATGATACTTCAATTCCCAGCAAGAAGTCTGTAGCCGTCAACTATCTTATTTCCTAGGTGATAATTATCCAGTAGGGTTGTTTTTCACTTTGCATCATCTTCTTCTTCCCCCTTCTCTTGACCCTTTTCATCCTATTCTGTCATATCCCACCCCAATCCTACATTTTTTTACGTTATTCTGGACAACAGAGCTTCCCATAGGAAGGTTCCCCAGTTCCCCAAGCCTGGACAGTATGGATTAAGCGACTGAAGCATGGGGAAGGACAGAATGCGTTTAGAGAATTGGAGTGTTCCATCCTCCTAAATGTGCTCCCAACTCAGCTTACCTGCTCACCCACACCCACACTCACCAAACTGAGACCCCACACCATTCCTGCTCTCCCTGCTGGCATAGAATGTAGAGAGAGGGTTCGTTCAAAGTCTTAGTGAGACAGTCTGGTCTATGAAGAGCTATCCTTCACACCACCATGCCCATCTTCCATCGTATCCCACCTACAATCAATCAATCAATCATATTTATCAACTGCTTACTGCATGCAGAACACTGTATTCGGTGCTTGAGAAAGTACAGTATAATAGAGCTGGTAGGCATGCATTAGGCAAGGTGGTTGAGTACTTTATGGCCAATAGTAAGGGATTTCTGTTGGACAACAAGGTGGATGGGCAACGACTGGAGGCACATGAGGAGTGGGGAAATATGGGTTGAAACCTTTTGTAGAAAAACGATCCTACAACTCCCTAGGATCTGAAAGTGTGCCCAAGGGGAAGGCTTTTTTTTTAAAAAAAAGAATTGTATTTGTTAAGCCCTTATTATGTGTCAGGCACTGTACTAAGCTGTGGGGTAGATACAAGCTAATCTGGTTGGACACAGTCCAAATCTCACATAGGGCTCACAGCCTTAATCCTCATTTTACAAATGAGGTAACTGAGGTTCAGAGAAGTTGAGTGACTTGCCCAAATCACACAATAGACAAGTGGAAGAGCTGGGATTAGAACTCAAGTCCTTCTGATTCCCAGGCCCACATTCTATCTACTGGGTCAGGATGCTTCTTTTCAAGTTTTTAAAAGGGTAAAGGAAGCTATATAGTGAGAGGCGACTGTGTGGGGACAGAAACCTGGATGAGTAGAAAAAGTAGCTTTACCTAACAATTATGGTTTGTGACATGCTGCTGCCTATAACCAACACAGGGAGTTTTGCAGAAGGAATGAATTTCTGGCTGGCAAAGGAGGCGACACCTGCTGGTCATCTCCTATTTGACACCAATTTAGACAGAGTTGTGAGCCCATTTCCCATGTTTGATTAATTATCATCGTCTTCAACATCAATGGTATTTATTGAGCACTTACTATGTGCAGTACACTGTATTAAACACTTGGGAGACGTACAATACAACAGAGTTGCTAGACACATTTCCTCTGCACAATGAATTTGTAGTCTAAAGAGGGAGACAAATATTACTGTAAATAATATATGATATAGAATTCATAGATATGTACATAACTGCCGAGGGGTTGAGTATGGGTGAACGTCAGATGCCCAGAGGCCACCGATCCAAGTACATAGACGATGCAGAAGGGAGAGGGGAAAAGAGGGCTTAATCAGGGAAGGCTTCTTGGAGATGTGATCTTACTGAATCTTTGAAGGTAGGGAGAATGGTGATCTCACATATATGGAAGAGAAGGGAGTTTCAGATTAAGGGGATGACATGGGAAAGAGATAGGCAGCAAAATAGGTGAGATCAGGGCACAGTGAGTGAGTAGTGATAGAGGAACAGAGTATGTAGGCTGGGCTGTAGTAGGAGACCAATGAGGTAAGGTAGGAGGGAGCAAAGTGATTGACTTCTCCATATTTAGTTTCCATCTGTTAATCTGATTGTACCTTAAATCTACAATGAGCATGAGTCCTGGAGGTGAAATATTTGGTGGAAACCATACCTCAGTTGAAGCGTTCAGTTTCTTCGGCCTGACTGATGAGGCCTGACATGGATGAAGATCACATGTTTCATTACATTTTTTTGGAATGTATCTTGTAACGTTAGTGGGGAATCTTGGAATGATCCTGTTAATCTGGACTAACTCTCGATTTCACTCTCCCACGTACTTTTTTAACAGTCATCTGTCTCTGGTTAATCTTGGTTATTCCTCCGCTGTCACTCCACACATCCTATCAGACTACTTAAGGAAGGGTAAGTAGATTTCTTTCAGTAGCTGTGCTACCCAGATGTATTTTCTTGTCATCTTTGCAAGCACAGAATGCTACCTTTTGGCAGTGATGGCTTATGACCATTATGTCACGATCTGAAACTCACTGCTCTATGCAGTTATCATGTAACCCAAAATCTGTGCCCGTTGGTGATCGGATGCTACCTCATGGCTTTTGTGAATGCAACCACCCAGACCATTCTGATGTTCCAGCTATCCTTCTGTGACTCCATTGTCATTAACGACTTTTTCTGTGACCTCCCTCCCCTGCTGGAACTGTGCTTCTCCAACACCCATGGCAACGAGACCGTACTATTCCTGTTTGCAATCTTCCTGGGCGTGTTCATGTTTCTAGAAATCTTCCAGTCTTGTAATTCATCCTCGCCACCATTTTGAGGATTGACTCTGCTGAAGGGAGATGCAAAGCTTTTTCTACCTGCACCTCCCACCTGGCAGCTGTGACAATTTTCTATGGGACCACGGTCTTCAGTCCCTTCTATGGACTGAATAGGGCCCAACGAAATTTGAGTTCCTGGGGCCCTATTTAACCTGGAAACACTCTCTGGCCTAGAACCTTCCTGCCCATAGGCATTCACCCTTTAGACTTTCTACCCCAAGGTCAAGGTCATTGATGACCTTTGAGAGGGTAGTTTCTGCAGAGTGAAGCGCCACTTATCTCTTTCATTCCACCTATATATTCAGTCTGTCACCAAATCCTGTTGGTTCTACTTTCACCATCTTGATAAAATCCGTTCTTTTCTCCCCATCCACACTGGTACTATGCTGATCAAAGCACTTATCAAATCCCACCTTAACTATTGCATAGATTTATCACTGACCTCCCTGCCTTCTGTCTCTCCCCACTCCAGTCCTTTCTTCACTCTGCTGCCCAGAACCTTCTTTTCTAAAAGAAGTCTCTCCACTCCTCAAGAACATCCAGTGGTTGCCCATCCACGTCCACAACAAACAGAAACTCTACCATTAGCTTGAAGCCATTTAATCAGTTCTCCCCCACCTACCTTACCCAGTGGATAGAGCACAGACCTGGGAGTCAGAAGATCAGGGGTTCTAATCCCCTGGACAAGTCACTTCATTTCTCTGGGCCTAAGTTATTTCACCTGTAAAATGGAGAGTGAGACTGAGCACCATGAACAGAGACTGTGTCCAACCCTATTTGCTTGTATCCACCCTAGCACTTGGTATAGTGCCTGGGACATAGTAAATGCTTAATCAATCAATCAATCAATCAATCGTATTTATTGAGCGCTTACTATGTGCAGAGCACTGTACTAAGCGCTTGGGAAGTACAAATTGGCATCACATAGAGACAGTCCCTACCCAACAGTGGGCTCACAGTCTAAAAGGGGGAGATTAACATTTAATCAGTTCTCCCCCACCTACCTTACCCAGTGGATAGATTAACTAATACTATTATTATTATTATTATTATTATTATTACTATTATTACTATTATTTCCTAGAACCAGGGCTGCCTATTTCCCTCCTCTGACACCAACCTACTTTTTATATCTCAATCTTACCTGCCTCGGGGCCGGACTCTTACCTATATCCTCCCTCTGACCTGGAACTCCCTCCCATTTCACATTCATAGAGCACCATTCTCCCTATCTTCACATCCCTACTAAAATACTATCTCCTTCAAGAGACCCTCCCTAACTAACCCCTCATTTCTCCAACCTATTTACCATTCCCTCTGCATCACTCATGCACTTAGGCCTGCATCCCTTAGACACTTAGATATTCACTCCACATCCAGCCCCATAGCACTTAGATATTTATCTTATACCCTGTCATTTCCTCTATCCATTCATTTTAATGTCTGTCTTCCCTTCTAAATTGCAAACCCCTTGTGGGCAGGGATTGTGACTACCCAGTCTATTGTATTGTAATTTTTCAAACACTTAGGGCAGTGTTCTGCACCGGTAGAGATCAATAAATATCATGGACCAATTAATTGATTGGCAGTGGCTATGTAAATCTGGGGATTGGAGGGTAATAATAATAATTGTGGTTTTTGTTAAGTGCTTACTGTGTGCCAAGCACTGTTCTAAGTGCCAGGGTAGAGATAAAGTAATCAGGTTGTACACAGTCATTCATTCATTCAGTCGCATTTATTGAGCACTTGCTGTGTGCAGAGCACTGTACTGAGCACTTGGGAAGTACAAGTTGGCAACGTACAGAGATGGTCCCTACCCAACAACGGGCTCACAGTCTAGAAAGGGGAGACAGACAACAAAACAAAACATGTAGACAGATGTCAAGTTGTCAGAACAAATGAAATTAAAGTTAAATGCACATCATTTACAAAATGAACAGAATACTAAATATGTACAAGTAAAATAGAATGATAAATCTGTACAAACATATATACAGGTGCTGTGGGGCGGGAACGGAGGTAGGGCGTTGGGGATGGGGAGGAAGAGAGGACAAAGGGGAAAAAGAGGAAAAAGTCCATGCCCTTCATGGGGTCCACAACCTTGATCCCTGTTGTCCACCAGCGGCCTTGGCATGACTGACTTCATCTTGTGCATACCAATAGTAACCCTTCATTTTGTGCAGACTCCAGTGTGTGCAAAGCTACATTAACCAAAGTGGCTCCACTCTGTCTGGGTTGTCCCCATCCTGTGCTGACTGTTATCTCCTGATAACATCCTGATAACAGGGATTTTGGCACTAACCAAACCATGAAAAACAAAGGGTTGTAATGTAATTTAGGAGCTAGGAATGCCAAGATTTCACGTGTGACACGTGTGTGGGAATCCTTTGTGTAGCTCGGATGGGGAACTGAATAGAAGAGGAACAAGAGGCTGGGATTGGGGTTGCTTGCCACTAGTACCTCTCTCTGGAGGTGAATGGGCAGGTAGTCAACCTTCCTATCGTTCCTGCTCTATCTGAACTCATGTCTCCGAGTCATTTTTCCTATCTGCGTCACCACCTTGGGTTCTCGAACACTGTGGCTGGCTTATACCGGTTATTCTGTTTTGCACCCTATTTTCTTTAACAATCCCCATTTTACAGATGAGGTAACTGAGTTACAGAGAAGTTAAGTGACTTGCCCAAGATCGCACAGCAGTAACAGTAACTTCTTTTGGTGACCACGAAAGGACCCGAGTGCTGTGATCTGGATAGGAACAACCTCCGTAGGTGAGAACGGTAGACTCTCCTTGTTGATGAACATGTAAGTAAGGATCCAAGTCTCCCCTTCTCTCCTTCTGGGTTGTTAATTTGGAGAGCTCAGTGAGATACCAGGTTAGTGGTTTCTTCCTTCTCTGGTTACACGGTGGAGGATGGTTTCTCCCCCCCTTCGGTTAGATGGGGCAGGTGGTTTCCCCTCCTGGGTTAGGAGGTGGGTTGTCGACCTCAGAAGACGTTCTGAGGGGCCTGGGAGATGTCCCAGGGGTTCTTTCCGGGTTAAGCGGAAAGGGGGTTCCGGTTGTTGGAACTATGGGCTCGAGTTACTGTAAGACTGGCTCGTGTCTGGCAAAACTTCTCCAATCATGGGACAAGGGGCAGCTACCTGAAACTAAAGGAATGTCTAAAAGACAACTTGTGGGGTGTCACAAGGCCTGGACTAAGTTCCTGGACCAACAGAGTTATTATTTCTGGCCCGAGGGAGAGTCTTTTGGTCCTCAAACTCTTCGCAAACTCTGGGACGTTTTATCCTGTTCCCGGTCTGATGAAATGTGCTATTGGTATTGTTGGGCTAAAATTAGTAAGGATCAGTTCTCTCAGACCTAAGTAGCAACATTGCTACGCGTAGGAGAAAAGGCTTCCCGAATCAGCAGCCTCACTCAGCGGACCTGATGGGTCCCTCAGTTCCTATCCGCCCCCCCGCGCCCCGCACGACATATTTACCTCCGGTACTGCTTCTAGCCCCCGTTTGCGAGAACTACCAGCAGATCCCAGGGGCAGACGGGACTATCATAGTAGCCCTTTTAACCTGGCAGCAGAATACTCCATCCTTTCAAAAAAATCCACAGGAAGTGTATCGAAGGGTCCTGGGAATTTTTAGAGCCCATCTTCCTACTTGGGCAGATGTAGAGGAGCTGCTTGAATAGCTTTTCCACTTCTTATGAGTGCTTCCACCTCAGAGCTCTGACTGTCAAGTTAAAGAACGTTGGTCAGGCCCATGTGGCATGGACAACAATTAAGCCTAATTTGAACTTAAATGTGGAAATCGATTGGAATTGACTTAATCAGGCGTGGCAGACTCTCCTGGCCGCCATCCATGAATTGGGCCATAAACCTCCTAACTGGGACTCCTTTCATGGTATGATCCAGTGGTAAGGGGAAACCTCTGATGACTTTTTCACTTGACTTAGCGAGGGAGCGGAGACACTTGTACAATTAAATCTGGATAATGAAAGAGATGCTAGAGCCCTGGCTACTGCCTTAGTGAAACAGGGGAGGTTTGCCAATTATTTTGATAAATATATTCCCGGATGAGCAGCAAAGCCCCTGCCAGAGCTGCTGGAGATTGTACGCCGTGTACAAAATATGAAACCCACCAATGCTGCAAAGGTCCTGCTTATGGGCACATGCTGCTCTCTGGGGCATTGCTTTTATTGTCATCAGGAGGGTCACTTAAGGAGAGATTGCCCCAAATTGTAGTGAGATAAGTGGGGAAGACACCCACGGTTTCTAACCCCAGGTCGCCCAAACAGTACTCGACCAGATCAGCCTCCAGTCTTGAGGAATGGACCCCCTATGCTCCCAACCCAAAATACAGGACCCGACTTCAGCCCCTTTGGACCTTGGGACCCAGAGGGACCCCAGTGACTCTTGTCCCCCCCATATATGCGATCCCCTGGGCATGAGTATCCCAATGTGTGTGCCTTACTGGCCGGTTACTTCCTGGGGATTGACTTCCCTGATCTGAGCCCATACGATGAACCATGGGTAAAGCCATATGGCATGGCTCCTGTGGTGACTGATGACCGGCTCGTCACCCATGCCCGAGTCGTTCTGTGAATTGACCATTAATACAAAGTCCTATAAATTGCTAGTTGATACGGGTGCAACCTATTCAGCACTCCCTTCCTTTCCCCCTGGCGCCCGAGGAAACAATAGGATAAGTACAGTAGGGGTAGGTGGGAAAGTTCAAACTGTTTCTAGAACGCAGCCCCTACAGTGCTGGCTACAGGGGATTTGCATCCACCATCCATTTCTCATCATTTCTTCCACTCCATCTCCTTTAATGGTACAAGATCTATTATGCCGTTTGAATGTGACTCTGGTTTGTGATGATCAGGAAGGAATTGTCTTGACTCTAGGAAGCCTCCTGGGCAAACCTGATCCAGTGCACACTCCACCTGCACAGCTGAGTTCCCTCGTAGGACTCCTGGATGCATCTCCCTGCACAGATGATCCCACTGTAAGGACATTGCCCCTGACACTGTGGAGTCGTGGTCCATTGAATGTAGGCTTTCTTCAAGGGGCAGAGCCAGTTACAATTGCAGTCTGAGAGGACCGGGCACCTCCCCAAGTCAGACAGTATCCAGTGTCTCCAGAAAGTAAAACGGATTTAAAACCCTTGATAACTGCCTTTTTGCATGAGGGAATTTTAATCGAATGTTGATCTCCTTGTAATATTTGTGTGTTGCCTGTGCGAAATCCAGGCTCCCCTCCACCTTATCGGTTAATCCAGGACTTGTGTGCAATTAACTCTTACAGTTTGCCCGGGCACATTGTGGTTCCTAGTCCATCGGCGATAGTTAGCTCCGTGAGTCCTAAAGCAACCTGTTTTACTTGTATTGATCTAACTGGAGCTTTCTTTACCATCCCGGTGTCCTGTGAGAGCCAGTACCTTTTTGCCTTTACCTGGAAAGGCTGTCAACTGACCTGGACAAGACTACCCCAGGGTTTTGTCCACTCCCCAACCATCTTTTCGAGAGAATCGTGCAGAGCCCTATCACCCCTCAAATTACCCTAAGGGATCAGTATGTTCCAGTATATGGATGATATCCTTATTGCCGGGGTCACAGAAGATCTGTGTCGATCTGGTTCCCTCCAGGTCCTCGCTTGTTTGCATCAGCTTGGTGTTAACTTCAACCACGAGAAACTGCAGTGGTGTCAGCCCCAGGTAAAATAACTTGGGTTCATGTTGCGGGTGGGAGAAAGAGCAATTGCCCCCAAGTGAGCGAGCCTGATTCGGTGCATGCCTCTCCTCTTGGGACATGCCGTTGTTGTTCAGACTCCACACGAAGTTGTGCACCTCCTTCGTGGAGCAGCCACCCAAGCCCAATCTGTGGCACATCTGACTAAGTATGAGGATGCCTAATTGGGAAATCCGCAGGTAAATGTGGAGTGCTGTGGCTCCGTGAATCTGTCTACTCTACTGGAGTCCTCCCCTATGACTGACCAAATTCATGATTGTGATGATGTAGTTCAGGAAACTGTAGCTCCTCGACCTGCCATCCGCAATGAGCCTCTGTTCACTCCTGATAATAATAATAATAATAATAATAATAATAATAATAATAATAATGGCATTTATTAAGCGCTTACTATGTGCAAGGCACTGTTCTAAGCGCTGGGGGTATACAAGGTGATCAGGTTGTTCCACATGGGGCTCACAGTCTTCATCCCCATTTTACAGATGAGATAACTAAGGCCCAGAGAAGTTAAGTGACTTGCCCAAAGTCACACAGCTGACAAGTGGCAGAGCCAGGATTCTAATCCATGAACTCTGACTCCAAAGTCCATGCTCTTTCCACTGAGCCACGCTGATCTAACTTTGTTTACAGATGGCTCCTCCTGTATGGACCAAGTGATGTGCCTCACCGGCGCTGCCATTGTTATCCTAACCTCTATACTGTGGACCGGCTCACTCCCAGCTTCTTGCAGTGAGCAGGCAGCTGAGCTTGAAGCCCTTACACAGGCATTATTACTCGGTAAGAGGAAGCACGTGAGCATCTGTATGGAGTCTAAGTATGCCTTTGGGGTCTGTCATGCTACAGGTGCCCTGTGGCAAAGTCGTGGGTTGCTTACCTCAGCTGGCCATCAGGTTGTTAATGGAGTAGGCACATATAGAGTGCCTACTATGGGCCCTCTTACTCGCAGTCGAGGTGGCCATTGTGCATGTTCATGCCCACAACCGAGAAGGTGATTCCCTGAGTTTGGGCAATTGCCGAGCCAATGAGGCCTCTCGTTGGTCAGCCCTCCGGTTTTCCTGTGCTTCTTGCTTTTGGTGTGCTGTGTTTTTCAGCTTCTGAAGGCCTGCCTCTGACATGCTTCATCTACCCTGATGCTTCTGCAAACCCCAACTGTACCCCTGCCAAAGGCCGAGGTCATGGACATGCAGCACCATCTGGGCGCCATGTTTTGCTGAGGAGGGGGATTGTTGTGTGTGGTCTGCTCTGCTATGCCTGGATTTTTCTGTCTTTTCCTTTACTTTAGGTGCCAGCTTTGTGGAAGACCTATGTTATCCCAAGGAGGGTTGTGTGTGTTCTTCCCGGAGGCCATGGGCCTCAGAAGGATCAAAGGGAGGATTGTTGTCTGCCTGCGGAAAAGGCATGACTGACTCCATCTTGTGCATGCCAATAGTAACCCTCCATTTTGTGCAGACTGAAAGCACTCCAGCGTGTGCAAAGCTACATTAACCAAAGTGGCTCAACTCTGAATGGGATGTCCCCATCCTGTGCTGACCATTATCTCCTGATAACATCCTGATAACAGGGATTTTGACACTAACCAAACCATGGCTAACAAAGTTTTGTAATTTAACTCAGGATCTAGGAATGCCAAGGTTTCATGTGCGGCACGTGTGCGGGAATCCTTTGTGTAGCTCAGATGGGGAACTAAATAAAAGAGGAAGCAGAGGCTAGGGTCGGGGCTGCTTGCCACTCTTACCTCTCTCGGGAGGTGAACGGGCAGGTAGTCAACCTTCCTACCTTTCCTGCTCTATCTGAACTCATGTCTCCGAGTCATTTTTCCTATCTGCATCACCACCTTGGGCTCTCAAACCCTGTGGACATTTACACCAGGTAAACTATTTTGCACTTGACTTTTCTTTAACAATCCCCATTTTACAAATGAGGTAACTGAGGCATAGAGAAGTTAAGCGACTTGCCCAAGATCCCACAGCAGACTTGTGGCAGAGCTGGGATTAGAAGCTATGATCTCCAACCCCCAGGCCCATGTTCTTTCCACTAGGCCATGCTGTTTCTCTGTAAAACCCCAGTCGCTGGAGAATATTGGGGCAAATGGGGAGATGGAAGATAATCACTGCTTTCCTCACAGGAGGTTTCATTGCTTCCATTCTGTGGCTGGAGAAGAAAACATTGCTTATTGTCCTATACATGTATGTTTGTATGCATCTATGTGCATATGCACATATGCACATTCATGTGCCCAAGAACATGTGCACTTATGATATTCATATATACACATGTTCACGTGTATGTACTTATATACAAGTGAATATATCTATATATTAATATTTTCCATATACACTGTGTATGCATATATATGCACTCTTTTGTGTGCTGAAGAGCTTGAAATAGGACTATGGTATATCATAATATTCATACATATATACACATAGATATTTGTCTGTGTATAGATTCATATATGTAGACATGGAATAACTTGATTTCTTTTAAATAATTAGCTATGAGCCCAATTTGTGCCTCCAAAGCCAAGATAATTAGAACTGTGCAGTTCTTCCATGTTTTGACCAAACGGGATTTTGGTTCCATTTTCAACTAAGGCTATTGGAGACAGAGCTGCAAGGTGGTAGAGGGTGCTTTAATGCCCCTCACACAAGCCCTGATGGAGAAGATTAATCTTTAAACAGGGAGCCAGACTAAGAAAATCCTTAATAAATGTGGGGACTCTCATGGTATAGGCGTCCATCTCACCAAGATCCTTGTCTCTAGAGAGGAAGAGAGGCAGGGGATCAGAGTTAAGGTAATGGCAGAAAGAGAGACGGGGGACTTGTGGGTGCTGGTACACACAAGTGATCTGGGGACTCAGACCCAATCCAAGGACTGGAGGAATCAGTGGGTTCCACCAGAACACCACAGGAGATAACCCCAGGGCTACAGACCTGGATCCTGAAAGTACTTCCCATCTTTAAAATCTGACCAGCTTTTAAAATCCTACTACATTATAAGAATAGCAGGATTGACAGGGTGTATTCATTAGGCCAAACTGCACCCCGAATCCCACCCTGAAGACTGGATTTCTGCCTTGAGATGTAAGGGGAAGTCAGGGAAGGATTGGCTGAAGTGGGAGAGATGGATGGAAAATCAGTGATGAGAGTAGTACATAGATCTTAAAACCAAATATGGCTGCTAATTATGGTCTGATGATTAACAGAAACTTCAAAGATGGTCTGCTGAATGCCAAGAAAGAAAAAGCTTCAGACAGCTTTAATCGCTAACTCAAGTTCATTACCCTTTCCCTCCTGCTCCAACTCCCTGATCATGATTCCTCATTCAGGAAGGCTAAACAATCTTTTTCACCTCCATCTATTGAAATGTAAAAATAAACCTAGCAACATTACCAAAAATATTCTTATAGAGCTTTGTTTTAAGTTTGAATTTACAATGTGGAATTAATCGCATGTATTTACCCATTCACATTTAAGGCTAATCATTGCCAACTGAACTCTCCATCTCTATCTCACAGTAGACCCCTTACATTCTGCAAAAAGGCATTTTCTATGGCAAACCATGAATATGTCTACAATTTGGGGGAACACAGTTTTCTTCTCAATATTTTCTTCAGTGCACCTTTCATCTCACTGTTTCTCAAATTGTAGATGAGAGGGTTTAGCAGAGGTGTGAGCAGAACATATGCCAGAGAGAGCAATTCCTTGTTTTCTGGCCTTTGTAACTCGCCTTTGTAACTGACCTTTTGTTGCAAGTAGGTGAGATTAGCTCGGCCGTAGAATAGGGTCACAGAAGTCAGATGAGAAGCACAGATGGAGAAGGCTTTTTGTCTTCCAGCCGTTGAAGACATTTTCAGAATAGTGTAGAGGATGCGAGTGTAGGACAGAAATATCATCAGGAAAGGAAGCATAACCACTGAAATGGTGCCTATACAGACATAGATTTCAAAGATGAAGGTGTCTCCACACACGAGCTCCAGTACTGGGGGAGTTTTCACAGGGAGATGGTTCATTGTATTGTGGCATAAAATGGAAAGCTAAATATCCAAGGGGTTAGAATCAGGGCAATAACTGACCCGGAAATTACAGAACCCACTGTGAGCTTGGTGACAACTGCTTTACTCATAAGGACGGGGTAATTCAGGGGATTACAGATGGCCACATAGCAATCATAGGCCATTTTGCACAGGAGAAAGCATTCTGTAACCCCTAGGAATAGAATGCACTGCACAGCCAGCAATCAAAATGGTTTTGTGATCCACTGAAAGAATCAGAACCATTTTGGGGATGATCGTTCCACTGAAACAAGTTTCTGAGATAGACAAGATCCTCAGGAATAAGTACATAGGAACGTGAAATATCTGTTCCAGGGTGATGATGAAGACAATGACCATGTTTCCTACCAAGATAATTAAGTAAATGATTAAAAACACCACAAACAGAAGAAACTGCTGTTTGGGAAAGTTGGAAAAACTCAGGAGAATGAAGTCAGTCACAGGCTCTGGTTCCCCTCATCATTTCAAGCATGAAAACAGGAAGGCAAATGGCATGTTAATGCTCTTCAGCATGAGTTTATCTTATTCTGAAATCTGGCTTCTGCAATGACTTATCCTGTTCAACTTTCATTCACAGCCATCTATGAGAGATCAATATCAGCATTCCCATCTCTTCTGGGATATCCATTTGGCATTTGCTACGTTCACTGAACAAATCACCAGGATGATTTGCAAATCACCAGGTTGGGAAATTTCGCACAGAGCTGAAAAATGGATAATGGATATTCCTAGACCAAAAGGACAGAATCAGATTTCTCATTAGATGGAGAGTTTTATTCTACAAAATCATAGATAACATGGGATTCTGTATCCATAAGCATAAAAAAGGCTTTGCTATTCACGTGTAAATCAATCAATCCATCCATCATATTTATTGAGCACTTACTGCGTGCTTGGAAGAACACTTGGAGCACTTGGGAGAATACAACATGACAGTGAAACTGAAACATCCACAGTGAGCTTACATCCAAGAGAGGGAGAAATGTCAGAAATGGGATTAGAACCCACACCTCTATTCAGAGACCAGAAGCCCCAATAAGGGGAAGTGACAACTTAAGTCTGCCTCCTCAGACCACTAGGCCAGGGCTCTTGCTCTTCCTCTAGGAACACGGGCACATAGATAGTTTCTGTTGACAAGGATTGCTTCTGGCAGGTATTCTATATGATCAGGTTTGGCTTCAGATGTTTGACCACCCTAGTGAGAGGAATAACTCTCCCCTTCTCTAGGATCACATGACAGCCAGTGATGACATGCAATGTGACTTATTGACATCATTTGGAACAATGTACAGTAATCCTCCCTAACCTATTTTTCACCCACCTGAACGTAGCCAACTGACCAATCAATCCATAATACTCTCCCAAGCCTTAGTACACAGTAAGCACTCAATAGACATGACTGATTGATAATATCAATTTGTACTTCCCAAGCGCTTAGTACAGTGCTCTACACACAGTAAGTGCTCAATAAATACGATTGAATGAATGAATGAATGAATTGAGCTCTGTGGGAAGAGTGCCCTGTCTGTGAATTCTTCCCCTCCCTCTGCCTGAGCAACCCACAGCATGGACACAGAACTGCTACACTACAAGGTTGTGAAACAGGAACTATCCCAATCAGATAGACAACCTGGGAATATGGGGAGGGCTAACCGGTTCAAGGGGCCTTCATATATGAGGCATTGCTGCTATTTTTAGTTGTAAGCATTTAGACTGAGACTTGCAGAGCCTGCCCTGCTGATTAGTACTCGGAACCCCTCCTTAGCTTGCTTGCTGTGCTACAGCTATGTGAGTACACCCAATAAAGATGCAGAACTGATCACTCTGGTTCGATGTCTGGTCTTTGGCTCATCATTGCCCAATCTAATGAACACCGAGCCTCCCTCTGGTCGGCGACCCCAGCTGACTTGGGGACATCTCCCCACAATTGGCGTAGTCGGCAGGATTGTGTGTCAATGCCCCAAACCCCAGACATGAGTAAAAAGGAGGTGGGATGCCTGGTATCTCAGATCCCGGGGTGGAACTCGGGACAGGTGTAGCTGAAGTGCTTGATATGGCTGCTGCCCCCGACCCCCGGGAATTGGGTGCTCTAGTGGAGACCCCAGAGGGCATAGAGGATGCTCTATGAGCCCTAGACATACATAAGATGTCAAAATCAGAGCAGAACTCGGAGCGGACCTCAAAGATGTGATCGGCTATAGCTGAAGTGATTGATATGGCTGGCCCTCCCCGGGAATGGGGTGCTCTAGTGGAGACCACTAAGGGCATAGAGGACACCCTATGAGCCCTGGACATCCATAAGATGTCAAAATCAGAGAGGAGAGCCGTTGCGAACCTACGATGGCTGCTGCTGGTGGCATGCCAAAATGAAATGAGTATGTGGCTGGAAAGTGAAAGTAAGGCCCGAGAAGCTTGAAAGGCGGCTCGCGAGAACCAGGAGTTGAAAGAACCTTATGCAGGACTCCTACAAATGACAAATAAGACCGCCAAAGAAGCAGTCGAGAAGGGGGTCATCTTGGGGTGCAGACTAGCAAAACTGAAGGGGCGACCGATGTGCCACCCCAGGGTATGGACACTTATAATGGACACCAACTTGGACCCGGAAGCCTGGCACCCAGACAAGAATGGGGTGATGAGGAAATGATAAAAATAATAGAAGAAGACATCGAGGGAACTAAACTAAACTAAAAGTTCTCTCAGACCCGAAGGGATAGGGAACCCCAAACCCAGGGACCACATTGCTGTAAGGGATTATACCCCGGCAGAATTGATGGGGTCCACAAGCAATACCATCAGCAACCTCAAGAAACGCTGCTGTCACGGATGGTCCAATGCTGGGACCAGGAGGGTTATGGGATTAAATTAACTGGAGTTGCAGCTACCCTCCAAGTCAGGCAGTGGTTGAAGGTGGGTCAGGTCGACATGGGTAACCACTCCCTGATGGATTGGGCAGTGGCCACCGTAAAAGACACCTGGACCATCCCAGACAAGCTACCCACTGAACCAGAAGATTGGGTGGACATTATTGAGTACGTTGGGAATGAAACAGCAAATATATGCTGCAGGAGATTATAGCCCCAGTGCAGCACTTCCGAATTCCAGGATGTGCAGTAAGCTCCTCAAGTTGGCATCCCCTAACATAGAGGGAGTGTTGCTATCCCTTGTTGCGAAGATGATGGGAAAGCCTGTCATAGATCTTATACTGGCTTTGGGGGATCTGGAGGGCCTGATTCCAAAGCCTAGCAGGATTCGAGGGGTGGCTCCAACAAAACCCATCACTCTGGAAGAAGCAAAACAGAGGGTACCCTGATCCCAAACGTGGAGAGATTTAATAGAGGTCAGGATCAAATGAGAAAAGATAGATAAACAGCCAAACAACGTGCTGTTGGCCCTGTGGAGAAAACTACCTAAGGATCAGAGGTATACCACAGGGGAAGACAAACCCACAGCAGAAACACCGAAAGTGTCAATGGGCGCAAAAAAGGAGGCCCGTTCACTCAGCCCCAGGTGGTGCCTTCTGTACTGCTGTACCCGGACCTGAACGAATGGAGAGACCAGACATAGGGAAGTAGCCAAGGCTGCTCCCTTTGGGTCAGGTCAATCAGAGGGGATCGGAGACTATACGTTACCCTGACCATTTGCTGCGGTCCCCAGAATATTCAGTTCACCTTTGCCTTGGTGGACACCAGTGTGTAAGTCACCTGTATACATGGGGACCCCAGGAAATTCATGGGCCCCCGGGTGTGGATAGAAGGGTTTGGGGAACACAGCACCTCCTCCGTGAGAACCACCCTCTGATTGGGTGGGGGCCAGATGGCCCCCACCACCTATCAGGCACTCATCACGGCAGTGCCCGAGTGTATATTGGTGGTGGTTACACTTGAGAACCCAGGACCCCCTCCCTCGATTCCCTCAGTACCAATTTGCGAGAACTGGCCTGTGGAGAAGGGGGAGGGGGAACTGTCAACTGGGACATGGTACATTGATGTGTCAGCCAAAGGGAACCCGATTACGTGGGCTGCAGTTGCAGTCCACCCGCCCATGGATACCATCTTCTGGGAAAAAGGGGTCCATCAGTCCAGCCAATGAGCTGAACTCAGGGTGGTATGGATGCTCCTATCCATGCAACCTGATGTAGATGCCTTGGCAACCGACTCGTGTGGGCTGTATACAGCAGCCTGGTTGGGGCTGTGGGAAGCCAAGGGGTGGATGGTAGCACGGGGCAAGGTATGGGAAAAGAGAGGTGGTGTGACACTGCCCGAATATTAAGAGCCTGGGAGGGCCCCCTCACCGTGTACTACGTGCCAGCTCACCGGGGACACCCAGGAATGAGGAGGCAGACGGGCTAACACAAGGGCGGGAGGCACGGCCCACCAACGCCATCCAGGGGGTACATGTGGCACTAGCTCATAGCAAGGGGGATGCCACGTATCGAGCTCTCCACAGACCGGGGTGGGAAGGAACCCACAAGGAGGTACGTCAATTCTTGCAAGATTGTAAACATTGTATGAAAAAGAATTTGTGGCCCTATGGCCAAAAGAGGACCCCTGCCCCTAAGCCAGAGAAAGAGATACCTGCTCACCACGGTGGATACTCAGATGGGAGTGGTGTTCACCTACCCAGTGGCAGCAGCAATGCAGGTTGCTACTGTACAAGGGCTTCAGGTGATGGAGGCTGAATGGCTTGCCGGCCTACATAGATTCTGATCAGGGGACCCACTTTATGGGGCATGAGGTCAAGGAGTGGGCCGCGCAACATGACATTTTGTGGCCCTTACCCTGCTGGAAGGTGACACCACCATTCCAGCACAGTTGACCGGCAGAACCAACATGTGGTGGGACGCCGCCCCCAAAGGATGACAGTTAGCTGCCACTGTAATCACAGCTGGAGAACACAATGGGCCTTGGGAGACTGTGACAGTATTCAACACCACCGTGCAGGAGCTCTGCCATATGCTGGAGCTATGGGAAGCCACCCTGGAAGGGGCTTGCCTGTTCACCCACACTCGATGGACTACCAAGGCAATCTTCAGGTCGTTCGAACCGTGGTGGGTAGATACCCATCACGCAAACTGCTCTACTGCCCTGGCCCAGCTCCGGCAACAATGGACCTGGTAGGTAGGGAACCGGTTGCCAGCAAGGGCTCCCGGATGATGGAAGAGAGACAACACTGGGTGGATTGGCAGCATGCTAGGAGTACAGAAACAAGCAGACATCCAAGGCCTAGGGGATGCCCGAGGCCGAGACTTCCAATATGAAAGCCAGATCCAGCAGCTAATTAGCCCTGGAATGTTGCAGGACGCCAGAGGGTGGAAAAAATGGCACTGTCAACTGGAACTCTGAAGATGTGGGTGGGTATACTCACAGGGGAGCTGGCCTGGTGGGCCGAAACATCGCCTGGTCAGATGCCTGCATTCAGACTCAGTTAGGGCTGCTATTATATCTCACCACCCTAACAGAAGAAGTAAGCCAAGCACAGTGCCCCCCCCAGCCTTGTTCACCTGTATCCAGCCTCTGTCACATGGCCGGCCATTCAGGTACTATACGGCAGGCATACCACCCATTACTGTAAGCTGAGGGTATGCCACCCGGTGGGCAAACTGCCCCTGTGAGCCACAACCCCAGTGGAATTAGGGATAGTGCAGGATGGCAAGGGGTTGATCCTCCTGGGAGAGAGGTGGGGATGGTGGAATGGGTCCAGGAATCAATGGAAGCCCTTCTCCCCTTCTGGGTGTACCCATGTAAAAAGGGATTGGTTCTGCCCATGGGACTCCAGGAGACATGAGAGCATACAGGACAGTTGGCCAATTTCCATCACTGGGGTGGAAAAGGGAGACTACCGGTATTTGGGTAATGGGAAATTCTGTTGGATGTGCGGAGAACATATAACAATTTTAATTATAGTGTTAGTGCTACCTGTGCCAATTTAATGCTTGTTTGTAGTAGTATGTCTTTAGTAGGGTTGCACATTGGAAATTGTATCAACCTCCCCAGATGGGAGCGACATAAACACCACACCCTCCCCTGGGACATGCCAACGGATCTAGTGGACTCAGTAGCTTGGCCGGAGCAAGTGGAGGAGGCCACGAAAGTGATACGACAAGCCCTGGTGGATGCACAGCAAGACTGGAACCGCACCATGCTCCACCTAACCAAAGCTGGACTGTAGATACGAACAATGAACCAAAGGATGGTGACAGACTGTGGGTGGTTCTCATGGCTGTGGGGGTGCGGGAGTGTTGGAAGGGGATATTGGTCCTAGTGGGTCATGCTAGCATGCATCATGATCTGCGCAGCTTTGGTGCTAGGATGCTGTTAATTGCACAGGCCCTCCACCAAAACTATCGTGGTCCCCAGCTCCAGGTTGCTCTAGGCATATAGAGGGGGCGAAGGGGTGGAGTGTTGGAAGAGTGCCCCATCTGTGAATTCACCCCCTCCCTCCACCTGAGCAACACTCAGCGCAGGCCGCCCTGACTATTGGGGTCCCCAGCTCCTGGTTGCTCTAGGCATATGGAAGGGGCAGGGGTGGAGTGTGGGAAGAGTGCCCTATCTGTGAATTCTCCCCCTCCCTCTGCCTGAGCAACCCACAGCAAGGACACAGAACTGCTACACTACAAGGCTGTGAAACGGGAACTGTCTCAATCAGATAGACAACCTGTGAATATGGGGAGGGCTAACCGGTTCAAGGGACCTTCGTATATGAGTCATTGCTGCTATTTTTAGTTGTAGGCGTTTAGACTGAGCCTTGCAGAGCCTGCCCTGCTGATTAGTACTTGGAACCCCTCCTTAGCTTGCTTGCTGTGCTACAGCTATGTGAGTACACCCAATAAAGATGTAGAACTGATCACTCTGGCTCGATGTCTGGTCTTTGGTTCATCGTTGCCCAATCTAAAGAACCCGGAGCCACCCTCTGGTTGGTGACCCCAGCTGACATGGGGGCATCTTCCCACAACCTCTTCCTGTGTGCAGAGCACTACACGAAATTCTTGAGAGGACACTAGAGTTAGTAGACATGATCCCTGCCCTCAAGGAGCTTATAATCCAGTGGGAGAGACAGACATTAAAATAAATAAAGATAAGGAGAAAGTAATAAAGTGAAAGATATGAAATTTATCACCTGAAACTGACACCTCTAGAGGTATATCACTAATTCAAATCTTGAAGTTATAATTCTTCAAAAGTTCTGAAAAGAAAATCCATGATGATAAAAATCTCCAGAGCTTTGAGAGGTCACCCCATCTCAATAGCAACTATCACCCCCATGATGATGTACCCTGACTAGGAATGTCTCTTAGAGTCAGAGGTCTGTCCTGTATATATGTGTGTCTGCGTGTATGTGTGTCAGTTGGTTGGAGAGGTCTCTGCAGTACTCGGTGGAATTCTCCTTTATTGGCTATAATCAGGAGCGTGGGTAATGAGCTACAAAATAATTCATATTTGGGGATTGTGGGATTCATTTTCATACCTCATTTTCCTGTCATTCTCCCTGCCCATAATGTCATTTATGACTCTTGTGATTTGTACCTCTCACACGCAGTTCATCTTTAAATCATGTTGTTTTTTCATCTGCAGTTTTCCAGATCCATCCCTTCCTCTCCTTATTATTTTTATTATTCTTCACTCTCTTATGCCCACCATCCTAATCCCCCTATTCATCTTTCTAAGTTTTTGAAATTACTCAGTAGTACTATTTATTAAGCACCTACTATTTGCAAAGCCATTGATTAAGCAATAAGAAAAAATACATGGTGAGGCATTAGATATGGTCCATTAATCTTGCCCTGTCTTATGCCATCGAGTCATCTCCGACCCAAAGTGACACCATGGACATATCTCTTCCAGGCTGTCCCACCTCCATCTGGAATCGTTCTGGTAGCAGATCCACAGAGTGCTCTTGGTAAAAATATAGAAGTGGTTTGCCTTTGCGTCCTTCCACACAGTCAACTTGATTCTCTGCTCTCGCCTATCTCCCATGCTGTTGCTGCCCAGAACAATTGAGTTTTGACTTGTAGCAGATTGCCTTCCACTTTCTAGCCCCTGCCCAAGCTAGGAATGGAATGGGTATGCTTCTGCTTGACTCTCTCTCTCTCCTATAGTCGAGACTGGTAGAGTACTGGAAACTCTCCGGGTGCGACACTGAGAGAGGGGTCCATTAATACAGTAATATAAATACATAAATTATGGATAGTAAGTGCTTTGGGACTGATGGGGTTAGTATAGGATGAAAGTCCCAGTGCAAGGGTGATGTAGAAGGGAGTGGAAGAAGAAGAAATGAGGACCTAGTTCGGGAAGGGCTCATGGAGGAGATTTGCCTTCAATAAGGCTTTGAGAGTGAGAGAAAGATCATCTGCTAGATTCAAAGAGGGAGAGTTTCCAGGCCAGACGTAGGAAGTGGGTGAGAAATTGGTGGTGAGGTAGATGAGACTAGTCTCCAGTTGCGGCAATGAGAACTGTGTGATTATTTACTTATTTATAATGTTAATGCCTGTCTTCCCCTCTAGACAGGAAGCTCCTTGTGGGAAAATAATGTGCTTACCAACTCTATTTTATTGTATTCTCCCAGGTGCTTAGTACTCAGTGCATAGTGCTGCGTGGAGTAAGAGAAGCAGTGAGGTTCAGTGGAAAAGAGCATGGGCTTTGGATTCAGAGGTCATGGGTTCAAATCCCGGCTCCACCAAATGTCAGCTGTGTGACTTTGGGCAAGTCACTTAACTTCTCTGGGCCTCAGTTACCTCATCTGTAAAATGGGGATTAAGACTGTGAGCCCCACGTGGGACAACCTGATCACTTTGTAACCTCCCCAGTGCTTTGCACATAGTAAGTGCTTAATAAATGCCTTCAAAAAAGCGCTCAATATACACTATCGATTTATTGATTGCTGTTTGCTCTTATTGAAAGATCTCAATGTTTAGGGTTGCACAACTCTCTCAACAACAACTCTCTCCTCGACCCCCTCCAGTCTGGCTTCCGTCCCCTTCATTCCACGGAAACTGCCCTCTCAAAGGTCACCAATGACCTCCTGCTTGCCAAATCCAACGGCTCATACTCTGTCCTAATGCTCCTCGACCTCTCAGCTGCCTTTGACACTGTGGACCACCCCCTTCTCCTCAAAACGCTATCTGACCTTGGCTTCACAGACTCCATCCTCTCCTGGTTCTCTTCTTATCTCTCCGGTCGTTCTTTCTCAGTCTCTTTTGCAGGCTCCTCCTCCCCCTCCCATCCTCTTACTGTGGGGGTTCCCCAAGGTTCAGTGCTTGGTCCCCTTCTGTTCTCAATCTACACGCACTCCCTTGGTGACCTCATTCGCTCCCACGGCTTCGACTATCATCTCTACGCTGATGACACCCAGATCTACATCTCTGCCCCTACTCTCTCCCCCTCTCTCCAGGCTCGCATCTCCTCCTGCCTTCAGGACATCTCCATCTGGATGTCTGCACGCCACCTAAAACTCAACATGTCGAAGACTGAACTCCTTGTCTTCCCTCCCAAACCTTATCCTCTCCCTGACTTTCCCATCTCTGTTGACGGCACTACCACCCTTCCCGTCTCACAAGCCCGCAACCTTGGTGTCATCCTCGACTCCGCTCTCTCATTCACCCCTCACATCCAAGCCGTCACCAAAACCTGCCGGTCTCAGCTCTGCAACATTGCCAAGATCTGCCCTTTCCTCTCCATCCAAACTGCTACCCTGCTCATTCAAGCTCTCATCCTATCCCGTCTGGACTACTGCACCAGCCTTCTCTCTGCTCTCCCATCCTCGTGTCTCTCTCCACTTCAATCCATACTTCATGCTGCTGCCTGGATTATCTTTGTCCAGAAACGCTCTGGGCATATTACTCCCCTCCTCAAAAACTTCCAATGGCTACCAATCAATCTGCGCATCAGGCAGAAACTCCTCACCCTGGGCTTCAAGGCTCTCCATCACCTCGCCCCCTCCTACCTCACCTCCCTTCTCTCCTTCTCCAGCCCAGCCCACACCCTCTGCTCCTCTGCCGCTAATCTCCTCACGGTACCTCGTTCTTGCCTGTCCTGCCATCGACCCCCGGCCCACGTCATCCCCCGGGCCTGGAATGCCCCCCCTCTGCCCATCCACCAAGCTAGCTCTCTTCCTCCCTTCAAGGCCTTCTGAGAGCTCACCTCCTCCAGGAGGCCTTCCCAGACTGATCCCCTTCCTTCCTCTCCCCCTTGTCCCCCTCTCCATCCCCCCCGTCTTACCTCCTTCCCTCCTTCCCTTCCCCACAGCACCTGTATATATGTATATATGGTTCTACATATTTATTACTCTATTTGTTTATTTATTTATTTTACTTGTACATATCTATCCTATTTATTTTATTTTGTTAGTATGTTTGGTTTTGCTCTCTGTCTCCCCCTTTTAGACTGTGAGCCCACTGTTGGGTAGGGACTGTCTCTATATGTTGCCAATTTGTACTTCCCAAGCGCTTAGTACAGTGCTCTGCACATAGTAAGCGCTCAATAAATACGATTGATGATGATGATGATGATGATGCACCAGCATTTAGGAGAAGCTGCATGGCTCAGTGGGAGGAGCATGGGCTTTGGAGTCAGAGGTCAGGGGTTCAAATCTCGGGTTTGCCAATTGTCAGCTGTGTGACTTTGGGCAAATCACTTCACTTCTCTGTGCCTCAGTTACCTCAATTGTAAAATGGGGATTAATACTGTGAGCCCCCTGTGGGACAACCTGATCACCTTGTAATCTCCCCAGCACTTAGAATGGTGCTTTGCACATAGTAAGTGCTTAATTAATGCCATCATTATTATAACCCTTTCCAGGCCTGAGTTTCTCTTCATAGCCCATTATAAATCATTCATCCTTTCATTTAGACAACACCCTCTTGAACCGGCTAATATTTTCTACCTGTTAAACTTTCTGAATCCATAAGTTCTGAATGTTTATCATCCACTATGTGTAGAAGAGCTAAGCCCTCAGAGCTGGTTAATCTAAAGCATGCTTTCAAAACATGCCTCATTATATACTTCAAACTTCACATTTCTATCGTAATAATTCTAGTTAGCAAAGAGGTGGAGACCTGAAGTTTATATTGCACTTGATTGAAAGTCGCAAAACCAAGGGCTATCAATCAATCAATCAATCAATCAATCATATTTATTGAGTGCTTGTTGTGTGCTGAGCACTGTACTAAGCACTTGGGAGAGTACAATGTAACAGAGTTTGTAGAAAAATTCCCTGCCCACATCCTGGTGTAGTGGATAGAGCGTGAGCCTGGGAGTCAGAATGTCATGGGTTCTAATGCTGGGTCCACCACTTGTCTGCTGTGTGATCATGGGAAAATCACTTTACTTCTCTGTGCCTCTGTTACCTCATCCACAAAATGGGGATGAGGACTGTGAGCCCCATGTGGGATAGGGACTATGTCCAACCAGATTTGTTTGTATCCACCCCAGCGCTTAGTACAGTGCCTTGGCACATAATATGTGCTTAACAAAATGCCATTGTTTTATTATTATTATTATTATTATTATTATTATTATTATTATTATTATTATATCATTCCCTTTCTAAATGAGCTTAGTAGAATGACAAATTTCCTGGGTCTTATTTTGCCTAAGTAATCAAAGGGAATAAAACTCCCCAGCTGATCGACATAATGGTCATTTCAAGTAATAATCTATGTCAAGAGCATTATCTTCTTATGAAGAAAAGTAGCAAGTCATAGTGGATAAAGCACGGACCTGGAAACCAGATGACCTGAGTTCTAATTCCGGCTCTGCTACTTGCTCACTTTGTGACCTTGGGTAAGTCACTTAATTTCTCTGTGCCTCAATTTCCTCAAATGCAAAATGGAGATTCAAAACCTGTTTTTCTTCCTACTTAGACTGTGAGTCCCAGGTGGGCCAGAGACTGTATCCATTCTGATTAACTTGTAACTACTCCAGCACTTAGAACAGTGCTTGACACATAGTAAGCACTTAACAAATACCAAAAAAAAAATTAGAATCTCAGGTAAATAACCCCAATGGACAAATTTCTTTACATACACTTTTGATTTTGAAAACATTTTAACATACTGAGTTCCTTAAGAAGCTGAGAAAATAAATTATTTTCCATATGCTAATATTATCGAAACATCTCAATGTCACTAAATAGCCTCAGAAATAATATAAAAACAGGATTCCTTGGATGAGCCTTTAAGGCTAGAACTCCTTGCTCTCCTGCCCCCACTCGAATTCCTCTTTCTCATATTGGAAGGAGGATTTGGCTCAATTTCATAAATATATCATCATAAGTTCCCTCACATAAAAGCTGCAGTGGGAATTGGCTTTATGTGGAAATCCTAATTGAATGGTAATAGTTCCTTACTTTACACAACAATTTCATTCCGTGCAAAAGCTAGGTACATCAAATTGGTACTAGGAAAAAACAGATTAAAACATAACGGACCAGAAAGGCATGAAAACCTTCCAAAACCAAAGCTGTATGAAAACCAGTTTTCTTTTCTTTTTCAAGCCATTTCTCCAACATTATACTTGACAACCTTTTGGAACAAGAAAAAGTATTTTTCATTTTCAAGGTATAGCTTAATAATATGTCTTTCCAGTGGTAATTTTTGGAAGAAAAAGAAGTAAACTTCTCTCCCTTCATTCCTTCCCTTTTCCCTCTTCCCTATTTTCCCAATAAAGCAAGGTTTCAATGGAGGGGTTGCTTATCTAATGGAGGAAGCATCCTTGTGTGGTCCCTAGGCAATTTTCCAACCACTACAAAATTCATGCAGATCTCCTCTCATTGTTATCATTATTACCATTGTTCTCACATACTAATGGTAATGATAATAATAACAATAATAACTGTGGTATTTGTTAAGTGCTTACTATGTTCCAGGTAGATGCAAAATATCCTGGGTAGATACATTCAATCATATTTCATTTAATCGTGTTTATTGAGTGCTTACTGTGTGCAGAGTACTGTACTAAGTGCTTGGAGAGTACAAATGGCCAGCAGGTCCCACATGAGGCTCAAAGTCTAAGTAGGAGGGAAAAC
The DNA here is from genome assembly GCF_015852505.1 of Tachyglossus aculeatus. Taxonomy (NCBI): domain Eukaryota; kingdom Metazoa; phylum Chordata; class Mammalia; order Monotremata; family Tachyglossidae; genus Tachyglossus; species Tachyglossus aculeatus. The sequence goes on along the minus strand of NW_024045100.1, from coordinate 1,533,720 downwards.
AGATAGTGAATCTCCATTTTGCAAATGAAGGAACAGAGGCATAGGGAAAGTTAAGTGACTTACCCAAGGTCACACAGCAGAGAGGTAGTGGAGTTGGGATTAGAACTCAGGTCCTCTGACTCCCAGGCCCAGGCTCTTTCTACTGGGCCCCGCTGCTTGTCAGGACATGCTGCTTCTCTGCTCTCCTCATGCTCCCCAGGTCTGTAAAGCCCACTCTATGCTTCCAAATATGGCTGGCTTAAAAGTGAGAAAAATGTCAAACAAGTGCTAAAAGTGTGAGAAGACTTAGTACGAAGCATACAATCATATCTTGTCTGAGTTATTGCTCATGTGATCTGCATTCTAGTAGAACTTGTACATCATCAATCCACACTCTCCTTCCATCCAAGTGAAGATAGCAGAGTTCACAGCAAATCCAAATCATCAAGTTCCCTCTGCAGTGATGTTGCACTGTGATTGAAAAACTGGGTTCCCAGATTCATAAAAGCCCAGAATCGAATTAAAAATATGAAGACTATATTTTAGCCATAACTCTGTAAGAGTATCAAAAGAGGGTAAAGTGATGAGGGGGATAAAATCTGGCGGATGAACATTTCAACACAGTAAAGTTTCCTGTCAGCTTGAATGATGAACTAAGAAGAGTGAGAAAAGTTAGTATTCACATTTATTTACAAAAAGAGATGAATTAAAGTAGATTGTTTTCATAAAGTTATAATAAGAATAGTACACTTACTGTAAGATGATTACCTTCTCTAGTCTTCAGTATGTGGAAAAATGTTCATGATTACATTGCAATAAACACCTTTACCTCCAAGCCAAAAAAGAGTAGCTGGTGTTTTCACTACTACAAAGAGCCTTGTGATTTCATTATATTAATTATCCTCAGTTACTGCTGAGACTTAATCCCTTGAGTATCAGAATATACTCAAGGGATTGTCTCAGCAGTAATTGAGGAAAGTTAATGCAAGGGAATATAGCAACAATAACATCAACTGTTGCCAGAATTATGGTTTTATGCAACCAGATTACTAAATGTATTACTCCAATACATTTCTCCAAATTGCCTTTCTTTTATTTAAATGTTTCCAACAAGCCAAGATTTATCCATGCCCCATCAAATCTAATAAACAACACCCTTTACTATTCAGATGTCACCCCAAATATAAGGAACGTAAACATTCTTTACAGATATCTTCTACTGGAATGTAAGCCCACTTCCATCATCCTCTTTTGCTCATTAGATACAGCAGGAATAATTGAATATATAAAATGTAAGTCAAGGAAGTAAGAATATATGTGTAGCTTATTGGTTTTAAATATACTCATTGCAGTTCCATTAAGAGCTGATAATAAATTAAGAATAAAGACAAATATTTGATTAGTAGGGATAAATTATATATGACACAGAAGAGCGGCATTAAAATATCCATCAAGACATCCTGGGCTCAGTTTTATATTAGCTGTTAGGACCTTGCTGAGTTTAGGACATTTTCCAGGCTGCCCAGTAAAAGGTCAGATTTGTTCAGCCAATGGGATGTCAGGAATTTCGTTCTCCTATAACCCACTTAGAGAAATTATTAGCACACTTCACACCATAAACCACATTATCCTAGAATCAATGTAATACTAAATATTTAATTTCTACAGACTAAATCTCGCCAGGACATTCTACTTGATACAGCTCAGATTCAACCTATGCTTTCCACCCATCTCTGGTTAGGTTACTGTATCAGCCTCTTCAGTGACCTCCCTTCTTCCAAATTCTTCCCACTTCAGGTTAAAATTCACTCCGTAGCCCACATCAACTTCTAAAATGTCGTTCCACTAACAACTCCCTCCACTTCAAAAACCATCAACGGCTACCCATTTACTTCTGTATAATGCAAATCTCCAGATGACTGGCTCTAAGACTCAGCTTGAAATCTCTCCTTGTACTTCCCTGCCCTCATCACACACTAAGCCTCAGCCTGCAGTCTGTGCTAGTGCAAGTCAGTTAGTCATTTGATTATATTTATTGTGCAGTTACTGTGTGCAGAGCATTGTACCATTCATTCATTCATTCATTCATTCATTCATTCAATCATATTTATTTAGCACTTACTGTGTGCAGAGCACTGTACTAAGCACTTGGGAAGTACAGTCGACAACATATATAGACGGTCCCTACCCAACAACGGGCTTACAGTCTAGAAGGGGGAGACAGACAACAAAACAAAACATGTAGGAAGGTGTCAAAACCACCAGATCAAATAAAATTATAGCTATGTGCACATCATTAACAAAATGAATAGAGTAGTAAATATGTCCAAGTAAAATAAACAGAATAATAAATCTGTACAAATATATACAAGTGCTGTGGGGAGGGGAAGGAGGTAGGGCAGACGGGGGGATGGGGAGGAGGAGAGGAAAAGGGGGGCTCAGTCTGTGAAGGCCTCCTGGAGGAGATGAGCTCTTAGTAGTGTTTTGAAGGGAGGAAGAGAGCTAGCTCGGTGAATGTGTGGAGGGAGGGCATTCCAGGCCAGGGGAAGGATGTGGACCGGGGGTCGATGGTGGGACAGGTGAGAAAGAAGCACAGTGAGGAGGTTAGCAGCAGAGGAGCAGAGGGTGCAGGCTGGGCTGTAGAAGGAGAGAAGGGAGGTGAGGTAGGAGGGGGTGAGGTGATGGAGAGCCTTGAAGGTGAGAGTGAGGAGTTTTTGCTTGATTCTTAGGTTAACAGACAACCACTGGAGATTTTTGAGGAGGGGAGTGACATGACCAGAGCGTTTATGTACAAAGATAATCTGGGCAGCAGACTGAAGTATAGACTGAAGTGGGGAGAGACAAGAGAATTGGAGATCAGAGAGGAGGCTGATGCAGTAATCCAGTAGGGATAGGATGAGAGATTGAACCAGCAAGGTAGTGGTTTGGATGGAGAGGAAAGGGCAGATCTTGGCGATGTTGTGGAGGTGAGACCGGCAGATTTGGTGCCGGATTGGATGTGTGGGGTGAATGAGAGAGCGAAGTCGAGGATGACACCAAGGTTGCGGGCTTGTGAGACAGGAAGGATGGTAGTGCTGTCTACAGTGATGGGAAAATAAGGGAGAGGACAGTGTTTGGGAGGGAAGATAAAGATTTCAGTCTTGGACATGTTGAGTTTTAGATGGCAGGCAGACATCCAAATGGAGATGTCCTGAAGTCAGGATGAGATATGAGCCTGGAGGAAGTGAGAGAGAGCAGGGGTAGAGATGTAGATTTGGGTGTAATCAGCGTAGAGATGATAGTTGAAGCCGTGGGAATGAATGAGTTCACCAAGGGAGTGAGTGTAGTTAGAGAACAGAAGGGGATCAAGAACTGACCCTTGAGGAACCCCTACAGTAAGGGGATAGGAGGGGAGGAGGTGCCCGCAAAGGATACTGAGAATGAATGGCTGGAGAGTTAAGAGGAGAACCAGGAGAGGACAGAGTATGTGAAGCCAAGGTTGGATAGCATGTTGAGGAGAAGGGGATGATCCATAACATCGAAGGCAGCTGAGATGTCGAGGAGGATTAGGATAGAGTAGGAGCCATTGGATTTGACAAGAAGGAGGTCATTGGTGACCTTTGAGAGGGCAGTTTAGGTGGAGTGTAGGGGGTACAAGCCAGAGTGGAGGGGTCAAGGAGAGAGTTGGCATTGAGGAATTCGAGGCAGCGAGTGTAGACAACTCATTCTAGGAATTTGGAAAGGAAGGGTAGGAGAGAGATAGGGAGATAACTAGAAGAGGAGGTGGGGTCAAGAGGGTTTTTTTAGGGTGGGGGAGACTTGGGCATGTTTGAAGGCAGAGGGGAAGGAACCAGTGGAGAGTGAGCAGTTGAAGATGGAAGTTAAGGAGGGGAGGAGAGAAGGGGGCGAGTGCTTTCATAAAATGAGAGGGAATGGGGTCCGAAGCACAGGTGGATGGAGTAGCACTTGAGACGAGGGAGGAGATCTTATCTGAAGATACTGCTGCAAGCCCAGATACCAAGCCCAGGTACAGCCCAGATACCAAACACTTGTGCAGTCACATTTCCTGCCCATAATGAACTTTCAGTCTAAAGAATGAGACAGGCATTAATATGCATAAATAAAATTACAAGTGAACCTTCTCCTTGCCCATGCAGTATGGCAGAGTGGAAAGAGCCCTGGCCCAGGAGCCAAAGGTCCTGGGTTCTAATTCTTGTTCTGCCAATTTCCAGCCATGTGACGTTGGGCAAGTCACTGAACTTATCTGTGTCTCAATTTCCTCAACTGTAAAACGGAGATTAAAATGGGGATTGATTGGCTCGCATCTCCTCCTGCCTTCAGGACATCTCCATCTGGATGTCTGCCCGCCACCTAAAACTCAACATGTTCAAGACTGAACTCCTTGTCTTCCCTCCCAAACCTTGTCCTCTCCCTGACTTTCCCATCTCTGTTGACGGCACTACCATCCTTCCCGTCTCACAAGCCCGCAACCTTGGTGTCATCCTCGACTCCGCTCTCTCATTCACCCCTCACATCCAAGCCGTCACCAAAACCTGCCGGTCTCAGCTCCACAACATTGCCAAGATCCGCCCGTTCCTCTCCATCCATACCGCTACCCTGCTCATTCAAGCTCTCATCCTATCCCGTCTGGACTACTGCATCAGCCTTCTCTCTGATCTCCCATCCTCGTGTCTCTCTCCACTTCAATCCATACTTCATGCTGCTGCCCGGATTATCTTTGTCCAGAAATGCTCTGGGCATATTACTCCCCTCCTCAAAAGTCTCCAGTGGCTACCAATCAATCTGCGCATCAGGCAGAAACTCCTCACCCTGGGCTTCAAGGCTCTCCATCACCTCGCCCCCTCCTACCTCACCTCCCTTCTCTCCTTCTACAGCCCAATCCGCACCCTCTGCTCCTCCAACGCTGATCTCTTCACCTTACCTCACTCTCGCCTGTCCCGCCATCGACCCCCGGCCCACGTCATCCCCCGGGCCTGGAATGCCCTCCCTCCACCCATCTGCCAAGCTAGCTCTCTTCCTCCCTTCAAGGCCCTGCTGAGTGCTCACCTCCTCCAGGAGGCCTTCCCAGACTGAGCCCCTTCCTTCCTTTCCCCCTCGCCCCCCTCTCCATCCCCCCCATCTTACCTCCTTCCCTTCCCCACAGCACCTGTATATATGTGTATATGTTTGTACATATTTATTACTCTATTTATTTATTTATTTATTTTACCTGTACATATCTATTCTATTTATTTTATTTTGTTAGTATGTTTGGTTTTGTTCTCTGTTTCCCCCTTTTAGACTGTGAGCCCACTGTTGGGTAGGGACTGTCTCTATATGTTGCCAATTTGTACTTCCCAAGCGCTTAGTACAGTGCTCTGCACATAGTAAGCACTCAATAAATATGATTGATGATGATGATAGGACTTAGCAAATGCCACTTTTTACAATAACAATTATTTTCATTATCATTTTGACATTATGACATTAATATAATATGGGCAGCAATAACATTTACAAATAATTGGGCTGGCACTTTAGTAAAGCTAACAAACCACGGGTATTTATTGAGAATCTACTGTGTGTGCTGATCTAAGCTCTTGGGAGACAACTGTAGTAATACAAATAAACTGAAGGAGTATCAGAGTGCTGTTAGTGCAAATGAAGAATTATCTTCATTTTACTTCAGTCAATCAGTGGAATTTTTTGAGCATTTACTGCATTCAGAGTACTGTGCTAAGTGCTTGAATACAACACAACAGAGTTGGTAGGGATGTTCCGTGCCTACACACTGGTCCTCTGCATTCACATTTGTATGAGATTCATCCTCTCCTTCCCTCTTTTTCCCCTATCACTCTATTCATCAAACCCTCACCAGACAAGGGAATTCAGATTATCCAATCCCAGCTCGGTAAGTAATCTAGTGAAGTAATCAGGTTCATTTTAATGCGAAGAGTCCTTGCACAACAATTCTCTACATTCATTCATTCATCCATTCAATCGTATTTACTGAGCGCCTACTGTGTGCAAAGCCCTGTACTAAGTGCTTGGCAGAGTACACTATAACAACCAATAGACAAATTCCCTGCCTACAACGAGCTGCAGTCTAGAGGGGGACTATACATACCAAGCATACATACATACATACATATACTATATATATATATATGTATATACATATACTATATATATATATATTCTATTCAGTTAGTCTCACTAAACTATGATTTGGATCAATAACTGAAAATATTAATCTTTCTAGGTTAAATTTAAAAAACAATTCAACATACTATATTTGGGGTGAAAAGTTGAATCCCTTGAGAAATCATTACTTGATCAACTATCTCCAGTAGAATAATAAGGATAACGTGGCATAAAATAATTCAATAGGTAAATAGGGGAATTTGTCAATATTCAACTTGATTTTGCTAAGGAGTTGGTGTTGTTGTCTTATGCTGTCAAGTCGTGTCCGACCCATAGAGATGCCATAGAAACATCTCTCGAAGAATTCCTCACTTCCATCTGCAATTGTTCTGGTAGTGTATCCAGAGAGTTTTCTTGGCAAAAATACGGAAGTGGTTTACCATTTCCTCCTTCCAAGCAGTAAATGAGTCTCTACCCTAGACCCTCTCCCATGCCTTTGCTGCCCAGCACAGGTGAGTTTTGACTTGTAGCAGATTGCCTTCCACTCACTAGCCACTGCTAGTTATTTATTTTACTTGTACATATCTATTCTATTTATTTTATTTTGTTAGTATGTTTGGTTTTGTTCTCTGTCTCCCCCTTCTAGACTGTGAGCCCACTGTTGGGTAGGGACTGTCTCTATATGTTGCCAATTTGTACTTCCCAAGCCCTTAGTACAGTGCTCTGCGCATAGTAAGTGCTAAATAAATATGATTGATTGATTGATTGATTGATTGATTGATTCAAGTATATATGCTGCCTTTCGTGTGTACTGAGTCAATCATTGGAATACTAATTAATCTGGTAATTATACACAAATAACACTCAGACTAAACCTGTGATTCACTCCAAGCAGCTCTCAGGGAATTTTTAAAAATTGATAACTCATTTACATTCTTTGGATTTCTGTCCTCATTTTGTTTCCCAAGAAATATTACTCGTTGCTCAGTTAAAAGTATTACTTTGGATAATGTAGTTAATGAACACATTTAATAATAATGATCATAATAATAATGGTACTTATTAAACACTTCCTAAGTGGCAAGCACTGTTCAAAGCACAGGGCTAATACAAGGCAGTCAGGATGGACACAGTCCCTGTACCACATAGGGCTCACACTACTAATCCCCATTTCAAAGATGAGGTAACTGAGGCCCAGAGAAGTGAAATTCCTTGCCCAAGGTCACACAGTTGACATATGGTGGAGCCAGGATTACAATCCATGATCGTCTGACTCTTCAGCTCTTGTTCTATTCACTAAGTCATGCTGCTAGATCATATTAAGAAACAATTCCAAGTATGTGACTAGGCTAAATTGGAAGAATTTCATTCATTCATTCATTCATTCAGTCGTATTTATTGAGTGCTTACTGTGTGCAGAGCACTGTACTAAGCGCTTGGGAAGTACAAGTTGGCAGCATATAAAGACGGTCCCTACCCAACAGTGGGCTCACAGTCTAGAAGGGGGAGACAGAGAACAAAACAAAACATATTAACAAACTAAAATAAATAGAATAAATATGTACAAATAAAATCACATGTGTGACATGAACCGTGTTCCATCTGAATAGCTTGTATCTACCACAGAGCTTAAAACAGTGCTTAACACATAGTAAGCACTTAACTTAACTTGGTACACGGTAAGCACTTAAAATTCCACAGTCATCATCTTATTTATAAGACTGGGTTCCATGTTTGTGCATGTGTGGGAGTAACTAATTGTAGAAGGAATTCCTTCTTTCTGGAAGGAAAGAATATAGTTCACATTTTGCTGGTTTCTCTACTGCTGACAAAATGCCAACGAGGTGTTTAACACCTCGAGAAGCAGAGTGACCTGGTGTAAAGAGCATGGGCTTGGGAGTCAGAGGATGTGGGTTCGAATCCCTGCTCTGCCACTCGTCTGCTTTGCAATTTCCCCAACACTTGTCCCTTTGGTTCTGCTGGATGTAGTCATTTGTGTGTTCACCTGGGAAAGCAGAGAATTTAGTCTCCTTTACTTCAGGTGGGTCTTTTCCTGGCCTTGCTTGCATTTCAGTGCCCAAACCAGAGCCTGGAAAGGGAGATAAAGGTATGCTTGGAAGCCATTTTGGTCTCAGAGGAAGAGTAAAGCGTTCTGTTCTGCCCTTACCAATGGGATTCAGGTTAGAATTAGAGGACCCTGGACCTTGAAATGGAAGAATGGGTCCCGAGGGTTTGGACCTTTATTATCATCATTCAGTTCAAGATTCCTTGAGAATCCAGTGTGATTCCATATTCCTAAAGGGGAAAGGTTATTTCCAGAGATACAATGGCCTGGTGGCTCTCCTGGTCCAATCTGAATCCCCAAGCCCACAGAACAACAGCCTTAATAGCCCTGCCCGGACCCATTAACAAAGAGGTCTACTGGAGCTGCCCAGGACTGTACAAAGAATCAGATCTAGTCTTGTTCCAAAACAAACTCAGAAAACTCAATGTAATTGTATGCAATCATTCAGAAGTGGAATTGTCCCTAAGCATTTTCAAAATTCAGAACAGGAATTGTCCATAAGCATTTTCAATCATAAGATGATATGATGTTGTAAGGGTAAATCAGATGCTCCCTTGAATTAATTCTTACCATCCCAAGAACCATTCAAGACATTCTGTGGAATCCTCCTCTGTACAGTGCTCTGCACATAGTAAGTGGCCCCTAAATACCATTGATGCTAATGGGTTTTTTCTGTCATAAATATTACAATGGAGCAATTACAAACCATTTTTGGTAGTCCATTGAAAATATTTTTGTATTTGGCCTTTTTATGTCTGACCTGATTACCTTGTATCTATCCCAATGCTTAGAACAGTGTTTAGCACATAGGAAGTGCTTAACAAATGTAACTGTTACTATTAGTTGTATTATTTGTTAAATATTTGAAAATTACTGTATTTCTCAACAAAGCTTAATCACCAATGGCCGTATGATCATGGATATAATACTCTGTTATCTGCAAGATTATTTTCAATTATATAACAAATAAATACACCTAAGGGAAGACAAAAAATGTTACTTAATAATAATAATATTGATAGCATTTGTTAAGCACTTACTATGTTCAAAGCACTGTTCTAAGCACTGGGGGGCTACAAGGTGATCAAGTTGTCCCACGTGGGGCTCACAGTCTCAATCCCCATTTTACAGATGAGGTAACTGAGGCACAGAGAAATCAAGTGGCTTGCCCAAGGTCACACAGAGACAAGTGAAGCAGCGTGGCTCAGTGGAAAGAGCATGGACTTTGGAGTCAGAGGTCATGGGTTCGAATCTCAGCTCCACCACATGTCTGCTGTGTGACCTTGGGCAAGTCACTTAACTTCTCGGAGCCTCAGTTTCCTCATCTGTAAAATGGGGATGAAGACTGTGAACCCCATGTGGGACAACCTGATCACCTTGTATCCCCCCCAGCACTTAGAACAGTGCCTTGCACATAGTAAGAGCTTAACAAATGTCATTATTATTATTATTATTATTATTAAGTGGTGGAACCGTGATTCGAACCCATGACCTCTGACTCCCAAGCCTGTGCTCTTTCGACTGAGCCACAGTGCTAGGATACTTCACTTATGAAAGGGAGTTTGATTTAAGAATCTTAATGCCATGTATATTTTTAGCGTTCAATCAATATGAAGCTGCTAACCTCAGAATTTCCATTGATGAAGTAGATTCAACATTTAGTCTCTAAGACAAGTCTTCTAGCATAATGTTCTCCCCAAGACCTCTTTCACCTCACTGTTCCATAGGCTGTAGATCGGGGGTTCAACAGGGGAATCAGGAGAATATACGAGTGCGTCAGCAGTTTCTTGCTTTCTGCTGAATAGCAAGTTTTGGGCCCACAAATAAGTTAGAATAGCTGCACCGTAGAATGGAGTGACCACAATGAGATGGGAGGGGCAAGTAGAAAAGGCTTTCTTCCTTCCTTCAACAGAAGACATCTTCAGGATGGTGGAAATGATGTGGACATAAGAGAGCAGAATGAGAAGGAATGGGACCATATTGACAAAAATGTTACCCGTCAGCGCACAGAGCTCAAACAGATAAATATCTGCACACAGCAGCCCTAACACTGGAGGGGTGTCACAGAAAACATGATCGATACCATTAGGTCCGCCGAAGGGAAAATTAAATATCCATACAGTTTGTATTATTGCTACCATCAGTCCCAAGCTTCAGGAATCTCCAGCTAGGTAGCTAAACACATGCCGGTTCATAAGTATTGGGTAGCACTGTGAGTTACAGATAGCTAGATAGTGGTCATAAGACATTACACCCACAGAAAACATTCACTAGCCCAAAGACAAGAAAGAAGAACAACTGTGCAAAGCAACCAGCAAAGGAAATAGTCTTATCTCACTGGAGAGAATAACTAGGATTTTAGGGACTATGACAGTATTTAAGCAAATTTCTAGATAGGACAAATTCCTTAGAAAAAAATGCATTGGTGTTTGAAGAACACGGTCCACTGTGGTGACTAGAATAATGAGGACATTTCTCTTTAGGATTATCACTTAAATTATTAAGAATAACATAAATAATAGAAACTGCAGTTTAGGAAGTTTAGAAAATCCCAAGAGAAGAAACTCAGTTGCCGAGGAGTGATTGCCTCTTCCCATTTCTGCAGCAGGCTTTGGGTAGAGCAGGAAGAGGAATAATAACGATGATAAACATTTGTAAATTACTTACTTTCTACAAAGCATTGTACCAAGCCCTGGGGAAGATACAAGATAATCAGGCAGATACAATCAATCAATCAATCAATCATATTTATTGAGCGCTTAGAGAGATTGGGAAATGGAGAGAAAAATGTTGAAGCAGGAAGGAAAAAATGAAGGGAAAGGGAAAAGTGGGGATTTAGGTGAAATATAGTATCTGTAAATTGGTGGCAAGAGTGAAGCCAGATTATCCCTGGATCAGAGCAGACATGATTTTCACAGCACATCAAATTCAGGAGTTCAGGGAGCAGCACCAGGAATTCTATTCCATTTTCAGCAACTTCAAAAGAGTATTTTACATCAATACATCTAGACTGTGAGCCCGTTGTTGGGTAGGGACCATCTCTATATGTTGCCAACTTGTACTTCCCAAGCGCTTAGTACAGTGTTCTGCACACAGTAAGTGCTCAATAAATACGATTGAATGAATGAATGAACAGTGGGTTTCAGTACTTACTAAGTCAATTTTAAGATGACTCAGTGATGGAATGGATAGTGCTTTAAGATCTGAAGATGTATTATCTCATTATTGCCTCACTACCATAAGGATAAGTAGTTGATCCATGCCTGTTCAACTTATCCTACCCAACCATTTGGGGATGCAACAGACAATCATTCATTAGTGTTTACTTGACATCTCCTGTGTGCACACCACTATAGTAAAGCTCTTGGGAGTGTGACCCAGTCACTGCACCATTTTGAAAGATAATCTGAGAAACTGAGTAAAATATAGTCTGGAAAACAAAGAAACTGGAGGAGGGAGATCAGCAAAGAGGTTGTTGTAATAGTCAAGCCAGGATATGACAGGGGATGGGTGAGCATGGTAGTTGTGTGACTGGAAATAATAATAATAATGTTTGTGGTGTTCAGTGATTACTATGTGCCAAGCATTGTGCTAAGCATTAAGTTTAATACAACTCAATTTTGTCTATCCCAAATGGGACTCATAGTCTAAGAAGAAGGGAGAACAGGTATCTTATCCCCATTTTACAGATGAGGTTATTGAGGTACAGAAAAGGTAAGTGATTTGCCCAGGGTCACACAGCAGACATGTGGCAGAGCTGAGAGTAGATCCCAGGTCCTCTGACTTTCAGGCCCTTGCTTTTTCCACTGGATCATGCTGCTTTCCAAGGAAAGGAAAGAATGGATTCTGAAGATGTTATGGGGGAAAACTGACAAAATTTGGTAATGAACTGAGCATGGTGGTTGAAAAAGAGGGAGAAGAGAAGGGTAAAGTCAAGATTGCCAGTAAAAGTGGGGATCATAGCAATGTCAACTGTTATGGGAAATTTAAGCAGAGGAGAGGATTTGGCAAGGTATACAATAAGGCATCTGGTTCTTGGCTTTAGAATACAGTTTTGATCTTCCAGAAGGAGACCATATTCATGAGTGTCTTTGAAAGAGAATCTTTTGCATGCTATCACTATTCATCAATGAAAATAGTACACTGTATCTGGCCCCTTGTCATTTAGGTGATCCTTACTCAAACACCAATGGCTAATGTATTGATGTCTGTCACCACCACTCTTTATTGTACTTTCTCAAGCACTTAGTACAGTGCTCTGCATACAGTAAGGGCCCAATAAATACGATTGAATGAGTGAATAAGAATGGAAATGTATTTCCTGATACCAGCATTATATGTGCTTGAGTTAGGTTTGCAGAAGTTATCCTACCCAACCATTTGGGGATGCAACAGACAATCATTCATTAGTGTTTAATGAATGGCTTGCATTGACCCATCCACAATTTTTTGCCGTGCCACTCTAGGCCCAACAGCATATATCATAGCGTAGTACAATGTCCAGCGCCTAGTACAGAGTTTGACCTATAGTAAGTGCTTAACAAATACCATAATTATTATTATATCATGAGCCAGTTGCTGGGAGGACTGAACACCATCTGTGGTCACAGAACAGAATAGCTCCATAACTTCAAGCAGTCCCAGGCAACGCTGTGCCCTCACCCATTTAGTAAACTATTATTGAGTATACTACTGAGTGACTTAGCAAAGGCCTAGAGTGGATCTTTTCCACCTTCTTACAAAAACCAGAATAGCTTGAAAGTTAGTCAACTGGAAAATAAATTATAGCTGACTTTCAATGTAACTCTAATAGTTATCCAAACACTCTAACTACAAATAATTTTCTTCTATTATATAATAGTAATAACAATACTGAGATTTATTAAGCACTTAATATGCTTCAACCACTGCTATACAAACTAACCGGGTGAGGCACAATCTGTCTCATGGGGGTTCACAATCTAAGGAGGAGGAAGAACAGACATTTTAATTCCATTTTACAGATAAGTAAACTGAGGCACAAACAATTTGTGAATTACTCAAGGTCATGCAGTAGACAAGTAGCAGAGCTGGCACTAAAGCCTGGGTCTACTGATTCCCAATCTTGGCCTCTTTCCTCTAAGTTTTGCTTTCTCTCTAAATAGATATGGTTTGTGTTTTTTCACATTTGGTTTGAACCATGGGAATGTGCTTTCCCCTGCTTTGGTTAGCAAGGGAAGAGAAACTAAATAAATTAAATAAACTAATGCTAACTAGGATATACTATTTCCCATAAGGTACTTTCCCACTCATGCCATGTCCTCCTAGTCAGGTGAGCTGGTCTTTGGCTATGCCAGCTTCTGCCAGTTGTCACCAAGGGCACTGTCGTTTCAGGGAGATATCTGGTCTATCCATGCCTCTCACTGATGCTTTCTTAACACTCAGTCATATTTATTAACTGCTTACTGTGTGCAGAACATGTACTAAGTCCTTGGGAGAGTGCAATGAAACAGAGTTGATAGACAGGTAGGTATGTTCCCTGGCCCCAAGGAGTTTACAGTCTAGAGGAGGAGTTTACACTGAAGATCTTCAGGCACAAGTGGAGCTACTTCCTGAGCTCCAAGCTTGAGCAACTACACCAATTCCTCCATTTCTCCATCAGCTGCCTTTTCCTTTACAGTGCTGACTGATGTATTTGGGCCACTGCACAAGGGCAGTGTCAGATGAGCAGGAGAGTGGGAGGTGGAGAAGATTCACAGAGCAGGAACTGGAACTTAATGTCTGCAACTTCTCTACCCATCTCCAACATTATTCCTGTCAGAGAACCATTTTAGGAAAGTTTATAGCTCAATGCCTACTCTCACATCACTGGGGAGCTCCTCTCCCCTTCCTCCCCACTGTCCTCACACAGAGAGGGACAAAGACAGACAGATGCGGAGACAGAGGCAGACCCAGAAACAGAGATAGATGGACACAGAGTCATAGAGATATAGTTGGACACAGAGACAGACAGAGGGATAGTTGGACAAAGAGACAGATGGACACACAGGCAGACAGACACAGACAGACAAATGTATGGCAGGGACAATACTAAGTGTGTCCCACTGACAGCCATTCACAAGGTCATTGCCCCTCTTAAGAGTCAACACACAAACCTGTAACTTTCTTTTTGGTGAATGTTAGGTTTATAACGGAACATGAAGAAATGAAAACTCAGCCCCCTGGGCACAAATTAATTTTCCCTCAAAACTTTGTTTAGATCTGGCCTAAATAAGGGGAATGAAATTAATTACTCTATTGACTCTGACATAGTAACAATAACAATAATAATAATGATGATAAACATTTGTAAATTACTTACTTTCTACAAAGCATTGTACCAAGCCCTGGGGAAGATACAAGATAATCAGGCAGATACAATCAATCAATCAATCAATTGTATTTATTGAACGCTTACTGTGTGTAGAGCACTGTACTAAGCGCTTGGGAAGTACAAGTTGGCAACATATAGAGACAGTCCCTACCCAACAGTGGGCTCACATTCTAAAAGTGGGAGACAGAGAACAAAACCAAACATACTAACAAAATAAAATAAATAGAATAGAATAGAATACATAGAATAGATACAGTCCTTGTCCCACAAGTACAAACAATTCAATTGGACCTAAAGCACTACGTCCTCTCAAACTCAGAATTAGCACTGACAGAGAATAACCAAAAGCAATATTTAGTCTCTACGAACACGTTTTCTTGCAGTATTCTTCTCAAGGTCCTTTTCACCTCACTGTTGCGTAGGCTATAGATGGGGGTTCAATAAGGGAGTCAAGAGATTGTACGAGAGCATCAGCAGTTTCTTGCTTTCTGCCGAGGAGCTAGTTTCGGGCCATAAGTAGGTCAGAATGGCAGCACCACAGAAGGGAGTGACAACAATAAGGTGGCCGGAGCAGGTAGAAAAGGCCTTTTTTCTCCCCTCAGTAGATGACATCTTCATGATGGTAGAGATGATGTATATGTAGGAGAGCAGAATGAGAAGAAATGGGACAGTATTCAGCAAAATGGTGCCCATCAGTGTATAGAGTTCAATCAATCAATCAATCGTATTTATTGAGCACTTACTGTGTGCAGAGGACTGTACTAAGCGCTTGGGAAGTACAAGTTGGCAACATATAGAGACAGTCCCTACCCAACAGTGGGCTCACAGTTTAGAAGGGGGAGACAGAGAACAAAACCAAACATATTAACAAAATAAAATAAATAGAATAGATATGTACAAGTAAAATAAATAAATGGAGTAATAACTGTGTGCAAACATATATACATATATACAGGTGCTGTGGGGAAGGGAAGGAGGTAAGATGGGGGGATGGAGAGGGGGACAAGAGGGAGAGGAAGGAGGGGGCTCAGTCTGGGAAGGCCTCCTGGAGGAGGTGAGCTCTCAGTAGGGCCCTGAAGGGAGGAAGAGAGCTAGCTTGGCGGATGTTGGGAGGGAGGACATTCCAGGTCCGGAGGAGGACGTGGGTCGGGGGTTGACGGCGGGACAGGTGAGAACGAGGCACGGTGAGGAGATTAGCGGCAGAGGAGTGGAGGGTGCGGTCTGGGCTGTAGAAGGAGAGAAGGCAGGTGAGGTAGGAGGGGGCGGGGTGATGGAGAGCCTTGAAGCCGAGGGTGAGGAGTTTCTGCCTGATGTGCAGACTGATTGGTAGCCAGTGGAGATTTTTGAGGAGGGGAGTAACATGCCCAGAGAGTTTCTGGACAAAGACAATCCTGGCAGCGGCATGAAGTATGGATTGAAGTGGGGAGAGACACGAGGATGGGAGATCGGAGAGGAGGCTGATACAGTAGTCCAGACGGGATAGGATGAGAGCTTGAATGAGCAGGGTAGCAGTTTGCATGGAGAGGAAAGGGCGGATCTTGGCAATGTTGTGGAGCTGAGACCGGCAGGTTTTGGTGACGGCTTGGATGTGAGGGGTGAACGAGAGAGCGGAGTCGAGGATGACACCAAGGTTGCGGGCCTGTGAGACGGGAAGGATGGTAGTGCCAGCAACAGTGATGGGAAAGTCAAGTAGAGTGCAGGGTTTGGGAAGGAAGACAAGGAGTTCAAGCACAGAGGTGTCTGCACACATGAGCTCTAACACTGGGGGGGTGTCACAGAAGAAACTATCGATGCTATTGGGCCCACAGAAGAGTAAACTAAATATCCACAAGGTTTGAACAATTGCCAGAAGCAGCCCCAGAAGGCACGAACCTCCTATCAGTCGGATTAACATTCTTAGGTTCATTAGTACTGGATAGCACAGAGGATTACAGATAGCTAGGTAACAGAAAATCCCAACAGAAAGAACTCAGTCACTGAGGACTGAGATCTGATTTCTACTTGTAATTTCTGTGGCACTCGTGCTGATAATTTTTTTCTTTCAGTGTAAGATCCAGAAATCACCACTTTTAAACAGAACTTACGTTCTTTAAATTCCCTTGATGGCATCCATTTTTGGTCTAATTTTCACCTTCATCTTTATCATTTGACTAGTGGACGAGCTGTATATCAGATCTAGGATAAGTGAATGCATAAAATATAAGTATTTGGTGAATGAATAAAAAACAAAACCGTACAGGCTTGAAAAGCACAAATATATCTATATTAGATCCAGTTTAAATCTCCATTGGATTCTGAGAATCCCATAGAGTGGTTCCTGTCCTGTTTCCATTTTGCCAGGATTATTTGCTCCTGTAGCTCTATGAACACCATCGCAGCAGCAGCTGCGGAAGGAGGTAGAAGGTGGTGTTGGCAGAGGTGGGGAATATATCTGAGGACTATTGCAAACTAGATTTAAGGGTATTCCCTCAGTGGCATAAAAAGGTCCTGGTGCTACGACCTTGGGAAATGCTCAGTTAACCTAATTGTTAAAACTGTCCGGTGCTGTATATCAGATTCCCAACTTACTCTGGACTCCTGTTAGGTTCTATGACAAAAAAATTCACGAGCCAATTTATCTTGTTGTGTTGACCATTCTCTTAGCAAAGCATTTTGGGAATATCCATTTCTTTTTCCTTATTTATTTTAAAGATCTGGCTAATCTCAGAATGTTAGTACTACCGGGTGGGGTAAATGTATAATTCCTGGTTTATCCTGGCAGGAAATCCAGAATAGATAGAAATAAATAGAATAGGTAGACAGTGGGGCTTTCCTTTCTGTAGCTCAAGTGAATGCACACTGGAATAATAGAGAAACTGGAGTGAATATCATAGTATCACCCTGAAAAGAGATCATACCAAAATCTATGGTCATATTCCTCAACAATGACATTTGTGGTATTTGGTGAGTTTGGTATTTAATTTGCACTTACTATTGTCAAGCACTGTTCTAAGTGCTAGAGTAGATACAAATAATCACATCAGGCCTAGTCGTTGTCCCACGTAGGGCTCAACAATATACATATAATATAAAAAATGTATAATTATCTGAATTCTGAACAACATAGTGGAATTTATTTTCATCAGAAATCCACTATAATTCTGTCATCTTCAAGAACAAAACCATATCTGCTATACCAATGAAGAAATGAAATAATTATGGATGATTATTTCCAATTTCAAGCACTTTGAGGGATTAATATTTTCCTAAAATTTCAAATAATACCAAGCAAGCAAATCATTATCTTACTGCCTGGGGGAATCAGGCACCCATTGACCTCAATTAGTGTCTCATACAAACAGTCCTGTTCTAGTAGGGAATGTATTCATACAAATAAATTTCTAGAAAAATAGAGCTTTCCTAGAACTCGGGATCAAAAGGCATAGTCAGCACTGATATTCTATGACTGAATTACACTGATTTCATTTGGATAAGCAAAGTAATAGTAATAATATCTAATTTCAATTTTATGTAGACATTCCCTTTAGAAGGATGAAGGAGGCAATTCTTCTAAACTGAAAACATCATTTCAGGATCCCAGACAGTTAAACACTAGCACAGTCAATCAATCAACCAATCATATCTACATTTTAAACACTTCCTGTGTGCACAGCACTGTACTAAACACTTAGGAGAGTACATACAACAGAGTTGGTAGACACATTCCCTGGCCACAGTGAATTTACAGTGCGTGGGGGGTAGCTAGAAAATAATATAAATAAATAAATTTCAGTTATGTACGAAAGTACTGTGGGGCTGAGGGAAGGGTGAATAAAGCATTCAAATCCAAGTACAAATGAGAGAGCCATTTTGGAATTCATAATGTCTTGCAATAGAAATTGTTGAAATACAAGAGAGATTCAGTGTTAAACCCTAAGGGCTTCCAAAAGTGGGGCATAAGCAGTGGGAAAAACTCATTTCAACGTGAACTCCTGCTACTGGGAGGGATATTGAGTAATCGTTGATTTGCTCTTGCTATCTTCAGACGGGATCAGACTAAAGCCATCTTAGACAAATGGTGATTTGTCCTGTTTGTTGACCTACTGAAGGTCCCTCCACCCCCTCCCTCAACAATCTTTTCCTTGCTCCTGTTCTCAGGAAACTCCTTTCCATCTTACCTAAATCCCTCCTTCAGCAGGTAAGCCTATTTGAAAAATTGAGGTGCTTTCCTTTATTTTCAGTTTATCATTTTTTTCCAGTTTCATATATAATTGTAGCATTTGTTAAGTACTTACTATGTGTTGAGCACTGTTACTTTAGATCCTTTTTTCTATCTTAACCAACTGCCCTGGCCTCCCCACTCTCCAAGTTGATAATCAGTTACTCTGAAATCATTTTGGCAATGATGTTAGGAAGTTGGGTTTCCAGACACCCAAGCAGGTAGATAACTTGCCCTGAACTTCCCTTCTCCCACGTTATGCTCCATCCTTCCCCTCGTTTGCAATCACCATCAAGACTCAAAGACAAAAACAGTGAGCAGTCAACACCTCTGACTTTCTGGCATCATTTGGTAAAGGGAAATGTTTGGGTCCTTTCTCTGATTTCTGCTGCATTTAAAACAAGGAAGTTAAATATCCTGTTTTTCTAACTCTATTTCTTCCGTCATCTGACTTACTATAAGAAAAAGAAGGCAGAGCAGTGCACCTACCTCTGCTCATTCATCTCGTTCTGGGGTCCACGAGGTGACGAGGCAGAATTATATTTAGGATGATTGACTTCTGGGACCAGGTTTCCAAGATGTTTTCTAACAGTATGCTAGGCACCATAGCTCATTAAACTATGTTCCCTGTAAAGAAATAATACAGATGTTTCACATGTTTGTATGTCCCATAGGACTTATTGTAAAAACTATCCTAAAAGTATAAATTAATGATGGTATTTGTTAAATGCTTACTATGGTGAGAAGCAGTATGGCATAGTAGATAGAGCATGGGCATGGGAGTCAGAAGATCATGGGTTCATAATCCCAGCTATGAGTTTTATCCACTGTGTGACCTTGGGTAAGTCACTTTACTTCTCTGTGCCTCAATCACCTCATCTGCAAAATGGGAATAAAGACTGTGAGCCCCATGAGGAAAAGGGACTGTGTCTAACCTGATTACCTTGTCTTTACCCCACTGCTTAGAACAGTGCTTGGCACATAGTAAGGGCTTAAGAAATACCGTAGTTATTATTATGTGTCAAGCATTGTTGTAAGCACTGGAATAGGTTATCACGTGCTTAATAATGTGCTTGGCATGCAGTAGGCACTCAATAAATATTAATTGATTGATTAGCTGGCTGAATGGAGAAAGTTTCGTCTGCTGCAACCTCTCCCACATCCTCTGAAAAATCATTTAGCCCCAACCACTGCCAAGATCCTGTCTTCATGCTCTGATTTTTGGCACATGAAATTCATTTACTGAACTGTCATTGGCAGGCAAGAGAATTCCACAGTGGATTCCTCTTTTGGTGGAATCTCATTGATCTCACACTCTCAAACCTGAATATGCAACCTGGGAAATTAAGAGTGCAACAGAAGCAGTGAGAGAAGCAGTGCATAATGGAAAATGCAAGGTCTTGGGCGTCAGAGTTCCTGGGTATTAATTCTGGCTCTGCAACTTCTCTGCTGTGCTATGTTGGACAAGTCACTTCACTTCTCTGTGCTTCAGTTATCTCATCTGTAAAATGGGGATTAAGACTATGGGTCATGGGCTGTGTCTAGTCTGATTTGTGCATCTATCCCAGCATTTAGTACAGTCCTGGCACATAAGCGCTTAACAAATATCATTAAAAAAAGTCATCTGTCTTTCCTGCTAGACTGTAGGCTCGCTGTGCATAGGTAATGAGTCTGCCAACTCTATTATAATACCTGGCTTAGTGGAAAGAACATGGACTTGGGAGTCAGAGGTCGTGGGTTTTAATACTGGCTCCACTGCTTGTCAGCTATGTGACTTTGGACAAGTCACTTAACTTCTCTGGGCCTCAGTTTTCTCATCTGTAAAATGGGGATTAAGACTGTGAGATCCACGTGGGACAATCTGATTACCTTGTATCCACCCCAGCGCTTAAAACAGTGCTTGGCACATAGTAAGTGCTTAACAAATACCATCATCACCATTATTATCATTAATATTAATCTCCAGATCACCTAATACAGTACTCTGCAAAGAGTAAGCATTCGATAAATACCATTGATGTTGATGATGATGATCCAATCTGCTCATCCTATTCACCAGCCCTATATTCCATCTGCTATACAATCCCTCATTTCCAGCTGCTTCCACGTCTTCTCAAGGACAATCTACCAGCAGTTCAAACTCCGTAATGCTGAAAGTGAGCTTCTAGGCATCCATCCTTAGATCTATTTCTCCCCTTCATGACTTTCCAATTGCAGTATAAAACACCACCACAACCCGTTCTATCCCAAAAGCTGGTGATCTTGTTGACTCTATTACTCCAGGTCCACGGGGCAGCCCACCCAATGTCAATCAGACTCCTCATCCTCCCTGGCACCCCAGTAGAAGCCCACCCTTCTTATCCCTGCAGGATATCCTTGAGATGACAAGATGACAATCATCTTGCTCATGCAACCCACATAATCAATCTATATCACTAAATCTTGTTTGTTTAAGATTCACATCGCTAAAATCCACCTCTCCATTCAATGTTACCATGTTAATACAAGCACTTATCTTATCCCACCTTGTTTACTGTATTAGCCTGCTTGCTGACCTCCCTCCATACTTCTATATGCTGCCTGGATCATTTTCTACAAAACAATGTCAGCTCAATCATCTCCTCAGCAAACAGAAACTCTTTAAAAGCATTCAATCACCTTGCTCCCTCCTATCTTACATTGCTGCTCTCTTACTACAACTAGCCCATATATTTGGTTCCTCTAATGCCACTCTTCTAATACTTGCTGTACCTTGATTTTGTCTATCTCACCGCTGACCTCTCACCCTCATCCTGCCTCTGGCCTGGAACATCCTCCCTCTTCAATAACAGTCTCTCTACATTCAAAGCTCTATTGAAGGCACATCGCCTCCGAGACATTCCCTTATTAAGCCCTCATTTCTTCTTTTCTCACTCCCTTCTGTGTCACCTGGTTTGCTCTCTTTATTCAGCCCTTCCTTAGCCCCATAGCATTTATGTATTCATTCATTCATTCAATTATATTTATTGAACGCTTACTGTGTGCAAAGCACTGTACTAAGCGCTTGGGAAAGTGCATTACAGAAACAACAATCATACACATTCCCTGCCCACAATGGGCCCACAGTCTGGGTAGAGTAAATAGATTGGCAATTAGAGAACCAGGATGGTGTAGTGGTTTAGTGGTTCTAATCTCAGTTCCAACACTTGTCTGCTGTGTGACCTTGGGCAAATCACCTCAATTATCTGGGCCTTAGTTAACCTCATCTGTAAAATGGGGATTGAGACTGCAATCTCCACGTGGGATAGGGACTGTGTCCAACCCAATTTGCTTGTATCCACCCCACCACTTAGTACAGTGGCTGGCACATAGTAAGCATGTAATAAATACCATCATTATTAGAGGGGGAGATGGGCATTAATAGAAATAAATAAATATACAAATTACAGATTTATACATATATGCTGTGGGGATGAGAGGGAGCAAGAATAAAGGGAGCAGGTCAGGGTGATGCAGAAGGGAGTGGGAGGAGAGGAGGGCTTAATCAGGGAAGGCTTCTTGGAAGAGATGTGCTTTCAATAAGGCTTTGAAGTAGGAGAGAGCAATTATCTTTCTTCCCAGAGACCTTCCCAGACTATGCCCCACTATTCCTCATCTCTGACTCCCTTCTGCATCTCCCTGATTTGCTCTCTTTGCTCTCTCCGTCTTCCAGCCCCACAGCACTTATGCATATATCTCTAATTTTATTTATTTATATTGATGTCTATTTGTATTGATGTCTGTCTTCCCCCCCCCCCTATAAACTAAGAGTTCGTTGGGGGCAGGGATTGTTACTCTTTATTGCACTTTTGTACTTTCACAAGCACTTAGTACAGTGCTCTGCACACAGTAAGTGCTCAATAAATACGATTAAATGAATGAATGAATGAATGAATCTGTCTGATATGAAGAGGAAGGACGTTCCAGGCCAGAGGTAAGTTGTGGGCGAGAGGTTGGCGGTGAGATAGATGAGATTGAGGGACAGCGAGATGGTTATTTAAATATCTGTAATTCATTTATTCACATCAATAAGTATAAATCTGCCTCCCCCACTTCCCTGGATTGTGTGCTCTCTGTGGGCCGGGATATGCATCTACCAACTCTGTTGTATTGTACACTCCTAAGCCCTACAGTGATCTGCATTTGGTAGGCACTCAATAAGTATGATTGATAGCAGGAGCACAGCCTGTCCAGAAACTGTCTTTAGAATGTCCAGAATATTGGAGAAGCCAAACCATTCATAATTCAGGATTTTCACCAGAAGCAGTAAGATAACCAAACACTGCCCATTCCAAACACTGTTATGTAATGCTTTTATTGTGTCAGTTTTCATTTTTTTAATGATCCCACTGTTTAAAACTTATCATTCCCTTCTATGTATCTGTCATTCCCCACTTAGATTGAAAACCAATGTGGGATGGGACTTGTACCTGGAACTATTAATTTCATTCACAACTCAACATTTAGTATGGTGCCTGACATGAAGTACTTAATAAATATCACTATCAATTTTTGACTCATCTCTTTCACCTCCCAACTTCAGCCTGCCTCAAAATCCTAGTGGTTTTTAATCCACAAAACATCCAGGAACCATTTCTTCATCTCTGACTTTATGGTCATCCTCTAATACAAACCCTGGTCGCCTTCTGGCTGGTGTACTTCATCAGTTTCCTTAATGGTCTCCTTTCTTTGGCTTCTCTCATTTTTAGTCTATTCTACATCTTGGGAAGGATCAGATCACCTTCCTAAAATGCCATTCAGAATGCACTACTGGACTCCTCAAAATCTCTAACGGTCACCCGTTTCTCTCCAAACTATTTGATATAAGCAGTGTGCCCTAGAGCTTAAGAGTCTGAAGGACCGGGTTCTAATCTCAGTTTCACTACTTGTCTCCTGTGTGACCTTGGGTAGGTCACTTAAGTTCTCTGTTCCCCCGTTACCTCATTTGTAAAATGAACCCTATATGGGACATGGACTGTGTCCAACCTAAGGAGTGAGTGCCTGGCTCATAGTAAGTGCTTCACAAGTATCATACAAAATGTATATAAAGCTCTCCACATCTCTCTCTTGACCTCTCTGCTTGTTTCCACTATACTGCAGCCCACACTTACAACTTGAGGCTGTTAGGGTGGGGAAATTCCCATTCCATTCTGAGGTTGTCTTTGCACTGTGATTGAAACTGATAAAAGGCTGAAGTCACCAAGAGAACTTGGAGACTAGGAGAAAGGAGTAAGGAGAAAACTCTGGGATGGGATGAGCGAGGGTCAAAAGAGTGGGAGACTGTGCTGATTGGGTTGAAGGAGGAAGGAAGCTATCGGGAGTGTATTCCCAACATCCCTTTCCTGCCCTATGTTTTAAAGAGAAGCCCTTTGGTGTCTTCGGAGGGAGCTGGTTTGAAGGTAGGGTATAGGAGTCTTGAAATTTGGATCACGAGAGGGAAAATGGTTTTGGATCATCTGGCCAGGCTTGGCTTCATGCCTAGACACGGTGGCCCTGACTAAGCCCAGTCTTTACCATGGTGGTAAGCTTCATCTCCAGGGGCCAGAAGGTGCAAAAATGAGGCTGCTTTTTACCACCGCTGTCTCCCTTTGACTTTTGTATTTCTTAACCTGATTCCTTTAGTGAGTGTCTCTGCCTCATGAGCATTTCCTGAGTAGTGGAAGACTATTCCAGGTGTGCTTGATGGGTGGAAGAAGTCATGGAATCACTATGGATAAGCACACTTAACCTAAGAGAAATCACCCCTCTGAGTTCCTGGAGGAGGGAAACTTTGGAAATGATACAGTACAGCCCATGGAGAAAAAGGCTCCAGAGGAAAAAAGCATGATAAGCACTTACTATGTGTCAAGCACTGTTCTAAGCGCTGGAGTAGATATAAGTTAATTATGTTGTCCCATGTGGGACTCACACGCTTCAATCCCCATTTTACAGATGAGGTAACTGAGGCACGGAGAAGTTAAGCAGACTGCCCAAGGTCACCCAGCAGACAAGTGGCAGAGGCAGAATTAGAACCCATGTCCTCTGACTCCCAAGCCTGTGCACTTTCCATTCAGCCATACTGCTGTGTGTAAGAGAAGAAAGAAGGGATTTGGCCATGTAGTCTAGATTGCCTTTTTGAGGGAGTTCATTAAACAAATAACAAGGGAGAATAGCAGTCTCCACAGAACAGAAAAGAAAGGTCCTTTTCTATTTTAAGGCCAGTGAACCTCTTTGGAGTCCAAATGCATCTTGGTTATCTCAAAGATGCAAAAACTACGATCGCCATCAGAGACCCACATTATGTAAGTGGAGTTTCACCTTAGGAAGAAATGAAGTAAATTAATGGGAAGCAATATGAAAGTAAGAAACAAATACAAATTATATCATTTTAAAAATGAAAATGATGTAGGAAGATTTATGCCTTCTGAAGACGGGACTTCAATATACATTCAGAAAAGTAATTGTTGCAACTAACCAATCGGTATGAAATCATAGAATTCTAATCTGCACTATGACTATTTAGTGCTCAAAAATCAAAAAGTATCCTATTTGCCTGTGTGGGTAAGTTAACCAGGTCCTATGGTAATTTATAAAACTGGATTTACATTTGCTTTAACATTTATTTTTCTTCATTTTTTTCTAGGATGTTTATGCTTACATTCTCTAAGTAAATTTTTAATGAAAATCACTTGCAATTCTTCTAGATGTCATTAAAATCAAATCATAAAGGTGGCTAGACTGTTTTCCTTTACTTGAGGGCCAGCAAGAAAGAATGTTGGACTGTGTACTTTGACTCCTCCTTTTCCCTCCTACTGCCTCCCGCCTCCTTCCCACCCATAAACACACCATAAGGGGATTGACATTTTTCCTCTTTATTTAAAATAAATAAAACAAAAACTAAGAAAAAAACACAATTAGGGCCACCCATGATATAAATATAGCTGATTACTAGACGTTCTGAATATCAAGGGGCACATTGTATGCTTTTTCTTTATTAATTAATCCAGATTTTATCTAGGGAACATTTTAAAATTAATGTGGTTTTAGTACCACTGCAGCACCACTGCCTTTCTTTGTTCCCTAATAAATATCATAATTCAGAGTCTTCCCCTGTCCTAGGCTGGGTCTGCCCCAAACTGCAGACATCACTTAGAATATGCAGATTTGTCACAGACATCATTCACTGTTGTCCATGTCATATCACCAATCAGTCAATCAATGGTATGCATTGAGCACCTACTATATACAATAGAATTAGAAAACGTGTTCCCTGCCCATAATGAGCTTACAGTCTAGAGGACTTAAGGGTAGATTGTCCCAATCCCTACCACCCCAAATCTTCATCTTCCATTGTCATCCATTACTAGTAGTAAGGGGTCAAAGCAAAATGGAAAAACTCAAGCCTGTATTATTAAAAATCTTTACCTCCTGGTTAGAGCATGGATCTGGGAGTCATAAAGACCTGGGTTCTAATACCGGTTCTGCCACTTGTCTGTGGTGTGTCCTTGGGCAAGTCACTTCATTTTTCTGGGCCTCAGTTACATCATCTATAAAATGTGAATTAAGACTGCAAGTCCTATATAGGACAGGGACTGTGCCCAGCCCGATTACCTTGTATCTACTCCAGCACTGAGTACAGTGCCTGGTACATAATAAGCACTTAGCAAATACCACAATTATTAAATCCCCTGTTGGTCTCATCAGTAATCAGACAGTCTTAAGATAACAAAAGATGAAATGGTATATTCTAAAATCTGTGAATGTTTCCCAAGTTTCCGCTGTTCATGAGTTTGGAGCCCAGTGATTTCCTACACATGCGAGGAGAACAGGTTGGCTTCATCTGTGTGGTAGAGTGGATTTTCTGTTCTGAATTGTGTAGTAGGTGGAGGGGCAGAGGTGTGACCTTCTCCCACAGTGTAGAGTCCCAAAACTTTATGTGACACCTTTGTGCTTAGAGTATGACTAAGGGTGCAGAGCATCATTCGATAGTTTGCTTGAGAGAATAACAGGGAGTGGCAGCCACTTGCACCCTGAGGTTTTCAATCAGTCAGACCACTGCTACTCAGCTGCCCCCTCATTCACATTAGTTCCTTCTACAAATATTATTTAGGGGCAACCATGAGCTGGAGGTTGTTCAGAAGAGATAAAATACATAGGAATGCACATTGTAAATGATAGTGATATCTATTTGAACAGAATTAACTGATTTTTTTTTCTGGGCTTTGAGAGTACGGGATGCTCTGTGTGCTTTGGCTACATGCTTTTATTCAAACTTTCTGATTTTGTCCTTTTCACAGCTGAGTAATTTAGAAGAAATGGAGCTGGGAAATCTGACTGTAGAAGAATTTGTTCTGGGATTTCTGGATCTTCCCAAACTGAGAGAATTCCTCTTTGGGATTTTCTTATTCAGCTACATGATCATCCTGGCAGGAAATGGACTCATAATTATAATCACTACGGATCAAACTCTCCACACACCTATGTACTTTTTCCTTAGGAACCTCAACTTCTTGGAAATCTGTTATACATCTGTAACTCTGCCCCGAATGCTGATGAGTCTCCAGGCACAGGATGGATCTTTTTCTTTCCTTTTGTGTGCTGCACAGATGTGTTTCCTCCTAATTCTTAGAGTCACAGGGTGCTTTCTCTTGGCTGTGGTGGCATATGATCTTTACGTGGCCATATGTAATCCGCTGTGGTACCCGATTATCATGAGCCACAAGGTGTGTGTCCTGCTGGTAGCTGGTTCCTGGATCAGTGGCATTTTGGTCCAGATAGGGCAGACGGGTCAGATATTCTCCCTGCCCTTCTGTGATTCCAACAAGCTGAACCATTTTTTCTGTGATGTCCCACCAGTACTCAAGCTGGTCTGTGGGGACACATCTATGAATCAACTCTCAGTCTATGTTGTGGCCCTACTCTTTGTAACAGCCCCATTTCCCTTGATACTCATATCCTACATCAAAATCATCTCCACCATCCTGAAGTTACCCTCGGCCACGGGGAGGTGCAATGGCTTCTCCACCTGTTGTTCCCACCTCATTCTTCCCACCTCGTTCTTTGGATCTGGTATCATCCCATATCTACGGCCCAAATCAAGACACTCCATGGGTATGGGCAAATTTCAGTCTTTGTTCTACACCACTGGAACACCAGTATTTAACCCCATGATGTACAGTCTGAGAAACAGGGAGGTAATTGTTGCCCTGATAAAATTTCTATCACAAAGATTCATTAGGTAGGTGATCACATTAACTAAGGAAGCTGTTTTCCTAACAGGTCATCATGTATTGATACCAAGAAACTCTTATTCCTGGCTATCTCAATCACCCCAAGTCTGTATAGATATGCCTTCAATACTCACTCTCTTGTGCCCAGGGTAAACATGTCAAAAAATGGAATCTCTGCAGTGTCTGCAGACTATTTCACATGCAAAGGAGGTCAGATATCCAGTATGTTGGGACCTTCTTTAACTTCTATTTGCTACTCATTCATTTACTAAGAAGAGAAAGAATAAATAGGTAAGAAACTACATTGAGCCTGACTCAAACTGACTCCTCAGTGTATTTTGCATAAATTTCCTTTTATATTCTTGATTCTTATCCAATGATCCAAATAGAATTATTTTATTGACAAGTCTGTTTAGGTAGACAGAATTTATTAAAGGTTTTTTTATCAGAAGAAAACCACCTGGGATCGAATCCACACAAATACTTTAAGAACAAAGTGACTAACTGCAGGAGTTGAGCCTCTCAGGTAGAACTAATATTTCTAGAGTCTTGTAAAAGTACTGTATACCTGCCATGAGAGTTTCAGTCCCATATCTCAGGCCAGTGATCCCAAGTTAGGGAATGGAGAGAAAAAGGTAAGAAAGGGAATCAGAGTCAGAGAGAAGGAAATGGTTTTGATGACTATTGAAATCTCTGTTTAAAATCTCTGACCAGAAAACACTAATACTTCACTCAGAGCTTAGTGTTTTTCACAGTCTTTTCTAAGTAACCAAGACTCAGATTCAGGTAGGAGAAAGCAGGGTAAGTGATCTGTGTCTCCATGGTGGTTGGGAAAAAAAAGGAAATCACATATCCTTCCACTGTGTTGTCCCAGAAAAGGGGTACTTCTGGGGAAAATAGTAATTTAGGTATTCTTAGAGAATTAGTTTAAGGCAAAAGGTGTAATCAGAAGCATATAGTGAGAGAGGCAAGGAAACCTCCACATTCTGAAATTCATTTTTGAAGAGCCATCAATCTGGGCCAATAGTAGAAATATCTGCCCAAGTCTAATGTTAACCTACAAATCATACAGTGGTATATAATGAGTGCTTATTGTGTGCAGAGCACTGAACTAAACACTTGAGAGAGTAAATATAACAGCATTTGTAGACATGCTCCCTGCCCATAAGGAGCTTAAGGTCTAAATGGTTTAGCCAATATAATAATAATAGTGGTATTGGTTAAGCGCTATGTGCTAGCCACTGTACTATGTGTTAGGGTGAATACAAGCAAATCAGGTTAGACACAGTCCCTGTCCCAGATGGGGCTCTCAGTCTTAATCCTGATTTTATAGATGAGATAACTGAGGCCCAGATAAATAATAATAATAATAATAATAATAATAATAATAATAATATTTGTTAAGCGCTTACTGTGTGCAAAGCACTGTTCTAAGCGCTGGGGAAGATACAAGGTTATCAGGTTGTCCCACATGGGGCTCACAGTCTTAGTCCCCATTTTACTGATGAAGGAACTGAGGCCCAGAGAAGTTAAGTGA
Organism: Tachyglossus aculeatus; assembly: GCF_015852505.1. NCBI lineage: Eukaryota > Metazoa > Chordata > Mammalia > Monotremata > Tachyglossidae > Tachyglossus > Tachyglossus aculeatus. The sequence continues at coordinate 1,504,239 of NW_024045100.1, read as the reverse complement.
CTTGCCCAAGGTCACACAGCTGACAAGTGGCAGAGCTGGGATTCGAACCCATGACCTCTGACTCCAAAGCCCATGATCTTTCCACTAAGCCACAGCTGCTTAAATGAATAAATGAATCCATTTGCCCAAGGTCACACAGTAGACAAGTGATGGAGCCAGGATTAGAACCCATGAATTTCTGACTCACAGGCCCGTACTCTATCCACTTCACCATGCTGCTCCCAGTGAATACTGTCTTTTCGTATCATCATCCTCATCATTCTCATCATCAACACAACAACTACACTGACGTAGGTATGGCTTCACTAGGAAAGATTTCATGGAATTGTATCAGGTAACCTCTGAGGATACTAACTATGGGATTCATTTACTATACTGCAAAGCATAAGCCAGCACTTAAGGTAGACCAAATTACCATTGTCATTATAATCATCAGCAATGGTAATTATTGAGCACTGACTATGAGCAGAGCACTGTAATAAACAAATAGGCAAGTACAATACTACAGAGTTGATAGAGGCATCGCCTGCCCACAAAGAGCTTACAGTCTGTTGATGTCTGTCTCCCTCTATCTAGACTGTGAGCCCGCTGTGGTCAGGGATTGTCTCTCTTTATTGTTGTATTGTACTTTCCAAGTGCTTAATGCAGTGCTCTGCACACTTTGTGCTCAATAAATACGACCGAATGAATAAATACGGGCTACAGGGAGAGATAATAATAATAGTTCTGGTATTTGTTAAATGCTTAAGACCACTGATTTAAGTACTGGGGTAGATACAAGGTAATTAGGTTGTCCCACGTGGGGCTCATAGTCTTTACCCCCATTTTACAAATGGGGTAACTGAGGCACAGAGCAGTTAAGTGACTTGCCCAAAGTCACAGAGTAGCCAAGTGGTGATGCTGGGATTAGAACCCATGACCTCTGACTCCCAAGCCTGGGCTCTTTCCACTGAGCCATGCTGCTTCTCTAAAGCTAGACATTTACATGAATCTTACACTAATCCACTGCTTCTCTAAAGCTAGATATTTACATGAATCATACACTAATCCCAGACTTGGTATCTACGGAGTCACATTTAACATCAATCAATGGTATTTATTGAGCACCTACTGTGTGCAGAGCACTGTGATAAGTGCTTGGGGGAAAACAAAAAGACAAAATTAGCAGACAAGTTCCCTGTCCATGTTCCTGGGTATATGCAGGTGAATAATGATATAGATTTTGTATATAAATATCAAATATTCCAGAGTGGCTTGCATAAATCCTGGGGAAGATGGAGTGAATGAGTGGTTCAGGAGTATGGAAACAGTTCCAATGAACAAAGATGCTTTACAGAATACGTAAATTACATGACATTTATTAATGAACTTAATGACAACAGAAATCTTCACTCACAATTAGAAGTATATGAAATACAGTAAGGGGTAATAATAAAGTATTAAGAATATTTCTGTTTTCATTGACCCTCTATTCAATTATTCTTTTCCTGAGTACCAGTTATGGAGTGCTTGTTTTTACAGACAAAATGCTCTGAAGATACCTTGATGGGAAATAGCATTCCAAAGTGATGGGATTAATTATCATGGGATTTTCCAACATGTGCAAACTTCAGGGGCTTCTCATTGGGTTATTCCTGGTCATTTACATGATCATTAGTATGGGAAATGCATTTGCAGTTATAATAACTAAAGCCGATGAAACACTCCCTCCCCATACCCAACACCTTTTTCCATGGGAATCTGTCCTTTCTGGAAATTTGTTATCGACAGTTACTCTTCCCAGAATGCTGCTGAACCTCTAGACAGAGGACAGAACAATTTCTTTCTCTGTTTGAGCTACTCTGCTGTTTATGTTGATTTTTCTTGGTGCTACAGAATATGTCCTCCTGGGAATGATGTTATATTATTTTTTATGGTGTTTGTTAAGCACCTACTATGTTTCAGGCACTCTACTAAGCTTAATGGTAGATATGAGTGAATCAGTTTAGACGCAAAATCAGGTTAGACACAATCCAAGTCCAAAACAGGGCTATCAGTCTTAATCTCCATTTTACAGATGAGGACACTGAAGCACAGAGAAATTAAGTGACCTGCCATAGGTCACACAGCATACAAATGACAGAGCTGGGATTAAAACCCAGGTCCTTCATACTCCCAAGTCTACACTCCGTCCTCTTGGCCATGGAGCTGCTCTTGTTATGTGGCCATATGTAACCCATTGAGTTATCCCCTTATCATGAGCTACAAACTGTGTGTCCAGCTCGTAGCTGTTACGTGGAAGTTACCTTCCAGTCTATATAGGGCAAATATATTGAGTCTTCACACAACCCTTTGTGATTTGAATAAAATTAGCCACTTTTTCTGTGACTTGCATCTGGTTCAGAAACTGGTATTGGTACTTACTTGGTAAGTGCTTACTATGTGCCAGGCACTGTATGAAGCGCTGGGATGGATGCAAACATATGGGGTTGGATACAGTCCCTGTCCCACGTGGGGCTCACAATCTCAATTGCCATTTTACAGATGAGGTAACTGAGGCCTAGAGAAGTGAAGTGACTTGCCCAAGGTCACACAGCAGGCAAGTGGCGGAGTCGGGCTTAATAATAATGATTATAATAAGAATGGTAATTGTTAAGCACTTACTATGTGTCAAGCACTGGGGTAGAGACAAGGTAAGCCGGTTGTCCCACGTGGGGCTCACAGTCAATCCACATTTTACAGATGAGGTAACTGAGGTACAGAGAAGTTAAGTGACTTGTCCAAAGTCACACAGCTGATACGTGATAGAGCCCAGTTTAGAAACCAACAACGTCTGACTCCCGAGCCCATGTTCTTATCTCTAAGCCAAACTGCTCCTCTAGAAATCTTCCCCAATAAGCTTCTGACCTATAATGTGACCATGCTGATCGTGACGGTTCCTTTCCTGTTGATCCTCATGTTCTCCATCAAAAATCATCTCCCTTTCCAGAAACTGTCCTTAGATTATGGGAAAGCACAAAGCCTGCTCTATCTGCTCTTCCCACCTCATTGTCATCACCTTGTTCTTTGGATCTGCTATCCTCATGCATTCTCTGGCCAAGTCAAACCACTCAGGAGATGTGGACAAACCTGCTGTCCCTCTACCCCTATGTTCAACCCACTGAAACCCAGCCTGAAAAAACAGGAGGTGACCACAGCACTTAAGAAATCATGTAAGACCTGATTAGCCGTCCAGGCTCTGTCCTTACATGTGTTACTTTCCCCTAATCTCTCTTGAATTTCATTCTCTTTTTCATGGAAAACTTTCCAAAGTGTCAAGTTTACCTTCAATTCTATTTTAATCTATCATTCATTCATTCAATCATATTTATTGAGCACTTACTGTGTGCAGATCACTGTACTAGGCGCTTGGGAAGTACAAGTTGGCAACATGTAGAGACAGTCCCTACCCAAAAGTGGGGTCACAGTCTAGAAGTCTATCAAATGATAACCCCACCCAAAAGAAGATAGGCACAACCAGGACCAACAAATTTAATTGAGAAGCACTGTGCTTAGTGGATAGACAATGGCATTGGGTGTCAGAAGGACCTGGGTTCTAATTGCAGCTCCACCACTTGTCTTCTGTGTGACCTTGAGAAAGTCACTTCACTTCTCTGTGTCCCAGTTACCTCACCTGTAAAGTGGGGATTAAGACTCTGAGCTCCATGTGGGAAATGGATTGGGTCCAATCTGATTAGCTTGTGTCTCCCCACTGCTTAGTACAGTGTCCAGCTCATAATAAGTGCTTGACAAATACCACTGAAAAAGAAAAATGTCTGATGAAAGGAATTGAATAAGCAGTAGATCTCTAGGTGTTACTGTTCAAGGAGCTTGATTTTTTTTCTTTTGGAACGAGAGTAATTTGAGCGATGTTGGGTGCACACAATTATTTGATGTCACCATTTAGGGCACTGTTCTGAAAATTAGTCCCTTTATATGTGTGTGTGTGTATATATATATATAAAACCCAGCCCTCAAACCTCATCCCTCTAATCCTCACCTTCATACTGTTCCTCGATTTCATCTATCTTGCCTTCGATCTCTCGACCACGGCCTGCCTTTGGCCTGGAATGCCTTCCCTCCTCATATCCAACAGACAATTTCTCTCCCCACTTCCAAGGCCTTATTGAAGGCATGTCTACTCCAAGAGGCCTTCCCTGACTAAGCCCTTCTTTCCTCTTCTCCCACTCCCTTCTGCATCGCTCAAATTTGCTCACTTTATTCACCCATCAATTCAGTCCTACAGAACTTATGCACATATCTGTAATTCATTTATTTATATTAATGTCTGTCTCCCCCTCTAGACAGTAAGCTTGTTATGGGCAGAAAATATGTCTATTTATTGATATACTGTATTCTCCCAAGTGTTTATTGCAGTGCTCTGCACTTGGTAAGTGCTCAATAAATGTGATTGACTGACTGGTTGGATTTTAATACATGTGCAACATCTGTTTAAATACAAATGAGGGAGTATTCCTCACAAAACCAGAGTAGTGGTCCTGGAAGCAGAAGCCAATTAGGTGCAGAGGAATTTGTCTGTAGGATGAAAAATCAACCCAACCTTCAACTCCCAGGAATGCCTCTAGCATTCCTTTATGATCCCCTCTCCCTTATTTTTAAATTAAACAATAGAACATTAATTATAATAATAATGGCATTTATTAAGCGCTTGCTACATGCAAAGCACTGTCCACTGGGGAGGTTACAAGGTTTTCAGGTTGTCCCAAAGGGGGCTCACAGTCTTAATCCCCATTTTACAGGTGAGGTAACTGAGGCACAGAGAAGTTAAATGACTTGCCCAAAGTCACACAGGTGACAATTGGCAGAGCCGGGATTTGAACCCATGACCTCTGACTCCAAAGCCCGTGCTCTTTCCACTGAGGCATGCTGCTATGATTCTGTGATGCCTCAAAACTTTGGCGTCAGGTTATACACACAATAAGCCCTCAGTGAATGCCATTAATTGATTGAGAAAATGCCAAATTTTATATACTGATGCCTTGGCATCTCATCTCGTCTTAGCCTTCTACCTTCTGAGTTTGGGCTGCTGTTGTCCATTTTAATTCCCAAAATGAGGAATGGGCTTTCAACACTCTAGCATGGTCTTTCCAAGAGCCCAGAATATCCTGTGCACACAGTGAGCCCTCAGCAAATAATAAAGCTGAGAATGTGTCAGGTAAAGGTGACTAAGCTTTGACTTTATATTTCAATAAAAAAGTCACATTCACAAATCAGAGCCTCTGACATCCTGGGAAACTATTGTTTTACCTAGAATCTCTTCAGGGCACGTTTCACCTCTTGATTCCTCAGACTATAGATCAGAGGATTTAGCATGGGAGCGAAGACTGAATAGGAGAGAGAAAGCAGCTTCTTGGTCTCGGGAGTGTAGGAAGATTTGACTCAGAAATAGGTTGAACTCGTAGCCCTGGAGAACAGCAAGACTACAATGAGGTTGGATGAGCAGGTGGAGAAGGCTTTGTGAAATCCCTCGGCGGAGGACATCTTCAGGATGTTGACAAGGATGTGGACATAAGATGCAGTTATCAATACAAAGGGGAGCGTCAGGACGATAACAGTTGCTGTTGCACCATACACCTCAAACGCGAAGGTGTCTGTACGTACACACCAGATCTAAGAGAGGAGGGCCATCACAGAAGAAATGGTTAATTATATTAGGCCCACAGAAGTGCAATGTAAACATCATTGTAATCTGTACTGTTGCCACAGGAATCCCAGTTAGCCAGGAAGCCAGGGCCAGCTGCAGACAGAACCTCTGGTTCATAGTGAGTAAATAGGGAGCGGATCACAGATGGAGACCTTTCTGTTTTAAGCCAATGTTGTCAGGATCCAACACTCCGAAGGCCCTAAAAAGAAAAGGAAATACATCAGGGCTGCACAGCCACCAAAGGAAATACTGTTATACTTGGACAGGAAATTGGTGAGCATTTTGGGGATGACAACCGTGGTATAACCAATATCTATAACTGGGACAGACTCCTGAGGAAAAAGCACAAGGGGTTGTGTAGGGCAGGGTCCACAGTGGAGACCAGCACTAAGAGGGAGTTTCCGGTCACGGCTATTAGGTATATCACAAGGAAAATCATAAACAGGATGACCTGAAATTCATGGAGACTGGAGAAACCCAAAAGAATTAATTAAGAATGTAACTGATTACCTTCTTTTATTTGCATGGTGTTTTTAAGGGAGATGTAAGTACAGAAATATCTGGGCCCAAAATGGGTCTTCTCTGTTCAGAAAAAAAAATCAGTAGCAAAATTTTCAGACTCCAGGTCTTCCCTACAAACATTTTTCAGCATGACCTTGGGTAGCTTGTTTAGCCCTGGATCAAGGAGGTGATGGTGGAATATATGGTGTCTAGGTTCTCTTTGGGTGCAAGATCAGGAAACTGGGGAAATGGTGAAGATAGCCATTAATACACATTCTGCAAAGGAATGATAAAATAGTGTTTCATTTTATCTTTACTTGCTACTAATGTTTCTCAATATCGAACCCACCTTTTTCTCACCACACTATATCCTATCATTTTCATTATGAAATAATAAAATTTAATTTAATTTAATAATTAATCACAGCTTCTCTGCAGGGAACAAAGCACCCCAATGCATGACTCTCACATAGAAATCTCCTCAACTCTCCATCATAAACACACACACACAAACACATACACACACACACACACACACACAAACACACTTGCACACACACCCCTACATCTCACACACAGAAATCCACCTATACATACATACCTATACATATACACAGTTAAACACATGCACATAAGCTGGGTGCTCTTGTGCCTAACAACAACAGGGTTAAGGATTTTCACACACACACACAGACACACAAATAAATGTGCTTCTTAGCAACATGGAAGATTCCGAAATAGATTCGTTGTTTCTCTGCCCCTCCTCTTCCCCCACCTTTCCTGTCACTACACTGTTACAAATCCACTCCCTCATCCTTATCACCTTTCCTCTAAGTCCTATCCTTAGGAAAGTGGAGCTATGATTTTAGCTCCGTGAAACAGGTTCCAAAAAGAAAAATATTGGTCTACCCCTTCTCAGAAACCTTAAAATCCTTCCATACTCTTCCTTTCTCCTTTCGAAAATGACAAGAAGGACAGATGCTATCAAATCAATCTCGGGGCAGGGAGAGGAGGAATAGTTCGAAAAACAGGGTACCAAGAAAACCATCTGAACTTCCTAAAGTCTTACTCTTGCCCTAACAAAGGTTTATTGTTGTCTCTTACATTTTGTTTTATTAAACCAATGTAAGATTTCCTTTTTTAATAGCGTTAGTAAAATTAAAGGAAAGAAGACAAAAAAATCCCAAATCTATCTCGAGATTCCATTCCAAAACTGTGTAGCATTTGACAATCATTTCGGTTTCTAGGAGAAATTTAGCATAATTTTATACATTACACCCAACAGCAAGTCACTTCTCTTCAACACATTGGATGGTGGCTCCCCATTCCTTGGAAATCTTCAGGGTCACTTATCACCACTAATATCAAATGAAAACCTTTGAGTGTGGATTTCACAGCCCTCTGACAACTGACATCATCCTCCACCGAACTCAAGAAAACCTGTTCACTGGTCCAACACTTTCCATTTTACTTGCCCATCAAGTAACATTTTTTCCCCAAAAGAGATATCTGTCACTTCTTCAAGCTTAACGAATCCAGCCACTACATGAACTCTTCCCTCAATACCCCTTCCCATAATAGCCCTCCCCACACTGTTTCACTCAGCTACCTTCAGATTTTGTTGTACTCTTTTAGATTTCTTTTAGTTGTTTATGGTTATTTTAAACACCTAGCTCACCTTATCTACTGTTATCAGATGGTCATGTCTTTCTACTGGACCTATATCCCTCACTAGTTTTACAGCTCCTGGAAAGCAAGAATTACATTTTATCCTTCCTTTATAGTTCCACATTCAGTGCCTACAACAGTGTATTGTGTGAAGATGGCATTCACCGAGCACTACTACTAATCAATCAATTGCATTTACTGTGTACTTACTGTGTGCAGAGAACTGTACGAAGCACTTGGGAGAGTACAGTATAACAGATTTGGCAGACATTTCCCCTGCCCACAAAGTGCTTACAGTCTAGGGGACCTTACTAGTATGGTTTTTTCCATCCTCCCAACATCCCTGTGAGAGTCAAAAGAGGTAAATAAAATAGTGGTAATCTCCTTTTATAAGTGGTTTATAAGGACAAGGGAGAAGGAGAGGTATATAAGGGGAAGGGAGAGATCCAGGATTAGAAGCCAAATCTGTCATTTTCTAGCCCGGTGTCCTTTCTACACTATTTGATAAGATGGTGAACGCTTTATTGAGAAATTTACCTGCCTCTTGAAGGAGGATTGTTCTTTCCTGGTTGATTGGAAAGGCTGATGTTTTGGGTGGTAAGACCTCTTTGAAGTTTTGGGGTGACACTTGAGAGGTTGTCCCTAGGCCATTGCTTAGAGCGAAGGAAGCAATGGAATAGCTCATTATCCTTTTGCTTAATCTTTCTTTATAGAAATATGGAAAGCTTTGAAGGATGTCATGCCCATGAGATGCTTGTATTTTTTGCACTTAAAAGATACTGTGAAATCATTTAATTTTAAATTGTGCATACTGGGGATGAGGTGTCAAATGTGTTTGCCTGAGTTTGTAGAGATTTTGATATTTCCAAAGCCTTGCCTCCAAAGTCTGCTTATGTAAAAGGAAAATATCATCTCAATTTTATCTGAACTTAGGCTAGGTAGAATTCTTGGAATTCTTCATTGTATTCACATTAGAAATATCATATAGATTATGAAACTGAATCCTTGGTGGGTTTCTTATATTATATTCATCTCTGTCTTCAAAGGTTTGGAGACTGGGTAAAAAAAGAACTGCTCAGAATTTGTTTTGCACTAAGGAAGATTTATTTCTGATCATTATATTTAATATTAGCTATTCAGTACTGAACTTTTCTTCAGTTGATTAAGGACATAGAATTTCCTGTAGATTGTACAGTCCTTGTGGGCAGGATTTTGTCTTCCAATTTTGTTGAGTTGTACTTTAGTGTTTAGCACAGTGCTCTGCACACAATACTTGATCAGTTAAAAAAAACTGATTGATTTTGATATTCAGTTTTTCAAAGAAAAGCAGATATAGAAATCAACAGTAACAGAAATCTACAGAAATCAGATTACAATGGCTGCAGGAGTGAGCTCTGTATCTAAACATTAATCATCACAAAGGTTTCAGTGTGCTCTCCTAATAGACAGTGTTGGTTCTCAAGGCAAAACAGCAAGCAAGCATGAGAAGCAGTATGGTGCACTGGATAGAGAATCGACCTGGGAGTCAGAAGGTCATGGGTTCCAATTCTGACTCCACCACTTGTCTGCTGTGTGACCTTGGGCAAGTCATTTCACTTCTCTGGGCCTTAGTTACCTCATATGTAAAAAATTGGAATTAAGAGTGTGAGCCCAATGTGGGACAGGGACTGTGCCCAAACCTGCATCTACCCCAATGCTTGGCAAGAACAGTGCTTGGCACGTAGTAAGTGCTTAACAAGTACCATTATCATCATTATCATTACGATTAATGTTATTATTATTATTATTATTATTAAATTATACCTATCAGTGGAAAAAGGTTAAACAATGCCCCACAACCAGCCCTGAAATTGGTGGTTTTTGTTCAATCCAAACCAAAGAAAATTCACCCCTTTAGACCAGGGAAAATAATTCCTTCTTTATTCTCTTTTAGAGTCTCACAAATTCCAACCATAAGATTGAATTCTGAGAAATGAAGATGTTTGTATATCTAAAAATGGATTGCTGTGATCACAATTATGCTGACTATTTGTAATCTTTAATGTCAACATCAATCAGTTGTGTCAATCAAAATTGAATAAACTCAAACACAGAAGGCGCTTCTCCCATAATACTTTCCGGTTTAATCAAAGAAGTGAAAAATTGTCTACTCTAAATTGATTAGTGGCATAGGTAATTCAAAGTACTTGACAATAAAAAACTGAGGGGATTTCACCCAGAAATAGAGAATGGGGAGTTTACTGCTTCAGATTTGTGAGATTGCAACATGGGGTTGAAGTTGAAGGCAATGTACATGTTTCAGGTGATGATAAGTTAAAAACCTGCAACACCCAATCCATCTGGAATAATTGAGCATTCACTTCATATTGTGCCCTCTATTAAAAGTATTTGGTTATAGAGTTACTTTCTGATTTTTAAAATGGTATTTATTAAGCACTTCCTGTTTGCCAGGTACTGTACTAAGTTCTGGGGAAAAACAACACAGTCAGGTTGGACGAAATCTAAGCTTGATGCCCTGGCAATGGCACTTTTCCACACAGTTATTTACCTGGTCACCAGCAAAATCTTTTTTCAGTCTCCAGAACAAGTAGCTTGTGGCTTCTTTCTTAAATTCATAATCTCTCTGAATTTTTGGTCTCTATTCTCACTTTGGTGCCCTTCCCTTTAGGCCTTCTTTTTAATATCTTGCTAACTGACCAATTGTCAGTGTTAGATTCCATTATGCATAACTTTCTTTTGGATATTTCACTTTTTTAGTAATTAGTTTTAATTTGAGTGGATGTTAAATATTAATTAAAATCTTTTCAGCCTGGAATACTGGGCTTCAGGGCTACCTTGTGACTCATGGATTTTTTTTAGTAAATCCTTAGTAATTCCACCTCCTAGAAGCCTCAAACTGGCATGATCACCTAATATCTCCCAGGACAGAGAACCGTTCAATGATGATTAGTTCTCTCCAATGAGAGGTCAAAAACTGGTGCAGTCCAACAACCATCACCAAGGACAGAGACCAGCTTGAGGACACTGAAATCTTTCTGCCGAGCAACCACATTTCAATCTACTATTTCATAACCTTACCCAAAGCATGATAGGCACAACCGGGTCTAATAAACTGACTTGAAAAACAATGTGGCCTAGTGGATAGCCCATGGGCTTGGAAGTCAGAAGGATCTGGGTTCTAAAACCAGTTCAAAGTTTCTGCACTGTGGCCTTGGGCAAGTCACTTTCACTTCTCTGTGCCTCAGTTACCACATCTGCAAAATAACATTTAAGAGTGTTAGTCCCGTTTGGAATATGAACTGTGGCCAATTTGAAAAGTTTGTATGTACCTCAGTGCTAATTATGGTGTCTACCTCATGATAAATACTTAACAAATACCACTTAAAAAGGACTGATAAAAGGAAATGAATAATCAGTTGATCTCTAGGTGTTACTATTCAAAGGGATTGATTTTTTTTTCTTTTGGAATGAAACAAGTACGTGCTTTGAGCTTTGCTGCATGGCGAAAATGATTAGATGTCATTTCACTTACGGTTTTGCTTCAAACATTAGGCCCAGTAATTGGATTTTAAGACATGCCAGCATGTGTTTAAATGCAAACTAGGGAGTAGTCCCCAAAAGAGTGGTGTAGTTATCCTAGTAGCAGGAGTGGATCAACGCCTGAGGAATTTTTCTGATGGATGAATAATCAACCCAACCTTCAACTCCCAGGAACTCCTAAAGCATACTTTTCTGATCCTTTCTCCTACTTTAAAAATAAATCCATATAATATTAAGACATACCATTAACTCTTTAATGATATAAAACTTTGGCCTTATGTTCTGCACAACTTAAGCCCCAATAAATACCATTAATTGATAGAGAAAATATCCACTTTTATGAGTATCCTGTTCTCAACATCTCATCTCTTGCTAGCCTTCTATGTTATGGGTTTGCACTGGTGTTGGCCATTTTAACTCTGAGAACAGATGTATTCTACTATGGTCTTTTCAAAGAGCCTAGAATATTCCCTACACACAGTGAGCCCTCAGCAAATTATAAAGATTGGAATATGCTAGGTAATGGTGACTAAACAAAGCCATTCACTTTTTGATATCTCAACAAAAAAACTCACCTTCATAAATCAGAAACTCCCAGATCATGAAAAAATATCTTTTTTATCCAGAATTCCCTTCGGGGCACCTTTAACCTCTTGGTTCCTCAGATTGTACATCAGGGGATTTAGCATGGGAGTGATGATGGTATAGGAGAGAGAAAGCAGATTCTTGCTCTCAGGAGAGTAGGAGGATTTGTCTCGGGAAATAGATCAAACTCACAGCCCAGAAGAACAGTGAGATCACAATGAGGTGGGACAAGCAAGTGGAGAAGGCTTTGCGACAGCCCTCTGCGGAGGACACCTTCATTATGGTGACGAGGATGTAGACATAAGATACAATGATCACTCTAAAGGGGAACAACAGGAAAGTCACGATCGCTGTGACACCACACACCTCAAATGCGAAGGTGTCTTTGCATACCAGTGCTAAGAGAGTAGGGCCATCTCAGAAGAAATGGTTAATTGCATTAGGCCCACAGAAGGACAGTGTAAACATCACAGTAGTCTGTACTGTCGTCATGGGAATTCCTGACAGGTAGGAAGCCAAGGCCAGCTTAAGACAGTACCCTTAGTTTATAATGAGCAAATGGCAGAGCAGGTCACAGATGGTGGCCTGTGTGTCATAAGCCACCGATGTCAGGATCCAGTACTCTGAGGGTCTGAAAAAGAAGAAGAAATACATCTGGGCTGCACAGACACAGAAGGAAATACTTTGATTCTCAGAAAGGAAATTAGTGAGGATTTTGTAGATGATGACAGTGGTGCAGCCGATATTCATAAGGGAGAGGTTTCTGAAGAAAAAGTACATGGGGGTTTGAAGGGTGGGGTCCACAATAGAGACCAACACTAAGAGTGTTTCCTATCAAGGCTATTAGGTATATCACAAGGAAAATCATAAACAGGATGATCTGAAATTCATGGATATTTGAGAAACCCCAAAGAATGAATTCAGTCACATGTGACTGTATGCTTTCCTTCATTTGTATTGCTTTATTTTAGCAATGTAATTACAGAAAGGTCTGGGCCTAAAATGTGTCTTCTCTGTCAGGAAAAAAATCACGATGCTTTCAGAATCCAGGTCTTACCTCCTAACAATCGTCAGCATGAACTTGGCTAGCTTGTTTGGTCGAGGATAAAGGAGGTGATCATAGTGTGAAATATATGGTATCTAGGTTTTCTATGGCAGAAGCAAGTTCAGGAAAATAGAAAAGTGGTGAAGTTAGCCAATAATACAAATTATGCAAAGGAATGATAAGAAAGTGTTTCATTTTATCCTCCCTTGCTACTAGTGGTCATCACTATTGAGCCCTCATTTTTCCCACAAAACTACATCCTGTCATCTTCATAGGACTGGACAGAGTCTGCAAAGACTGTGAGCCCACTGTTGGGTAGGGACCGTCTCTATATGTTGCCAACTTGCACTTCCTAAGCGCTTAGTACAGTACTCTGCGCACAGTAAGCGCTCAATAAATACGATTGAATGATTGATTGCAAAGGAGATTAAATAATCACAGCTTGTCTGCAGGAAACAAAGCACCACAATACATGAGTCATGCATAGAAATCTCTTCAACTCCCCATCACAAAACAGCACAAATATAAACCCACCTATACACAAACATACTAACACACATGCACACAGGAAGGGTGCTCATGCATCTAACAATGAAAGGGTGAAGGTTTTTCAGAAAAAAACACCAAAACAAAACACGTGCTTCTTAGTAACATGGAAGATCCAAAAATGGGTCCCCTGTTTCCCTGCCCATCCTCTTCCCCCAGCCTTCCTGTGACCATTTGTTACAAATCCAGCTCCCCTTCCTTATCACCTTTTTTCTTTCAAGTCCCATCCTTAGGAAAGAAGAGCTATGATTTTAATTTTGGCAAATGGGTTCCAAAAAAAAAAAATAAATATTGGTCTTCCATTTCTCAGAAACCTGGAAATCCTTCCCTACTCTTCCTTTATTCATCTGGAAGTGACAAGAAGCACAGATGTTATCAAGAGGGTAACAGACTGAGATTGAGCCCCGACTGAGCCCCCTCCATCCTCTCCCCCTCCTTCCCCTCACCATCCCCCGCCTTACCTCCTTCCCCTCCCCAAAGCATCTGTATATATGTATATATGTTTGTACATATTTATTACTCTATTTATTGATTTATTTTACTTGTACATATTTATTCTATTTATTTTATTTTGTTAATATGTTTTGTTTTGTTGTCTGTCTCCCCCTTCTAGACTGTGAGCCGGCTGTAGGGTAGGGACCGTCTCTATAGGTTGCCAACTTGTACTTCCCACGTGCTTAGTACAGTGCTCTGCACACAGTAAGTGCTCAATAAATACGGTTGGATGAATGAATGAATGAAAGAGGATCACAAGGGTAGGAGAAGAGGAATAATTTGAGAACCAGAGAACCAAGAAAACCTTCTAAATTCCCTAGAGTGTTTTTCTTTTCTTTTTCTGACAAAGTTTTGTTGTCTTTGATGTTTTGGTTTTATTCTTAATTGAGGATTTCATTTTTGAAAAGCTTAAGTGAAAGGAAAGGGAAGAAGAAAACAAAACCACAAATCTATCTCGAGATTCTACACCATGATAACTATGTAGCATTTGAGGACCAGTTCCGTTTACTAGGAACAGTTGACCTGATTTTATATTTTTGAAATACTAGAACAATTTGAGCTAGTCAAATGGTCAATTGGATGGTAGGCTGGATAAACTAAAAGACCTGCGAAGTTTTATCTAACCCCTCATAAAATGGAAAGATTCCAAAATTATTATAATCAATCAAACAATTGTATTTATTGAGTGCTTACTGTGTGCATAGCACTGTACAAAGCGCTTGGGAAGTACAAGTTGGCAACATATAGAGACAGTCCCTACCCAACAGTGGGCTCACAGTCTAGAAGGGGGAGACAGAGAACAAAGCCAAACATATTAACAAAATAAAATAAATAGAATAGATATGTACAAGTAAAATTAATGGAGTAATAAATATGTACAAATATATATACATATATACAGGTGCTGTGGGGAAGGGAAGGAGGGAAGACGGGGGATGGAGAGGGGGATGAGGGGGAGGGGAAGGAGGGGGCTCAGTCTGGGAAGGCCTCCTGGAGAAGGTGAGCTCTCAGTAGGGCCTTGAAGGGAGGAAGAGAGCTAACTTGGCGGATGGGAAGAGGGAGGGCATTCCAGGCCCGGGGGATGACGTGGGCCGGGGGTCGATGGCGGGACAGGCGAGAACGAGGCACGGTGAGATTAGCGGCAGAGGAGCGGAGGGTGCGGACTGGGCTGTAGAAGGAGAGAAGGGAGGTGAGGTAGGAGGGGGCGAGGTGATGGAGAGCCTTGAAGCCGAGGGTGAGGAGTTTCTGCCTGATGTGCAGATTGATTGGTAACCACTGGAGATTTTTGAGGAGGGGAGTAACATGCCCAGAGCATTTCTGGACAAAGACAATCCGGGCAGCAGCATGAAGTATGGATTGAAGTGGGGAGAGACATGGGGATGGGAGATCAGAGAGAAGGCTGATGCAGTAGTCCAGACGGGATAGGATGAGACCTTGAACGAGCAGGCTAGCAGTTTGGATGGAGAGGAAAGGGCGGATCTTGGCAATGTTGCGGAGCTGAGACCGGCAGGTTTTGGTGACGGCTTGGATGTGAGGGGTGAATGAGAGAGCGGAGTCGAGGATGACAACCAAGTTTGTGAGACGGGAAGGATGGTAGTGCCGTCAACAAAGATGGGAAAGTCAGGGAGAGGGCAGGGTTTTGGAGGGAAGACAAGGAGGTCAGTCTTGGACATGTTTAGTTTTGGGTGGCGGAAAGACATCCAGATGGACATATCCTGAAGGCAGGAGGAGATGCGAGCCTGGAGGGAGGGGGAAAGAGCAGGGGCAGAGATGTAGATTTGGGTGTCATCAGCGTAGAGATGATAGTTGAAGCCGTGGGAGTGAATGAGGTCACCAAAGGAGTGAGTGTAGATTGAGAACAGAAGGGGACCAAGAACTGAAATTTGGGGAGCCCCCACAGTAAGGGGATGGGAGGGGAAGGAGGTACCGGCAAAAGAGACTGAGAATGAACGACCAGAGAGATAAGAGGAGAACCAGGAGAAGACGGAGTCTGTGAAGCCAAGGTTGGATAGCGTATTGAGGAGAAGGGGGTGGTCCACTGTGTTGAAGGCAGCTGAGAGGTCGAGGAGGACTAGGATAGAGTAGGAGCCGTTGGATTTGGCAAGCAGGAGGTCATTGGTGACCTTTGAGAGGGCAGTTTCCGTGGAATGTAGGGGATGGAAGCCAGACTGGTGGGGGTCGAGGAGAGAGTTGGTGTTGAGGAATTCGAGGCAGCGCATGTAGACAACTCATTCAAGGAGTTTGGAAAGGAATGGTAGGAGGGATATGGGGTGATAACTAGAAGGTGAGGTGGGGTCAAGAGAGGGTTTTTTTAGGATGGGAGAGACATGGCCATGTTTGAAGGCAGAGGAGAAGGAACCAGTGGAGAGTGAGCAGTTGAAGATGGAAGTTAAGGAGGGGAGAAGGGATGGAGCGAGAGATTTCATGAGATGAGAGGGAATGGGGTCAGAAGCACAGGTGGATGGCGTAGCACTTGATCGGAGGGAGGAGAGCTCCTCTGAGGATACTGCTGGGAAGGATGGGAGAGTAACAGAGTGTGTTGAGTGCCGGGGGTTGGAGAAGGGGGCGGGGTGTGACTTTGGGGAGGTCGGACCTGATGGATTTAATTTTGTTAATGAAGTAGGAGGCCAGATCGTTGGGGGTGAGGGAAGGAGGAGGGGGAGGAACCTGGGGCCTGAGAAGGGAGTTGAATGTACGGAAGAGCTGACAGGGATGATGGGCATTGGTGTCAATAAGGGAGGAGAAATAGTTCTGTCTGGCAGAGGAGAGGGCAGAGTTAAGGCAGGAAAGGATAAACCTGAAGTGAACGAGGTTGGCACGGTGTTTAGACTTTCGCCAGCAGCGTTCGGCAGCTCGAGCATAAGAGCGAAGGAGGCAGACAGTGGCAGTGAACCACGGCTGTGGGTTAGTGGTACGGAAGCAGCGAAGGAAAAGGGGAGCGAGTGAGTCTATCTGAGTAGAAAAGGTAGAGTTGACAGCAGTAATCTGATCATCAATACTGGGTAAAGAGGAGAGGGAGGCGAGGTGGGGTGTGAGGCTCTCAGAAAGATGGATGGGGTTAAGAGAGCAGACATCTCTGTGAGGGAGTAGTATGGATTTACAGGGGAAAGGAGTGTGAGTGAGGAGGCAGGTGAGAAGATTATAATGCTCTCTGTTCACTGAGCACGAGGAGTGATTTCTTTTACTGTCCATAAAATAGATTTGGGAATAACATTTCCACATATTTACCCCTTTCTCATCATTCCTTTGCCCCAGAAAGAACACTTTATCACTCGGAAATTGGATCATTTTAACAACTTTATTCTTAATTCCCTA
This sequence comes from Tachyglossus aculeatus, assembly GCF_015852505.1. Lineage (NCBI taxonomy): Eukaryota > Metazoa > Chordata > Mammalia > Monotremata > Tachyglossidae > Tachyglossus > Tachyglossus aculeatus. Next base: position 1,486,861 of record NW_024045100.1, on the reverse strand, counting down.
TTGTCTCTGTCCCTAGTCCAATGATACATTACACAGAACAGCAAGACACTGTTCTTGCTCTATCCTGCTCAATCCTAATCCTCCTAGACCACTCAGGTGCCTTCGACACTGTGGACCACCTCCTTCTCCTCAACACGCTATCCAACCTTGGCTTCACAGACTCTGTCCTCTCCTGGTTCTCCTCTTATATCTCCGGTCATTCATTCTCAGTCTCTTTTGTGGGTTCCTCTTCCCCCTTCCAACCCCTTGCTGTAGGGGTTCCTCAAGGGTCAGTTCTTGGTCCTTTTCTGTTCTCTATCTACACTCACTCCCTTGTTGAACTCATTCACTCCCACGGCTTCGACTATCATCTCTACGCTGATGACACCCAAATCTACATCTCTGCCCCTGCTCTCTCTCCCTCCCTTCAGGCTCGTGTCACCTCCTGCCTTCAAGACATCTCCATCTGGATGTCCACCCGCCATCTAAAACTCAATATGTCCAAGACTGAACTCCTTATCTTCCCTCCCAAACCCTGCCCTCTCCCTGACTTTCCCATCACTAATGATGGAACTACCCATCCTTCCTGTCTCACAAGCCCGCAAACTTGGTGTCATCCTCGACTCTGCTCTCTCGTTCACCCCTCACATCCAATCTGTCACCAAAACCTGCCGGTCTCAGCTCCTGCAACATCGCCAAGATCCGCCCTTTCCTCTCCATCCAAACTGCTACCCTGCTGGTTCAATCTCTCATCCTATCCCGGCTGGATTACTGCATCAACCTCATCTCTAATCTCCCATCCTCCTGTCTCTCCCCACTTCAATCCATACTTCACGCTGCTGCCCGGATCATCTTTGTGCAGAAACGCTAAGTGCATGTTACTCCCCTCCTCAAAAACCTCCAGTGGCTACCAATCAACCTACGCATCAAGCAAAAACTCCTCACTCTCGGCTTCAAGGCTCTCCAATCTATCAATCAATCAATCGTATTTATTGAGCGCTTACTGTGTGCAGAGCACTGTACTAAGCGCTTGGGAAGTACAAGTCGGCAACACATAGAGACAGTCCCTACCCAACAGTGGGCTCACAGTCTAAAAGGGGAGACAGAACAAAACCAAACATACTAACAAAATAAAATAGAATAGATATGTACAAGTAAAATAAATAAATAAATAGAGTAATAAATATGTACAAACATATATACATATATACAGGTGCAGTGGGGAAGGGGAGGAGGTAAGATGGGGGGATGGAGAGGGGGACGAGGGGGAGAGGAAGGAAGGGGCTCAGTCTGGGAAGGGCTCCTGGAGGAGGTGAGCTCTCAGTAGGGCCTTGAAGGGAGGAAAACCACCGGGCCGGCCGGCCGGAGCCACCGGCTTGAATCCTTCGGGCGGCCTGCGCGGACCCCACCCATCACCCGTCACCCGTCTCCATCACCTCGCCCCCTCCTACCTCACCTCCCTTCTTTCCTTCTACAGCCCAGCCCACACCCTCTGCTCTTCTGCCGCTAACCTCCTCACTGTGTCTCGTTCTCACCTGTACCACCGTCGACCCCCGACCCACGTCCTCCCCCTGGCTTGGAATGCCCTCCCTCCACACATCCGCCAAGCTAGCTCTCTTCCTCCCTTCAAAGCCCTACTGAGAGCTCACCTCTTCCAGGAGGCCTTCCTAGACTGAGCCCCCTCCTTCCTCTTCCCCGCTTTCCCTTCCCAATCCCCCACCTTTCCTCCTTCCCCTCCCCACAGCACCTGTATATATGTTTGTACATATTTATTACTCTATTTATTTTACTTGTACATATTTACTATTCTATTTATTTCATTTTGTTAATATGTTCTGTTTTGTTGTCTGTTTCCCTCTTCTAGACTGAGAGCCCATTGTTGGGTAGGGACCGTCTCTATATGTTGCCAACCTGTGCTTCCCAAGTGTTTAGTACAGTGCTCTGCACACAGTAAGTGCTCAATAATTTCGATTGAATGAATGAATGACACTTTTCCTCAAGCCATCAGATGGTGGCACTCCATTTCCTGGAAGTCTTTAAGGACACTTATTACCATTAATACCAAATGAAGTCTTTCGTATTTGGACTTCACAGCTCTCTGACAACTGCCTTCCTTCTCAGTCATTCTCTCTACTCAACTCAAGGAAACCTGTTCACCAGCGCAACACTTTCCACTTTATTTGCCCGAGCCAAGTTTCTTTTCACCAAACCAGACTTCTGCCACTTCTTTTAGCCCTATAAATTCCAACTCCATCATGATCACTTCCCACATTATCCCTTCCCAAGCTGTCCACTTGGGACATTCATACTTGGTTGTATTCCTCTTGTGCAATTGTTAGTTGTGTATGTTATTTTAAACACCTGGATAATTTATCTAGCATTATAAGATGGTCATGCTTTTATACTGGACCTATCCTCCTTAATAGTTTGAAAGCCTAAAGTTCAACAGTGCCTAGAACAGTGCATTTCACAAGGATGGCATTCACCAAACACTTCTCATAATCAATCAATCGTACTGCATTAAGAACTTCTTTCATTCAATTAATCAATCTTATTTATTGAGTGCTTACTGTGTGCCGAGCACTGTACTAAGCGTTTGGGGAAGTACAGTATAACAGATTTGGTAGGCATGTCACTTGCACACAAGATGCTTACGGTCTAGAGGAGCTTACTAGTATTGTCCCATCCATCCTGCCAACATCACTGGGAGATCCAAAAGAGCTTAAGTAGAAGTATGTTCCTCTTTTAAATGGGAGAGAGGAAATAGGGGAAATTAGAGATCTAGGATTAGAAGCCAAATTTGCCATTTCCCAGATGGTTGTCCCTTCTGCACTATGCACTAACACGTTTATTGAGAAATTTATCTGCCTCTTGAAGAAAGATCGTTATTCCCTGGTTGATAAGATAAGCTCATGTTCTGGATGATAAGGCCTCTATGAAGTATTGTGGTGACCCCTGAGGGATGGCCCCCAGGCCATTGCTTACAACAAAGTAAGCAATGGGGTAATATGGAAAGCTCCATTAAGATGTCATTCCCATGAGGTACTGGTATTTTTTACACTTCAAAGGTATCTTGAAATCATTAAATCTTTAATTGTGCACATTGGGGATAAAGTGTAAACTGTGTTTGCTTGAACGTTTAGAGATTTTGATTTTCAAAAGCCTTGCCTCCAAAGTGTGCTTAACTAAAAGGAAAATTTTATCTAAATTTTTGCCTGAATTTAAGCCAGGTAATTCTTCATTGTTGGAATTCTTCATTGCATTCACATTATAAATACCATATAGACTATAAATCTGAATCCTTGGTGGGATTTTTTAAAACTATATTCATCTCTGTCTTCAAATATTTGGTGATGGTAAAAAAAGTGCTGAGAAGTTGTGATGGTGGAAGAATTATTTCTGATTATTATATTTAATATTAGCTGCTTATTCAGTACTGAATTTTTCTTTAGTTGATTAAAGACAGACTGACTTTCCTGTATATTGTAAGATCCATGTGGGAAGGGATTGTGTCTCCCGATTCCATTGAATTGTACTTTCCGAATGTTCAGTACCTGCTCAAAGAAACCACTGATTGATTTTGGTAGTCAAATTTTCACAGAAAAACAGATACAGAAATCAACAGTAATACTCAGATTACAATGGCTGCAGGAGTGAACTCTTTTGCTAAACATTTATCATGACAAAAGTTTCAGTGTGCTCCCCTAATGAATGGTGTTGGTTCTCCAGGAATGAAACATTATACCTAAGGGACAAAAGTTTAACAGTGCCAAACACCCAACCCTGAAATCGATGCCTTTTGTTCACCTGAAACAAATGAAACTTTCCTCACTAGGCCAAGGCAAGTAATTCCTAACTTATTTTGTTTTAGTGTCTCACAAATCCCTCTCATCAGATTGAATTCTTACAGATGAAGATGGTAGCATAGCTAAATACGGAATACTGCAATCATTATTACATTAACTAGTCATAATCCTTGATGCCAACGTCAATAAGTGATGTCAACTAAAATTGAACAGACTCAAACAAGGATGTTGCTTTGTCCATAATACTTTCAGGTTTCATTAAAGAAGTAAAGATTAGTCTACTTTAGATTGAGCAGTATCACAGGTAGTTCAACATAATTGACAATACAAAACTGAGGGGAGGCAACCCAGCAATGGAGAATAGGGATTACTGTCTCAGATTTGTGAGATTGCCACATGGGGTTAAAGATGAAGGGAAGGTACATGCTGCAGTTGATGATAATTTGAAACCCTGAAACAATCCACCTTGAATAACTAAGCAGTCACTAAATATTTTGTCCCCTATTGAAATTATTTGGTTATAAATATACTTTCTGAAATTATGTTTGTGATATATATTAAACACTACCTATGTGCCAGGCATTGTACTACGTTCTGGGGAAGATACAAAATATTCATATAGGACAAAGTCTAAATTTAATTGCCTACTAATGTCACTCATTTTCCAGTCAACCTGTTACATTGTTTCCATCAGTTGGTTTTCAGTCTCCTGGTGGTTTCTTTCTTAAATTCATATTCTCTCTGAATCTTTGGTCTCTAGTCTCACTTTGGTGCCATTCCCTTTAGGCCTACTTTTTAATATTTTGCTAACTGACCAATTGTCAATGTTGGGTTCCATTATTTCTTTAGTAATTAGTTTTAATTTGAGTGGATTTTAAAGATCAGTTAAAATCTTTTCATCCTGTAATACCAGGCTTCAGGGCAACCTTGGAACTCATGGATTTTCTTAATAAATCCTTAGTAACTCCTCCTCCAAGAAACATCAAAACATCATGGATCACCTAACTTCTCCCAGGACAAAGACCAACCCAATGATGATGAGAAGCCACAAACCAGTGTGGACCACTGAACATTCCCTGGGACTGAGACCTGCCTGAAGATACTGACATTTCTCTGCTAGGAGACTACAAACCAGTGTGGACCATCAACCATTGCCTGGGACAGAGATCTGGCCGAGAATACTAAGATCGCTCTGCCCAGTGGCCACAAACCTGTGAGGACCATCATCCATCACCCAGGAAAGAGACCTGCCTGAGGACGTTGAGATCTCTTCGCTGTGAAATCACTCTACCATTTCACTCTATCATTTGAGTGAAAACATGAGAAGAAAAATCTGGTCTAATAAACTGAATTGAGAAGCAACGTGACTTATTGGATAGCCAGAGGTCTGGGAGTCAGAAGTATCTGGGTTCTAATCCCAGGTCTGCCAACAGTATGCAGTATGACATTGGGCAAGGCACTTCACTTATTTATCTGTGCCTCAGTTACCTCATCTGTGAAATGGGGTTTAAGACTGTTAGCCTCTTGTGGAATATGGACTGTGTCCAACTTAATAAGCTTGTATGTACTCCATTGCTTAGTAAGGTGCCTCACTCATAGTAAATACTTAACAAATACCATTAAAAATGATCATAAAAGGAACTGAATAAACAGTTGATTTCTAGGTGTTACTATTCAAAGGGATGGATTTTTTTTTTCCTTTTGGAACAAGGTATTTGCTTTGGGATTTGTTGAATGCCAATAATTATAAGGTGTCCCTTCAGTTATGATTTTGCTTCAAACCTCAGGCCCAATAATTGGATTTTAAGACATGTGAGTACCTGTTTAAATGCAAATGAGGGAGTATCCCCTAAAAGAACAGTGGAGTGGCCCTAGTAAGAGGAACAGATCAAGAGTAGAGGAACAGAGAGCCCCTGAACTCTCCTTGCCATTAGACCTTTTGATTTGACTGACGCATGGACAATTCATCCTTCTACTTCAGGCATCATCTACCTATTTTATCGTTGCTTCTGCATGTTAACTGTCAATTGCTCTCTACGATGTTATAATCTGCTTATTTCATTATTGCTATTGCACGTTGTTAACTGCTCTCTGTGATGTCATCATCTGCTTATTTTATTATTGCTATTGCATATTAATTGTTAACTGCTTGCTGTGCTGTCATCTACCTGGCTAACCTCACCATGAGCTATAAACTCCCCTACTCCCATCTGCTCTTCCCAGTCCTTGCCTTTCCCTTCCCCTCTCCCACCCAGCTGTTTCCCTCCCTTTCCCCCGCCCCCACACCTTCCCCCCACCCTATCCAGAGTATCCCTCTGTACCAGCGCCAACCCTCAACCCCTCCCTTCCAACACCCTCCCTCCCCTTATCCCTGCCCCCGCCCCATCCCACTTATCCTTTCTCATCGCTACCCCTCTTCCCCCTCTCCGAGCCCAGGCCCCCATCAACTCACTCCCATCCAAACCCTCCCCACCCCACGCACCCTTCCCCCTCCCTCCCCTCCCTCCACAGCTGCTGCCAGGTGTGGCCTTTGGAACGCCCGCTCCATTATTGGTAAGCTCTCTTTCATTCTTAAACTGCTCCTTTCCACCTATCTCCTCCTCCTCGCCCTTCCTGAAACTTGGCTCAACCCGGACGACACGGTCTCTTTTGCTGCTCTCTCCAGAGGAGGCCTCTTCTTCTCCCACTCCCCCAGACTCACCAGAAAAGGAGGAGGTGTCGGCTTTCTTCTCGCACCACAATGTCACTTTTGCACTATTCCCCCTCCCCTTTCCCTTTCCTTTCCCTCCTTTGACGCCCATATTATTCGCCTCTACCATCCCCTCCAGATTCTTGTAGCCATCATCTACTGCCCCCCCCCGGCACCACCTCCAATTTTTTAAAGAGTTTGACCACTTTCTCACCTTCCTTCTCTCCTTTTCCATGCCCACTCTGATCCTCGGAGACTTGAACATCCACATGGTTGTCCCTGCTGACTCCTCTGCCACCCACCTTCTATCTCTCCTTGATGCCAAATTCCTGCTCCACCCCACCTCACCTAGTGACCAACTTGATCAAACCCTCTACCTCATCATCTCCTACCGCTGCACTACCTGCACCCTCACAAACCCTGAAATCCCTCTTTCTGAACATAGCCTTCTCACCTGCCTCTTCACTCACACTCCTCCCCCCATAAGTCTATATTGCTACCCCACAGAGACCTCAGCTCTCTCGACCCCATCTCTCTCAGAATATCACACCCCACATCACCTCCCTACCCTCCCTACCCACTCTTGATGACTAGATTTCTGCTCTCAACTCCACCCTCCCTACTCAGACTTCTGCCACTTCTTCCAGCTCTCCAAATCCAACCACTACATGTGCTCTTCCCAAAATATTCATTTATTCAATCGTATTTATTGAGTGCTTACTGTGTGCATAGTACTGAACTAACCATTTGGGAAATACAAGTTGGCAACATATAGAGACCATCCCTACCCAACAACGGGCTCACAGTCTAGAAGGGGGAGACAGACAACAAAACAAAACATATAGACAGATGTCAAAATCTTCAGGACAAATAGATTATAGTGATATGCGCATCGTTAACAAAATAAATAGAGTAGTAAATATGTACAAGTAAAATGAATAGAGTAATAAATCTGTACAAATGCATGCAAGTGCTATGGGGAGGGGAAGGAGCTAGGGCGGGGGATAGGGAGGAGGAGAGGAAAAAGGGGGCTCAGTCTGGGAAGGCCTCCTGGAGGAGGTGAGCTCTGAGTAGGGTTTTGAAGGGAGGAAGAGAGCTAACTTGGCAGATATGTGGAGGGAGGACATTTTAGGCCAGGGGAAGGACGTGGGCCAGGGGTCGACAGCGGGACAGGAGAGAACAAGGCACAGTGAAGGGTTTAGCGGCAGAGGAGTGTAGGGTGTGGGCTAGGTTGTAGAAGGAGGAAAGGGAGGTCAGGTAGGAGAGGGCGAGGTGATGGAGAGCCTTGAAGTTGAGGGTGAGGAATTTTTGCTTGATTCATAGGTTGACTTGCAACCACTGGGAATTTTTGAGGAGGGGAGTGACATGCCCAGAGCGTTTCTGTACAAAGATAATCCGGGCAGCAGAATGAAGTATAGACTGAAGTGGGGAGAGACAGGAGGATGGGAGATCAGAGAGGTGGCTGATGCAGTAATCCAGTCGGGATAGGATGAGAGATTGAACCAGCAAGGTAGCGGTTTGGATGGAGAGGAAAGGGTGGATCTTGGCAATGCTGTGGAGGTGAGAGAAGCAGGTTTTGGTGTCAGATTGGATATGTGGGGTGAACGAGAGGGCAGAGTCGAGGATGACACCAAGGTTGTGGGTTTGTGAGACGGGAAGGATGGTAGTGCCATTTACAGTGACAGGAAAGTCAGAGAGAGGACAGGGTTTAGGAGGGAAGATAAGGAGCTCAGTCTTGGATATTTTGAATTTTAGATGGCAGGCAGACATCCAGATGGAGATGTCCTGAAGCCAGGAGGAGACACGAGCCTGAAGGGAGGGAGAGAAAGCAGGGGTAGAGATGTAGATGTGGGTGTCATCAGCATAGAGATGATAGTTGAAGCCGTGGGAGCAAATGAGTTCACCAAGGGAGTGAGTGTAGATAGAGAATAGAAAGGGACCAAGACCTTACCCTGGAGGAACCCCTACAGTAAGAGGATGGAAGGGAGACGTGGAGCCCGCAAAGGAGACTGAGAATGAATGGCCAGAGAGATAAGAGGAGAACCAGGAGAGGACAGAGTCTGTGAAGCCAAGGTTGGATACCGTGTTGAGGAGAAGGGGGTGATCCACAGTGTCGAAGGCAGCTGAGAGGTCGAGGAGGATTAGGATAGATTAGGAGCCATTGGAATTGTCAATCAATCAATCAATCAATCAATCGTATTTATTGAGCGCTTACTATGTGCAGAGCACTGTACTAAGCGCTTGGGAAGTACAAATTGGCATCACATAGAGACAGTCCCTACCCAACAGTGGGCTCACAGTCTAAAAGGGGGAGACAGAGAACAGAACCAAACATACCAACAAAATAAAATAAGTAGGATAGAAATGTACAAGTAAAATAAATAAATAAATAGATAAATAGAGTAATAAATATGTACAACCATATATACATATATACAGGTGCTGTGGGGAAGGGAAGGAGGTAAGACGGGAGGATGGAGAGGGGGACGAGGGGGAGAGGAAAGAAGGGGCTCAGTCTGGGAAGGCCTCCTGGAGGAGGTGAGCTCTCAGCAGGGCCTTGAAGGGAGGAAGAGAGCTAGCTTGGCGGATGGGCAGAGGGAGGGCATTCCAGGCCCGGGGGATGACGTGGGCCGGGGGTCGATGGCGGGACAGGTGAGAGCGAGGTACAGTGAGGGGAGCGAAGGAGGTCATTGGTGACCTTTGAGAGGGCAGTTTCGGTGGAGTGTAGGGGATGGAAGCCAGATTGGAGGGTGTCAAGAAGAGAGTTGGAATTGAGGAATTCGAGGCAGCAAGTGTAGATGACTCATTCTAGGAGTTTGGAAAGGAAGGGTAGGCGGGAGATAGGGTGATAACTAGAAGGGGAGGTGGGGTCAAGAGAGGGTTTTTTTTTAGGATGGGGAAAACATGGGCATGTTTGAAGACAGAGAGAAAGGAACTAGTGGAGAGTGAGTGGTTGAAGATGGAAGTTAAGGAGGGAAGGAGGGAAGGGGCGACAGTTTTCATAAGATGAGAGGGAATGTGGTCTGAAGCACAGGTGGATGGAGTAGCACTTGAGAAAAGGGAGATCTCATCTGAAGATACTGCTGGGAAGGATGGGAATGTAGTAGAGAGGGTTGAGAGCGGAGGGATGAAGAAGGGGTAGGGGTGACATTGGGGAGTTCAGACTTGATGAAGTTAATTTTGCTAATGAAGTAGAAGGCCAGATCGCTGGTGGTGAGGCATGGAGGAGGGGGAGGAACAGGGGACCTGAGAAGGGAGTTAAATGTATGGAACAGCTGACGGGGATGACAGGCATGGGTGTCAATATAGGGGGTAAAATAGTTTTGCCTGGCAGAGGAGATGGCAGAGTTAAGGCAGGAAAAGATAAACTTGAAGTGAACAGGGTTGGCTTGGCATTTAAACTTTAGCCAGCAGCCTTCAGCAACTCGAGCATAAGAGCGAAGGAAGCAGACAGTGGCAGTGATCCAAGGCTGTGGGTTAGTGGTAGGAGAGCGGCAAAGGCAAAGGGGAGCGAGCCAGTTGAGTTGAGTAGAGAGGGTGGAGTTGAGAGCAGTAATCTGGTCATCAAGATTGGGTAGAGAGGATAGGGAGGCGAGGTGGGGTATGATGTGCTGAGAAAGATGGATGTGGTCGAGGGGGTCTCTGTGGGGTAGTAATATAGATTTACAGGGGGCAGGAGTGCAAGTGAGGTGGCAGGTCAGAAGGTTATGATCAGAGAGCGGGATTTCAGAGTTGGTGAGGGTGGAGATGGTGTAGCGTTAGGAGATGATGAGGTCGAGGGTGTGACCAAGTTGGTGAGTGGGCGAGGTGGGGTGGAACAGCAGGTTGGCAGCATCAAGGAGAGATAGAAGGCAGGTGACAATACACCTTCCTACGCTGTCCACTTAATTACCTTTAGATTTGGTTATACTCTCGTGTATTTCTGTAGGTTGTATATGGTTATTTAAAATACCTGGCTCCTCTTATCTAGTGTTTGCAAGAGGTTCGTGCTTTTCTAATGGACCTATCTCCCTCAATTTGAAAGCTCCTGGCAAGCAAGAACCACATTTTATCCTTCCTAGATAATTCCACATACAGTGCATACAACAATTGTATTTTCTTTTATTTATGAATTGTACTTTCCAAGAGCTTAGTACAGAGTTCTGCACACAGTAAGCACTCAATAAATACGATTGAATGAATTGAATGAATGAATGAATAAAACAGTGCCTTGGGCAAAGATGGTGTTCAACAAACACTGCTGCTAATCAATCAATCGTATTTATTGAGTGCTTACTGTGTGCAGAGAACTATACTATGCACTTGGAAGAGCACAGTATAATAATTTGGCAGGCTTTTCCCCTGCCCACAAAGTGTTTAAAATCTAGAAGAGTGTACTACTATTGTCTCACCTATCCCCCCACATCCCCGTGAGATTCAAAAGAGCTAAAGAAGCAGTTATGCTCCTTTTATAGATAGCAAAGGGGAAAAATGGGAAGTGAGAGATCCAGGATTAGAAGCCAAATCTGCCATTACCTAGCTGGTTGTCCTTTCTACATTATTTAATAATAAATGGTGAATGCTTTCTTGTGATATTGACCTGCCTCTATAAGGAGGCTCAGTCACTTTCCTGGGTGCTTTGAAAGGCTCAGGGTCTGGATGATAATGTCTCTGATGTTCTGGGGTGACCCCTGAGAAGTGGTCCCCAGGCCATTGCTTGCAACAAAGGAAGCAATGGGATAGCTCATCATTATTTTATCTTTCTTTATAGAAATATGGAAAGCTTCAGTAGGATAAGTCATTCCTATGCAATGCTTCTATATTTTACACTTTAAAGATATTGTGAAATCATTGATTTTTTTAATTGTGCACACCGGGGATAAGGTGTAAAATGTGTTTGCCTGATCTTGTAGGGATTTTGATTTTCCAAAACCTTGCCTCCAAAGTCTGCTTACCTAAAAGGAAAATGTCATCTAAATTTTGCCTGAATTTAAGATAGGTTGATATCTGTTGGAATTCTTCATTGTATTCACATTAGAAACAACATATAGATTACCAAACGGAATCCTTGGTGGGGGTTCTTATTTTCATCCTTCTCTTCAAATATTTGGTGCCTGGGTAAAAAAACTGCTGAAAATTTTATTGGGATAGTGGAAGATTTATTTCTGATTATTATATTTAATATTAGTTGTTCATTCAGTACTGAACTTTATGTACACTGTAACATACTTGTGGGCAGAGATTATCTACCAATTCTATTGAATTGTACTTTCCCGAAATGTTTAATGCACTGTTATGCACACAGAACTTGATAAAAAAAACCCACTGATTGATTTTGGTATTCAAAGTTTTACAGGAAAAAAATACAAAAATCAACAGTAGTACTCAAATTACAATGTGAGCTCTGTAGCTAAACATTTATAATCACAAAAGTTTCATTGTGCTCTTCTAATGAACAGGTTTGGTTCTCAATTCAAAACAGCAAGCAAGCATGAGAAGCAGCATGGTGTAGTGGATAGAGTATGGGCCTGGGAGTCAGAAGGTCATGAGTTCTAATCCTGACCTCACCACGTGTCTGTTGTGTGGCCTTGGGCAAGTTACTTATGGCCAAGGTACTTAACTTCTTTTGGCCTCTATTCCTTCATCTGTAAAAAGTGGGGATTAACACAGGGACTGTGTCCCACCTTGTATCTACCCCAGCTCTTAGAACAGTGCTTGGCACATAGAAAAAGCTTAACAAGTACTATTACTATTTTTAATAATAATAAATTATACCTATGAAGGGATAAAAGTTGAACAATGTCCCACACCCAGCCCTGAAATCGGTGTTTTCTGTTCACCTGAATCAAAGAAAATTCTCCCCTCTAAGCTAGTGAAGGTAATTCCTTCTTTATTCTCTTTTAGGGTACTGAATCCCACCCATCAGACTGAATTCTTAGAAATGACAATGCTTGTATATATAACCATGGAATACTGCAATCAGGACTTGTTTTGATGTGTATAGATCTATAATTCTATTAATTTATATTGATGCCTGTTTACTTGTTTTGATGTCTGTCTCCCCTCTTCTAGACTGTAAGCCCACTGTGGGCAGGGATTGTCTCTATTGCTGAACTGTACTTTCCAAGCGCTTTGTACAGTGCTCTGCACACAGTAAGTGCTCAATTAATATGAATGAATGAATGATTACATTGACTAGTCATAATCCTTAATGTCATCATCATTCAATAATGGCAATCAAAATGGAACAGATTTAAATGTGGATAGGGCTTTTCCTAAAATACTTTCAGGTTTAATCAAAGAAGTGAAAATTAGTCTACTCTAGATTGAGCAGTGGCACAGGTAGTTCAAAATAATTGACAATGCCAAACTGAGGTTAGGCAACACAGCAATGGAGTATGGGGAGTTATTGCTTCATATTTCTTAGGTTTCAACAAGGGGCTAAAGTTGATGGGAATGTATATGTGGCAGTTGATGATCCACCTTGAATAATTGGTCATTCAGTAGATATTTTGTCCCCTATTAAGATTATTGGGTTAAAAGGGTTCTTTTTTATTTTTAAAAAAATATTTGTTAAGCACTTTCTGTTTGCCAAGTAGTGTACTAAGTGCTGGGGAAGATTCAAAACAATCAAGTTGGACAAAGTCTAAGCTTGATTTCCAGGCAGTGTCACTCATTTTCCAAATAATTTTGTACCTGATCCCCAGCGAAGTCTGAACAACTACCTTGTGGCTTCTTTCCTACATTCATGCTTTCTCTGGGGTCTCTTTGGTGCCTTCCCCTTTTAGGCCCACTTTTTAATATTTTATTAATTGACCATATGTTAGGTTCCTTTATACATAAGTGGCTTTTGCTTGTTTTACTTTTTTAGTAATTAGTTTTAATTATAGTGGATAGTAATATCCATTAAAATCTTTTCAGCCTGGGAAACCAGGCTTCAGAGCTACTTTGTAATTCATGGAGTTTTTTAGTTAATCCTTAGTAATGCTCCTCCGAGAAGCCTCAAACTGGCACAGATCACCTGATATCTTTCAGGACAGAGAACAGCCCAATGATGCCGATTTCTCTCCACTGAGAGGCTACAAATGGGTACGGGCCATCAACCATAGCCCAGGACAGAGGCCTGCCTGAGGACGCTGAGATCTGTCTGCCAAGCAGCCACATTTCAATATACAATTTGATAATCTCAACCAAAAGATGATAGACACAATCTGGTCTAATAAAGTGATTTGAAAAGCAGTGTGACCTAGTTGATAGCCAACAGGCCTGGAAGTCAGAAGGATCTGGGTTCTAATCCCAGCTCTGCCAATTGTCTGCAGTGTGACCTTGGGCAAGTCACTTTCACTTCTCTGTACTTCAGTTGCCACATCTGTGAAATGAATTTTAAGAATTTTATCCTCACGTGGGGCATGGGACTGTGGTCAATTTGAATAGCTTGTATGTGCCTCTGTGCTTAGTACAGTGCCAAGCTCATAATAAACATTAACAAATGCCATTTAAAAAATGATTGATAGAAGGAACTGAATAAACAGTTGATATCTAGTAGTTTCTATTCAAAGGGATTGTGTTCTTTTTTCCCTTTTGGAATGAGACAAGTACCTGATGCGAGCTTTGTTGAGTGCTAAAAATGATTAGATGTCAACAACAACTCTCTCCTCGACCCCCTCCAGTCTGGCTTCCATCCCCTTCATTCCACGGAAACTGCCCTCTCAAAGGTCACCAATGACCTCCTGCTTGCCAAATCCAACGGCTCATACCCTGTCCTAATCCTCCTCGACCTCTCAGCTGCCTTTGATACTGTGGACCACCCCCTTCTCCTCAACACCCTATCTGACCTTGGCTTCACAGACTCCGTCCTCTCCTGGTTCTCCTCTTATCTCTCCGGTCGTTCTTCCTCAGTCTCTTTTGCAGGCTCCTCCTCCCCCTCCCATCCTCTTACTGTGCGGGTTCCCCAAGGTTCAGTGCTTGGTCCCCTTCTGTTCTCAATCTACACGCACTCCCTTGGTGACCTCATTCGCTCCCACGGCTTCAGCTATCATCTCTACGCTGATGACACCCAGATCTACATCTCTGCCCCTGCTCTCTCCCCCTCTCTCCAGGCTCGCATCTCCTCCTGCCTTCAGGACATCTCCATCTGGATGTCTGCCCGCCACCTAAAGCTCAACACGTCGAAGACTGAACTCCTTGTCTTCCCTCCCAAACCTTGTCCTCTCCCTGACTTTCCCATCTCTGTTGACGGCACTACCATCCTTCCCGTCTCACAAGCCCGCAACCTTGGTGTCATCCTCGACTCCGCTCTCTCATTCACCCCTCACATCCAAGCCGTCACCAAAACCTGCCGATCTCAGCTCCGCAACATTGCCAAGATCCGCCCTTTCCTCTCCATCCAAACTGCTACCCTGCTCATTCAAGCTCTCATTCTATCCCGTCTGGACTACCGCACCAGCCTTCTCTCTGATCTCCCATCCTCGTGTCTCTCTCCACTTCAATCCATACTTCATGCTGCTGCCCGGATTATCTTTGTCCAGAAACGCTCTGGGCATATTACTCCCCTCCTCAAAAATCTCCAGTGGCTACCAATCAATCTGCGCATCAGGCAGAAACTCCTCACCCTGGGCTTCAAGACTCTCCATCACCTCGCCCCCTCCTACCTCACCTCCCTTCTCTCCTTCTACAGCCCAGCCCGCACCCTCCGCTCCTCCGCCGCTAATCTCCTCACCGTACCTCGTTCTCGCCTGTCCCGCCATCGACCCCCGGCCCACGTCATCCCCCAGGCCTGGAATGCCCTCCCTCTGCCCATCCGCCAAGCTAGCTCTCTTCCTCCCTTCAAGGCCCTGCTGAGAGCTCACCTCCTTCAGGAGGCCTTCCCAGACTGAGCCCCTTCCTTCCTCTCCCCCTTGTCCCCCTCTCCATCCCCCCATCTTACCTCCTTCCCTTCCCCACAGCACCTGTATATATGTATATATGTTTGTACATATTTATTACTCTATTTATTTATTTATTTATTTATTTATTTTACTTGTACATATCTATCCTATTTATTTTATTTTGTTAGTATGTTTGATCTTGTTCTCTGTCTCCCCCTTTAAGACTGTGAGCCCACTGTTGGGTAGGGACTGTCTCTATATGTTGCCAATCTGTACTTCCCAAGCGCTTAGTACAGTGCTCTGCACATAGTAAGCGCTCAATAAATACGATTGATGATGATGATGATTTCACTTGTGGCTTTGCTTCAAAACTCAGGCCTGGTAATTGTAATGGTAGGGTTGTTTACAACTCCTGCGAAGGATGATTATAACTTCTACACCTATTTCTTGTTAGGGGTTAAAGGACTGTTGATTACTCATGCAGGTGAAAGTAGTGTATAAAAAGGATGTCCTTGCTCTTGAGGATCACCCTGTACCGGGAACCTGGCCAGCTCACTGGGGGTGGGGCGAACCCTTGGGAACAACAGCCCTTATATCAACATAGATACAAAAATAACGAAAGCTTGTATAAACTAAGTTAAATAAGTTGTTTGTCCCGGACTATAAGACTGGCAAAGTCCCGGAACTCACTCGAAGCCTCACCTGGGAGTGGATGCACTGCCCAGGGATTTTCCTGATTCTAGAAACTCCGGGTGAGCTGTCCTGGGGCTTCCCAGCTGAAGTGTTGACCTGGATGTAGCAGATGAATTAGGATCGGTGATGTATGAACCCCTTTTTTGTTCTTGTTCTTTATAATTTGCTCTGGATTAGTATTTAGTGCTTTGCTTATTGATTATAATTTGTTATTGATTATTTAGTGCTTTGCTTATTGATTATAATAAAGACTTTAATCTTAATAAAAGGCTCCAGCTGTCTCTGCTTCCCAAACTCTTCTCTGCTTCCCTTGGCACAACATTTGGTATAGTCAGCAGGATGCTTGGGAATATGTAATTCCTTAAAAAGAAGTCTGATAATCACCCTGTTCGGGTTGAGGTGCCTGGATGGGAAGCTATGCCTGATAAGATTATGGCTGTTGAATGGCCTTGTGCGGGCTTGTGCGAAAATTGGGGGCCACACTTAAAAAGGGCTGAACATGTGGATTTAGTGGAATGTCTGCAGAAAATTCACTTAGGAAAGGGAAAGGAGGCATTGTTTTGGGGGCGCTGAAGCTGGGTGCTTGCAACTGCATATCGATCTATGCATAAGAGAAAGGAATTGGCCCAGCAAGAAAAACTAGTGTTGGAAAAACAACTCTGTCATTTACAAACCATGATAACGATGTTGCAATGTCAAAATCACATTTTAACGGATCAGCTGGAAGTGTACCGGACTGTTGCCGAAAAGGCTGCAGTACCAGTGGTGCAGTATAAATATAAGAAGTGGAAGGGAAAAGTAAATCGCATAAAGGTTCATTTGGCAATTGGTAAAGTTGGAGTTACTTGGGACCGGAATGTTTGGGATGGCAACGAGGATGGGATGGAAAAATCACTTGATGGCATCCCTGAACATTATTAATAATTGGCCAGTTGGGGAGATTGATGTGGATGATTACCCCCAACTTGCAAATAATTACTAATATCAGGATAATGATAGGATAGCCCAATTGCTCATCCTCCCTTGTTTTATTGGACAAGGAGATAAAAGGTTTGGGTCTACTAATGAAGCATTACCCAATGAGGCCAAAATATGGATATATTCACCTATTAAGGCTCCCCAAGCTGCGGAAATTATCGCATAAGGGAAGGATAACACGTAATTAGTCATGTGCCCTGGAGAAAACAAATGGAATTATGTCCCTGCTACTCACTGCTTTTTACGTGAATAAGTTGTTAGTCTCTTTTAGGAATACTGGGAGTCCTGTTACTATATCATATGGCCTCTTTGGTCGAACTCGTGACCCCAGGAGGACATCTAAACCTACATAAGGGAAGTACCATACGATGGTGGTGGACCAACTCCTCGAAGGACTGAAGCCAAGATAACTACACTTGTAATGATACTCAATTATGTAATATAGCTAACATTACTTTAAACCGATCTCAAATAACACTATGTACTGATACCCAATACCTGCACCCCGGTAGCTCAAGGGTATTAGAAATATATAGCTCTACTCCAAAGCTTACCAGTGAACAAGTCACACCTGTCTGTGCAAAGTCGTAGGGTAGATAACGAGTAACTCCCGTCTGTACAAGGCTGTGAGAACAGAGACTAATGAGAATTTCACTCGTCTTAGTGAGAGAGAAGAGACGATGGTTGAAAGAATTGTATGTGTATGAAGGAAGGAGGAGGGAAAAGGAGAAAGAAAAGAGACGGTGAAGCAATTGCAGTTGAAGGAAATTGTCTGCTCAGGCTTCTACACCCCGTGAAGCAGGTGTCCCAAAAGGGAGGAATGATGGGTGGAGAAATTGACGCTGAAGGAAATTGTATGTGTATGAAGGCTAGAGGAAGTGTGTGTGAAAGAGAAAGAGAAGAGACACGAGGAAATTTTAGTTGAATGTCGGTCTCCCTGTAATAGTTCTGTGATGCCTGTGTGAAAACCAGGCTCCCCTCTTGGGCCAAATCCTCGGTCCTCAATACTGGCCAGTAGCCTATTATTTGGGTGGCTTTGGTCCTGTGAGATTTTGTCTGGTTGCTTATTTGTGTGTATTGCTGTTGGCTTGTTTTTGGCGTGCTGTGGTTTTTTTTTTTTCAGCTTCTGAAGGCCTACCTCCGACGTGCTTCATCTACCCTGATGCTTCTGCAACCCTCGATCGTAGCCCTGTCTAAAGCCGAGATTATGGACATACAATGCCGTTTGGATGCTGCATTTCACTGAAGGGATTGTTGTGTGTGGTCTGCTCTGTTGTGCCTGGACTTTTCAGTTGGATTTTTCTATCTTTTCTTTTGTGCCTGGATTTTTTGTTTGTTTGTTTGTTTTTTGTCTTTTCCTTGTCCTTTACTTTAGGCGTTGACTTTGCGGAAGACCTTTGTTATCTCGAGGAGGGTTGGGCCTCGGGAGGATCAAAGGGGGGATTGTTGTCCACCAGCAGACTTGGCATGACTGACTCCATTTTGTGCATACCGACAGTAACCCTCCACTTTTTGAAGGCCAAGAGAACACCTCCTTTTGTATTTTATACAAGGCTTATCAACAGAATGTCTTACAAACTGCTGTTGCGCAAGGGCAATTATTAGATATAGGCTCTAGCTTACGCCAAGATACTAGTTATCATTGGTGGGATATTTTGACTGGATATTCGCCCTCTGCTACTAGATTCTTAAACTGGGTATTTCACCCTGTTCTTCTGTTATTAATAGCCTTTATCTGTTTGACTATATGACCTAACATGTTGAATTCGTAGATTCACTGTTTCCTTCTATGATCCCGTTTTCCTATCCTTCACAGAAGTTATAACCAAAGGGTGGAATGTATTGGTAGGGTTGTTTACAACTCCTGCGAAGGATGATTATAACTTCTACACCTATTTCTTGTTAGGGGTTAAAGGACTGTTGATTACTCACGCAGGTGAAAGTAGTGTATAAAAAGGGTGTCCTTGCTCTTGAGGCTCACGCCGCACTGGGCACCTGGCCAGCTCATTGGGGCGGGGTGGACCCTTGGGAACAACGGCCCTTATGTCAACATAGATACAAAAATAACCAAAGCTTGTATAAACTAAGTTAGATAAGTTGTTTGTCCCGGACTATAAGACTGGCAAAGTCCCGGAACTCACTCGAAGCCTCACCTGGGAGTGGATGCACTGCCCAGGGATTTTCCTGATTCTAGAAACTCCGGGTGAGCTGTCCTGGGGCTTCCCAGCTGAAGTGTTGACCTGGATGTAGCAGATGAATTAGGATCGGTGATGCATGAACCCCTTTTTTGTTCTTGTTCTTTATAATTTGCTCTGGATTAGTATTTAGTGCTTTGCTTATTGATTATAATTTGTTATTGATTAGTGCTTTGCTTATTGCTTTGCTTTGCTTATTGATTATAATAAAGCCTTTAATCTTAATAAAAGGCTCCGGCTGTCTCTGCTTCCCAAACTCTTCTCCGCTTCCCTTGGCACAACAGTAATTGGATTTTAAGGCATGCCATCATCTGTTTAAATGTAAATGAGGGTAGGGGTGCTAGTAGCAGGAGTGGATCAAGAGTCCAATCCTGACTCTGCCACTTGTCTGCTGGGTGATCTTGGACAAGTCACTTCACTTGTCTGTGCCTCTTTTCCACATGCAAAACATTTGGATTAAGATTGTGAGTCCCATGTGAGCCTGACTGTGGGCAACCTGATTAGCTTGTATCTACGCCAGTGCTTAGTACAGTGCTTGGCAATTAGTAAGTGCTTAACCAATCAACCTACGCATCAGGCAAAAACTCCTTACCCTCGGTTTCACGGCTCTCCATCACCTCGTCCCCTCCTACCTCACCTCCCTTCTCTTCTTCTGCAGCCCAGCCCACACCCTCCACTCCTCTGCTGCTAATCACCTCACTGTGCCTCGTTCTCGCCTCTCCTGCCGTCGACCCCCAGCCCACGTCCTCACCCTGGCCTGGAATGCCCTCCCTCCGCACATCCGCCAAGCTAGCTCTCTTCCTCCCTTCAAAGCTCTACTGAGAGCTCACCTTCTCCAGGAGGCCTTCCCAGACTGAGCCCCCTCCTTCCTCTCCCCTTCGTCCCCCTCCCCATCCCCCCCGCCTTACCTCCTTCCCCTCCCCACAGCACCTGTATATATGTATATATGTTTTACATATTTATTACTCTATTTATTTTACTTGTACATATTTATTCTATTTATTTTACTTGGTTAATATGTTTTGTTTTGTTGTCTGTCTCCTCCTAGACTGCGAGCCCGCTGTTGGGTAGGGACCGTCTCTATATGTTGCAAACTTGTACTTCCCAAGCACTTAGTACAGTGCTCTGCACACAGTAAGCGCTCAATAAATAGGATTGAATGAATGAATGAATGAATCAAAAGCAGAGGAACTTGTCTGATGGATGAATAATCAACCCAATCTTCAGATCCCAGGAACTCCTAAAGCATACTTTTCTGATCCTTTCTCCATACATTTTGAAATGAATCAATAGAGCATTGAGATATTTCATTAATTTTTAAATGTTACAAAACTTTGGCCACATGTTCTGTATCTTTAGCCCTCAATAAATGCGATTAATTGATTTAGAAAATGCCCAATTTTACAGATGTCCTGGTCTCAGCATTTCATCTCTTGCTAACCTTCTACCTTCTGAGCTTGTACAGGTGTTGGCCATCTTAACTGTGAGAATGGATTTACTCTTCCATGGTCTTTCAAGCCATTAGAAAGTAATAAAGATGGTAATACACTAGATCATGGTGAATAAGCAAAGCCACTGACTTTTTGATATCTTAACAAAAAAGTCACCTTACAAAATCAGAGCTTCCCAGATCCTGGGAAAATATCTTATTTTAACAGAATTCTCTTCAGGGCACCATTCACCTCTTGATTTTTCAGACTGTAGATCAGGGGATTTAGCATGGGAGTGAAGTGTGTATAGGAGAGAGAAAGCAGCTTCTTGCTCTCAGGAGTGTAGGAGAATTTGACACGGAAATAGTTCAGACTTGCAGCCCTAAAGAACAGTGAGACCAGAATGAGGTGGGTTGAGCAGTGGAGAAGGCTTTGCGATGGCCCTTGGCAGAGTACATCTTCAGGATGGTGACGAGGATGTGGATGTAAGATACAATGATCAATCCAAAGGGGAACATCAGAACGATAACAGTTCCAGTTACATCATACACCTCAAACGCGAAGGTGTCTGTGCACACCAGCTCTAAGAGAGGAGGGCCATAGAAGAAATGGTTAATTACGTGAGGCCGACAGAAGGGCAATGTAAACATCATTGTAGTCTGTACTGTTGCCACAGGAATCTCTGATAGCCAGGAAGCCAGGTCCAGCTGTAGACAGAGCTCCCGGTTCATAATGAGAGAATAACGGAGTGGGTCACAGATGGCTGCATGTCTATCATAAGCCATCGTTGTCAGGATCCAACAATCCGAGGCTCCAAAAAAGAAGGAGAAATACATCTGGGCTGCACAGCCACCAAAGGAAATATTTTGATTCTTGGACAGGAAATTGTTGAGCATTTTGGGGATGATGGCACTAGTGCAGCCTATATCCATTAGGGACAGACTGCTGAGGAAATAGTACATGGGAGTTTGAAAGGCAGGATCAACCGAGGAGACCAGCACTAAGAGGGAGTTTCCCATAAAGGCTATTAGGTATATCACAAGTGAAATCATAAACAGGTATACCTGAAATTCATGAAGATTGGAGAAGCTCAAAAGAATGAATTTAGTCACATGTGACTGATTGCCTTTCTTCATTTGTGTTGGGTTTTCTTTTAACAGTGCAAGTGCAGAAATATGTGGGCCCAAAATTCGTCTTCTCTTTCAGGAAAAAAATCAGTAGCAATGTTTTCAGAGTCCAGGTCTTGCCTACATGCTTTTGTCAGCACGAGGCCAACCTGTAACTTGTTTAGTCCTGGATCAAAGAGGTGACTGTGGAATGTATGGTGTCTAAGTTCTCTTTGGATAGAAGCAATTTCAGGAGAGTGGGAAAGTGGTGAAGTTAGCCAATAATATAAGTTCTGCAAAGGAATGATGAGAAAGTGTTTCATTTTTATCATCACTTGCTAATAATGTTTATCATTATTTAGCCCTCATTTTCCCCACCACACTTTGTCCTAACAACTTCATACGACAGGGCAAAGCCCACTAGGGTATTAAATAATCACAGCTTGTCTGCAGGGAACAAAGCACCTCAATACATGATTCATACATAGTAATCTCTTCAAATCCCCATCACACAACAGCACACACAAACCCACTTATACACAAACACACTTGTACACATGCACACCGGCTGGGTACCTAACAATGACAAGGTGAACATTTCAGAAGAAAATCAAACAAAATAAAACAATGGGCTTCTTAGTAACATAGAGGTTCCCCAAATTGGTTCCCTATTCCCTGGCCCCTGATCTTCCCCCAGCCTTTCTGTGACCATACAGTAGACCATAAAGTAGATTTGCAGACCATAAAATAGATTTGGAAGACATATTTACACATATTTACCCCTTTCTCATCATTCCTTTGCCCCAGAAAGAACCCTTATCACCCAGTGACCATATCTTTTTAATAACTTTATTCCTGGTTCCCTATGTCTCTCTGTCCCCAATCCAATGATACATTCTAAGAGCAGCAAGACATTTATCTTCAACACATTGGATGATGGCACTCCATTTCTTGGAATTCTGCAGGAAAACTTATTACCATTAATATCAGATGAAATCTTTTGAGTGTGGACTTCACAGCTCTCTGCCAACTGCCTTCCTTCTAAGTCATTCTCTCCACTCAACTCAAGAAAACCAGTTCACTGTCCCAAGGCTTTCCACTTCATTTGCCCATGAGCAACATTTTCCCCCAAACCAGATTTCTGTCACTTCTTCAAGCTCTACAGATTCCAATCTCTGCATGAGCTCTTCCCACAGTACCCCTTCCCACACTGTTCACTCAACTACCTACATATTCTGTTGTATTCGTCTTGTGCAATTGTTAGTTTAAAATGTTATTTTGAACACCTGGCTCACCTTATCTAGCATTATAAGATGTTCATGCTTTTGTTCTATACCTATCTTCCTCACTAGTTTGAAAGCTCCTGGAAGGCAGGAGCCACATTTTATCCTCCTCTCATTATTCTACATGCAGTGCCTACAACAGTGCATTGAACAAAGATGGTATTCACCAAGCACTGCTGCTAATCAATCAATCATATCGCACTGAGCACTTGGGGTAGTACAATATAACAGATTTGGTAGGATGTCACCTTCACACAATGTGCTTACAGTCTAGAGGAGCTTACTAGTATTGTCCCATCCATCCTCCCAACATCACTGTGAGATTCAAAAGAGCTTAAGTAGAAGTATGTTCCTCTTTTAAATGGGAGAAGGGAAAAAGGGAAAATGACAGATCTAGGATTAGAAGCCAAATCTGCCATTTCCTAGATGGTTGTCCCTTCTGCACTATGTACTAACACGTGGTGAACACTTTATTGAGAAATTTACCTGCTTCTTGAAGGAGGATTGTTGTTTCCTGGTAGATTAGATAGGCTCATGTTCTAGATTATAAAGCCTCTCTGAAGTATTGTGGTGACCCCTGAGGGATGGTCCCCAGGCCATTGCTTTCAGCAAAGGAAGCAGTGGAATAATATGGAAAGCTCCTTTAGGATAAGTCATGCCCATGAGGTACTTGTATGTTTGACACTTAAAAAGTATTGTGAAATCATTGAATTTTTAATTGTGCACACTGGGGATAAAGTGTAAACTGTGTTTGCCTGTACTTTTAGGGATTTTGATTTTCAAAACTTTGCTACTAAAGTGTGCTTATCTAAAAGGAAAACTTCATTCATTCAATCGTATTTATTGAGCGCTTACTGTGTGCAGAGCATTGTACTAAGCGCTTGGGAAGTACAAGTTGGCAACGTATAGAGATGGTCCCTACCCAACAACAGGCTCACAGTCTAGAAGGGGGAGACAGACAACAAATCAAAACATGTGGACAGGTGTCAAGTCATCAGAATAAATAGAAGTAAAGCTAGATGCACATCATTAACAAAATAAATAGAATAGTAAATATGTACAAGTAAAATAGAGTAATATATCTGTACAAACAGATATACAGGTGCTGTGGGTGAGGGGAAGGATGTAGGCTGGGGGGACGGGGAGGGGGAGAGGAAAGAGGGGGCTCAGTCTGGGAAGGCCGCCTGGAGGAGGTACGCTCTCAGTAGGACTTTGAAGGGAAGAAGAGAGCTAGTTTGGCGGATGTGCTGAGGGAGGTCATTCCAGCCAGGGGGAGGACGTGGGCCAGGGGTCTACGGTGGGTCTGGTGAGAACAAGGCACAGTGAGGAGGTTAGCAGCAGAGGAGTGGAGGATGCGGGCTGGGCTGGAGAAGGAGAGAAGGGAGGTGAGGTAGGGGGGGGCAAGATGATGGAGAGCCTTAAAGCCAAGAGTGAGGAATTTTTGCCTGATGCGTAGGTTGACTGGTAGCCACTGGAGATTTTTGAGGAGGGGAGTAACATACCCAGAGTGTTTCTGCACAAAGATGATCCGGGCGGCAGCGTGAAGTATAGACTGAATTGGGGAGAGCCAGGAAGATGGGAGATCATAGAGAAGGCTGATGCAGTAACCTAGTCGGGATAGGATAAGAGATTGAACCAGCAGGGTACCGGTTTGGATGGAGAGGAAAGGGTGGATCTTAGTGATGTTGCGGAGGTGAGACCGGCAGGTATTGGTGACGGATTGGATGTGAGAAGTGAACAAGTTAGAGTGGAGTCCAGGATGACACCAAGGTTGTGTACTTGTGAGACGGGAAGGATGGTATTGCTCTCTATAGTGATGGGGAAGTCAGGGAGCGGGCAGGGTTTGGGAGGGAAGATAAGGAGTTCAGTCTTGGACATACTGAGTTTTAGATGGTGGGCTGACATCCAGATGGAGATGTCCTGAAGGCAGGAGGAGACACAAGCCTGAAGGGAGGGAGAGAGAGCAGGGGCAGAGATGTAGATTGGGGTGTCATCAGCGGGTGTCAGGAGTGGGATCCGAACCCACGCCTCCATCTAAATTTTTTGCCTGAATTTAAGCCAGGTAGAAAACAATTGGAATTCTTCATTGCATTCATGTTAGAAATACCGTATAGATTATAAATCTGAAACCTTGGTAGGAGTTTTTAAAACTTTATATTCATCTCTATCTTCAAACATTAGATGCCTGGGTGAAAAAAAAAACTTGTTGAGAATTTGTTTGGGATGGTGGAATATTTATTTCTGATTATTATATTTAATATTAGCTGTTCAGTACTGAATTTTTCTTTAGTTGATTGAGAACAGACTGACTTTCCTATAGATTTTAAGATCCTTGTGGGAAGGGAACATGTCTCCCAATTCTATTGAATTGTACTTTCCCAACTGTTTAGTACAGTGTTCTGCACACAATATATGCTCAGCAGAAACGACTGATTGATTTTGGTCTTCAAATCTTTACAGAAAAACCATAGAAATCAACAGTAATATTCGGATTACAATGCCTGTAGGAGTGAGCTCTATAGCTAAACATGTATCATCACAAAAATTTCAGTGTGCTTTCCTAATGGACAGTACTGGTTCTCTAGGCACGAAAAATTATTCCTAGCAAGAGACAAAAGTTAAACAATGCTCCACACCAGCCCTGAAATCAGTGTTTTTTGTTTACCTGAACCAAAGAATACTCTTCCCTCTAGGTCAGGGAAAGTAACTCCTGACATATTCTGTTTCACAACAGAGGGTCTCACAAATCCCTCCCATCAGATTGAATTCTGAGAGATGAAGACATTAGTATATCTAGATACGAATGCTGTGATTATGTTTAAATTAACTAGTTGCAATCCTTAATGCCAATGTCAATTACTGGTGTCTTCCAAAATTGAACAGACTCAAACACGGATAGTGCTTCTCCCATAATACTTTCAGGTTTCATTAAAGAAGTAAAGATTGGTGTACTTTAGATTGAGTAATAGCACAGGTAGTTCAAAATAATTGACAATACAAAACTGAGGATAGGCAGCCCAGCAATGGAGAATGGGGAGTTACTGCTTCAGATTTCTCAGGTTGCAACATAGGATTAAAGTTGAAAGGAATGTACATGTTGCAGTTGACTTGAAAACCTGCTATACCCAATCCACCTTGAACCATTGAGTATTCACTAGCTATTTTGTCCCCTATTAAAATTATTTGGTTATAAAGATATTTTCTGATTTTTTTCATGGTATCAGTTAAGCACTTCCTGTGTGCAAGGTACTGTAAGATAGGTTCAACACAGTCCAAGATTGATTTCCTATCAATGTTACTCATTTTCCCAACAATTTGTTTACCTGGTGTCCAGCAAAACTAACTTGTGGCTTCTTTCTTAAATTTGTAATCTCTCTGAATCTTTGGTCTGTAGTCTCACTTTGGTGCCCTTCTCTTCAAGCCTACTTTTTTAATATTTTGCTAACTGACCAATTGTCAGTTTTAGGTTCCATTACACATAAATTGCATTTTAATGTTTCACTTTTTTAGTAATTAGTTTTAATTTGAGTGGGTGTTAAATATTAATTAAAATATTTTTAGCCTGGAATACCAGGCTTCAGGTTTACCTTGTAACTAATGGATTTTCTTAGTAAATCCTTAGTAACTCTTCCTTAGAGAAATCTCAAAACAGCGTGGATCACCTAACATCTTCCGGGACAGAAATCAGCCCAATGGTGATGAGATCTCTCCAATGGGTGGCCAGAAACCAGTGCTGACCATTGAGCATCACCCGGGACTGATACCTGCCCGAGGATACTGAAATTTCTCTGCAAGGGGACCACAGACCAGTGTGGAACCTCGACCGTCACCCGGGACAGAGATCTGGCTGAGAATATTGAAATTTATCTGCCCATTGGCCATAAACCTGTGCGGATCATCATCCATCTCCCAGGAAGCACACCTGCCTGAGGATCTCACCACTGAACAGCCACATTTCAATTTACCGTATGATAACCACACTCAAAACATGATAGGAACAACTTGGTCTAATAAACTGAATTGAGAAATAATGTAACCTAGATAGCCCATGAGCCTGGGAGTCAGAAGTATCTGGGTTCTAATCCCAGTACTGCCAATTGTCTGCTGTGATACCTTGGGCAAGGCACTTCATTTCTCTGTGCCTCAGTTTCCTTACCTTTGAAACTGCAATTAAGACTGTTAGCCCCATGTGGAATATGGACTGTGTGCACCTTGATTAGCCTGTATGTACTCCAGTGCTTAGTACCGTGCCCAGCTCATAGTAAACACTTAACAAATAACATTTTTAAAAATTCTGGTAAAAGGACCTGAATAAACACTTGATTTCTAGGTGTTACTATGCAAAGGGATGGATTTTTTTTTTCTTTTGGAACAAGACAAGTACATGGTTTGGGGTATGTTGAGTTCTGACAATTATTAGATGGCACTTCACTTATGGTTTTGCTTTACAGATCAGGCCCAATAATTGGTATTTAAGACATGTCAGCATCTGTTTAAATGTAAATGAGGGACTATTCCCCAAAAGAAGAGCCAAGTGGTATGGGTAAGAGGAGTGGATCAAGAGCATAAGAACTTATCTGATGGATGAATAATCAACCTAACCTTCAACTCACAGGAACTCTTGCAGCATAATTTTTCTGATCCCTTATCCATACTTTTTAAATAAATCCATAGAACATTAACACATATCATTAATTTTTAAATGGTCAGAATTTTGACCTAATGCTCTGCACAGCTGAAACCCTTAATAAATACCATTATTTGATTGAGAAAATGTCAATTTTTATGGGTTTCCAAGTCTCAGTGACTCATCTCTTACTAGCCTTCTACCTTCTACTTTGGAAGTGGTGTTGTCCATTTTAATTCTGAGAACAAGTCTTTTCAATAGCCAAAAATATTCCCTGTACACAGTGAGCCCTCAGCCAGTAATAAAGATGGGATTGCAACTAGTAACGGTGCCTAATAAAAGCCACTGATTTCTTGACACCTCAACAAAAAAAAAGTCACCTTCCCAAATCAGAGCCTCCCAGATCCTGATAAAATATTTTTCAACCTAGAATTCTCTTCAGGTCACATTTCACCTCTTGATTCCTTAGACTTTAGATCGGGAGATTTAGCATGGGAATGAAGACTGAATAGGGGAGATAAAGCAGCTTCTTGATCTCGGGGGGAGGGGGAGGAGGATTTGACTCGGAAATAAGTCGAACCCACAGCCCCAAAGAACAGCAAGATCACAATGAGGTGGTACAAGCAGGTAGAGAAGGCTTTGTGATGGCCCTCGGCGGAGAACATCTTCAGGATGGTGATGAGGATGCGGAGGTAAGATACAATGATCACTCCAAAGCGGAGCATCAGGACGATCACCGTCGCAGTTACACTGTAAACCTCAGTCATGAAGATGTCTGTGCACACCATCTCTAAGAGAAGAGGACCATCACAGAAGAAATGGTTAATTACATTAGTCCCACAGAGGGGCAATATAAATATCACTGTAGTCTATACTGTTGCCACGGAAATTCCTGATAGCCAGAAAGCCAGGGCCAGCTGCAGACAGAGCCTCTGGTTCAAAATTAGTGTATAGTGGAGCGGGTCACAGATGATGGCCTGTCTTTCGTAAAGCACTGTTGTTAGAATTCAACACTCCCAGGGCCTCCCAAAACAGGAAAAGTACGTCTGGGCTGCACAGCCACCAGAGAAAATACTTTTATTCTTGGACAGAAATTGGTGAGCATTTTAGGGATGACAACAGTGGTGTAACCATTATACGTGAAGGACAGACTCCTGAGGAAAAAGTACACAGGGGTTTGAAGGGCGCAGTCCACCATGGAGACCAGCACTAAGAAGAAGGCTTTTAGGTATATCACACAGAAAATCATAAAAAGAATGACCTGAAATTCAGGGAAATTGGAAAAATCCAAAAGAATGAATTCAGTTACAACTGACTAATTGCCTTCCCTCATTTGCATGTGTTTCAAATAGTAATCAATGTAAGTATAGAAATATCTGGGCCCAAAATGTGTCTTCTCTCTTCAGGAAAAAAAAAATCAGTAGCAACACTTTCAGAGTCTTCCCTCCAAACAATTCTCAGCATAAAATTGGATAGTTTGGTCCTTGATCAAGGTGGTGATTTTGGAATATATGGTGTCTAGGTTATCTTTGGCTAGAAGCAAGTTCAGGAAACTGGGGAAGTGGTGAAGTTAGCCAGTAATGAAAATTATACAAAGGAATGATCAGAAAGTGTTTCATTTTATCAACACTCGCTTCTAATGTTAATCATTATTGAACCCATATTTTTCCCACCACATTACATCCCATCACCATCATTAATGAAATAATTAAATTAAATTTAATTAATCACCACTTGTTTGTAGGAAACAGAGTACATATGACTACGTGCATAACTCCCACATAGAAATCTCCTCAACTCCCCACCTCACACCGCACACACACATACCCATCTACATCACATACATAAACCCACCCACATTCAAACATACACACATGCACATAGGCTGGGTGTTCATGTCCTTAACAATGACGGAGTCCAGGGTTTTCACCACAAAAAAGAGGAATACATCATTTTACTGACCATAAGAAAGTTTTCTGTATGTACAGTGATGCATATCCTTGGTTTCCTTCAGGCTAATTATCAGTCCACAGCACTGGGCCAACTCTCCAAATTGATTCTGCTGTCTGCTGACTTGTAGTCTATTATTACCTTGGCCAGTTCAGACCTTTCACAATGATATTTTTACAGTTATAGACGGCAGAATTGGCACACTGTAGCTGTCTCCTGTGAAACTGCCTCATCAAAGCTATCTGCTCACTCCTGCCCACTCTGAGTGTTAACACAGCATCACAAAAAAACTAGGCTTTTGCCATTAAATGAATGGTACCATGAGTCAGAGAAGTAAAGCCAATATTTCTAATGCTCTTGCAAATACAAGAAAGTGAGTTTAGAGGACAAATTAGGCATTCTACAATGCTCTAGGTGTTTCTTTCTCATACCTACTTGTGAACGGTGTCTTGGAGAACACCAATACCATCAGTAACATTTAATCAATAAACAAGTCAATCCCTCAGCTATTATGCAAAGCATCCTGTTTTCCCAAACCTTCGCCAATAACAGGGTGCTTCTAGTTGTATTTATGGGTCTTTTAGAGAGGAAGTCTCAGGTTACAGAATGAAAAATGTCTTGAAGACATTCCCTATACTCATCATCTGGACATGACAGATGAGTCAGATCAGTACCAGTTTTCACTCCAGGACCCTTCTCAGGGCATTTTTTACCTCCTGATTCCTCAGGCTATAGATCAGAGGTTTCAACATGGGGGTCATCGTCATGTAGAACATATACACCATCGGCTCTGATCCAGCGCAGAGCTGGAGCTAGGGCGCAAGTACGTGAAGATCAGCGTCCCATATAATAGAACATTGGCTGTCAGGTGGGAGGTGCAGGTGGAAAAAGCTTTGCGTCTGCCCTCGGCCGAGCGGATCCTCAGGATGGTTACGAGAATAAATAGATAAGAGAAGATGGTCGAAAGTGAGACTGCCACTTCCAAACTCCCTAGAGCAAAAATCAGGATTTTGTTAACACGGGTGTCAGAGCAGGAAAGGGCTAACAGAGGAGGGATATCACAGAAGTAATGGCAGATGATGTGGGAGTGGCAGAAGGATAGCCAGAAGGTAAAGCTGGTGTGGATCAAAGAACTCAGGCTCTCTCTTAAAAAGGAACCTGCCAGCAGTTGGAACCATGTCTTTCTCGACACCATCGCTGGGTAAAGCAGAGGGTTGCAGATGGCGACGTAACGGTCATAAGCCATGACAGCCAGGAGCTGGTGAAAACGATGATGAAGCACAGCTGGGTAGCACATCCACTGAATGAAATGATTTTCTTTTCCACAAGAAGTTCACCAGCATCTTGGGGGAGAGGGTCGAGGAATAGCAGGCATCTACAAAGGATAAGTTACCGAGGAAGATGTACAGTGGGGTGCGGAGTTGGTTGTTCTACCGTGACTAACCCCATCATCCACAGATTGCCCACTAGTGTGGTGAGGTAGATGCCGAAAAATAGCACAAAAAGTATTTTCCTCAACCTCAGGGACTCGGTGAATCCCTTAAGAATGAATTCCCTCACAACTATGTGATTGTCCTCAGACATTCAGAAGCTGCGATCTGTTGGAACAAATCTAAAGGTAATAATAATAATTATGGTATTTGTTAAGCGCTTACTATGTGCCAACCACTGTTCTAAGCTCTGGAGTAGATACAGGGTAATCAAGTTTTCCCACGTAGGGCTTACAGTTTTAGTCCCCATTTTACAGATGAGGTAACAGGCACAGAGAAGTTAATTGACTTGTCCAAGGTTACATAGCAAAAGCTTGCCACTCAAAGGAAACGTATTTATTATTGTGTTGTACTCTCCCAAGTGCTTAGTACAGTGCCTGCTCACAGTGAGGTCTCAATAAATGCCAATGATTGATTAATTTTAGTAGAAATTGAGATTCCATACAGGTGAGAAAGGAGGAAAAAGTAAAATAAATGACAAAACCTCAATTTTACTTATTCGGATGGGTAGTACACACAGAGGACCTGGGTTCAAATTCTGACTCTGCCACTTGACTACTCTGTGACCTTGGTCAAGTCACTTAACTTCTCTGCCTCACTTACCTCATCTGTAAAATGGGGATTAAGACTGTGAGCCCCATGTTTGACATGGATTATGTCCAATCTGATTAGCTTGTATCTACTCCAGCGCTTAGTGCAGTGCCTGGCACATAGTAAGAGCTTAACAAACTCCATAAATAAAACAATGATAATAAGATAACATGTCTAATTCAGTGATTCAATAATTATTGAGCATTTGCTATTGAGCACTTGGGAGAGTACAATACAAAAGAGTTGGTAGTTACCTTCCTTGCCCATAACGAGTTTACAGTTTAGTGTCTCTGACCCTGCTTTTTCTAGAAACAAGCAAGCCCCTAGAAATAAGCTTTTTACTACAAAATAGAGAAGCAGCATGGCTCAGTGGAAAGAGCCCGGGGTTTGGAGTCAGAGGTCATGGGTTCAAATCCCGGCTGCACCACTTGTCAGCTGTGTGACTTTGGGCGAGTCACTTAACTTCTCTGTACCTCAGTTACCTCATCTATAAAATGGGGATTAAGACTGTGAGCTCCCTGTGGGACAACCTGATCACCTTGTAACCTCTCCAGCCCTTAGAACAGTGCTTTGCACATAGTAAGTGCTTAATAAATGTAATTATATATATATATATGTATTTATTACTCTATTCATTTATTTTATTTGTACATATTTATTATATTTATTTCATTTTGTTAATATGTTTTGTTTTGTTCTCTGTCTCCCCCTTCTAAACTGTGAGCCCACTGTTGGGTAGGGACTGTCTCTATATGTTGCCAACTTGTACTTCCCAAGCGCTTAGTACAGTGCTCTGCACACAGTAAGCGCTCAATAAATAGGATTGAACGAATGAATGAATGAATTATTATTATTATTACTATTATTAGTGGAAAGAACACAGGAGCAGAGGAACTGGGTTCTAATACCATCTCTTCCACTGTTTGTTGTGTAACCTTAGGTGAGTTACTTAACTTCTCTGTGCCTCGGTTTCCTCAACTGTAAAATGGTGATTCAATGCTTAGACTGAGTGTCCCATGTGGGACAGGGACTGTGTCTGACCTGATTACCTTTTATCTACCCCAGAGCTTAGAACAGTGCTTGACACATGCTGGGTACTTAACAAATACATAAAGAGGTATAAATGTAGCAATTTATACACTATGTTTTTCTTGACATTGATCCATGATCATTTCTCCATTTCTATTACCAATTCTGATTACATTTGGAAAGTCAGGTAGACTTAAGGCTATTTGGTTTTTAAATCAATGCTCATTTGCCTTTCTCCTCCAAGGAGGCAGTGTTGCCTAGTGGAAGGAGCATGGGCCGGGAGTCAGAAGGAGCTGGGTTCTAATTCCAGCTCCTCTACCTGTTGCTGTGTGACCTTGAGCAAGACATTTAATTTATCTGTGCCTCATTTACCTTATCTGTAAAATGGGGAATAAGATTATGAGTCCCATTTTGGGACCTGGACTGTGTCCAATCTGATTAGCATGTATCTACCCCAGTACTTAGTACAGTGGCTGGCACATAATAATCTCTTAACAAATACCTAAAAAAAGGAAGATGATCCAGTTGTATTTCATGAAAGAGGGGTGGCAGATTTATTACAGAACATTAGCCTTAAGTCTCATTATGGCTTTTCTACTTTTGTTTGGCCCCACATGCCGATAGCACTTTTTTATGTCTGGAAAGTTTCTAAGGAACTGATTCAATTATAGTTAGTCAATAGCATCTGTTGCACAACAAATGGGTATAGGGGTTTAAAGGTGTTCAGAGTGTTATTCCAAAAGGCATTCAAGGCATGGTTCCTGCCTTTGAGAAGTTCTCTGTCTTCCAGTAGTTTTTGTTGTTGTTTTTTTAAATGCAACTGGACATATTTGAAATAGCACATATCTTATAAGTGTCTTACTTTTGACTCTACCAAATTAGTTTGCCAGTTTAGTTGTGAGGACTTGACAGGTTCAGTTTGAATTTTAATTTAGAAAATATTTCTCAACATGTCCAAGACTGAACTCCTTGTCTTCCCTCCAAAACCCTGCCCTCTCCCTAACTTTCCCATCTCTGTTGATGGCACTGCCATCCTTCCCGTCTCACAAGCCCGCAACCTTGGTGTCATCCTCGACTCCGCTCTCTCATTCACCCCTCACATCCAAGCCGTCACCAAAACCTGCCGGTCTCAGCTCCACAACGTTGTCAAGATTCGCCCTTTCCTCTCCATCCAAACCACTACCCTGCTCGTTCAAGCTCTCATCCTATCCCGTCTGGACTACTGCATCAGCCTTCTCTCTGATCTCCCATCCTCGTGTCTCTCCCCACTTCAATCCATACTTCATGCTGCTGGCCGGATTATCTTTGTGCAGAAATGTTCTGGGCATGTTACTCCCCTCCTCAAAAATCTCCAGTGGCTACCAATCTATCTGTGCATCAGGCAGAAACTCCTCACCTTCGGCTTCAAGGCTCTCCATCACCTCGCCCCCTCCTACCTTCACCTCCCTTCTCTCCTTCTACAGCCCAGCCCGCACCCTCCACTCCTCTGCCGCTAATCTCCTCACCATGCCTAGTTCTCGCCTGTCCCTCCATCGACCCCCATACCACGTCATCCCCCGGGCCTGGAATGCCCTCCCTCTGCCCACCCACCCAGCTAGCTCTCTTCCTCCCTTCAAGGCCCTACTGAGAGCTCACCTCCTCCAGGAGGCCTTCACAGACTGAGCCCCTTCCTTCCTCTCCCCCCGTCCCCCTCTCCATCCCCCCATCTTACCTCATTCCCTTCCCCACAGCACCTATGTATATATGTTTGTACATATTTATTACTCTATTTATTTTACTTGTACATATCTATTCTATTTATTTTATTTTGTTAGTATGTTTGATTTTGTTCTCTGTCTCCCCCTTTTAGACTGTGAGCCCACTGTTGGGTAGGGAATGTCTCTATATGTTGCCAACTTCTACTTCCCAAGCGCTTAGTA
The DNA here is from genome assembly GCF_015852505.1 of Tachyglossus aculeatus. Lineage (NCBI taxonomy): Eukaryota > Metazoa > Chordata > Mammalia > Monotremata > Tachyglossidae > Tachyglossus > Tachyglossus aculeatus. Next base: position 1,452,250 of record NW_024045100.1, on the reverse strand, counting down.
CAGTGCTCTGCACACAGTAAGCACTCAATAAATACGATTGATTGATTGATTGATTGATTGCAAGAGCCCTTCAATTTTCTGACCTGTCACTTACATATGATCTTATTCATTCATTCATTCAATCAGTCGTATTTATTGAGTTCTTATTGTGTGCAGAGCACTGAACTAACCACTTGGAAAGTACAAGTTGGCAGCATATAGAGACGGTCCCTACCCAACAACGGGCTCACAGCCTAGAAGGGGGAGACAGACAACAAAACAAAATGTGTGGACAGGTGTCAGGTCATCAGAATAAATAGAAATAAATCTAGATGTGCATCATTAACAAAATAAATAGAATAGTAAATATGTACAAGTAAATAGAGTAATAAATCTTTACAAACATATATACAGGTGCTTGTGTGGAGGGGAAGGAGGTAGGGTGGAGGGGATGGGGAGGAGGAGAGGAAAAGGAGGACTCAGTCTGGGCCTCCTGGAGGAAGTGAGCTTTCAGTAGGGCTTTGAAGGGAGGAAGAGAGCTAGTTTGGCGGATGTGCAGAGGGAGGGCATTCCAGGCCAGGGGGAGGATGTGATCTCTCTGATCTCCCATCCTCGTGTCTCTCTCCACTTCAATCCATACTTCATGCTGCTGCCCGGATTATCTTTGTCCAGAAACGCTCTGGGCATATCACTCCCCTCCTCAAAAATCTCCAGTGGCTACCAATCAATCTGCGCATCAGGCAGAAACTCCTCACCCTCGGCTTCAAGGCTCTCCATCACCTCGCCCCCTCCTACCTCACCTCCCTTCTCTCCTTCTACAGCCCAGTCCGCACCCTCCGCTCCTCCACCGCTGATCTCCTAACCGTACCTCACTCTCCCCTGTTCTGCCATCGGCCCCGGGCCCACGTCATCCCCCGGGCCTGGAATGCCCTCCCTCTGCCCATCCGCCAAGCTAGCTCTCTTCCTCCCTTCAAGGCCCTACTGAGAGCTCACCTCCTCCAGGAGGCCTTCCCAAACTGAGCCCCTTCCTTCCTCTCCCCCTCGTCCCCCTCTCCATCCCCCCATCTTACCTCCTTCCCTTCCCCACAGCACCTGTATATATGTATATATGTTTGTACATATTTTTTACTCTATTTATTTATTTATTTATTTTATTTGTACATATCTATTCTATTTATTTTATTAGTATGTTTAGTTTTGTTCTCTGTCTCCCCCTTTTAGACTGTGAGCCCACTGTTGGGTAGGGACTGTCTCTATATGTTGCCAATTTGTACTTCCCAAGCGCTTAGTACAGTGCTCTGCACATAGTAAGCGCTCAATAAATACGATTGATGATGATGATGATGATGTGGGCCGGGGGTCGACAGGCAAGAACGAGGTAGTGAGGAGGTTAGCGGCAGAGGAGCGGCGGGTGCGGGCTGGGCTGTAGAAACAGAGAAGAGAGGTGAGGTAGGAGGGGGCGAGGTGATGGAAAGCCTTGAGGTCGAGAGTGAGGAGTTTTTGCTTGATGCATAGGTTGACTGGAAGCCACTGGAGATTTTTGAGGAGGGGAGTAACATGCCCAGAGCGTTTCTGCACAAAGATGATCCGGGCAGCAGTGTGAAATATAGACTGAAGTGGGGAGAGACAGGAGGATGGGAGATCAGAGAGGAGGCTGATGCAGTAATCCAGTCGGGATATGATGAGAGATTGAACCAGCAAGGTAGCAGTATGGATGGAGAGGAAACATCTTGGTAATATTGCGGAGGAGAGACCGTCAGGTTTTGTTGACAGATTGGATGTGAGGGTGAATAAGAGAGCGGAGTCGAGGATGACACCAAGGTTGCAGGCTTGTGAGACAGAAAGGATGGTAGTGCTGTGTACAGTGATGGGAAAGTGAAGGAGAGGACCGGGTTTGGGAGGGAAGATAAGGAGCTCAGTCTTGGACATACTGAGTTTTAGATGGCAGGCAGACATCCAGATGGAGATGTCCTGAAGGCAGGAAGAGACCCGAGCCTGAAGGGAGGGAGAGAGAGCAGGGGCAGAGATGTAGATTTGGGTGTCATCAGTGTAGAGATGATAGTTGAAGCCCTGGGAGCGAATGAATTCACCAAGGAAGTGAGTGACTGTAGATAGAGAACAGAAGGGGCCCAAGAGCTGACCCTTGAGGAAACCCTACAGTAAGGGGATGGGAGGGAGAGGAGGAGCCCACAAAGGAGACTGAGAATGAATCTTAGGCAACCTTCCAAGAATAAATGATTCTAAATAATGCCAAAGTTTCATTATACAATGTATGATATTGCTTATAGGCATTTTTCCAAACGTTTTATACACGTTACCTCACCCATAATGAATTTGCAACTGACTATACTGAAACTAAAAGCTACACTGAGGAGCAACTAAGACCCATTACACATGATTTCAGTTTGCCAACTGATTAAGGAGATGAGTCGCTTTTAGTACTGAAAATGGCTTCTCCTACTACCTCAATAGAAAGACTGCTTTGCCTTTGTTACTAAGGAAAATCATTTTTTCCTTAGGAAATATTTGAAGATTCCTCCATTTCTGTTCATTCCATATACAGGTCTCACCCACTTCTTCCAAGTTCTTGTCATCTCATTTTTCAAATGCTCTTCACTTAAATAAGGCTATGTTACTAAATCTTCCAAACTGCCAAATGACAGAGAGTGATAATAATGTTTTAGTGATTTTAGTGATTTAAAATCACGAATTTCACGATTGTTTCATTTAAATGGGTTATATTGGACTTATAAACATAATTTGTTCCTTAATTCCCGCTGTTTATATTGGTTTAGTTGTCACTTGCTGCTCCTGTGGGCAGAGAATGTGTCTACCAATTCAGTTGTGTTGTACTTTCTCAAGTAATTAGTAAAATGTTCTGCACATAGTAAGCACTGATTGACTGACTGATTTGCTATTACCTCTTCAGTCTGTCTTACTTTTGAAAGTTAGATAGCAGTAGGATCAACAAGCACATGCATCTAAACAGAAGCAAGGAAATATTGAAACTTTTAAATGAGTTCTAGTTCGTTTTTTGCTCATGACTACTTCAGCAATAAAATCAATGGGACTCAAGCTCACCAATGAAGAAATTTTATTAAGGTTAAAGTGTTTAAATACTAAAATCATTTTGAAAATAAGGGGTGTGTGAATACCATTCTTATATCATTCATTCATTCATTCACTCAATCGTATTTATTGAGAGCTTACGGTGTGCAGAGCACTGTATTAAGCGCTTGGGAAGTACAAGTTGGCAACATATAGAGACAGTCCCTACCCAACAGCGGGCTCACAGTCTAGAAGGGGGAGACAGACAACAAACCTAAACATATTAACAAAATAAAATAAATAGAATAAATATGTACAAGTAAAATAAATAGAGTAATAAATATGTACAAACATATATACGTATGTACATATATACAGGTGCTGTGGGGAGAGGATGGAGGTAAGGCGGGGGAAATGGAGAGGGGGAGGAGGTGGAGAGGAAGGAGGGGGCTCAGTCTAGGAAGGCCTTCTGGAGGAAGTGAGCTCTCAGTAGGGCAGTGAATGGAGGAAGAGAGCTAGCTTGGCGGATGTGCAGAGGGAGGACATTCCAGGCCAGACGTGGGCTGGGGGTCGACGGCGGGACAGGCGAGAACGAGGCACAGTGAGGAGGTTAGCTGCCAAGGTGTGGAGGGTGCGGGCTGGGCTGTAGAAGGAAAGAAGAGAGGTGAGGTAGGAGGGGGCGGGGTGATGGAGAGCCTTGAAGCCGAGAGTAAGGAGTTTTTGATCCTCTTTAGAGTCAACCTTGGAATCTGCATTAGTTCTCATAACAATCAATAGTATTTTACTGAGGGCTCACATTACTAAGCACTTGGGAGAGTACAGTGCAAATGGAGTCGGTAAACGTGTTCTCTGCCCACAGTGAGCTAACATGATACTAGAACTGTACAATTAGGACTGCCCATTCAAGAAGGCTATGTATAAAATCTGCTTAACTCTCCACACTGGCATTGCATTCTTTCCTAACCATTTGAGGAACTAATAATTTATTGTTTCAAAAAACCCCACCAACTACCTCCTGGTGCTGAATTGCTACCCTAGAGAATTATCCACAGAATCCCTTTAACATCCCTAGTGAAAAAGACCATAAAAATCCCTTGGATTCTTTGGTCTCAGCCCCACCACTTAGCCTGACAAATCTATCCTTAAATCTGGCCTTTGGGCCTTTCTCTCCCTGCTTCAGTGTAACACTAATAATGGGAATCCATTTATCTCCCACAGAATCTCAATCTAGTCCGTGTCTCTAATTATATAAACAGATTACATAGAAGCAGGGTTTCCTAGTGGAAAGAGCACAGACCTGGAAGTCAGGAAGATCTGGGTTCTAATCCCGACTCCACTACTTGTCTGCTGTGTGTCCTGGGGCAAATCACTTAACTTCTCCAGCGTTCAGGTACCTCATCTGTAAAATGGGGATTAAGGCTGTGAGCCTCATGTAGGACTGGGACAATGTTCAACTTGATTAGCTTATATCAAACCCAGGGCTTAGTCCAGTGCCCGGATCATACTGAGAACTTACCAAATATATATTTGACAGAGGTTTACCTTAATTGTAGACAATCAAGACAAAAAGTCAGTCCCGTTTACTGTAAAAATATTGAGCTTTTCAAAGGTCCCCGAATTGGACAGCTGTGATCAACTGACCTATTAAACCATCAATATTGCAAATGCACTGTAATAAGGGAAATGTAAATAAAATAGTAGTTCCAGAAATGCAAAGAGATTTCCACCTCATATTTTTTTCCTCAACCATTATATTTTCTATGGAAGGAATTGCACTCTCCCAAGCACTTAGTACAGTGCTCTGCACACAGAAGCACTCAGCAAATACCATTGATTTGGTAAGGTACTTATTTCCATCCCTTGTCATTAAACCTCAATCTGGCAGAAGGTAGAGAAGAATAGGAGGTTTCTTGTTACTTGTTTTTTTCTTAATATAAATCCCCATTGCTAAGTTGTCCTTATAGGCATTAGACAGTATACAGTAGTGTCAAAGAGGCCACCAGATGGCGCTAACATACCTTATACCTAGGACACGCCACTTTGTCATTTCCAGCAGAGAATCAATCAGCACTGACAAATTAAATCATTTTCCACTATCTCCATCAAATTTTCCCACCACAGCGATGCTTTCTCTATGCCACCATAACAGTATAGAAAGCACTATAACAAGTGGTATTAAAATGTATTTTAAGCAGTAACCTGAACTAGGTCATAAAATTGATCTCATAATTTGTGAGTTACCAGCAGTTGTGGTAATGTCATAGTGGTAGTACTTGTAGTAGCAATAGTATTTCTCAAGTGCCCACAATGTTCAGAGTACTAAGAACTGAAAAAGAGTATACAAAAGGGAATAAGACATGGACCTGTTAGGTGTAGGCTATATTATAAATTGTAAACTTGATAGGTGTAGACTATATTATAGTTGTAAACTGCTAGATAGGGAACTCCTTGATGGCAGAGATAATTATTAATTCAACTGCACACTACCCAGCACCTAGTACAGAGTTCTACACAGAGTAAGTATTAATTAATTAATTAATTAATTAATTAATTCAATTACATTTATTGAGCGCTTATTGTGTGCAAGGCACTGCACTAAATGTCTGGAAGAGTACATCAAAACCATATAATTGATTTATTGATTATCGATAAGCTGTTAAATAACCTCACTTTTCTTCAGGAATTTTGTCAACCCACTGTGACAATGTGTTGACTCCATGAATAAATTCATAATCATTTATAAGAAAGGGTTTGCAATTTTTTAATATATCCTGATGGGTATGCCTCAAGAGTATAATCCTCTGTACATAAGAACCCCTAGACGACTGTTTCAAAGACTTTTAATGATGCTCATAGTGTGATGCGTTGGAATATTTAAAATAATAGAAAACCTAAATTCAGTAAAATACCATAAATTTTTCTGATAATAAGATGGAGCTGAAATTAGTTGTAAAGTCGTAAGAAAAAGGAAATACCTTAGTTTTTGTGCATGATTCATTTTCTTTTATTAAAGAATCTCATCCAGTCTTTGCCACACATACCATTCAAGAATTAACCTCAGAAATAATTTATTTCTTAATTCAATTAGGTTCTAATTATGTAGCGTTTAAAATTGTAATTTAAATCTAATTCACCCACAGTACAACCTGGCAGGACGCATTATCATCATCTCCTGGGGAGAAGGCTAAAATCACCTTTTCTTTCCAGGAATTGATTAGTAAAATGACATCACCATCAGTGTTGCTTCTCTGTATTCCTACAGCGATCAGTATTGTCGCCCTTGAATGATCCACCATCCCTATGACTTACGCTGGAAATTCATCCAAAACTTGGTGGTATAGCAGAAAATCAAAGCAACAATTTAATTATTCCATTAGTAGACTGTGTACTTTTTTTTAAGTGGTGTAACATGAACCCCAGGTGAAATATATAGATAAATAGATATAGATAGATAGATAGTTAGATAGGTAGATATGCATGTCCAAGACGGAACTCCTTGTCTTCCCTCCCAAACCCTGCCCTCTCCCTGACTTTACCATCTCCGTTGACGGCACTACCATCCTTCCCGTCTCACAAGCCCGCAACCTTGGTGTCATCCTCGACTCCGCTATCTCATTCACCCCTCACATCTAAGCCGTCACCAAAACCTGCTGGTCTCAGCTCTGCAACGTTGCCAAGATCCGCCCTTTCCTCTCCATCCAAACCGCTACTCTGCTCGTTCAAGCTCTCATCCTATCCCGTCTGGACTACTGCATCAGCCTTCTCTCTGATCTCCCATCCTCGTGTCTCTCCCCACTTCAATCCATACTTCATGCTGCTGCCCGGATTGTCTTTGTCCAGAAACGCTCTGGGCATGTTATTCCCCCCTCAAAAATCTCCAGTGGCTACCAATCTGCGTATCAGGCAGAAACTTCTCACCCTCGGCTTCAAGGCTCTCTATCACCTCGCCCCCTTCTACCTCACTTCCCTTCTCTCCTTCTACAGCCCAGCCCGCACCCTCCACTCCTCTGCCGCTAATCTCCTCACCGTGCCTCGTTCTCGCCTGTCCCTCCATCGACCCCCGGCCCACGTCATCCTCCGGGCCTGGAATGCCCTGCCTCTGCCCATCCGCCAAGCTAACTCTCTTGCTCTCTTCAAGACCCTACTGAGAGCTCACCTTCTCCAGGAGGCCTTCCCAGAGTGAGCCCCTTCCTTCCTCTCCCCCTTCTCCCCCTCTCCATCCCCCATTTTACCTCCTTCCCTTCCCCACAGCACCTGTATATATGTATATATGTTTGTACATATTTATTACTCTATTTATTTATTTTACTTGTACATATCTATTCTATTTATTTTATTTTGTTAGTATGTTTGATTTTGTTCTCTGTCTTCCCCTTTTAGACTGTGAGCCCACTGTTTGGTAGGAACTGTCTCTATATGTTGCCAACTTGTACTTCCCAAGCGCTTAGTACAGTGCTCTGCACACAGTAAGCGCTCAATAAATACGATTGAATGAATGAATATGGAGGAAGGATTCTCTTAGGGAGGATTTGGCTATAGACTGACTATGGGGAGCCAGAGAGGAATCATGGACAATTGTAGGCATTAGAAGTGGGGAGGATAGCTGTGCTGTCAGTTGTGATGGGAAGTTAGGTGGAGGAGAAGCATTGTGTTGGATATATATTTCCCTTGGTACTCTGCATCTTCTAGATGGGTTTACCAAAAGAAAATATAGTATTTCAAGAACTGGGAGAGAAAAGAATCCAAGATGATCTTTGCTATCTTTGAAGAAATTAACTCCTCAACTCCACAAATGCTCCCTGCCCAGAACTTGCCTGATTTTAACTGTGTGGTTCCCAATGTCTATTTCCAATAATCAATCAACCAATCAATCGTATTTATTTAGCACTTACTGTGTGCAGAGCACTGTACTAAGCGCTTGGGAAGTGCAAGTTGGCAACATATAATACCAATGACAAGGGAAGAAAATATCACCTTATAATAAGTTGACCTCACTCAGAGCTCAGAAACAGTAGACTGAGGCGGAACGGTGGCAGAGGTCAAACAGTTAACTAAAATGGAAATTAAGAGCATGAGACAAAGTTTCTGGATGGACAGCACATTCACCCAAGTTAGGTCCAACCCCCAAAAGGCACTGGCATAGACTAAATACTTAACAAAAGCAACAATAATTATTATTATTGTTATCTTGTTTGGTTCTGATAGAGAAGCGTGGCTCAGTGCAAAGAGCACGGGCTTTGGAGTCAGAGGTCATGGGTTCAAATCCCGGCTCTGCCAACTGTCAGCTGTGTGACTTTGGGCAAGTCACTTAACTTCTCTGGGCCTCAGTTGCCTTATCTGTAAAATGGGGATTAAAACTGTGAGCCACCCCATGGGACAACCTGATCACCTTGTAACCTCCCCAATGCTTAGAACAGTGCTTTGCACATGATAAGCGCTTAACAAATACCATTGTAACTTTGGGCACGTCACTTAATTTTTCTGTGCCTTGGTCACCTCTTATATAAAGTGGGAATTAATGCTGTGAGCCCCATGCAGGACAAGAACTGTGACCAACTTGATTAGCTTCCATCTTCCCAGTGCTTAGTACAGTGCCTGTCACATAGTAAGAGCTTATCAAATATCATTACAAATGGGGCAAGTTTCCAGACTCTCTCCCTGGAGTCTTCCCAGGAAGTTATTATCTGGACCTTAAAGTGCCTTTAAATATATGGAGTTATTCAGCAAAGATTGTCCCAAGACAGATTCTGCTCTGAGCATTAGCTCAATCAAGGATGGGAGCTACCGGCTTAGTCTCATTTAGTGTTTTCTATGCTCAGACCCAACGGGATGAAGAAAAAGGTCAGAGAGACTTTTTACCTATCTCTCTCATGAAAACTGGAAGCTACTTCATACTCGGGAACTCCAGTTGCTAAGAAGTTGCTTCTATGTAAATACTTCATTTTTTTAAGCAAGTGAACAATCCAGCAGTGCTTTCTATGTAGCCCTGAAAACCTTTAATGTTTCCCAAGAAAGGAACTGGCAAACTGACCAGAAAACCACTGAGAAATCCTTCAGTAAGATGGATTACTTTTTGTCTTCTAGTTCTAGGTTTTGTCTTTTTATAAAACGGGTTTTGTTCATTCATTAAATCTTATTTATTAAACACTTACTCTGTACAGAGCACTGTACTAAGCGCTTTGGAAGGTACAATACAACAATAAACAGTGACATTCCGTGTCCACAATGACTTTTGTGTTTGAGTACAACTGAGTATTTCCTTGTCAAGCACTGATGTGCTTTCTTGGATAAGAGATATATTCTCTTGGGATAAAATTCCATTCATTCTAGCATTTATCTGCTGGGAAATTCTCACAAGATCCTTGAATGTCATATATATATTTTGATTATAGCACAGTAGATGAAGGTCTGTAAACTATATCTTTTGCTAGGCAAATCATCTGGACCAAAATAACGTTTTGGGGTTTGACTTAACCCCTATGTTAGTTTGGTATCTTGTGTACACCATCCTCAGACTTTGTCAGAAAAGAGCCGAAACATTTGAAACAATATCAATCACCCTTTTTTTGTTATGCCCAAAGTCATTCAGCTATGTACAAAGAGAGAATTGTAAAAACAAAATGCAATGCTTCTATTTTAACGGAATCCCAAAGCATATCAACTCCTCTGAAGTCTACCAGTGACAGAACAAGATAATTTATATATCACTATGTAATTTCTTCCCAATTAAAATGCGAATTGCTTCAAATGAGCCAAAAATGTTTTGTTTCAGCTGACTACAACTAATAGAATTAGGTAAGGCACCTGAGACTTTTATATTCATCTAAAAGACATTGGCCATTAATTTCCTTGATATTTTTTCCTAAGTACGGGATTTGAATGGGGCTCATTTTGCAGAATGATGTCACTCGAAGGACAGATGTGTTGAATAGGGAGGTTATGAAAATTTTGATTTGAAAGCTCCCAGTTTTGCCTATATGTCATCTGCTGCAGTTTGGCTTTTAGGCTTAGGTGAGAAATCAAATTTAATAAAAACTATTCCAACTTTGTACATATTATTTATGATATTTCCTTTTGCAATCATTACAGATAAATATTCCTCATTCACAAGATGGAAAATAACAGGAGTAGTGTCACAGAATTTGTTCTCTTATGTCTGTCCAGGGATAGAAATTTGTAGATATTCTGCTTTGGACTGTTCCTTTCCTGTTACATTGCAATCCTCTTAGGGAATTTCCTCATCCTCATCACCGTCAGAGGCAGCCCCCTCTTCCAGAAACCCATGTACTTCTTCCTCTTGTCCCTCATGGATGTCTGCTACACTTCCATGGTGACTCCCAAACTGGTCATAAATATGCTGTCTGAGAAGAAAACCATCTCTTTCCGGCCACTGCATGATGCGAATCTTCATCATGAACTTATTTGGTGGGGATGAGATCTTCATTCTCATGGGGATGGCGTACAATTGCTATGTTGCAATCTGCAAACCCTTACACTATATGGTCATCATGAACAAACAGCGGTGTGCCACAGTGGTTGCAGTTTGCTGGGGAGGAAGATTTCTCCATTCCTTCATCGAGTGGCACCTTTTTTTTTTTGCCTTTCTGTGGCCCCAATAAAATTGATCACTATTTCTTTGATGTTTACCCTCTCCTGGAACTGGCCTGCACAGAAACTGAAGTGATAGGACTTTTAGTCCTCTCTGATTCAGGGGCAGTTGCATTGATCTCATTTATAATCTTGGTCTTCTCTTACATCACCATTTTAACCAGTTTGAGGACACACTCTTCAGAATGTCGATTCACCTGCACTTCCTGCATCACTGTGTTGGCATTATTTTTTTTTTTTTTGCCCTCCATCTTCATTTACCTCTGGCCAGCACAGATCTTCCCTGAGGATAAGGTGTTTGCTCTCTTTTATACTATCATTGCACCCATGTTCAACCCCTTCATCTACATGCTGAGGAATAGAGAGATGAAAATGGCTATGAGATAGGTGTGGTGTTGGAAGCTGCGTTTGGAACGAAAATCAGCCAGGTGAAACAGAAGTTTACATATCCTTCCCCTTCTGTGTTTGGTTTATTCTATCTACCCAGTTCTTTTCTGTTCAATTGACATGAGTGTTCTCCTAGGCTCAGGGGAAATGTGAACTGTAACTGTTTATCAGACTGTAAATATCCCTTCCTCCACTTCAATGTCTATGTTTAATACAGCCATCCATTACCTTATAATAGGAATAAATAATAATGGCATTTATTAAGCGCTTACTATGTGCAAAGCACTGTTCTAAACTCTGGGGAGGTTACAAGGTGATCAGGGTGTCCCACGTGGGGCTCACAGTCTTCATTCCCATTTTACAGATGAGGGAACTGAGGACCAGATAAGTTAAGTGATTTTCCCAAAGTCACACAGCTGACAATTGGAGGGGTCAGGATTTGAACCCATGACCTCTGACTCCAATGCCCGTGCTCTTTCCACTGAGCCATGCTGCTTCCCCATTTTGAATAAAATATTTCCGGAAAAAGGAATAACTCCTGCTCAGTGGGCTGGACAACGAATTATGGTCTTCAGTTGATGTTGAAATTAATTATAAGTTTCATGGAGTGGGAATTACATCTTTGATATGTGCTGTGCAGTGATGGCAGATGTGGATTTTAGCAGTTACAGTCTCTATTATAAGTTTATTTGCAAAGCAGGATTTTCAGTGGGTTCTACTCATAAAATTGTCTCAGTCCCTCCTTGCTGGTAGGTGAGACACAGAGGAGGGTTTGAAAACTCTTTTCAAACATAGGGAAGGCAGCATTTGGGATTTTAAATGGAAAGCAGTGTCACCTAGTGTAAAGAGCATGAGCATAGTAGTCAGAGGATTTGGGTTCTAATCCTGTTTCTGCTGCTTGGCTGCTGTGTCACCTTAAGTAAGTCACTTATCTTCTCTGTACCTCAATTACTTCACCTGTAACACGGGAATTGAGACAGTGAGCCCCATGTGATATATAGATTGTGCCCAACCTGGTTATCTTGTACCTACTACAGCACTTAGTACTGTGCCTGACACAGAGTGGAAACTTAAATAACATTAAAAAAAGTCATCTTCACTTTGCTTCGTCTACTGGTGTATAACTTTTGCTAAGGGAATAATTCACCAGGCTGAGGTACTTTAAAAGTGTTAGGGAGACCTGGAATTGCTCAGTGGAAGGGATCTATTTGATATCATATTTTTCATTTAGGAAAGGGGACAGTGTTCTAGGTGTACCTTCTTCTGAACTTGCAACTGTGATGTAAGGATTTAGGACTTGAAAGAGAAAGAAACTCAGAATGGGGAGATGGCTGTTTATAATGGGAAAAAAGGTAAAACCTACTAGAATGGATAATACATACTAGGAAATATAACTGTCAAAAATCTAGAAACAGAAATGTGCGTACCCATGGAGTTTAAAGATTAAGATATAGAAGTCAGGGGAGCAATAAGCAACCATCCCCACGAGAATGTTCAGACATCTTTGTTAACATTTTATTTTATAACATGAAGCTTGTTTGCCCTTCATTGTCAGGTATAATATCAGTTAATTTTCAGAACCATGATGAGGGATGTTAATGTAAGTGCTTTTTAATGGCATCTGTTAAGAGCTTACTGTGTACCAGGCACTGTACTTTAGTGCTGGGGTAGATACAATCTAATCAGGATGTACACAGTCCATGTCCCATTTGGGAATCATAGACTTAATTCCCATTTTACAGATGAGGTAACTAAGGCACAGAGAAGCTGAATGACTTTCTCAACATCACAATTCGCGGAGGCAGGAATAGACCCAGGTCCTTCTAACTCCCAAACCTGTGTTCTATCCACTCAGTCACCCTGCAGAAGTTAGGACTATGACTTGACTGTGTCAGGTCATTGTTATATTGTACTCTCCGAAGCACTTAAATAAGCATTCTGCACACACTAAGTGTTTAATAAATATGACTGAATGAATTGAATGATTGAATTTAGGATAGTTTTCAAGTTGGGTTTAGATTCCAGGTGAGAATTGGGATGCAGTTGCAAACTGGCGTCCCCTAAGATGTGTGGGGTGGCACCCTGAAGAGAAGGAGATGAGCATGGTGGACCAGGGTGGAGCTGGCCCCCGAGAGTGCTGAGGAGTCCCAGGCAGGGCCGGACTGGACCTACAGGAGCCAAGGGGAGCCGGACTGTTCTGGTCTCAGCTGAGGAGAGACCGACGCTGCTGGTCAGGCTTTGAGTGGGACTTAGATTGGAGGTGTCTCTACTTACTATCATTCAACCTATCAATTTTTCTTGGGAAGCAGCAGCATGGTGTAGTGGCTAGAGCATGGGCCTGGGATCCAGAAGGTCCTGGGTCCTAATCCCAGCTCTGCCACTCATCTGTTGTTTGCCTGTGGGCAAATCACTTCACTTCTCTGGGCCTCAGTTACCTCATCTGGAAAATGCGGATCAAAACTTGGAGCCCCATGAGGGACAGGGACTGTGTCCAAACCCCTTTGCTTGAATCCACTCAAGGGTTTAGAATAGTGCCTGGCACGTAGTAAACGCTTAGCATAGACCATTATTATCGTTATTATTACTTATTGAGTGCTTACCGTGTGCAAGACACTGTATTAAGCACTTGAAGGTGTACAGTACAACCAAGTAGTTAGACACGGTACCTTTTCACAGAGCATACAATCTAGACAGATAGAAACGAGATAAAACACAAACACAACAAACCAAAATCAAGAAAGCATTATTTGGTGGAACAGGTAAAGTGTAAGGGCACTAACATAAATTCTGATCTCCTACAAGACCCTGGCCTTCACACCTTGGTCTACTTACACCAAGTCACTTCTGTCTATACCCGGTAAGGACTACAAGGATCCAACACCACAAGATTTATATTGCTTATTGCTTTCCTTGTTCCTCTGTCTTTGGTGTTTTCTTGCTTTTGTTTTATGAATTCCTTCAGTGTTTTCATGATTACCCTATTCTGTAGCCAACTGGTGGAATGAAGTAGGTGGACGTGAAGAATGAATGAACGTTTAATCCTTAGACTGACCGTTGGGGTTATACATTTCCTTTCTGTTACTGGCTCATGAAACTATCAATCTATAGTATTCATTGAGTCTGACTGTATGCAGAACAGAATTCTAAACCACTGAGGGAGTGCAATAGAGGTAAAAGATGTGGTCCCTACTCTCAAAGTTCTTACAATCTACTGGGGGTGATTGGCAGAGAATAATTTCCAGTTGGACAAAAAGGAACTTGGAAATTTGGATAAATGAATCATCAAGTAGTTAATAGCATACATTAATCTTTGTGTGCCTAATTGGTATGGATAGCCACAGAGGAATCAAGTGGGTAGTTAAGAGGGTATAATCTGGGGAGAAGAAAACGATCAGCAAGGAGTTCAATTATAGTCGAAAATATGGGCTAAGTTAAAGAATTGATAGCAGTGCCCATGAAGCTTGTTTTCAACATGATGAAGAAAAGTTCCTACGTTTCTTCCACCACCACCTCTGATAACAATAACTATGATATTTGTTAAGAGCTGACTATGTGCCAGGCACTGTACTAAGCACTGGGGGGGATATAAGCAAATTGAGTAGGACATAGTCCTTGTCCCACGTGGGGCTCACAGTCTCAAAGAAGGTTCTTCAGGGACTTTAGGATCTGGTAGGGTCCCTGGACCTTTAATAGCTAGTTGCATCTTCTAGGCAAAACTTTTCCCAAAGATAGCTCTGTACCAAACATTTGAGGGAAAACTTTGTAGTTGTCTCTTTTTTTTTCTCTAAGCTCAGACATAGGTGAATGCGTGCCTCAGACAGCCCCAAGGAAATGAATTTGACTCCTGGGAAACTAGAGATGACTCCAGATTCAGAAACCCCAGTTTCTCGGAAACTGCCCCCATCCATTGTGAAGGTTGGACTTCCATCAATATTTCAGTTTTATCCTGACACATCTCTGAAAAGCCTTTTGGTTCATATGACTGGAAATAAAGATCTAAGCACACAGATATGCATCATTATGGGAAGACTTAAAAAGGAGTTTGTTTTCTTTTTTATAACACGAGCATTCTCTCTTGATCTCAGTTCTCATGCTTTAGTTCATAAACATTTTTATGCAGGTCCCTAGTCATTTTAGTTTAAAAAGAAAGCCATATTGCAAAGACCTAGGTTCAGATTGGCTGACTCTCCTTGGAAAGTTGAGCATGGATTGTAAATTTGGGTCTTCATTTAAATCACAATCTTAAAATGACGTGAGACAGACCAGACTCATTTTTTAACCCGTATTATCTCTTTTGGCAGATCTCTAAGTCAGTTTATAAAATATCTGAATGAACACTTCATATGATTTCTTGGGTCCTAATCAGGTGGTCCTTAAAGGAATCCCATGAATGAGGGGCTTCGTTAGAGAAAGAAAATCAGATTGTTGGAATTCTGTAACTTTCCCATGTGACAGATATGATCTCTAGAGGCATATGTTTATTGTTGGCCACCACGGGTCAGTGAGAAGATCATAGGACTGTGAGTGGGAGACCTGGATTCTGCACGGCTGGGTGACCTTGGGTAAGCTGCTCAATCTCTTACTAACACTATTGATAAGGCAGCGAATGTGTCTACCAATTCAGTGATATTGTACTCTCCTAAACACTTAGTACAATGCTCTGCATACAGTAAGCACTCAATAAATACAATTGAAAAAATGAATAAATAAAATTGATTCTTGATTTATAATAGTTATGGTATTTATTAAGCACTTATTCTGTGTTATGCACAGGGATAGATGAAGGATAATTATTATTTTTATTATTTTTATCATGGTATTTGTTAAAGCCAAGCACCGCACTAAGCGCCGGGGTAGATACAAGATAATCAAACCAGGCACAGTCCCTATATCATCTGGGGCTCTCAGTTAGGTAGGAGGGAGGTAGGATTTAATCCCCATTTTACAGATGAGGAAACTGAGGCACAGAGATGTTAAATGATTTGGTTGTCACACAGCAGGCAGGTGGCAAAGCTGGAATTAGAACCCAAATCTCATGCCTCCCAGGTCCATGCTCTTTCCATTAGGCTAGGCCTCTTCTTGTTTGCCTCAGTTTTCTCAGCTGTAAAGCGGGGATAAAATTTTTCCCTCTCCTTACTTCTTAGATTATGAGCCCTATATGGGAGAAGGACTGTTTCCTATCTGATTAGCCTGTATTACGGTTCTTAACACAATTCCTGGCACATGGTGAGCACTTAATAAATTAAAAAAAATCTTTAGCATCTCACTAGAAATGAAAGAGATGTTCAGCAAAGATATTAAAGTTCTTAGTTCTTACACAATGAAACAATATTGCAAGTCATAGTCAATTATATGTGCAACAAATGGCAATTTTCTAAATGTTATTTACAGTGTTTCATTTTCCAGTCATTTCAGATAAATACTCCTTATTCCCAGGATGGAAAATAGGAACAATGTCACATAATGTGTTCTCTTAGGACTGTCCAATGACAGAAAGTTGCAGATATTCTGCTTTAGGCTGTTCCTCTTCTGTTACATTGCAATCTGGTTAGGGAATCTCCTCATCCTCATCACTATCAAGTGCAGTTCCCTTATCAGGCAGCCCATGTACATCTTCCACTGCCACTTGTCCCTCATGGATATCTGCTACACTTCCATGGTGACTCCCAAACTGGTCAGAGATTTGCTGTCTGAGAAGAAAACCATCTCTTTCAGCCGCTGCATGATGTAACTCTTCACGATGCACTTATTTGGTGGGTTGAGATCTTCATTCTCGTGGGGATGGACTAAGATTGCTATGTTGCCATTTGCAAATCCTTACACTATATGGTCATCATGAATAAGCAGCAGTGTGACACAGTAGCTGCAGTGTGCCGGGGAGGAGGATTTCTCCATTCCATCGTTCAGTGGCTCCTTGTCATTTTTTTGCCCTTCTGTGGCCCCAATAAAGTCAATCACTATTTCTGCTATGTTTTACCCTCTCTTGAAACTGACATGCCCAGACACTGACGTGACTGGATTTTTAGTCCTCGCCAGTTCAGGGACAATTGTATTGATCTCATTTGTAGTCTTGGTCTACTCTTATGTCACTATTTTAGCCAGTCTGAAGATCCGCTCTTCGAAAGGACAGCACAAAGCCCTCTACACCTTGGCTTCCCACAACACCATGATGGCACTGCTTTTCTTACCCTGCATCTTCATTTACCTCTGGCCGGCCCAGACCTTACCCGAGGATAAGTTGTTTGTTCTGCTTTATACCATCATTGCTCCCATGTTTAACCCCCTCATCTACACACTGAGGAACAGAGCGATGAAAATGGCCATGAGGAAGATGGGGTGCTGTAAACTGAATTTAGAAAGAAAATCATGCAGGTGAAACGTATTCCTGTGTCTCCCTCCACTGCTAGTTATCCTTGGTGCCATTCACCTACTCATTTGGGTACATTCCAAGTGCACTGCATACAATTGCACTGCAAATACAGGTGTTTTGTCCATAGACTTGGAAGCAACATGACATCTACCTATGTTTCAGATTGTAATCCCTTATTTTTATGGTATATACTAAGTGCTTGCTATGTTTCAAACACTGTTCTAAGTGCAGGGATAGGTGCATGTTAATGAGGTTAGCCGCAATCCCTGTCCTGCAGGGACATAGTCTAAGTAGGAGGAAGAACAGGAGAAGTGAGGTACAGAGAAGTAAAGGTATTTGCCCAAGGTCAAACAAACAACAGGCAATTGACAGAATTGGGATTAGAGCCCAGAGCCTCTGACTCCCTGGCAAATGGTCTTTCCATTAGGCCATAATGCTTTTTCCTCCAAATCAGTGAATGTATCTTACCCAGTTGTATATTTCCTTATTTAATTTGAAATGACATTGTCACGAAAAAGAAATGTTTCTGCTTAATGACTTGAAAAATTAATTATGATGTTAAAATTAATTGTAAGCATCTAGGGAACACAAATTGTGTTTTGGTATGGGTTGTGTGGTGTCAGCAAATGTTAGTTTTTAGTGAGTTCTTCTGTGACATATAGATAAGTCACTCTCTGGTGGTAAGTGAGTCACAGAAGGAGCTTCACTGACTCTTTTAGGAGACTAGGGTTTTGCATCACCAAATCTTCTGGTGCCAACCTATGCTGTTAGATTAATTCTATAGGCTAATGAAACAAGGGGTGGGGGAGAGGGCTCGGGTTGGTTCATGCAAACTATTTCACAAGCTTTTTCACAAGCATTTTAAGAAAGGGGGGAATTTTAGGTCGGAACCTCTTAATTTGAGGTGGTTTGGGGAGAATATGAAACTCCAAAAGAGAAAGAAGAGCAGTTTGTTACATATGAACTGAACCTTCAAAATACAAAGTGAGTGGACTCTGGATCTGATTTAGCTAGTATATTAGTTGGACTAAGATTTAGGTTATTTTTAGGTTTATATTTCAGGTTAGGGGTAGGGTTGGGGATAGATCTGGGTCAAGACGAGCATCCATATTCTCCTGCTATTCATTCATTCATTCAATTGTATTTATTGAGCACTCACTGTATGCAGAGCACAGTACTATGAGGTTGGGAGAGTACAATACAACAATAAACAGACACATTCCCTGCCCACAATGATCTTACAGTCTAGATGAGGGAGACAGAAATTAATATAAATAAATAAATTACAGATATTGACATAATTGCTGTGAGGGTGGGACAAAGAGAGCAAGAAAAGGTGGTACATACAGAGTGGGAGAAGAGGAAAGCTATGAACATGCATTCTATGTGGGACAGGTACTGTGTCCCACCTGATTATATTATTTCTGCCCCAGCTTTTCATCCAGAATTTGGCACATAGTAAGCACTTAACAAGTACCATAATGATTATACCAGATTTTGGCCTGACTTTCTGCTTTTAGGTTTGGTGATTCTAATTTTCGAAAGTTCAAGTTAGGGACCTGATTTTTAACCCTCAGGGTGTAAAATGTGTTGATTTGATCTGAACAGCATTTCAGAGAAAATAAGATTTCAGGGAAAAGAGGGCAAAACCCAGCCCCAAACTGTGTAGGAATGAACAAGAGACCCAGAGACACCCGGAGGTTGACTGCCAAGAGATGGAGCTTGCTGGGAAAACCGTGAGGAGACTGTCAGAGATGGAGGCCGGGTGGCTTGCAGTCAATCCAAGTTGTCAGAATTAGATAGCAGAATGAGAAGTAAAGTCTTCTGGGCAATTGTGAATACCTAAATGGTAGAAGGTGACACAATAAAAGACCTGTCAGAGGAGACAAATTAGGAGACTAAGGCCAGAAGGAAAAGAGAGAAGAAAATGATCATTAAGTGGGTGGAGGAAGATAAAGAGAGGGTAGAGAAAGCAAAGAAGGGCAGGTGAGGAATTTTAATTTTTACTGTTACTATTTATTCTGGTTTTACATGAAATGTTGTGTCACAATGAAGGGAATTTCATACATTTGCAAAGTAGAGATTAACAAAATCTTGTTGAAAAAAATGAT
Organism: Tachyglossus aculeatus; assembly: GCF_015852505.1. Lineage (NCBI taxonomy): Eukaryota > Metazoa > Chordata > Mammalia > Monotremata > Tachyglossidae > Tachyglossus > Tachyglossus aculeatus. The sequence continues at coordinate 1,432,747 of NW_024045100.1, read as the reverse complement.
TTTAAAATAATTTTTAAGAACTTTGTATATGGTCTCAAAAATGTCATCAATATTATTACTGGGTGGCTGTCTGAACTTTATTTTCCTCATGCTTGTGTATCATTCTGGTAGAATGATAGTAGCTTAGGGAGGAACAATATTTCTCTGACACCTGTAGGGCTGCAGATTATCTACTAGCAGACGGTAAGAATAAAGGGGAAGAGAAACAAACTTTGCTTTCTAAAGTATGATTGAATTTCCTCTTGAGTGTAGTTTATCTTATTAATGGTGCAGTACTTGGTTGGAGTGTAAAACATTTTCTTGTAACCATCTGATGAGAATCAGTTCAAAGCTCAATTATGATTTTCTGCATCAATATCTAACTCAACACTATTATCTCAATAACTAACTTGTGTAAAGCTCCATATCAAACACTAGGGAGAATATATGAGAAGTACATTTAGACCTGGTCCCTGCTTTGCAAGTAGCTCACAACCCCAATCTGACACACACAACAGAAAATCAACATATTCAAATTCAAAAGGTCAAGGCAACAATCAATCGAAGGCATTTACTGAGACCTTACTGTGTGCAGAGTACTGGACTAAACGCTTGGGAGAGTACAAGGCAAACGCCTTGGTAGAAGTGACCCCTGCCCTCCCACAAGGAGGTTATAGTCCACAGTAAGAAGTTAAAGATTAAACAGTTCTAAGATATGAACAGTAGATTATCTGGCAGTGCAATCCTGCCTAGATCAATCAATCAATCAGTCAATCAACAATATTTATTGAGCATTCACTAACAGTGACGGCTCACTACTACAGCCAAAAATATGTTGTTTCTTTTCCTCATTTTAGGTTTTGGGAAGGCTAGAGCTTTATGACTGATTGTCACTCTTAAACTGGACAGACTGAGCCCCCTCCCTAGACTGAGCCCCCTCCTTCCTCTCCCCTTCCTCCCCCTCCCCATCCCCTCCGTCTTACCTCCTTCCCCTCCCCACAGCACCTGTATATATGTATATATGTTTGTACATATTTATTACTCTATTTTATTTGTACATATTTATTCTACTTATTTTATTTTGTTAAAATATTTTGTTTTGTTCTCTGTCTCCCCCTTCTAGACTGTGAGCTCACTGTTGGGTAGGGACCGTCTCTATATGTTGCCAACTTGTACTTCCCAAGCGCTTAGTACAGTGCTATGCACACAGTAAGCTCTCAATAGATACGATTGAATGAATGAATGACAGAGTTTGCCCCTTTTTATGCTGGAGTAATAAGTTACCCTGGCCTCCTTCTTTGTGGATTCCAGAAATGTGAAGGATTCATTCATTCAATCGTATTTATTAATAATAATAATAATAATGACATTCATTAAGTGCTTACTATGTGCAAAGCACTGCTCAAGGCACTGGGGAGGTTACAAGGTGATCAGGGCGTCCCACAGGGGGCTCACAGTCTTAATCCCCATTTTAAAGATGAGGCAATTGAGGTACAGAGAAGTTAAGTGACTTGCCCAAAGTCACACAGCTGACGACTGGTGGAGCCGGGATTTGAACCCCTGACCTCTGACTCCAAGGCCCGTGCTCTTTCCACTGACTGACGAACACTTGCTGTGTGCCCAGCACTATACTAAGTACTTGGAAAGTAGAATTCAGCAATAGAGACAATCCCTGTCCACACAAGGGGAGATTTGAACCATGCCTATTCACTGCACCTTGATGACGTCTATCTTGCTGCCTATACCTTGTCCACATCTTCCCTCCTGTCTGGAACTCCCTCCCTTTCATACAGGAGAGATTACCACTCTCCCAACCTTCTAAGCCCTCCAAAAATCATATCTCTTCTCAGAGGCTTTCACAAACGAAACCCTCCTTTCCCCAACTCCTTCTCCCTTCTGCATCACCTATGCACTTGGATCTACCTTGTAAGCACTTGATAATAATAATAATGATGGTATTTGTTAAGCACTTACTATGTGTAAAGCACTGTTCTAAGCGCTGGGGGGATACAAGGTGATCAGGTTGTCCCACGTGGGGCTCACAATCTTCATCCCCATTTTAAAGATGAGGGAACTGAGGCCAAGAGAAATGAAGTGACTAGCTGAAAGCCACCCAGCTGTATTTATTGAGAGTTTACTGAGGAGAACACATTGTACTAAGCCCTTGGAAAAGCATACCAGAAGCACAAGGCATAGTCCCTGTCCACGAGGAGCTAACACTATAATGGAGGAGATGGAGATTAAGAAGAAATAAATAGAATGTAAATAAATTATGTTTTGTTTTGTTTTAATTCTTTTTATGGCATTTGTTTAGTGCTCACTATATGCCAGATACGGTATTAAGCTCTGGTTGGGCACAGTCCATGTCCCACTCATTGCTCACAGTCTTAATCCCCCTTTTACATATTTGGCAACTGAGGAACAGAGAAAGTGAAGTGATTTGCCCAAAGTTACGTGGAAGATAAACAGGAGAGATGGGATTCAAAACCAGATCCGTTTGACTCCCAGGTCTGTGCTCTATCCACTAGGCCACGATAGTTCTCCAAATCTCCAAAGGAGTATATAAATAACGCTATATGGATGTGCCCAGGTACTGTGAAAATACTTCATTTTCTCAATAGATTTGCCATGGTGAGAACTGGGATGGAATGAGTCTTTTGGAGGTGGGTGTTCTAGAAGAGTACATGTGGTCCTCAAACGTGGCCTCCAACTTTTGGCCAATTCAAAAATGTGCCACCCTATTTCCAGGTAAGTATGGCAAGATGGTTGGAAAAATGCCCTAAGGGATTTAGGTCATTCATTCATTCATCCATCCATTCATTTATTCAATCGTATTTATTGAGCGCTTACTGTACTAAGCGCTTGGGAAGTACGAGTCGGCAACACATAGAGACAGTCCCTACCCAACAGCGGACTCACAGTCTAGAAGGGGGAGACAGACAACAAAACAAAACGTATTAACAAAATAGAATAAATAGAATAAATATGTACAAATAAAATAAATAGAGTAATAAATATGTACAAACATATATACATATATACAGGTGCTGTGGGGAGGGGGAGGAGGTAAGGCGGGGGGATGGGGAGGGGGAGGAGGGGGAGATGAAGAAGGGGGCTCAGTCTGGGAAGGCCTCCTGGAGGAGGTGAGCTCTCAGTAGAGCTTTGAAGGGTGGAAGAAATCTAGCTTGGTGGATGTGCAGAGGGAGGGCATTCCATGCCAGGGGGATGACGTGGGCCGGGGGTCGATGGCGGGACAGGCAAGAACGAGGCACAGTAAGGAGATTAGCGGCAGAGGAGTGGAGGGTGCGGGCTGGGCTGTAGAAGGAGAAAAGGGAGGGGACGTAGGAGGGGGCGAGGTGATGGAGAGCCTTGAAGCCGAGGGTGAGGAGGTTTTGCCTGATGCGTAGGTTGATTGGTAGCCACTGGAGATTTTTGAGGAGGGGAGTAATATGTCCAGAGCGTTTCTGCACAAAAACGATCCGGGCAGCGGCATGAAGTATGGATTGAGGTGGTGAGAGACAGGAGGATGGGAGATTGGAGAGCAGGCTGATACAGTAATCCAGTCGGGATAGGATGAGAAATTGAACGAACAGGGTAGCGGTTTGGATGGAGAGGAAAGGGCGGATCTTGGCAATGTTGCGGAGCTGAGACAGACAGGTTTTGGTGACAGATTGGATGTGAGGGGTGAACGAGAGAGCGGAGTCGAGGATGACACCAAGGTTGCGGGCTTGTGAGATGGGAAGGATGGTAGTGCCTTCTACAGTGATGGGAAAGTCAGGGAGAGGACAGGGTTGGGAGGGAAGATAAGGAGTTCAGTCTTGGACATTTTGAGTTTTAGATGGCGGGCAGACATCCAGATGGAGATGTCCTGAAGGCAAGAGGAGATGCGAGCCTGGAGGGAGGGAGAGAGAGCAGAAGCAGAGATGTAGATTTGGGTGTCATCAGCGTAGAGATGATAGTTGAAGCCCTGGGAGCGAATGAGTTCACCAAGGGAGTGAGTGTAGATAGAGAACAGAAGGGGACCAAGAACTGACCCTTGAGGAACCCCTACAGTAAGGGGATGGGAGGTGCAGGAGGAGCCTGCAAAAGACACTGAGAATGAATAGCCGGAGAGATAAGAGGAGAACCAGGAGAGGACAGAGTCTGTGAAGCCAAGGTTGGATAGCGTGTTGAGGAGAAGGGGGTGGTCCACAGTGTCGAAGGCAGCTGAGAGGTCGAGGAGGATTAGGATAGAGTTCCACAAAAGCTCTACCCACCTCTACCCAGAATTCCCCCTTGCCCAGATCCATGAGATCTCATTATTAAATAGGGAACAGATTATCCTGAGAGTGAACAATATTACTTCCTGTTCTACAGCTTGAACTCCTTTGCTTGATGCATATCTATCTACCTACCTACCTATCTATCTATCTCTATCTATATTTCACTTGGGGTTCATGTTACACCACTTAAAAAAAGTACAGAGTCTACTAATGGAATAATTAAATTGTTGCTTTGATTTTTCTGCTATATCACCAAGTTTTGGATGAATTTCCAGCGTGAGTCATAGGGATGGTGGATCATTCAAGGGCGACAATACTGATTGCTGTAGGAATCCAGAGAAGCAACACTGATGGTGATATCATTTTACTAATCAATTCCTGGAAAGAAAAGGTGATCTTAGCCTTCTCCCCAGGAGATGATGATAATGCGTCCTGCCAGGTTTTACTGCGGGTGAATTAGATTTAAATTACAATTTGAAATGCTACATAATTAGAACCTAATTGAATTAAGAAATCAATTATTTCTGAGGTTAATTCCTGAATGGTATGTATGGCAATGACTGGATGAGATTCTTTAATAAAACAAAATGAGTCATGCACAAAAACTAAGGTATTTCCATTTTCTTACGACTTTGCAACTAATTTCAGCTTCATCTTTATATCAGAACAATTTATGGTATTTTACTGAATTTAGGTTATCTATGATTTAAAATATTCCAACGCATCACACTACGAGCATCATTAAAAGTCTTTGAAACAGTCACCTTGGGGTTGTTATGTACAGATGATTATGCTCTTGAGGCATACCCATCAAGATTCATAAAAAAATTGAAAACCCTTTCTTATGAATGATTATGAATCTATTCATAGAGTCAGCACATTGTCACAGTGGGTTGACAAAATTCCTGAAGAAAAGTGAAGTTATTTAACAGCTTATCGATAATCCATAAATCAATTATATGGTTGTAATGTACTCTTCCAGGCATTTAGTGCAGGGCCTATCACACAATAAGCACTCAATAAATGTAATTGAATGAATGAATGAATGAGTACTTACTCTGTGTAGAACTCTGTACTAGGTGCTTGGGAGTGTACAATTGAATTTATAATTATCTCTGCCATCAAGGAGTTCCCTATCTAGCAGTTTACAACTATAATATAGTCTACTCCTATCAAGTTTACAATCTATAATATAGCCTACACCTTGCAGGTCCATGTCTTATTCCCTTTTGTATACTCTTTTTCAGTTCTTAGTGCTCTGAACATTGTAAGCACTTGAGAAATACTACTGCTACTACAAGTACTACCACTATAACGATTACCACAACTGCTGGTAACTCACAAATTATGAGATCAATATTGTGACCTAGTTTAGGTTACTGTTTAAAACACATTTTAATACCACTTGTTATAGTGCTTTCTATACTGTTACGGTGGCATAGTGAAAGCATCGCTGTGGTGGGAAAATTTGATGGAGATAGTGGAAAATGATTTAATTTGTCAGTGCTGATTGGTTCTCTGCTGGAAATGACAAAGTGGCGTGTGCTAGGTATAAGGTATGTTAGCGCCATCTGGTGGCCTCTTTGACACTACTGTATACTGTCTAATACCTATAAGGACAACTTAGCAATGGGGATTTATATTAAGAAAAAAGCAAGTAACAAGAAACCTCCTACTCTTCTCTACCTTTTGCCAGATTGAAGTTTAATGGCAAGGGATGGAAATAAGTACCTTACCAAATCAATGGCATTTGCTGAGTGCTTCTGTGTGCAGAGCACTGTACTAAGTGCTTGGGAGAGTGCAATTCCTTCCATAGAAAATATAATGGTTGAGGAAAAAAATATGAGGTGGAAATCTCTTTGCATTTCTGGAACTGCTATTTTATTTACATTTCCCTTATTACAGTGCATTTGCAATATTGATGGTTTAATAGGTCAGTTGATCACAGCTGTCCAAGTCGGGGACCTTCGAAAAGCTCGATATTTTTAGAGTAAACAGGACTGACATTTTGTCTTGATTGTCTACAATTAAGGTAAACCTCTGTCAAATATATTTTTATGGTATTTGGTAAACTCTCAGTATGATCCGGGCACTGGACTAAGCCCTGGGTTTGATGCAAGTTAATCAAGTTGAACATCGTCCCAGTCCCACATGAGGCTCACAGCCTTAATCCCCATTCTACAGATGAGGTAACTGAGCCCTGGAGAAGTTATGTGACTTGCCCCAGGACACATAGCAGAGAAGTAGTGGAGTCGGGATTAGAACCCAGATCCTTCTGACTTCCAGGCCTGTGCTCTTTCCACTGGGCAACCCTGCTTCTATGTAATCTTTTTATATAATTAGAGACACGGACTAGATTGAGATGCCGTGGGAGATAAATGGATTCCCATCATTAGTGTTACACTGAAGCAGGGAGAGAAAGGCCCCAAGGCCAGATTTAAGTATAGATTTGTCAGGCTAAGTGGTGGGGCTGAGACCAAAGAATCCAGAGGGAGTTTTATGGTCTTTTACACTAGTGATGTTAAAGGGATTCTGTGGATAATTCTCTAGGGTAGCAATTCAGCACCAGGAGGTAGTTGGTGGGGTTTTTTTTTGAAACAATAAATTCTTAGTTCCTCAAATGATTAGGAAAGAATGCAATACCGGTGTAGACAGTTAAGCAGATTTTATGCATAGCCTTCTTGAATGGGCAGTCCTAATTGTACAGTTCTAGTATCATGTTCGCTTATTGTGGGCAGGGAACACGTTTGCCGACTGTTTGCATTGTACTCTCCCAAGTGCTTAGTAATGTAAGCCCTCAGTAAATACTATTGATTGTTCTGAGAACCAATGCAGATTCCAATGTTGACTCTAAAGAGGATCAAAAACTCCTCACTCTCGGCTTCAAGGCTCTCCATCATCTCGCCCCCTCCTACCTCGCCTCCCTTCTTTCCTTCTACAGCCCAGCCCGCACCCTCCACACCTTGGCTGCTAACCTCCTCACTGTGCCTCTCTCACCTGTACCGCCATCCTCCCCCTGGCCTGGAATGCCCTCCCTCTGCACATCCACCAAGCTAGCTCTCTTCCTCCCTTAACAGCCCTACTGAGAGCTCACTTCCTCCAGGAGGCCTTCCTAGACTGAGCCCCCTCCTTCCTCTCCACCTCCTCCCCATCCCCATCCCCCCGCCTTACCTCCTTTCCCTCCCCATAGCACCTGTATGTATGTATATATGTTTGTACATATTTATTACTCTATTTATTTATTTTACTTGTACATATTTATTCTATTTATTTTATTTTGTTAATATGTTTTGTTGTCTGTCTCCCCCTTCTAGACTGTGAGCCCGCTGTTGGGTAGGGACTGTCTCTATATATTGCCAACTTGTACTTCCCAAGCGCTTAGTACAGTGCTCTGTACACAGTAAGAGCTTAATAAATACGATTGAATGAATGAATGATATAAGGATGGTATTCACACACCCCTTATTTTCAAAATGATTTTAGTATTTAAACACTTTAACCTTAATAGAATTTCTTCATTTATGAGTTTGAGTCCCATTGATTTTATTGCTGAAGTAGCCATGAGCAAAAAACGAGCTAGAACTCATTTAAAAGTTTCAATATTTTCTTGCTTCTGTTTAAATGCATGTGCTTGTTGATCCTACTGCTATATAACTTTCAAAAGTCAGACAGACTGAAGAGGTAATAGCAAATCAGTCAATCAATCAGTGCTTACTATGTGCAGAACATTTTACTAAGTACTTGAGAAAGTACAACACAACTGAATTGGTAGACACATTCCCTGCCCACAGGAGCTGCAAGTGAAAACTAAATCAACATAAACAGCGGGAATTAAGCCACAAATTATGTTTATAAGTCCAATATAACCCATTTAAATGAAATGATTAATCGTGAAATTCGTGATTTCAAATCACTGAAACATTATTATCACTCTCTGTCATTCGGCTGTTTGGAAGATTTAGTAACATAGCCTTATTTAAGTGAAGAGGATTTGAAAAATGAGATGACAAGGGCTTGGAAGAAGTGGGTAAGGCCTGTATATGGAATGAACAGAAATGGAGGAATCCTCAAATATTTCCTAAGGAAAAAATGATTTTCCTTAGTAACAAAGGCAAGGCAGTCTTTCCACTGAGGTAGTAGGAGAAGCCATTTTCAATACTAAAAGCGACTCAGCTCCTTAATCAGTTGGCAAACTGAAATCATGTGTAATGGGTCTTAATTGATCCTGAATGTAACTTTTAGTTTCAGTGCAGTCAGTTGTAAACTCATTTTGGGTGAGGGAACGTGTATAAAACGTTTGGAAAAATGCCTATAAGCAACATCATGCATTGTATAATGAATCTTGGTATTATTTAGAATCATTTATTCTTGGAAAGTTGCCTAAGATTCATTCTCAGTCTCCTTTCTGGGCTCCTCCTCCCCCTCCCATCCCCTTACCGTAGGGTTTCCTCAAGGGTCAGTTTTTGGGCCCCTTCTGTTCTCTATCTACAGTCACTCACCTCCTTGGTGAATTCATTCGCTCCCAGGGCTTCAACTATCATCTCTACACTGATGACACCCAAATCTACATCTCTGCCCCTGCTCTCTCTCCCTCCCTTTAGGCTCGGGTCTCCTCCTGCTTTCAGGACATCTCCATCTGGATGTCTGCCTGCCATCTAAAACTCAATATGTCCAAGACTGAACTCCTTATCTTCCCTCCCAAACCCGGTCCTCTCCTTGACTTTCCTGTCACTGTACACGGCACTACCATCCTTTCCGTCTCACAAGCCCACTACCTTGGTGTCATCCTTGACTCCGCTCTCTCATTCACCCCTCACATCCAATCTGTCAAGAAAACCTGCCTGGCTCTCCTCCGCAATATCGCCCAGATGATTCCTCTCCATCCAAACCGCTACCTTGCTGGTTCCATCTCTCATCCTATCCCGACTGGATTACTGTATCAGCCTCCTCTCTGATCTCCCATCTTCCTGTCTCTCTCCACTTCAGCCTATATTTCACGCTGCTGCCCGGATCATGTTTGTGCAGAAACACTCTGGGCATGTTACTCCCCTCCTCAAAAATCTCCAGTGTCTCTCCGTCACCCTATGCATCAAGCAAAAACTCCTCACTCTCGGCTTCAAGGCTTTCCATCACCTCGCCCCCTCCTACTTCACCTCTCTTCTCTCCTTCTACAGCCCAGCCCGCACCCACCGCTCCTCTGCCGCTATCCTGTTCACTGTACCTCGTTCTTGCCTGTCCCACAATCGACCCCCAGCCCACGTCCTCCCCCTGGCCTGGAATGCCCTCCCTCCGCATATCCGCCAAACTAGCTCTCTTCATTCCTTCAAAGCCCTACTGAGAGCCCACTTCCTCCAGGAGGCCCAGACTGAGCCCCCTTTTTCCTCTCCTCCTCCCCATCCCCTCTGCCCTACCTCCTTCCCCTCCCCACAGCACCTGTATATATGTTTATACAGATTTATCACTCTATTCATTTACTTGTACGTAGTTACTATTCTATTTAGTTTGTTAATGATGTGCATCTAGGTTTATTTCTATTTATTCTGATGACTTGACACCTGTCCAGACGTTTTGTTTTGTTGTCTGTCTCCCCCTTCTAGACTGTGAGCCCGTTGTTGGGCAGGGACCGTCTCTATGTGTTGCCAACGTGTACTTTCCAAGCGGTTAGTTCAGTGCTCTGCACACAGTAAGCACTCAATAAATAGGATTGAATGAATGAATGAATAAGATCATATATAAGTGACAGGTCAGAACATTGAAGGGCTCTTGCAGAAATATTTTCTAAATTAAAATTCAAACTGAACCTGTCAAGTCCTCACAGCTAGACTGGCAAACTAATTTGGTAGAGTCAAAAGTAAGACACTTCTAAGATATGTGCTATTTCAAATATGTCCAGTTGCATTTAAAAAATGCAACAAAACTACTGGAAGACAGAGAACCATGCCTTAAATGCCTTTTGGAATACTACTCTGAATACCTTTAAACCCCTATACCCATTTGTTGTGCAACAGATGCTATTGACAAACTATAATTGAATCAGTTCCTTAACAGAAACTTTCCAGACATAAAACAGTGCTATCGACATGTGGGGCCAAACAAAAGTAGAAAAGCCATAAAGAGACGTAAGGTAATGTTCTGTAATTAACCTGCCACCCCTCTTTCGTGAAATACAGCTGGATCTTCTTCCTTTTAAGTATTTGTTAAGAGATTACTGTGTGCCAGCACTGTACTAAGCACTGGGGTAGATACATGTTAATCAGATTGGACACAGTCCAGGTCCCAAAATGGGACTCATAATCTTATTCCCCATTTTACAGATAAAGTAAATGAGGCACAGATAAATTAAATGTCTTGCTCAAGGTCACACAGCAGATAGGTGGAGGAGTTGGAATTAGAACCCAGCTCTTTCTGACTCCCGGCCCATGCTCCTTCCACTAGGCAACACTGCTTCCTTGGAGGAGAAAGGCAAATGAGCATTGATTTAACAATCAAATAGCCTTAAGGCTACCTGACTTTCCATATTGGATCAGAATTGGTAATAGAAATGGAGAAATGATCATGGATCAATGTCAAGAAAAACAGTGTATAAATTGCTACATTTATACCTCTTTATGTACTTGTTAAGTACTCAGCATGTGTCAAGCACTTTTCTAAGCTCTGGGGTAGATAAAAGGTAATCAGGTCAGACACAGTCCCTGTCCCACATGGGACATTCAGTATAAGCATCGAATCACCATTTTCCAGTTGAGGAAGCAGAGGCACAGGAAATTAAGTGACTCATGTAAGGTTACACAGCAGACAGTGGAAGAGATGGTATTAGAACGCAGTTCCTCTGCTCCTAGGCCTGTGTTCTTTCCACTAATAATAATAATGATAATAATTACATTTATTAAGCGCTTACTATGTGCAAAGCACTGCTCTAAGAGCTGGAGAGGTTACAAGGTGATCAGGTTGTCCCACAGGGGGCTCACAGTCTTAATCCCCATTTCATAGATGAGGTAAATGAGGTACAGAGAAGTTAAGTGACTTGCCCAAAGTCACACAGCTGACAAGTGGTGGAGCCGGGATTTGAACTCATGACCTCTGACTCCAAACCCCGGGCTCTTTCCACTGAGCCACGCTGCTTCTCTATTTTGCAGTAAAAAGCTAATTACTAGGGGCTTGCTTGTTTCTAGAATAAGCAGGGACAGAGACACTAAACTGTAAGCTTGTTATGGGCAAGGAAAGTAACTACCAACTCTTTTGTATTGTACTCTCTCAAGTGCTAAATAGCAAATGCTCAATAATTATTGAATCACTGAATTAGACATGTTATCTTATGATCATTGTTTTATTTATGGACTTTGTTAAGCTCTCACTATGTGCCAGGCACTGCACTAAGCGCTGGAGTAGATACAAGCTACTCAGATTGGACATATTCCATGTCCAGCATGGGGCTCACAGTCTCAATCCCCATTTTACAGATGAGGTAACTGAGGCAGAGAAGTTAAGTGAGGTTCCCTCTTCGGTAAAGTGGGGATTAAGGCTGTGAGCCCCGCGTGGAACAACCCGATTACCTTGTAACCTCTGCCGCGCTCAGAACAGTGCTTTGCACAAAATAAGTCCTAAATAAATAATACTATATTAGATGGAATTATTATTCCAATGGAACTCGTGCAGCCATACCGAAACTGGGGCAGGTGGGTCATTCTGACCTCTCGGAACAAACTCGAGACTGCCCGCTCCTCACAGAGAAACTACACCTACAGGCATCTGCCCACGACCCGACTCAGGATCAACAACACAACCTCCGACAGAGCCAAAGCCCCTACCCCCAGAGAGCAGTGAAAAAGTCAAAATAAGCCCCCTACCCTCACTCACCATGACCCGGGAATACAGAGAGGAGGGCAGGCACTGGGAAGGTACTGGAACGGCAGCAACCGAGAGAAGTCCCAACCTCCAGTGGCCTTATATAGAGTAGGGAAGGGGCGGGACTCAACCGCCTGGCAATCCCTTCATTGGGAGCAGCTGAGTAGTGGACCACCATTGGAGGGGACTGTGACCGTGAGCGGCTCATCCTTTACAGAACAAACAACGCACCTTCTTGGCAGAGTGCGTGGGATGTGGAGAGGGGCTTCCTAGGCAGGGGTTGGCATGAAAAACCCAGGGGGGAAAGACCGAAAAGGAATCTCGGGTATTCCAAGGGACCCAGCGGATGGGAGAGCTAGGGTACTGCCTAGCTGATTATTTAAAAAGAAGGAAAAATAAACCGAAATAAAAGTTTGCCGATCCAACATTCTGTCCCCATGAGGCGGGTATTAAATCAAATTTCTTTAGGTTTGGACAGTGACGATCCAACGAGACCGGAACCGGGACCCTGCCGATTTCCAACTGTCCACCCCAAGAGGTGGACCCCGGGAAGAGTGCCCTAAATCCCACAGGGAAATAAAATTGAAAAAAAAAAATCACGATGGCCCCCAAAAGAATAGAGGGGTTTAAAACATGCCTTGGAAACCTCAGAACCACAAAAGGAACCGAAATGAAAATGTAATTGGCGTTTTGATTTCCTCAACTTTATTTAATTTAAGAGGAAATCAAAAGGAAAATGAATCATCTGACTATTAATATCCATTGTGTCCCGGGAAGGGAGGTGGTTCCTTTAGAGGATGGACAAAGGCAATTGCCGGCCGGAAAAATATTTCGTGCTTTGGGGATTTTTTTAAATTGCCCATCCACCTTCCTTCCAGCATTGGGGTGGACACAGGGCTAGCCGGGAAACCCAACCGAGTCTGTTCCATTTACCAGAGGGATCTCCACCGATTTTCAAGGAAATCAAAGTACGTCTGAACATCTAGAATATTGATATCTTTTATCCTCCCATCAGGAAATCCAAATTACCAGCCAAAAATCAATTTGGGCACGGCTGGGGACCGAAAACTGGTTTAGGCCCCCACACGGTTATTTAAGGTTAACCTGTGACTCTGTGGCCCCGAATCGCACTTTCGGGCATATGTGGGCATCGACAATACCCTGGACCGACGGCCACTCTTCCCCTTGGTGCCCAAAACACTCATTAGGTAATCTACGGGCACCAGATACCTGTAGCCACCTAAAAATCGGTCTTGCTATCGTGAGCACAAATCAACAGATTTGTCTGCCATGGGCACCAACAAAAGGCTTGCTCTTGCAGGCTTCACTTGGGGAGAGTGATTTTCGTTTAAAAAATAGGGAGGTTGTGGGGCTTTGGACTAAAGGCCTTCTACACGTTTTGCTTTTTTACGAGGAGGACTAAGAGAAAAAGATAAAGGAAGCACCAGGAAAAAAAGTCTGTAAGCTACTCACTTGCAGGGGTTTTGTGGAGGAACAGCCACATCTCCCAAGGCTCTGGGTCAGTGATTAACTAAACAGAAAGACAAAAATAATTAGAGAAGCAGCGTGGCTCAGTGTAAAGAGTGCGGGCTTTGGAGTCAGAGGTCATGGGTTCAAATCCCGCCTCCACCAATTACAGGCTGTGTGACTTTGCACACGTCACTTCACTTCTCTGTGTCTCGGTTCCCTCATCGCTAAAGTGGGGATTAAGGCTGTGAGCCCCGCGTTGGACAACCCGATTACCTTGTAAACTCTGCCGCGCTCAGAACAGTGCTTTCCACATAATAAGTTCTTAATAAATAATACTATATTAGATGGAATTATTATTCCAATGGATCTCGAGCAGCCATACCGAAACTGGGGCAGGTGGGTCATTCTGACCTCTCGGACCATACTCGAGACGGCCCCCTCCTCACAGAGAAACTACAGCTACAGGCATCTGCTCACAACCCGACTCAGGATCAACAACACAAAATCCGACAGAGCCAAAGCCCCTACCCCCAGAGAGCAGTGAAAAAGTCAAAATAAGCCCCCTACCCTTACTCAACATGACCCGGGAATACAGAGAGGAGGGCAGGCACTGGGAAGGTACTGAAACGGCAGTAACCGGGAGAAGGACCAACCTCCGGGGGCCTTATATAGAGTAGGGAAGGGGCGGGACTCAACCGCCTGGTAATCCCTTCACTGGGAGCAGCTGAGTAGTGGGCCGCCATTGGACGGAACTGTGCCCGTGAGAGGCTCATCCTTTGCAGAACAAACACCGTACCTGCTTGGCAGAGTGCGTGGGAAGGGGGCTTCCTCGGCAGGGACTGGCATGAAAAACCCAGTGGGGAAGGACCGAAAAGAAATCTCAGGTACTCCAAGGGACCCAGGGGATGGGAGAGCTAGGGTACGGCCTAGATGATTATTAAAAAAGAAGGAAACATAAATCGAACTAAAAGTTTCCCGATCCAACAATCTGTCCCCATGAGGCGGGAAGTAAATCAAATTTCTTTCGCTTTGGACAGTGAGGACCCACGGAGACTGGAACTGGGACCCTGCCGATTTTCAACTGTCCACCCCAAGAGGTGTACCCCGGGAAGAGTGCCGTAAATCCCACAGGGAAATAATTTTTTTAAAAAAAACCACAATGGCCCCCAAAAGAATAGAGGGGCTTAAAACATTCCTTAGAAACCTCAGAACCACAAAAGGAACCGAAATGAAAAAGTAACTGGCGTTTTGATTTCCTCTAAGTTTATTTAATTTGAGGAAATCAAAAAGTCAATGTATCATCTGACTATTAATATCCACGGTGTCCCGGGAAGGGAGGTGGTTCCTTTAGAGGATGAACAAAGGGAATTGCGGGCCCGAAAAATTTTTCGTATTTTGGGGGTTTTTTTGAATGGCCCATCCATCTTCCTTCCAGCATTGAGGTGGACACATGGTTAGCCGGGCAACCCAACCCAGTCTTTTCCCATTTCCAGAGTGATCTCCATCGATTTTCAAGGACCTCAAAGTACCTCTGGACATCTAGAATATTGATATCCTTTATTCTCCCATCAGGAAATCCAAATTTCCAGCCAAAAATCAATTTGGGCACCACTGGGGACCCTAAACCGGTTTAGGCCCCCACACGGTTATTTAAGGTTAACCTGTGGCCTCCCAATCGCACTTTCGGGCATGTGTGGGCATCGACAATACCCTCGACCGACGGTCACACCTCCTCTTGGAGCCGAAAGCACTCATTCGGTTATCTACGGTCACCAGATATCTGTAGCCACCTAAAAATCGATTTTGTGATCGTGAGCACAAATCAACAGATTTGTTCTGTCATGAGCACCAACAAAGCGCTTGCTCTTGCAGGCTTCATTTTGGGAGAGTGATTTTCGTTTTAAAAATAGGGAGGTTGTGGTGTTTTGGATTAAAAGCATTCTACAGTTGTTCCTTTTTTTTATGAGGAGGCCTAGATAGAGAAAAAGGGAAAGGAAACACCAGGAAAAAAAAAATTCTGTAAACTACTCACTTGCAGGGGTTTTGTGGAGGAACAGCCACGTCTCCCAAGGCTCCACGTGAGGGATTAATCTACATAGAAAGACAAAAATAATTAGAGAAGCAGCTTGTCACAGTGTAAAGAGCGCGGGCTTTGGAGTCACAGGTCATGGGTTCAAATCCCGCCTCCACCAATTACCAGCTGTGTGACTTTGGACACGTCACTTCACTTCTCTGTGCCTCGGTTCCCTCATCGGTAAAGTGGGGATAATGGCTGTGAGCTCCGCGTTGGACAACCCGATGACCTTGTAACCTCTGCCACGCTCAGAACAGTGCTTTGCACATAATTCCTTAATAAATAATACTATATTGGATGGAATTATTATTCCAATGGAACTCGTGCAGCCATACCGTAACTGGGGCAGGTGGGTCATTCTAACCTCTCGGACCAAACTCGAGACGGCCCCCTCCGCACAGAGAAACTACACCTACAGGCATCTGCCCACGACCCGACTCAGGATCAACAACACAAACTCAGACAGAGCCAAAGCCCCTACCCCCAGAGAGCAGTGAAAAAGTCAAAATAAGCCCTCTACCCTCACTCACCATGACCCGGGAATACAGAGCGAGGGGAGGCACTGGGAAGGTATTGAAACGGCAGCAACCGGGAGAAGTCCCAACCTCTGGGGGTCTTATATAGAGTATGGAAGGGACGGGACTCAACCATCCGGCAATCCCTTCATTGGGAGCAGCTGAGTAGTGGGCCACCATTGGAGGGGATCTGTGCCCGGGAGTGGCTCCTACGATGCAGAACAAACTCCGTACCTGCTTGGCAGAATGCGTGGGATGTGTACGGGGGCTTCCTTGGCAGGGGCTGGCATGAAAAACCCAGTGGAGAAGGACCGAAAAGGAATCTCGGGTACTCCAAGGGACCCAGGGGATGGGAGAGCTAGGGTACGACCTAACTGATTATTTAAAAAGAAGGAAAAATAAACCGAACTAAAATTTTCCCGATGCAACACTGTGTCCCCATGAGGTGGGAATTAAATCAAATTTCTTTTGGTTTTGACAGTGAGGACCCAATGAGACTGGAACTGGGACCCTGCCGATTTTCAACTGTCAACCCCAAGAGATGGACCCCGGGAAGAGTACCCTAAATCTCACAGGCAAATAAAATTGAAAAAAAACCACGATGGCCCCCAAAAGAATAGAGGGCTTTAAAACATGCCTTAGAAACCTCAGAACCACAAAAGGAACCGAAATGAAAAAGTAGTTGGCGTTTTGATTACCTCTTAAGTTTATTTAATTTAAGAGGAAATCAAAAAGCCAATGTAATATCCATGGAGTCCCTGGAAAGGAGGTGGTTTCTTTAGAGGATGGACAAAGGGAATTGCGGGCCCGAAAAATTTTTCGTGTTTTGGGGATTTTTTTGAATGGCCAATCCACCTTCCTTCCAGCATTGGGGTGGACACAGGGCTAGCCGGGCAACCCAACCAAGTCTGTTCCATGTCCCAGAGTGATCTCCATCGATTTCCAAGGAAATCAAAGTACCTCTGGACATCTAGAACATTGATATCCTTTGTCCTCCCTTCAGGAAATCCAAATTACCAGCCAAAAATGAACTTGGGCACCACTGGGGACCGAAAACCGATTTAGGCGCCCACACGGTTATTTAAGGTTAACCTGTGACCCTATGGCCCCCAACAGCACTTTCGGGCATGTGTGGGCATCGACAGTACCCTCGACCGTCGGCCACCCCTCCCCTTGGTTCCCAAAGCACCTATTAGGTTATCTACGGGCACCAGAAATCTGTAGCCACCCAAAAATCGGTTTCGTGATCGTGGGCACAAATCAACAGATTTGTTCTTCCATGAGCACCAATAAACCGTTTGCTCTTGCAGGCTTCACTTAGCGAGAGTGATTTTCGTTTTAAAAATAGGGAGGTTGTGGGGTTTTGGATTAAAAGCCTCCTACAGTTGTTCCTTCTTTATGAGGAGGTCTAGATAGAGAAAAAGGGAAAGAAAGCACCAGGGAAAAAAAAAAGTCTGTAAGCTACACACTTGCAGGGGTTTTGTGGAGGAACAGCCACGTCTCCCAAGGCTCTGGGTCAGTGATTAATCTAAATAGAAAGACAAAAATAATTAGAGAAGCAGCGTGGCTCAGTGTAAAGAGTGCGGGCTTTGGAGTCAGAGGTCATGGGTTCAAATCCAGCCTCCACCAATTACAGGCTGTGTGACTTTGGACACGTCACTTCACTTCTCTGTGCCTCGGTTCCCTCATCGCTGAAGTGGGGATTAAGGCTGTGAGCCCCGCATTGGACAACCCGATTACCTTGTAACCTCTGCCGCGCTCAGAACAGTGCTTTCCACATAATAAGTGCTTAATAAATAATACTATATTAGATGGAATTATTATTCCAATGGAAATCGTGCAGCCATACCGTAACTGGGGCAGGTGGGTCATTCTGACCTCTCAGACCAAACTCGAGGTGGCCCCCTCCGTAAAGAGAAACTACACCTCCAGGCATCTGCCCACGACCCGACTCAGGATCAACAACACAAACTCAGACAGAGCCAAAGCCCCTACCCCCAGAGAGCAGTGAAAAAGTCAAAATAAGCCCCCTACCCTCACTCACCATGACCCGAGAATACAGAGAGGAAGGCAGGCACTGGGAAGGTACTGAAAATGCAACAACCGGGAGAAGGCCCAACCTCCGAGGGTCTTATATAGAGTAAGGAAGGGGCGGGATTCAACCACCTGGCAATCCCTTCATTGGGAACAGCTGAGTAGTGGGCCATCATTGGAGGGGACTGTGCCAGTGAGCGGCTCATCCTTTGCAGAACAAACACCGTACCGGCTTGGAAGGGTGCGTGGAATGTGGAGGGGGGCTTCCTCGGCAAGGGGTGGCATGAAAAACCCAGTGGGGAAGGACCGAAAAGGAACCTCGGGTACTCCAAGGGACCCAGGGGATGGGAGAGCTAGCGTACGGCCTAGCTGATTATTTAAAAAGAAGGAAAAATAAACCGAAATAAATGTTTCCCGATCCAACATTCTGTCCCCATGAGGCGGGTATTAAATCAAATTTCTTTCGGTTTGGACAGTGAGGACCCAACGAGACCGGAACCGGGACCCTGCCGATTTTCAACTGTCCACCCCAAGAGGTGGACCCCGGGAAGAGTGCCGTAAATCCCACAGGAAAATATAATTGAAAAAAAACACGATGGCCCCAAAAAGTATAGAGGGGTTTAAAACATGCCTTAGAAACCTCAGAACCACAAAAGGAACCTAAATGCAAAAGTAATTGGGGTTTTGATTTCCTCTTAAATTTATTTACTTTAAGAGGAAATCAAAAAGCCAATGCATCATCTGACTTTTAATATCTGTTGTGTCCCGGGAAGGGAGGTGGCTCCTTTAGAGGATGGACAAAGGGAATTGCTGGACCGAAACATTTTTCGTGTTTTGGGGATTTTTTTGAATGGCCCATCCCCCTTCCTTCCAGAATTGGGGTGGACACATGGCTCGCCGGGCAACCCAACCGAGTCTGTTCCATTTTCCAGAGGGATTTCCATCGATTTTGAAGGTTATCAAAGTACCTCTGGACATCTAGAATATTGATATCCTTTACCCTCCCATCAGTAAATCCAAATTACCAGCCAAAAATCAATTTGGGCACCGCTGGGGACCGAAAACCAGTTTAGGCCCCCACACGGTTATTTAAGGTTAACCTCTGACCCTGTGGCCACCAATCGCACTTTCGGGCATGTGTGGACATCGGGAATACCCTCGACCGACGGCCACTCCTCCCCTTGGTGCTCAAAGCACTCATTAGGTTATCTACCGTCACCAGATATCTGTAGTCACCTAAATATTGGTTTTGCGATCGTGGGCACAAATCAACAGATTTTTTCTGCCATGAGCACGAACAAAGCACTTGCTCTTGCAGGCTTCACTTGGGGAGAGTGATTTTCGTTTTAAAAATAGGGAGGTTGTGGGGTTTTTGTTTAAAAGCCTTCTAGAGTTGTTCCTTTTTTTGTGAGGAGCACTAGAAGAGAAAAAGGGAAAGGAAGCACCAGGAAACAAAAAGTCTGTAAGATACTCACTTGCAGGGGTTTTGTGGAGGAACAGCCACGTCTCCCAAGGCTCTGGGTCAGTGAGTAATCTAAATAGAAAGACAAAATTAATTGGAGAAGCAGCACAGCTCAGTGTAAAGTGCGCGGGCTTTGGAGTCAGAGGTCATGGGTTCAAATCCAGCCTCCACCAATTACAGGCTGTGTGGCTTTGGACTGGGAGACCCGCGTTGGACAACCCAATTACCTTGTGACCTCTGCCGCGCTCAGAAAAGTGCTTTGCACATGATAAGTACTTAATAAATAATACTATATTAGATGGAATTATTATTCCAATGGAACTCGTGCAGCCATACTGTAACTGGGGCAGGTGGGTCATTCTGACCTCTCGGAACAAATTCGAGACGGCCCCCTCCGCACAGAGAAACTACACCTACAGGCATCTGCCCACGACACGACTCAGGATCAACACAAACTCTGACAGAACCAAAGCCCCTACCCACAGAGAGCTGTGAAAAAGTCAAAATAAGCCCCCTACCTTCACTCACCATGACCCGGGAAAACAGAGAGGAGGGCAGACACTTGGAAGGTACTGAAATGGCAGCAACAGGGAGAAGGCCCAACCTCCGGTGGCCTTCTATAGAGTAGGGAAGGGGCGGCACTCAACCGCCTGGCAATCCCTTCACTAGGAGCAGCTGAGTAGTGGGCCACCATTGGAGGAGACTGTGCCCTCCATAGCGCTTACTGTCCTCAGAGCTTGAGAGAGTATAATATAATAGTAAATATCCACAATCCCTACTCACAACGAGCTCACAGTCTAGGGGGGGAGAGAGACGTTAGTATACTGAAATAGATAAAGAAGAAAGGAAAAAAAAATGAATCCATCAGTCATTTACGGAGAGGGAACTTCCACACATGGTGACCTAGTCAAGAGCCAGAATTAGACCTCTGTCCACCATATCCCGCTGCTTTCCTTTCCCATCAGTGTAGACTGTACCACTTTTTTTTCTGTCTCACAAGTCTGAATTCTGGTGTTGTGCCGATCAATCGTGTTGAGTGCATTCTGTGCGTAGAGCACTGCACTCAACTTTTGCGGGAGTACAACCGAGCAATAAAAGACATACATTCCTTGACCACAACGAGCTTTCGGTCTACAAGGGGAGACAGACACCAATAGGAATCAATTAATTGCGGTTGTAGCCGGAACTGCTGGAGGGCTCGGGATTGCCCTGGGAGGCTGAGCGCGGCCGCAGAGCTGCTCTAAATCTCCCTTTGCCAGGCTGAATATCGGCTACCCGCGCCTTCTGCGAGCCTGCCAACGGCCTTGAGTCTGTTCGTGGGGCACAGCGGGGATGGTAGCTCGGTAGACGGATGCGATCGCTCTACACAGATAGCATTCATTCATTCATTCAATCGTATTTTTGAGCGCTTATTGTGTGCAGAGCACTATACTAAGCTCTTGGGAAGTACAAGTTTGCAACATATAGAGATGGTCCCTACCCAACAGCGGGCTCACAGTCTAGAAGCGGGAGACAGACAACAGAACAAAATATATAAATCAAATAAAATAAATAGAATAAATATGTACAAGTAAAGTAAATACAGAGCATAATTAATATGAACAAATAAATATACATATATGCAGGTGCTGTCGGGAGGGGAAGGAGTTAAGACGGGGGTGATGGGGAGGGGGAGTAGGGGGAGAGGAAGGAGCGGGCTCAGTCTGGGAAGTTCATCAGACTATGACTCCCAAAAACCTTTGGGACTCAAGCCGCCAAGGAACCCTCCGGACAGGGTCTGATTGAGTTGGTCGGTCCCTGGGCTGGGCTCCATGGAGATCCGATGGAGAACATGTGGTACTAATGAGGTATTGCTCTCATGGGAGCATCAAGGGGAGGGCTAAGTGCAGCTGCCTGGACCAGCGGGGAGCGGCCTCATACCTATGAAAAGACGTTTAAAAACCCCTCACCATGGAAGGGCCCCCCCGGCAGAACATGGGGCCGCTCAGTGCCTTGACGGTTGGTTGTGTGATAAACTCTCCCGAGAGCTAATGGGATGAAAGGATCCCTCAGCTTCACTAAGACACCTGACAGTTGCAGAAAGCCCCACGGAGCAGCTCTGAATTGGCCTCTGGTGGCAGGAGTTCCCACAGAGGCTTACTGTATTTATCAGTTTCCAGTGGTGGCAGAGAGCCCCCAGAAGCACTTCCCGTGACTGACAGGTACCTCTTGGTGGCATAGAGCTGGAGGAAACACCTGGCGCTGCTGCTCACTATCCTATTAGGCCGGGGACTCACATGCGGGTCCAGCTCATTAGGGACCTGAACAACTGCAGAAAGTCTCCCTGGGGCTCTCTGCCACCAAAAGGTACCTGACATTTACACTACACTTGTTGACAGTTACATCGAGCTTTTTCTGCTTAATTATCCCACTCTATCAGTTACAATTCCTTTGTGTTGCATTCTCGTCTTCCCTGTGGCCTCTGCGGGTGTGTCTTCCCATGGTGCCGATCTGTCTAGCTGGTTGGGATCGCAGGAAGCAATATGCCAAAGGGCATTAGGTTTTACAGATTGTTAACGCAAGGTGCAAACTGCATACTGCGCCAGGGATCTAGACATATGTTGGATATTTGCTGTGGCCTTCTGCTATCCCAGGCTACATGGCAGCAGCAGAAGTTCCCCTGGAGCCCTCGGCTACCCCAGGGCTACGAACAGCTCCAGACACCCGGAGACCCTTTCCATCTTAGGCCACCTGACTACTGCAGGTACCACCCTGGAGTCATCTGTCACATCAGAGCACTGACAGCTGAAGAATTCCCCTCCCCCCACGGAGTGGTCTGCCAGCCCAGGCCACCTGACAACTGCAGAAAGTCCTCCAGAACCCTTTTCAACACCAGTATATCTGACTGTCAAAAGAACACCCCTGGAACCCTCTGCCACCCCAGGTCCCCTGGCAGCTGTAGGAAACACCCCGGCTAAAACCACCTCTGGGAACCTGGCATCTGATAGAACTATCCTATGGCCCTCTGTCACCCCAGGGCACCTAACAGACACAGAAACCCCCCTGGGACCCTCTGCCAACTAGGCCATCTAACAGTTGCGGGAATCCCCCCTAGGGCCCTCTGCTACTCCAGACCACCTGAGAGACACAAAAAGACCTTCTGAGACCCTGAAACTCAATGCTACCTAACAGGCACTGGAATGCACCTGGGAACCTATGTCTCACTATGCCACCTACCAGGAGCGGGAATCCCCACTGTTGACTTCTGCAATCCAAAGCCACCTGACACCTGTAAGAAGCTTCCCTGGTGCCCTCTGCCAGGTCACCCGACAGCTGAAGGAAGACATCCTGGGGGTCTCTGCCACAACAGACCACTTTACAGGTGCGGGATGCCCCCTGGGGCTGTCTGTTATCAAAGTTCACCAGACAGTCCCGGGAATCCACCCTGGGACCCTCTTCCATCCCAGGCCACCTGACAGATGCAGAAACTCCCCCGGGAACCTATGCCACACTATGCCACCTAGCAGGAGCAGGTGTACCCCCCTGTCGACAGCCCACAACAAGCTGCCTTTCTAATGACTGCTCGTGATTCCTCGAACAACAGAAGGGAGAGAAGTTGTGAAGGCACTGATGGGCTTTAAATTTCGGCAGGTGATTGCAGGCTTGTAGGGACGGAGCATGGAGGAAAGCATGGCAATCTCTCCCTGTTCTAACCGGTAACGGTCCTGAACTAATCAAGGACTGCCATTTAAAGCCCCAGCTGCGACGCCTAAGGCAGACAAAAGGCGGTCGTTTTGAATCTCAAAGGGGGCACCTAGAAACAACACAGAGTTTCTCGCAGGACGCACAGAGGGAAGCACCTACACCAGGAGAGCAGCAGAAGCAGGAAGAGAACAGCACAAGCAGCAGGAAGCAGCAGGAGAGCAGCACCTGGAAGCAGAAAGAGAAAGCATTGGCAGAACGGGCTCTGTTGACCTCAGACTGGTATTGGACCCTTGGTTGAGTGGAGTGAGTGAATGTGTGTATGTGTCACTCTCTTGCACCCTGGTAAAACCAAGTAAAAAACTTTTCACAGTAACAAAGCACAGTAACCTTGGTTACTTGACACCTGTCCACATGCTTTGTTTTGTTGGCTGTCTCCCCCTTCTAGACTGTGAGCCCGTTGTTGGGTAGGGACCCTCTCTATATGTTGCCAACTTGTACTTCCGAAGCGCTTAGTACAGTGCTCTGCACACAGTAAGCACTCAATCAATACGGCTGAATGAATGAATGAAACCTTGGTGATCAGAGGTGTGGTTTGAATTCTAGTACATGTCACCGAGGCTCTCCTGTTCCACGAACATCCTGGCCGGTACGTGGGGAGGGGTGCAGGATGGGGGAAGATGCTCGTGTCACCCCCTGTGGACCTCTGAGATCTAAAGGCACCTGACCCCGGAAAGAAGCCTCCTTTGCACCCTCTGCCACCCCAGATCAGCTGACAGCTGAAGGAAGATACTCTGGGGCTTTTCACCACTGCAAGCCACTTAATAGGTGCACGAAGACACCCGGGGCTCTCTACTACCCAAGGGAAACCTGATAGCTGGAGGAAACCCCCTGGGACTGTTTGCCACCCCAGGACAACTGACTACAACAAAGACACCCCTGAGATCCTCTGCCACCCCAGGGTACCCAACAGCTGTTGGAAGCCCACCTGGCACCCTCAGGCACCCTAGATCGCCTGAGGGTCACAGGAAGCCTCCCTGGATTTCACAGCATCCCCAGACCATCTGTGAGTTTCAGGAAGCCCCCCTGGGCCTCCTCTGCCATCACAAGCCACCTGATAGCTGCAGAAGGTTCCTTGGGGCCATCTGCCACCACAGGCCATCTTCTAGCTTCAGGACGCTCACCTGTGGTGGTCTATCACCCCAATGCACCTGACAGCTGCATAAAGGTCCCATGGGAACCTCTGCAGCCACTGGGAAGGTGACAGCCAAGGAAGATCTCTCTGGGACCCTCTGCCAAACCAGGATGTTATATAGTCAAGGGAAGACCCCACTGAGACCTCTGCCACCCTCGGCCACGCGACTGATGTAGGATGCCCCTCTGGGGCTCTCTGCTACTGAAAAGCCAACTGGCAGCTGCAGGAAGCTCCCCTGGCTCCATCTAGTACAAACAGTCACCTGACAGCCACAAGAACCCTCCAGGGAACCCATGCCACCTTAAGCCACCTGACAGGAGCAGAAATCCTCCTGAGGCCCTACGCAATCCAAAGCCACCTGACACCTGCAGGACCCCTCCTTGGGTACCTTTGCCACAAAGACCACCTGACGTCCTCAGGAAGATCTGTAGGGGACATCTGTCACCTCTGGGCTCCTGGCTGCCACAGAAGCCCCGTTGGTAGCTTATGCCCCGTCCAGGCCGCTTCAGAGCTGGGACAAGCACGCCCCCCCCCCCGGGATCGTCTGCCACCCAAGGCCACCTTACAGGTGCTGGAAGCCTTCCAGGGGCTCTTTGCCACCAAGGGCCGCCTGACAGCAGTAGTCAGTCAGTAGGTCTATCATATTTATTGAGTGCTTATTATGAGTGGATCACTGTACTAAGCGCTTGGGACAGTGGAATATAACAATATAAGACCCAAATCCCCTGACCACAACAAGCTTGCATTCTAGATCAGGGAGTTATCTACTGCCACAGGCCACCTGACAGCTCCAGAAAGATTATATGAGGCCCTCTGCCACCAAAGGCCACCTGAAAACAACAGGAAGCCCCCCTGAGGTCCTCTCCCAACTCAGGCCACCTGACAGCTGCAGGAATCTGGATCTCTCTGCCACCGAAAGTCGCCCCAGAGCCACGGGATATTCTCCTGGGCCTTCTGGAACTCCAGACCACTTGATAGCTGCAGGAAGCTGCCATGAGCCCTCTGCTACTGCAAGGCAGCTGACAACTGAAGGAAGCCCCCCGCCTCCCGAAATCCTCTGCCACCCCTGGGCACTTTCTACTAGCTGAGGGGTAGTCTTCCAATGGAAGCAGCCTCAGCTGACGTAGGGACACCCTCCCCTAGCCAACGGGGAGTCTGCTACCATAAGTGACCTCAGCTGGGGAGTCTGCCAGAAAACCCAAGGGTACCCATCCCCCTTCCCCCTATCCTGGGGGAAGTATGCCTTTGAGTGGTCTCAGTGGACGTAGGGGCACCATCTGCTTGCCTAGGGGAAGCTGCACGTGACAGCTCTAACAGGCTGGAGTGGGAATAGAGCCACTGCCCACTAGCTAAGGGGGAGTCTGACACTATGAGCCACTGTATTCATTTATTCAATCATATTTATTGAGCGCTTACTGTGTGCAGAGCACTGTACTAAGCTCTTAGTAATTACAATACAGAAATAAAGAGAGACAATCTCTGTCCACAACAGGCTCACAGTCTACAGGAATCCCTAGATGTTCTAGGGGCACCATCCCAAAATGTAGGTTGACTCTGCCATTGTAAGCACCTTCAACGGGCCTAGGGACACTGTCCCTCAGCCAAGATGGTGCACACGTAGGCTGCTGTGAGCAGATCCGGTGGAGCAAGGGGTACTGTAACCAAGCCAAGGAAGAGTCTGCCATTGCGAGTTGTCTGACTGCGCCTAGGGGCATCATTAGGCAGGCCTTGGAGAGTCTGCTGCTGTGAGAAGGCACAGGCCGCTTGGGGCATGATTCCCGAGCCCGGGGAATATCTGCCTCTGTGTGAGGTCTCAGTGGGCCTAGGGGAACAGTCGCTTGGCCAAGGGGGTGTAGATCACTGTGAGCAGCCTCAGTGGTCCTAGGTGCAGCGACTCTGAACCTAGTGGGAATTTGCCACTGTGAACGGCCTCAGTGAGCCTTGAAACACCCTCTGTCAGTCAAGGAGGAGTCTGTCACTTTGAGCAGCCTCAATGGGACTAGGTATACCTTCCCCCAGTCTAGGCATAGTCTTCCACTGTAAATGGCCTCGGTGGATCTAGAGACACCTGTCCCAAGATGAGGGGGAGTCTGCCACTGTGCGAGGCCTCAACAAGCCTAAACTTTCCTCCAGGCTAGGAGGAGTCTGCCACTGTGAGCGGGCTCAGGGGACTTAAGGATGCCATCTCCCAGCCGAGGGGAAGTCTGTCTCTGTAAGCAGCCACAGTGGGCCTACATGCACCATCCCCCAGCAGAGGGGGAGTCTGCCACTTTGAGCAGCCTCAGTCGGACTAGAGGTACTTTCCCCCAGCCTAGGTGGGGGTCCGCCACTGTGAACAGCCTCAGAGGATCTAGGGATACCCACCCCCAGCTGAGGTGGGGTCTGCCACAGTGAGAGGACTCAGCAAGGCTAGGTACACCTTCCTTTAGACTAGGGGGAATCTGCCACTGTGAGAGGTCTCAGCAAGGCTAGGTACACCTTCCTTTAGACTAGAGGGAATCTGCCAGGGTGAGTGGCCTCAGAGGACATAGGGATACCATCTTCCAGCCTCGGGGTGTCTGCCACAGTCAGAGGCTCAGAGGGCCCAGGGGGAGCCTTCCTTAATGTATGAATAGTCTGGCACAGTAAGCAGCCTCAACAGGCCTCAGGAAACCCTCCCTTAGGCAAGGGGCGGTTTGTCACTATGCATTGCCTCAGTAGACCTTGGTACACCATCCCCAGCTTCCAGGGGGAGTCTGCCACTGTAATAACAATAATGATAATAATAATGGTATTTTTAAGCGCTTACTATGTGCCGGGCACTGTACTAAGCACTGGGGTGGATACAAGCAAATCGGGTTGGACACAGTCTCTGTCCCACGTGGAGCTTACAGTTTCAATCCCCATTTTACAGACGAGGTAACGAAGGCACCAAGAAATGAAGTTGCTTTCCCAAGCCCACATAGCAGACAAGTGATGGAGTCGGCATTAGAACCCATGCCCTTTTGACTCCCAGGCCCGGACCTTATCTACTACGCCTTGATTTACCCATGTTGTAAGCAGGGCACTGCCCCACAACCTAGCCCGCCCCTTCCCATCCTACAGACCTTAAGCTCGTGTGGGCAGGGAATGTCCCTCTTTATTGTTTCATTGTACTCTCCCAAGCACTTAATACAGTATTCTGCGCAAAGTAAATGCTCAATAAATACGATTGAATGAATGAATGAACCTAAGGGTGTCTGCTACTGTGATTGGCCTCACCAGGTCTGAGGTACACTCTTTCCCAGCCGAATGAGAGTGTGCCACCCACTGTGAACTGCCTCAGCAGATCTAGGGGCACTGACCCCAGACTAAGGGGGTGGGTGTAGATGGAGAATAAAATGGACCCAGAACAGAACCTTGAGGGACTTCCACAGTTAGGGGCTTGGAGGCAGAGGAGAATCACATGAAGGAGATTGAGAATGAATGGCCAGAGTAATACAGGAATACCAGGAGAGGACAGTGTCAATGAAGCCAAAGTTCGATAACGTTTCCAGGAGAAGGAGGTGGTCGACAGTGTTGAGGCAGCTGAAAGGTAGAGGAAGATTAAGATGCAGTAGAGGTCTTTGGATTTGGAAAGAAGGAGATCATTGCTGATGTTTGAGAGGCCAGTTTCTGTGAAGTGAAGGGTACAGAAGCCAGATTGGAGGGGGGTCAATGAGAGAATTGAAGGAGAGTAATTTGAGACTGTGGGTGTAGATAACTAGTTCAAAGATTGTGGAAAGGAATGGTAAGAGGGTGCCAGACTCCCCTTAGTCTGGGCACTGTGCACTAGGCCTGCTAAGGTCCTTAGCAGCAGCAGACTCCCCCTCGGCTAATGGATTGTGCCCCTAGGCCTTCTGAGGCTGCTTACAATGGTAGGCTCCCCTAGGCTGGGGTCAGTGCCTTTTGGCCCATTGAGGCTGCTCATTGTGGAAAACTTCCCTTAGGCTCCAGGGGTGGTGCCCCTTCATTTACTACATATGCTTCCCGTGGAATTCATTCATTCATTCATTCAATCATATTTATTGAGTGCTTAGTGTGTGCAGAGCACTGTACTAAACGCTTGGGAAGTACAAGTTGGTGACACATAGAGAAGGTCCCTAGCCAACAACGGCACTCCATTAACAGCTACTCACAGTAGGAGACTCTCCCTAGGCTGCCTCAGTTCCCCTAGGCTCTCTGAGGACACTTTTAGTTCCAGAAACACAGTAGGTGGTGAGAGAGTCCACCTTGAACAGCTGAGGTTGCTCATGGTGGCAGACACACCCTAGGCAGTGGGAGGTTGTTCCTAAGCCTAGTGAAGGTTCTCACAGCAACAGACATCCCTTGACTACAGGTGAGTATACATAGGCCCAGTGAAACGTCTCCAACGACATACTTTCCCTTGGCAGGGAGAGAGACTGCCACTGTGAGCATCATCAGTGGGTCTAGCTGCACCCTCCCCCAGCCTAGGGGGATTGTGTCACTTTGAGAGGTCTCACTGGGCCTAGGGACACCCTCCCCTAGCCTAGGCGGATTCTGTCACTGTTAGTGACCTCAGAAGGCCTAGGGACATGGTCAACCAGTCTATGAGGAATCTACTGCTGTGATTGGCTGCAGCTGGCCTTGAGGCACCGTCCCTCAGACTAGCGGGAGTCTGCCTCTGTTAGAAGCCTCAGCAGTGTCTCCCAGCCTATGGGATGCCTCAAAGGGACTGGAGGCACCGTATCCAGGCTAGGGGAAGTCTTATACTGTGCATGGCTGCAGGGAGCCTCAGGGCACCCTCTCCCTATCAAAGGGGAGTCTGCCACTGTGAATGAACTCAGTGGGCATAGGGGCACGGCCCTGCAGCCATGTGAACGTATGCTGTTGTAAGAAACCTCAACGGCCCCAGGTACACCCTGCACAAACCTTGGGGGAGTCTTACCACTGCGAGCCGCCTCTGTGGGCCTAATGGTACATCCTTCAGTAAAGTGAGAGTCTGCCTATCAGAGAAGACACAGTCGGCCTAAGGTTACTGCCCACAAGCCTAGGAGTTGTCTGCCAATGTGAGCGGACTTAAGATCCCTAGGGGCACTGTCCCCATCCTAGGGAGGGTGGGCCTCTGTGAATGACCTGAGCCAGACAAGGGATGGCATCCTCCAATTTAGGGACAGTATGTCACTGTGTGGTCTCAGTGGTCCTAGGAACACCTTTTCCAGCTTAGTTGGAGAATGTCACTGTGAGCAGCCTCTACAGGCCTATGGATGCCATCCCTCAGCCTAGGGGTGCACTGCAATTTTGAGGAGTTTCAGCAGGTCTTAAGGTATGTTCCCCCAGCCTACCAGTGTATTCCACTCAGAGCAGCCTCAGAGGGCCTAAGAGCACCGTCTCAAAGCCTAAGGGTACTTTACCAATGTGAGCTGCATCAGCGGGCCTCAGGACACCCTCCCCAAGCTGAGGAGTGATCTGCCACTGTAAGGTGCCTCGGTGGGCCTAGGGACACCTTCTCCAAGCCTAAGAGTCATCTGTCGCTGTAACCGGTCTAAATTGACTTAAGTGCCCTGTCCCCCAGCCTAGGAGACGTTTGCCACTGAAAGAAGCCCAGCCTAGGAGACGTTTGCTGCTGTGTGTGGCCACACTAGGCCTAAGGGTGCGATTCCCCATCTGAGGGTATTCTGCCTCTGTAAGCCACCTCAGCAGACCTAGGTGCACCATCCCCCAGCCTAGAGGAAGTCTGCCTCTCTCTGATTGTCCTCAAAAGGCCTATTGGCACTCTCCCTCTGCATACAGGGACTCTGCTGCTATGAGTAGCCTCAGCGGTCCTAAGGTCAGCGTCTCCCAGCCTACGGGAGGTTTAACACTGTTAGCAACTTCAGAGGGCCTAGGGGCACAGTCCCTCAGGTTAGGGGACATCTACCATTTTGAGTGGACTAAGCACATCTAGGGATGCTGTTCCCCAATCTAGGGGGAGTCTGACAGTATGAGCAGCCTCAGGGGACGTAAGGACATTGTCCCTAAACCTAGGAGGAGTCTTCCAATGTGAGTAGTCTCTGAAAGCCCGGCTGAACTGCCCCCCAAATTATGGGGTGTCTGCCACTATGAGGGTCACAGCTGGCTTAGGACTCCATTCTGCAACCCAGGGGGAATCTGCTGCTGACACCGGCGTGTGAGGGCATAGAAGCACAGTGCCCAACCTAGTGCGTTGTCTGTCACTTTGAGCAGTTTCAGTGGGCCTGGCTGCATAGTCTCCACACCTAGGGGGAGTCTGCCAATGTGAGTGGCCTCAGCGGCACTGTAACCAATCTAGGGGCAATCTGCCCCTGTCAGTGACCTCTGAGTACCTAGTTGCACTGTACCTCAACCTAGGGGATGTTTATCTCTGTGAGCATTGCATGCATTCATTCATTCAATCGTATTTATTGAGAGCTTAGTGTATGCAGAACATTGTACTAAGCTCATGGAAAGTACAATTCAGCAAAAGAAAGTACAATTCAGCAACAGATACCCAAGAACGGGCTCACAATATGGAAGGGGGAGACATGCAACAAAACAAAACAAGTAGACAGGCAACTGCCCTAGGGACACCATTTCCCAGACAAGGAGAAGTCTCCTGCTTAGAGCCGCCTCAGTAGCCTAGAGTAAACATCCCTCACCCTACACGGAATCTGACACTGTGAGTGGCAGCAGCAGGCTTAGGGGCGCTGTCCACCACCTTAGGGGTTGTCTGCCTCTATCAGAGGCCTCAGAGGTCCTTGGGGCACCATCCCCTAGTTGAGGGGGCATCTTCTACTGTATGAAGCCTTAGCCAGCTGAAGGTCACTGTCTCCTGCATTAGGTGAAGTCTGCCACTCTGATCAGCCTCAAGGGGCCAAGAGCACCATCACCCAAAATAGAGGGAGTCTGCCACTGTGAGTGGCCTCAGGGGGGCTAGGACCGTGGTCCCCCGACCTAGAGGGTTATTCCCACGTTGATTGGCCTCTTTGTAAAAAAGAGAACCATCCTCCAGCCTAGGGGGAATCTGCCCCTCTGAGAAACCTCAGTATGGGCCTAGTTATATCCTGCCCCAGCTGAGGGGAACTCTGCAGCTGTGCCCAATTTAAACGGGCCGAGGGTCACCCTCCACCAGTCTTGGGGGAGTCTGCAGGTGTGAGTGGCTGCAGCGA
Organism: Tachyglossus aculeatus; assembly: GCF_015852505.1. Classification (NCBI taxonomy): domain Eukaryota; kingdom Metazoa; phylum Chordata; class Mammalia; order Monotremata; family Tachyglossidae; genus Tachyglossus; species Tachyglossus aculeatus. The sequence goes on along the minus strand of NW_024045100.1, from coordinate 1,401,106 downwards.
GCCTAGGGACCTCGCTGAGCAATTATGGAGTCTGTCACTCTGAGCATCCTCAGTGGGACGAAATGCATCACTTTTGCCTTTGGAGAGTGCCATTGTGAGATTCATTCATTCATTCAATCGTATTTGTTGGGCGCTTACTGTGTTCAGAGCACTGTACTAAGCTCTTGGGAAGTACAAGTTGGCAACATATAGAGACGGTCCCTACCAAACAGTGGGCTCACAGTCTAGAAGGGGGAGACGGAGAAAAAAACAAAACATATTAACAAAATAAAATAAATAGAATAAACATGTAGAAATAAAATAAATATATAAATAGAGTAGTAAACACGTACAAACATATATGCATATATACAGGTGCTGTGGGGAGGGGAAGGAGGTAAAGCAGCGGGGATGGGGACGGGGAGGAGGGGGAGAGGAAGGAGGGGGCTCAGTCTGGGAAGGGCTCCCGGAGGAGATGAGCTCTCAGCAGGGCCTTGAAGGGAGGAAGACAGCTAGCTTGGCGGTTGTGCAGAGGGAGGGCATTCCAGGCCAGGGGGATGACGTGGGCTGGGGGTCGACGGCGGGACTGGCGAGAACGAGGCACGGTGAGGAGATTAGCGGCAGAGGAGCAGAGGGTGCTGGTTGGGCTGCTGAAGGAGAGAAGGGAGGTGAGGTAGGAGGGGGTGAGGTGATGCAGAGCCTTGAAGCCGAGGGTGAGGAGTTTTTGCCTGATGCGTAGGTTGATTGGTAGCCACTGGAGATTTTTGAGGAGGGGAGTGACATGCCCTGAGCGTTTCTGGACAAAGACAATCCGGGCAGCGGTGTGAAGTATGGATTGAAGTGGGGGAGAAACAGGAAGATGGGACATCGGAGAGAAGGCTGATACAGTAACCCAGACAGGAGAGGATGAAAGCTTGAACGAGCAGGGTAGGGGTTTTGATGGAGAGGAAAGGGCGGATCTTGGCAATGTTGTGGAGGTGAGACAGGTAGGTTTTGGTGATGGCTTGGATGTGAGGGGTGAACGAGAGAGCGGAGTCGAGGATGACACCAAGGTTGCGGGCTTGTGAGACGGGAAGGATGGTAGTGCCGTCAACAGTGATGGGAAAGTCAGGGAGAGGGCAGGGTTTGGAGAGGGAAGACAAGGAGTTCAGTCTTGGACATGTTGAGTTTTAGGTGGCGGGCAGACATCCAGAGGGAAATGTCCTGAAGGCAGGAGGAGATGCGAGCCTGGAGGGAGGGGGAGAGAGCAGGGGCAGAGATGTAGATTTGGGTGTCATCAGCGTAGAGATGACAGTTGAAGCCGTGGGAGCGAATGAGGTCACCAAGGGAGTGAGTGTAGATCGAGAACAGAAGGGGACCCAGAACTAAACCTTGAGGAACCCCTACAGTAAGGGGATGGGAGGGGGAGAAGGAGCCTGCAAAAGAGACTGAGAATGAATGGCCGGAGAGATAAGAGGAGAACCTGGAGAGGACGGAGTCTGTGAAGCCAAGGACGGATAGCGTGTTGAGGAGAAGGGGGTGGTCCACAGTGTCGAAGGCAGATGATAGGTCGAGGGGGATTACGATGGAGTATGAACCCTTGGATTTGTCAAGCAGGAGGTCATTGGTCACCTTTGAGAGGGCAGCTTCTGTGGAATGTAAGGGACGGAAGCCAGATTGGAGGGGGTCGAGGAAAGAATTGGCTTTGAGGAATTCGAGGCAGCACGTGTAGACGACTCGTTCAAGGAGCTTGGAAAGGAATGGTAGGAGGGAGATAGGGCGATAACTAGAAGGTGAGGTGGGGTCAGTAGAGGGGTTTTTTAGGGTGGGAGAGACGTGGGCATGTTTGAAGGCAAAAGGGAAGGAATCAATGGAGAGTGAACGGCTGAAGATGGAAGTTAAGAAGATGTCACAGGAGGCCTAGGGACACCTTCCCTCAGCCTACGGGGATTCTGCTCCTGAGGGCAGTTTAAGAGGGCCTGGGGGACCTCCCTAAATCCACGGGTAATCTGCCACTGTGAGTGGTTTCAACAGGTCTAGGGCTACCATCCCCCAGGCTAGGGGGAATCTGTAGCTGTCTGTGGCTTAAGATGATGTAAGGACACTGTTCCCCAGCCTAGGGGTTGTCTGTGGCTGTAACGTGTCTACGGACTCCCACCGTGAGCCAAGAAGGAGTCTGCTACTCTGAGTGTCCTCAGCAGGCCTCAGGCGTAAGGACAGCCTCCCCCAGGCTAGGGATAGTCTACCATTGTAAGTGGCCTCACCGGGCCTCAGTGCACATTCCCCCAGTCTATGTGGTGTTTGCTGCTGTGAACAGCCTCAGCAGGCCTAGAGTCACAATGCCCCAGCCTAAGGGGAATCTTCCATAGTGAGTGGCCTCAGATGTATTGGACAGCCGCCTTCAGCCTAAGGATGAGTCTACAACTGTGAGTGGCCTCAGTGGGCCCAGTCCTACCTTTCTCCAGTCTTGGGAGACTTTGTTCCTGTGAGTGGTATCAGAGGGCCTAAGCACACCATCCCCAACCTAGGAGGAGTCTTCCACTGGTATTGGCCTCAGTGGACCGAGGGATAATCTCCCCAGTGTGAGGGGGCCGATACACACCTTCCCCCTGCAGATCGGGAATCTGCCACTGTAAAGAGCTTCAGCTTGCCTAGGGCCGCTGATCCCCAGCATAGGGATAGTCTGCAGCTTAGAGAAACCTCAGTTAGCCTAGGAACAACCCTTCCTTGTCCGGGAAGGAGTCTGCCACTGTGAATGGCCTCAGCGGTCCCAAGGATACCGTTCCCCCACCCTGGGTAGAGTCTTTTGCTGTGAGCAGCCTCAGTGGGCATAGGATACCATCCCCCAGCCTAACAATAATTTGATATGCGAGCTTCCTCAGCAGTTCTGTCAGCTGAGCGGTAGTCTGCCAGTTTGAGCTTCCTCAATGAGCCTAGGAAAACCTTCCCGATAGCCTGCTACTGTGAGAGGCCTCAGTTGACCTAAGAACACCATCCCGTATCCTAGAAAAAAACTGCCACTGTGAGTGGTCACTGCAGGACTAGGTGCACTGTCCTTAAGCCTAGGGGAAGTCTGCCACTGTGCGTGACAGCAGAGGGCCTAGGGTTACATATCTCAGCCTAGAGGCAATGTGTCACAGGAAGTGGCCTTAGTGACCCAAGGACACCATCCCCAGCCTAGGGAGAGTCTGCATCTGTGAGTGGCCTCCAACGGCTTAGCAATGCGGTCCCCAGCCAAGGTGGGGTGCATACCCCTGTGAATGCCGTCTGAGGGCCTAGGGCCATAGTCCCCAGACTAGTTGGGTCTGCTGTTGTGAGTGGCCTCAACAGGCCTAGGGATATCGTACCCTAACCTAGGAAAAATCTGCCAATGTGAGGGGCCTCAAAGGGCCTAGGGACACTCTGTCATAGTTGTGGGGGAGTCTGTCTCTGTGAAGGGCATCGATGAAACTCAGGACACCAACCTCCAACGTAGAATGAGAATGAGTAGGCAGTATCAGCAGGCCTATGGTACCATTTTCCAGGATAGGAAGTCTGTCTCTGTGAGCAAATTCACAGGGCCTTGGGACACCAATATCAGCCTAGGGGAAGTCTTCCACTGTGAACCTCCTCAGTGGGGCTAGAAGCAATATCCCACAGCTGTGGGGAAGTCTGTGTCTGTAAACAGCTGCAACAGGCCTAGCTGCACCATTCCTCAGGCTAGGGAAATCTAAAGCTGTCAGCAGCTACAGTTGGCTAGAAGGATCGTCTATCACCCTCCGTGGTCCTCAAAACACCATTCCCCATCATAGGGGGGGGTACCCTTCGCCCAGGGATCCGTTATTTCGGGAATTGGCCCTGCGAGGGAGAGAGAGACTAGGGACAGAAAGACTGAGTTTCATAAACAATTTATTCCACGAGGCTAATTGAATTATTTGATTATTTTTGACGCGGTCAATTGAACCTCCTTTTTGGAAGGACCATTTCGGGAGACACATGATTATTTAATGATAATAGAGCTTCCCTATTTGGAGGAATATACTTATGTATTACTTGAATATGGCAAAAACCATAGGTCCCACCCACAAGAAATTCACTTATGCCTTGTTCGCAAGTGGTAAGGTAACTAGCTACCACCCAAGAACACTTCCCACACAGAAGAAATCCGTTCATGTGCTACACACCCGTGGCGAAGTACCCTAGCTTCCAGCCCTAATGAGCGTTCAGCCAGACAGTCACTCATCCCACCCTCAATTGGTGCAAGCAGAGCAGAGCATCCCATGCTCTGGACAGAGGTGACATGCAACCAGGTGCTGCAAGTCTGGAACCCCTACTCAGAAGATTAAAAGCTTCAGGTATTCATTAACTGTCCTCTTAGACCATTCCATATTTCCACTTAAGTTTATCCAATCGCCACCCTCCCCTCACCCTCCATACCTAATTTGATTGTCACGGGGTCGAGGGATACCTTCTGTATTTCTGGCTTGGGCTGCTAATCTAGAGGTTTTGGTTGTGGGGGTGGTATCCCATCTGCAATTCCGAGCTCCATCTTGCTGGCTCGGACAGTCACGTGATAGCATTTGACCTTCAGGTGGTGGGCTTTCTGGGTTCACCTAAGAACAAGGGGATTCTGCCACGGATAGCATCCTCACAGGGCCTTAGAGCACAATTATAAGCCTAGTGGGAGTCTGCAGCTCCGAGGGACCTCAATGGGCTTAGATGCACCATGTCCATTCTGCAGCTGTGAATGGCTGCAACGTGTCACGTGGCACTATCAGGCAGGCTTGGTGACTCTGCCACTGTCAACGGCCTCATCTGGCCTAGGGGCTCCATCCTTAACGTAGGGGGAATCTATTGCTGTGAGCAGCCTCAGTGGGTCCTGGGACACTCTTCCCCAGTTGAAGGGAAATCTGCCACTGAGTGGCAGCAGTGGGCCTAGGGACACTGACCCTCTACCTACGGGTTGTCTTTCTCTGTGAGGAACTGGCAGACTTAAGGTCACATTTCCCCAGTGTACAATGTCACAGTGTGCCACTGTGAATGTATTCAGTGGGCCCAGGGACACTATTCCCCAACCTAGGGGGAGTCTGTCACTTTACGTGGCCTTGACCCTAAAGGCACCATCCCCCAGCATAGGTGGAGTCTGCTGCTCTGAATTAACTCAGGGGGTATGGGGATACTGTCCCCTTGCCTAGGAGGAGTCTGCTCCTGTGAGTAGGAGTAGTCTCAGAGGACCTAGAAGCATGGTCCCTCAGGCTAGGGGGTGAGGGGAATTCTGCCATTATTAGCCAGCCTAGGGACAGTCTGCTCCTTTGAATGGCTGCAGCTGGCCTATAGCTACGATCTCTTATCATAGGGGAGTATTTTAATTTGGGAAACCAGTGAGCCTTTGGTCTAGGGGGTGTGTTCTGCTATGAGGGTCACCGTTGCCCTAGAGACACCGTCCCCCAGCGTAGGGGGAGTTCATTCATTCAGTTGCAATTAATGCACACTTACTGTGTGCAGAACACTGTACTAAGCCCTTGGGAAGTACAAGTCGCCAACATATAGAGACGGTCCCTACCCAACAACGGGCTCATAGTCTAGAAAGGGGAGACAGACAATAAAACAAAACATGTAGACAGGTTTCAAAATCGTCAGAACAAATAAATTATAGCTATATACACATTAACAAAATAAATAGAATAGTAAATATGTACAAATAAAATAAATAGAGTAATAGGTCTGTACAAATATATACACGTTTTGTGGGGAAAAGAAGGAGGTAGGGCAGAGGGGGGATGGGGAGGAGGAGAGGTCAAAGGGGCCTCACTCTGTGAAGGCCTCCTGGAGGAGGTGAGCTCTCAGTAGGGCTGTGAAGGGAGGAAGAGAACTAGCTTGGTGGATGCGTGGAGGGAGGGCATTCCAGGCCAGGGGAAGGACGTGGACCGGGGGTCGACGGCGGGACAGGAGAGTACGAAGCACAGTGAGGAGGTTAGCGGCAGAGGAGCAGAGGGTGCGGGCTGGGCTGTAGAAGGAGTGAAGGGAGGTGAGGTGGGAAGGGGCAAGTTGAAGGAGATCTTCGAAGCCTAGAGTGAGGAGTTTTTGCTTGATTCCTAGATTGACAGGCAACCACTGGAGATTTTTGAGGAAGGGATTGACATGCCCTGAGCGTTTCTATGCAAAGATAATCCGGGCAGCAGCGTGAAGTATAGACTGAAGTGGAGAGAGACAGGAGGATGGGAGATCAGAGAGGAGACTGATGGAGTAATCCAGTCGAGATAGGATGAGAGATTGAACCTGCAATGTAGTGGTTTGGATGGAGAGGAAAGGACGGATCTTGGCGATGTTGTGGAGGTGAGACCGCCAAGTTTTGATAACGGATTGGATGTGTGGGGTGCATTAGAGACGGGAAGGAAGGGACGGGAAAGTCAGGGAGAGGACAGGGTTTGGGAGGGAAGATCAGGAGTTCAGTCTTGTACATATTGAGTTTTAGATGGCGGTCAGACATCCACGTGGAGATGTCCTGAAGGCAGGAGGAGATACGAGCCAGGAGTGAGGAAGAGCGAGCAGGGGAGGAGATGTAGATTTGGGTGTCATCACCGTAGAGGTGATAGTTGAAGCCTTAGGAGCGAATGAGTTCACCAAGGGAGTGAGTGTAGATAGAGAACAGAAGGGGACAAAGAGCTGACCCTTGAGGAATCCCTACAGTAAAGGGATTCCTTTACTGGAGGGGGAGGAGGAGCCCGCAAAGGAGACTGAGAATGAACGGCCGGAAAGGTAAGAGGAGAACTGAGAGGACGGAGTAATTGAAGCCAATGTTGGATAGCGGTTTGAGGAGAAGGGGGTGATCCACAGTGTCGAAAGCAGCTGAGAGGTCGAGGAGGATTAGGATAGAGTAAGAGCCATTGGAGTCGGCAAGAAGGAGGTTATTGGTGACCTTTGAGAGGGCAGTTCTGTGGATTGTAGGGGACAGAAGCCATATTGGAGGGGATCAAGAGGAAAGTTGACGTTGAGGATTTTCGAGGCAGCGAGTGTAGACGACTCGTTCTAGGTGTCTGGAAATGAAGGGTAGGAGGGAGATAGGGCGATATCTAGAAGGGGAGGTGGGGTCAAGAGCGAAGTTGGCCACTTTGAGCCACCACAGTGATTCTAGGGTAGCTTTTCTATAGTCTGGGGGAGTCTGCCTCTGTGATTAGCCTTAGGAGGCCTATGGTCACGGTCCTATGACCTAGGAGAAGTCTTCCATTGTAAGGGTATCCAAGGTGCCCAAAGGCACCCTCCCTCAGGGGTATACAGGTACTGTCCCCCATCATAGGGGGAGTGTGCTGTTGTAAGCAGTGTCAACCAGCCTAGGGAAACTGTCCTGTAGCCTAAAGGAAGTCCACCACTCTGACTGGGCTCAGTGGGCTTAGGGACAACGTTCTAAGAATAGGGAGAGTCTGTTGCAGTGAGCGGCCTCAGGGAGTCTAGTAATACCCTCCCTCAGCCGAGGCTGAGTCTACACCTTGAGAGGCCTCAGAGGGATAAGGGACACTAGGGGGAGTCTGTCTCTGTGAGTACCGTCAGTGTGCCTAGGGGCACCATCTCATAGCCCAGAGGGAGTCTATTCATTCATTCATTCAATCGTATTTATTGAGCGGTTACTGTGTGCAGAGCACTGTACTAAGCGCTTGGGAGGTACAAATCGGCAACATATAGAGACGTTCCCTACCCAACAACGGCCTCACATTCTAGAAGGGGGATACAGACAACAACAAAAAACAAGTAGACAGTTGTCAATACCATCAGAATAAATAAAATTATAGCTATATACACATCATTAATAAAATAAATAGAGTAATATATATTTACAAATATACACAAATGCTGTAGGGAGGGAATGGGGGTAGGGTAGAGGGATGGAGGGGAGCGATGACGAGGGGAGAAGGAGGAGAGGAAAAAAGGGGGACTCAGTCTGGGAAGACCTCCTGGAGGTGGTGAGCTCTCAGTATGGCTTTGAAGGGAGGAAGATTCTAATGCTGTGAGCTACGTCAGTTAGCTTTGGAACATTTCTCTCAAAATCCACCCCCTCCACCTGTGCCTCTGACCCCATTCTTTAGAACCTTATTACAAAATTTCCTCCTTCCCTTCTTCCCTCCCTAACTGCCATCTTCAACTGTTCACCCTCCTATATCGTCTTCCCCACTACTTGAAAGCATATCTCTCCTACCTTAAAAACCCCTCCCGTGACCCCAGGGCTCCTCCCGTTATCGCCTCATCTCCCTCCTTTCATTCTTCTCCGTACTCTTCGAGTGATTTGTCTACACCCTCTGTCTCAGGTTTTTTCCCCAAATTGTCTCCCCTTGACCCCCTCCAATCTGGTTTCCTTCCTCCTCATTCCTGCCCTCTGCCCTCTGAAAGGTCACAAGTGATCTTCTTGCTGGATCCAACGGCCTCTACTCTATCCCAATTTTCCTTTAGCTCTGCTGCCTTTGACACTGTAGGTTCAACCTTCACAACACCACTAAAATCTGCCCTTTCCCCTGAATCCCAACTACTACCACGATACTCCAAGCACTTATCCTATTCTACCTTGATTACTTTGTCATCCACTTTGCTGATATCCCCGCCTCCTGTCTCTCCCCACTCAAGTCCACACTTCACTCTGCTTGCCCGGATCATTTCTGTACAAAAATATTCGGTCCATGTTTCCTCACTCCTCAAGAGCCTCCAGTTGTTGCCCATCCACCTCTGCATCCAACAGAAACTCCTTATCATCGGCTTTAAAGCCCTCCTACTCCTAGCTGGGGGTATGGGGGGAGTCTCCCACTGTGAACAGTCTCAGAGGGCCTATGTGAACTGTCCACCAACCTATGGGAAGTTTGCTTCTGTGAATGACCTCAGGGGGGCTAGGGACACCCTTTCCCAAAATAAGTGAAGTCTCCTACTGTGCCTGACTTCAGTAGGCCAAGAGGCACCACTCCGGTAGCCTAGGGGGCAACTGCTGCTGATAGCTTCGCAGAGCACCTAGGGACAACATCTCCAGGCCCAAGGAGAGTATGCTGTACTGAGAAACTTCAGTGGGGCTAGGTGAACTGTACATAGGCCTAGTAGGAGATTACTGCTGCAAGAAGTCTCAGCGTATCTAGGTGCCCCACCTCCCAGCCTAGGGGGAATTTGCCACAGTGAGCAGCATCAGCAGGCCTAGCGATATCGTCCCCTAAGCTAGGGGAAGGATACTCCTCCTCCTCCTCCTCCTCCTCCTCCTCCTCCTCCTACTACTACTACTACTAATGGTATTTGTTAAGCGCTTACTGTGTGCCAAACACTGTTCTAAGCGCTCGGGTAAATACAGTGTAGTCAGGTTGTCCCACGTGGGGCTCACAGCCTCAATCCCCATTTTACAGATGAGGTAACTGAGGCACAAAGAAGTTTTGTGACTTGCCCAAGGTCACACAGCAGACAAGTGGCAGAGCTGGGATTAGAACCCACGACCTCTGACTCCCAAGTCCGTGCTCTTGCCATTGGGCTAGGTTACTTCCCATGCCTTTAGGAGTGGCTTCAGGGCGCCCAGGGACAGTCTCCCCATCTAAGGGGGAGTCTGTCTCTTTGAGCAGCCTCCATAGGGAAAGGGACACTGACTCCCAGCCTAGGGTGAATTTACTACTGTGAGCAGCCTCAATAGGACTAATGGCACCATTTCTGGTGTAATGAGAATCAGCCGATATGAGCAGACTGAAAGGGACTAGGGGCACTGTCCCCCTGTGTATGGGAAGTATAGCTCTGTAAGCAGCCTAATAGTAATAACGGTGATATTTGGTAAGTTCTTACTATGTGCCAGGCACTGTACTAATCGCTGAAAAACATACTCTGTGTTAATCCCTGTCTAAGCGCTAGGGAAGTTACAAAGTAAAGTGGGCCTAGGGGTATCATTCCCTAGGTCCGGGGGAGACTGCAGATGTTAGAGGCCTCAGTGGGCATTGTAACAACATCCTCCCAAACCCGCGGAGGATTCTGTCACTGTGAGTGGCCTCAGAAGGTCTAAGGGCACTACTCCCCACTCCAGGTGGAGTCTGCCACTGTGAGCAGCCCAAACTGTACTTGGGACAACGCCCCCCAGCCTAGAGGACGTCTGGCACTGTAAGAAGCTGCAGTGAGCTTAGGTGCACCAGCCAGCAGCCTAGAAGTGGCCTGCTCCTTTGTGAGGCCACACTAGGCTCAGTGGCACCTCCTCCAGCCTAGGGTAAGTCTGCCACTGAAAGCATCCACAGAGAGTCTAGGGGTACCATCTCTCAGGATAGAAGGAGTCTGCCATTATGAGTGGACCCATCACATCTTAGAGGTAGTGTACTCCATTCTATGGAGAGTCTGCCACTGGAAGCAGCCTCAGTGGGCCTAGATGCAACATCCTCCAGCCTTAGAGGATCCCTCCCCAAACCCAGGCGGATTTTGACACTGTTAGCAGACTCAGGGGGTCAAGGGACACCATCGCCCACCAGAGGGGGGAGACCGCTGCTGTGAGTGGCCACAGCAGAACTAGGGACACCATCCCTGAAACTAGGGGGAGTCTAGTGTTGTGAGGAGCCTCAGTGGGCCTCATGAAACCACCCTACAGCCTAGTTGGAATCTGATGCTGTGAGAGACCTAGGCAGTAGTAGAGGCACCATCCCCAGCCTATGGGGAGTTTGCCCTTGTAAGGGTCTTCAGTGGATCTAGGGGTACCATCCACCAGTATGGGGGGAGTATGTCATAGTAGTTTCCAGGACTAGGAGGGTCCTACTATTGTGAGTGGCTTCCGAGTGCCTAGAAGTGCCGTCCCCCGAGTTAGGGGTAGTCTGCCGCATGTTAGCAGCCTCATCGGGCCTAGGGGCATCATTCCCAGCCGAGGGGGAATCTGTCCTTGTGAATGGCTTCAGTGGACCTAGGGTTACTGTCCTCCAGTTTAAGGGGAGTCGGCTGCTGCTAATTACTTCTCTGGGTGTAAAACCATAATCCCCAAACCAGGGGGAGTGTGCCACTATGAGTAGCCTCAGCTGTCCTTCCAGCAGTGTTATCCAGCCTAGTTGGAATCTGTGGCTGCGAGCAGCCTCATCAGTCCTAGCTGCACTCTGCCTCAGCCTAATGGGAGTTTGCCACTGCGAGAGACCTCAACAGACCTAGAGTTTACCATCCCCAGCCTAGGGGGAATCTTGCTCTGTGAGCAGCCTCATTGTACCTGGGGACACCATCCGTAACCTTGGGAATGGTGTGCGGCTGTGAGTGGCCACAGGAATCCTAGGAGCACAGTTATGAATCCTAGGGGGAATATGCCTTTCTACGTGACCATAGCAAGCCTGGGGTACGTCCTCCAGCCGGGGGGCGTTCTGTCTCTGTGAGAGCTCTAGCTGGCAAATGGGCTCCTTCCTCCAGACTAGGGGAAATTTGTGGCTGTATTCTGCCTCAGAGGATCTCAGAAAGAACTCTCCACCATTGAAGGGGTGGGACCTGCCACTTTGTGCAGTCTCAAGGGGCCTAGGCATCACCCATACTAGAGGAAGTCTGCCCCTGTGAGTGGCCTCAGTGAGTCTAGGGGCATCGTCCCTATCCTAAGGAGTGTTGAACACTGTGAGGGGCAACAACGGGCCTAGAGACCCTGTCCATTAGCCTAGAGAGGTTCTACAGCTCTGAGCGACCTCGGGAGGTCTAGGGGCACCATCCTCCAAAACAGGGAATGTATACCACAGTGAGTGGCCTCAGGATCCTAGGGAAAATGTCTTCCAGCCTAGGGGACGTTCTTGTATGTGAGATGTCAGCTGGCTTTAGGATACCCTCCACTAGCCGAGGGGCACCCTATCTCTGTGAAACGTCTCAGCGAATGCAAGGGCACCCTCACCCAGCCTGGAGGAAGTCTGCTTCTGAGCAGCCTCACTGGTTCTAAGGACACTCTTCCCACCCTAGGAGAAGTCTGCCACTTTGAGCAGACTCAGCATAATTAGGGGAACCATTCCCTACACTCGTGTGAGTCTGCCTCAGTGAGCAGCCACAGTGTAGCTAAGCACAATGTTCCCCAGCTGAGGGGTGCTTGGGACTGTGAGAGGCCTATGTGGGCCAAGGGGAATCATCACCCAGCTAAGGGGTTGCCTGCCACTGTAAGTGGTCTCTGCACGCGTATAGCACATGTCACCAGACTAGGGGGAATCTGCCGCTGTCAGTGGCCTCAGTGGGACTAGGGGAACCATACCCCAGCCTATTGAGAGTCTGCTACTGTAAGCGGCCTCCGTGGGCCTAGGAAAATCGTCCCACAGCTGAGGGGTAGTCTCTCACTTTGAGCAGTTTCAACAGACTGAGAGGTACCATACCGAAGCTGAGGGATGGGGAATCTGTCTCTGTGCGTGATCTCAGTTGGCCTATGGACTTCATCCCCCGACTTACGGGTAGTCTGCATCTTTCAGCAGTCTGCCTCTGTGAGCGGTCTCTGCAGGCCTAGGAGCACTATGCCCCAGCCAAGGGGGAGTTTACTTCTGGAAGAGACCTCAATGAGCCTAAGGACACCATCCCCCAGCTTAAGTGGAATCTGCTTTGAGTGGCCACACTAGGTCTGGTGGCAACTTCCCCCAAGCTAGAGGGAGTCTGCCATTGTCAGAAGCCACAGTGGGCCTAGGATCACTGTCCCCTACCCTTGGGGGAGTTTGCCATTGTGAGAAGCCTCATCAGTCCTCAAGACACTAGCCTAGAGCCTAAGAGAAGTCTGACACTTTGAGGAGCTGCAGTGGGCTTAGGGACCTTGTCTCCTTGGTTGGGGAGAGTCTGTGACTGTGATCATCCTCAGATGGTCTTGGTGCACTGATTTCAGTCTAGGGGAAGTCTGTGTCTAAGAGAACATAATGGGCCCAATGGCACCGTCCCCGATGCTAAGGGTAGTGTGACCCAGTCAGCCATTGCAGCGGGCCTCGGGACACTAACCCCTACTTCAGGGGAGTCTGCCACTGTGAGCAGCCTCTCTAGGCCTAGGGACACTGTCCCCCAGCTGAGGGAGAGTCCACCATTGTGAGAGGCCTCAGCGGGTCTAGGGCAACATTCCCCAGACTAGGGGTAGCCTGCTGCTGTGAACAGACTCAGCAGGCTTAGGGATAGTCTCCCCAAAGCAAGCGGGAGTCTTCTGATATGTGCAGCCTCAGTAGTCATAAGGGCACAGTCTTCCAGACTATGGGGAGTCTGCTGCAGTTAGAAGCTGCAGCGAGCGTAAGGGCACTGATCCACAGCCAAGAGGGAGTCAGGTGTTACTTTTATCAGTGGGCCTAGGGGGAATCATACCCTGGCATAGGGAGAGTGTGTGCCTGTGAGGGGGCATGGGGGAATCTTCCAGTCTTCCGGTATTTAGGGGCATCCTCGCCCAACCTAGGGATACTCTCCCTAAGCACACGGGTAGTTTTCCTCTGTGAGTTGCCTCAACAGGCCACGGCACACCCTCCCACAGCCTAGGAGGAGGCTAGTACTGTGAGTGGTCACAGACCTAGGACCACCAAGAGACAGTCTACTACTGTGGGTAGCCTCAGTGGACATGGGGTATTGTATTGCAGTCTAGGAGAAGTTGGCTACTGTAAGCGGCCTCAGCGACCCTAGGAAAACAGACCCCAGCCTAAGGCGTGGTGAGAGGGTGACCCTGACGAATTGCGCCCCACCCTAGTGGAAGTCGTCCACTATGAATGGCCATAGAAGGTCTAGGAAAACTGTCCTCAAGATAGGAGAAGTCTACCGCTATGAGTGGCCTCAGTGAGTCTTGGAGAACCCTCCCCCAGCCAATTAGGTTTCTAATGCTGTGAGTGGCTGCAGCTGGTCTAGACCCCCGGGACTTTTCCATAATAAGCGGCCTCAGCCGTACTAGAGTCTGAAGGGAGTCTGCCTCTTTCAGCGGCTTCAGTACGTCTAGGGACACCCTCCCCCAGTCTGGGTGGAGTCTGTCACAGTGAGCATCTGCAGGGGACTTGGGGCATTGTCCCCAAACTAGGGAGAATCTGTGAGAGTCATCAACAGAACTAGGGGTACCAGCCCCCATCCTCGGGGAGTCTTCCCCTGGGAGTGGCCTCAGAGGGTCTAGGGACATCCTACACCAGTTGAGAGGGAATCGTCTGATGTGAGCACCTTCAGCGGACCTAATGACATCATCGCCCAGACTAGTGCGAGTCTGCTATTGTGAATGGTCTCAATGGGCCTAGGGTCACCATCCCCCAGCTGAAGGGGATTCTGTGTCTGTGAGCAGCATCAGCAGGCCTAGGGTCACCATCCCCCAATTGAAGGGGATTCTGTGTCGGTGAGAGGCATCACCTAGGGACTAGGTGTCCCTAGGCCTAGGGACAACAACCCCCATTCTAGCAGAATCCCTGCACTGTGTGAGCCCTGAGCTGGAGAGTCTACAGCAGTGAACCGCTTCAGCAGACCTACCAAAACCATCCCCCAGCCTAGAGGGAGTCTGCGACTGTGAGCGGTCTCAGCGAGCCTTGGTGCACTGTACCAAATCTAGGGGTAGTTTGCCATTGTGATAGCCTCAGTGGGTCTAGGAAGCCATCCTTTGCCCTAGAGGGTTTCTACTGCTGTGAGCTACCTCAGTAGACCTATGGATACCCTCCCCTAGCAGAAGGGGATTTAGTAGAGAGGATGAACTCTACTAAACTCTGCTGCTATGAGCTGTCTTCGCGAGCCTAGGGACACCCTCCCCCATTCGAGGAGGAATCTGCTACTATGAGTGGCCTCAGATGTACAGATACTCTCTCCCAGTTCAACCTTCTCCTTAGGGTTCTCCTAAGCACTGGCCTCTTCACTCTCAAGGATCCAAGAACAATTCAACCATGTGCTCAGGGTATCACTGGATGAAGTAGTTATTACTGTCGTTTACCCCATCTACAAAGCTGAGTTACTTCACCGACACCTCCATGACACTTCAATGCCCCCGTCCAGTCAGTTCATCCCAATCCTCCCTTCCCAGCACACCTCCACCGCACCCTCTGTCACCCAACTCCTCCCCACACCTTGTGACTTCCCCTGACCTCTTCCCCACCTCAACCCTGCAATCCTGTCCCAGCACTACCTCTCGTCTCCCTCTCCCTACACTGACCCCTGTCAACTCTCTCCCATCCAACATCTCCCCATCCCTTATGCTGCCCCCTTCCCCAGAACCACTCCAACAGCGTCAACCAAATGAAGCCTGCTGAACCCCCACTCCATTGTGGGGACACTTCATCCTTGACCTGTTCCTGACCCAGTCACTGTTCCTTCTCGTCATTACTGAAACCTGGCTCTCCCCAGATGACACGGTTTCCCCTGATACTCTCTCCAAAGGGGGCCTCATCATCTCCCACTCCCCCAAACCTACTGGGAAAGGTGGAGATGTTGGCTTCCTTCTCACACCCCAGTGCCGCTTTCACCCCATTCCACCTCCCTCATCCCTTTCTTTCCCTTCCTTTGAATCCCAAATCATCTGCCTCTACCACCCACTCCAGATTCTAGTAACTGTCATCTACCATTTCCTAGGTCCCACCTCCAATTTTTATAACATTTTGATCCCTTTCTCAAATACCTTTTCTCTTTCTCCATGCCCACATTGATTCTTGGGTACTTCAACATCCACATAGATGGTCCTGATGACCCTTTGGCTGTGCGCCTTCTATCACTCCTCAGCTTCGTTGATCTCCTGCTCAACCCACCTTATCCATTCACCAAAATGGACATACACTCGACATCATCATCTCTACCCACTGCACAATCTCTCCCCTCCGTTACCTCATCTGTAAAATCGGGATTAAGAGTGTGAGCCCCATGTGGGACATGGATTGCATCCAAACTGATTAATTTATATCTGACGCAGCGCTTAGAACAGTGCTTCGTACGTAGCAAATGCATAAGTACCATAATCTTTATTATTGTTACTACTGTCACCAACTATGAAAAGTCTCTTTCTGACCACAACCTCTTCACTTGCCTTCTCTCCTATACATCTCTTCCCAGTAAATCTATGCTCTTTAATTACAAAGACCGCTGACTTTTTGACCCCATCTAATTTTCTCAACTCATCCTACCCCACATAGCCCTCATACCCAAGCTACCTTCCCTTGATGACCAAATTGACACTCTCACCACCATCCTCTCTACTAAACTCAATTTACTCACTCCCCTATCCCTACATCGACCTTGTTCCACTAGCCCTCAGCCCTGGGTCAACTCCAAAGATCGCCTCCTTCGCTCTTGTGCATGAGCCACAGAGTACTGCTGGCAGAATTCTAGATATCAGGTTGACTTCATCCACTTCAACTTTACCCTTGCATGCTTTAACTCTGACCTCTCTTCTGCCCAGCAAAATTATTTCTCCATCCTTATTGACACTCATGTTTATTGCCCTCACCAGTTGTTCCAGATGTTTAACTCCCTCCTCAGAAGCCATCCCCCTGCCTCCACCATTCCTTGTCCCAATGACCTGACCACCTATTTACTCTACTGGAAAAATTGAGATTTTCAGACGTGACCTCCCTAAAATGTCCCATGCCCCTCTCCAGACCCTCCTCCCTCCTGCTCCTTCTTCAACTCTCCCATCTTTCCCAGCAGTATGTATATAGGGGATCTCTGCCTTCTCTCAAAATCCAGCCCCTCCACCTGGTTGTCCAAACTCTTGCCTTCACACCCTATCAAAATGTGTGCCTCCTACCCTCTTCCCTCTCTGCCTTCATCACCTGTTCGCTCTCCAATGGCTCTTTCCCACTGCTTTCAAACATGTCCATGTCTCCCTTATTCTACAAAGGAACCTCCTCCCCTTAACCTCATGGCTCTCCCCTACCTTTCTTTTGCAAACTCCTTGAGCGAGTTGTTTACACCTGCTGTCTCAAGTTCCCCTCCTCCAATTCTCTTCTCGCCCCTTTCAATCTGACTTCCATCTCCTTCACTCAACAGAAACCGCCCTCTCAAAGGTCACAAATGATTTCCATCTCGCTAAATCCAAGGGTCTTTACTTCATCTTAATCCTCCTCGACCTCTCAGCTGCCTTCAACACTGTCGACCACCTTCTCCTGGAAACATTATCCAACCTTGGCTTCATTGTTACTGTCCTCTTCTGGTTCTCCTCTTGCATCTCTGGTCGCTCAGTCTCAGTCTCATTTTCGGGCTCCTTCTCTGCCTCCCACCCACAACTGTGGGGGTTTGTTTCCTCCTCTAGACTGTTAACTCGTTGTGGGCAGGGAATATGTCTGTTTATTGTTATATTGAACTTTCCTAATTGCTTAGTATAATATTCTACACAACGTACGAGCTAAATAAGTATGAATGAATGGATGAAGGGGGATTCTGCCACGGCGAATGGCCTCAGTGGGTCTAGAGACACCATCCCCCAGTATAGAGGGGTCTGGTGGTGTGTGCTGCCTTAGTGGGCCTAAGGACACCAACCAGCAGCTTAGGGTGAGTCTTCCACTGTGAGCGACATCGGCGGGCCTAGGAACACCATCCCACAGCCGAAGTGGATGTGTCACTAAGAGCAGCTTTAGAGGACCTAGAGGCACCGCGCTCCAGCCAAGGCACTTACATCTGGGAACGTACTCAGCAGGACTAGCTGCACCATTCCCCAGTACAGGGGGATTCTGCCACAGAAAACGATCTAAGCGACCCAGAGTACCATCCCCCACCTAGGAGGAGTCAGTCAGTCAGTCAATCGTATTTGTTGAGAGCCTGCTGTGTGCAGAGCACTGAACTAATCACTTGGAAGAGTACAATTGAACAATACAACTGACATTCTCTGCCCCAAACGAGTTTACAGACTAGACGTGAAGGCAGACATTAATATAAAAGGTACAGATATGTACATAAGTATTGTGGGGATGGGAGGTGGAAAGAATAAAGGGAGCAAGTCAGAACGATGAAGAAGGAAATGAGAGAGGAGGGAAGGAGGGCTTAGACCGAGAAGATCTTTTGTAGAAGATGCACCTTCAATAAGGCTTTGAGGCAGGGAGAAATACTATCTGTAGGATATGAGGAGGGAGGACGTTCCAGGCCAGAGGCACGATGTGGGTGAGGGGTCAGCAGTGAGATAGATGAGATCGAGGTACAGTGAGAAGGTAAGCATTAGAGGAGTGAAGTGTGCAGCCTCGATTGTAGTAGGAGAGTAGTGAGGTGAGGTAGGAGTGGGCAAGGTGATCGAGCGCTTTAAAGCCAATGGTGAGGCATTTCAGTTTGATGTGGAGGTGGATGGGCAACCACCAGGGTTTCTTGAGGAGTGGGGAAACGTGATCTTACCGTTTTGTAGAAAAATAATCCGGGCAGCAGATTGAAGTATGGACTGGAGTTGATAGAGACAGGAGGCAGGGATTCAGCAAGGAGGCTGAGATAGCAATCAAGGTGGGATGGTCTAAGTGATTGTATCTCCACGGTAGCAGTTTGGATGGAGAGGAAGGGTGGAAGATACCGCTGATTCCACTCACAGTCGCAGACTCCCCCTAGGCTGGGGGTTGGTGTTGGTAGGTCTGCTGAAGCAGTTCACTGCTGTAGACTCTCCAGCTCAGGGCTCACACAGTGCAGGGCTTCTGCTAGGATGGGGGTTGTTGTCCTTAGGCCTGCTGATGCTGCTCACCGACACAGAATCCCCTTCAACTGGGGGCTGGTGACCTTAGGCCTGCTGATGCTGCTCACAGACACAGAATCCCCTTCCGCTGGGGGATGGTGACCCTAGGCCCATTGAGACCGTTCACAATAGCAGACTCCCACTAGTCTGGGCGATGATGTCACTAGGCCCGCTGAGGGTGCTCACATCAGAAGATTTCCTCTCAACTGGTGTAGAATGTCCCTAGACCCTCTGAGGCCACTCCCAGGGGAAGACTCCCCTAGGATGGGGGCTGGTATCCCTAGGCCTTTTGATGACACTAACAGATTCTGCCTAGTTTGGGGACAGTCCCCTGTAGATGCTCACTGTGACTGATTCCCACTAGCCTGGGGGAGGGTGGCCCTAGGCGTACTGAAGCCGCTGAAAGAGGCAGACTCCCTGCAGCCTTTCTGCAGTGATGGGAAAGTCATGAGGAAGACAGAGTTTGGTGGAGGATAAAAAGCTCAGTGTTAGGTATGTTGGGTTTGAGGTGATGGGAGGACATTCAAGAAGATATGTATTGAAGGCAGGAGGAAATGAGAGACTGTGGAGAGGGAGAGACACAGCGGGACTAGAGAGGTAGATTTAGGAGTCATCCGCAAAGAAGTGGTGATTAAAGCCATGTGACCGAAAGAGTTCTCCAAGGGAATGGTTGTAGATGGAAAATTAAAAGGGACCCAGAACTGAAGCTTAAGGGACCCTCCCCCCCATAACACATACACATAGTTAGGGAGTGGGAGGTAAAGGAGGAACCCACAAAAGAGACTGAGAATGAGCGACCAGCGAGATAGGAGGAGAACCAAGAAAACACAGTGTCAGTGAAGCTGAGGTTGGGTAAATGTGACCAGTTACTCACTGGCCAGGCTAACTAGTTTAGCTCACTAGCACAGGATGGGCTGCCAGGAAACAGTAGGAAGCAATAACACTTCTCATACTTCTCAGTCCTACCGACTCCGGAGGGACTGGAGAGGCATAAGCCCGAACAGTAATTAAACCCAGAATAAGAAAATTGCAACAGATCTTCTCCCATGATTCTTTTTCACCCCAAATATGACTAACGGAAGGGAAGAAGATAGGGATGTAGCAAGGTACATCATGGAAGGTGGATCCACGAACCCTCTGTAGTAGGTTGGAACTCTTTCACAATGATGTGGTGAGACACCTCTACCCAAAGTTGGGGACTCCCACTCTGTCAAACCTTGTGTGGCTCTGAGAGACAAATCGGACCTTCCTGCTGGAGTTAGAAGGAGTGAATATTCTACGAACCTGAACCAGGAACGTGAAAAGAAGCCTTTAAGGGTTTGTTTGAGTGGTAGTCCATTTGGGGTTACTTGAAAGGAAGTCCGTTTGGGGTGGTTTGAGAGGTAACCTATTTGGTGTTTATTGAAAGGAAGCCTATTTGGTGTGGTTTGAAGAGTAGCCCGTTTGAGGATAATTTAAAGGAAGACTGCTTTGGTTGGTTTGAGAGGTAGCCCAAGCAGTGGGGAAGTAGCAATTGGAGAGCTAACAGTTAAATTAGGGAAGGTAGGGAGGGAAGAAGTTAGGGAGAGAAGAAGAGAGGGGGCAAGTGTTTTGATAAGGTGTGAGGGAATGAGTCAGAGGTGCAGGTGAAGGAGGTGGATTTTGAGAGAAAGCAGAGATTTCCTTTAGAGATGCTGCTGGGAATGATGGGAAAGTTGAAGGAGGAACAGGAGTGGGGAGGGGATGGGAAGGGGCAAGGGAGAATTTAGAAAGATCACACCTGATAGTGTTAATTTTCTCAATTATGTAGGTGACCAGGTCATTAGACCTGTGCTGTGCTTCCCCACAGCACCTGTATATATGTATATATGTTTGTACATATTTATTACTCTATTTATTTATTCATTTTACTTGTACATATCTATTCTATTTATTTTATTTTGTTAGCATTTTTGGTTTTGTTCTCTGTCTCCACCTTTTAGACTGTGAGCCCACTGTTGGGTAGGGACTGTCTCTATATGTTGCCAACTTGTACTTCCCAAGCGCTTAGTACAGTGCTCTGCACACAGTAAGCGCTCAATAAATACGATTGATTGACTGATTAGAGCAAGAGATGGGGGAGGCGAGTGGAGAACGGGTTTCAGGAGGGAGTTAAACATCTGGAACAAATGGCGAAAGCAATGGGCATGGGTGTCAATAAGATATTAAAATGAATTATAGATATGGGAAGCATCAGAGTATAAGAATATGTCCATGTGTGAGAAGCAGCTGAAAGGTAGTGCGACCTATGGGAAAGACCACGGGCCTGGAAGCCAGAGGATATGGGTTCTAATCCCAGCTCCACCTCTTATTTGCTTTGTGACCTTGAGCAAGTCACTTCACTTCTCTCTGCCTCAATTACCCCACCTGTAACATGGTGATTAAGACTGTGGCCCTCATGTGGAACATGGACTGTGTCCAACCTGATCAGCTTGTATCCTCCTCAGTATTTAGGATAGTGCCTGGCACATATTAACCTCTTAACAAATATCACCAAAAAAAATGGTAGGTGGTGGAGCTGGGATTAGAACCCAGGTCCTCTGCCTCCCAATCCCTTGTGCTTTCCATTTAGGTTATGCTGCTTCCCAATTACATATCGGAATGGGCGATATGGAATACAAGTCCAGGTTGTAAAAAAGGGCCAGATAAAAATCCAGGAAGGCAGATAAAATGGAACGGGAGGGCTAGGTGTGAGATGAGTGGCCAGATGTGGAATGGCAAACCAGTCGCTGTGGTAAAGATACTGATCGCTCGAAGAAGAAAAATCTCTGAGTTGGGAGTCGTGGATTAATAATAATTCCGGAATTTCTTGAGCGCTTACTATGTGCCAAGCACTATTCTAAGCGCTGGGGTAGATACAAGGTAATCAGCTTGTCCCACGTAGGGCTCACAGTCTTGCTCCCCATATTACAGATGAGGTAACTGAGGTACAGAGACGTTAAGTGGCTTGCCCAAAGTCACACAGCAGATACGTGGTGAATCCGGAATTAGAATCCACGTCCTCTGACTCGCAAGCCTGGGCTTTTTACACTAATCCACGCTGCTAACCTCTAGATGAAACTGATCGAGGCCAAGCTGCCAGGATCCCAAGAGGAGATCAAAGGACAATGAAGCAGAGATTAGACTAGCCTGAAAACTAGCTGCTGGCAGGGATTGAGTCTACCAACTCTGGTCTACTGTACTCTCCCAAATGCTTAGTACAGTGCTCTTCACACAGTAAGTGCTTAATAAATACCAGTGATTGATTGTCTACTAGACTGCCGTTTTGGCTATGAATAACAGAATCAATTTTATGTGCCTCCATGGGAAATTCACAGATTCTCCGTGAAAATGACCAGCACCACCACGGTGATGGAATTCCTCCTGCTGGGATTCTCGGAGATCCGGGAGCTGCAGCTGGTCCAGGCCGCGCTGTTCCTCCTGGTCTACCTGGCGCCCTTGACAAGGAATCACCTCATTGTCGCCTCCACACCCCCATGTACTTCTTCCGTAGGAACCTGTCTGGTCTCAACTGCTGCTACATCTCCATCACCGTCCCCAAATCCATCCTCAACTCCTTGATCAACAACAGATCCGTCTACTTCAGAAGGTGTATGGCCCATGTCTTTTTGGTAGTTCTGTTTGGTGATTCAGAGCTGTCCGTACTCACGGCGATGTACTACGACGGCTAAACCGCCATCTGCCGCCCCCAGCGCTAACGACATAGTCATGAACAGAGAGGCCTGTGAAAAGATGGCCGCCATCTCCTGGCTCAGTGCGGGGCTTCTCGGGGCGATGTACTCAGCCGGGACATTCACATTACGCTTTTGTGAGTCCAACGTGATCCAGAAGTTCTTCTGCGACTTCCCCTCCTTACTGAAGATCTCTTGTTCAGAAGGACACGTTGTCATTGACGTCAGCATGGCTATGGGTATTGCCTTTGGTTTCTTCTCTTTCGTCTCCATGTACATCTCCTACGTTCACATGTTCTCGGCTGTGCTGAGGTTCCTGTCCACCGAAAGGTACAGTCTAGAGATAGCGGGGGTATCAGCTAAGTGCTTACTACATATCGAGCATTGTACTAAGAGCTGGAGTAGATACGAGATCACCAGATTAGAGACAGTCCCTGTCCCATATGGGACACATAGTCAAAGGGGAGAGAGAACAACGATGGAATTCTCAATTTATAAATGAGGAAATTGAGACACATAGAAATTAAATAACACATCCCACCTCTGCTATTTTCCTGCTGCGTGACGTTGGGCAAGTCAATGAGCTTCACTGGGCTTCAATTTTCTCACTGGTAAAATGGGTACTTAATACTTGTTCTCCTTCCTACTGAGGATTTTGGACCCCATGTGGGTCAAGGACTGTGTCCAAACTGAGTGCAGCAGCACGGCCTAGTGGATAGAGCATGGGGGTTGGAGTCAGAAGGACGTGGGTTCTAATCCCAGCCCCGCCATTTGTTTGCTGTATGACCTTGGGCAAGTCACTACACTGCTCTAGGCCTCAGTTACCTCATCTGTAAAATGGGGATTAAGACAGTGAGCCCAATGTGGGACAGGGACTGTGTCCAATCCAATTATCTTGTACCTATCATAGAGCTAGTACAGTGCTTGCCACACAGTAAGCACTTAACAGATACCATTATTATTATTTTTATTACCCAGGGTTTAGGACAGTGCTTGGCACAAACTAAGTGCTTAACAAATACCACGGTTATTATTACTATCAGTGATGTCGGATGACAACCCGGAAGGCAGGACCTCCTCTTTTGTTAAAAAAATTATATTTGTTAAGCGCTTACCCTGTTCCAGGTACTATTGATCCTATTTGGAGAATTTGGAATTAGAAAACAAACCTTTCTCAGTGCACTCTTGAGCCGTCTCCCTCCTCCTATCTCTGCAAATGCATAAGGTACACCAACTATCTCCACTTAGTATTGCAGACTGTGGTATTATGCCCCTTTTCCTCAGGCTGTAGAGGAGGGGGTTCAAGGCGGGGGGCACCACGGCGTAGAACATGGACACCAGCAGGTCCAGTGTCGAGGAGAAACCTGACAGGGGCTTGAGTTGGGCAATGGCGGCCCTAGAGAGGAAGGTGGCGACCACGATGAGGTGAGGCAGGCAGGTGGAGAAGGCTTTGGACGGCTCTCTGTGGCTGGCAACCACAGCATGACTCAGAGCACGTATTAAACCACAATGGAGATGAAAGAGATGAAAGCAAAACTCGCACCAATGGTGCCAATGGTATCGATGACAACGTGCGCCCCAGAACCAGAGACGTTCATCAGGGAACGGACATCACAGAAGACCTTCTGGACCTAGTTGAATCTGCAGAAGCTTAAGGAGAACGTCCCGGCTGCGAACATCACTCCAAATAGCCCCCCGCTGAACCAGGAAGTGACCGCAATTTTGACACTGGCCCCACGGTCGACAATGACCCCCTAGCGCAGGGGATAACAGATGGCCACGTAGCAGTCGTAGGATATCGCCATGAGGATGAACAATTCCGACCTGGCAAGCAGGATCACCAGAAACACTTGAGCCACACAGTTCCAATAATAGAGGGACTGTTGGTTGGTCAGAGAGTTGTGGATGGATTTGGGAACGGTGATGGAGATGAGACAGAGGTCGAGGACGGACAGGTGCCTGAGGATGAATTACATCGGTGTGTGGAGGCGCCGTTCGAGGGTGGTGATGGCGACGACGAGGAGATTCCTCACCAGGGCCGCATGGTAGACCAGGACGAACAGCGCGGCGTGGACCAGCTGCAGCTCCGGGATCTCCGAGAATCCCAGCAGGAGAAATACCCTCACCGCCTTGAGGTTGGCCATGATCTAAGAAATGTGAACCAAACATAGAAAATAGTTACATTTCCAACAGGAAATTGGGACATGTGATGAGAAAGGAGCCATACGTTCAAATCCCTTGCTTCAATCAATCAATCAGTAGTATGTACTGAGCACTCACTCTGTGCAGAGCACTGTCCTAAGCACTTGGAAGAATACAGTGCAATAGAGCTGGTAGACATTCAATTCTTTCCCCCTCTAGACTGCAACCTCATTGTGAGGAGGGAGTGTGTCTACCAGCTCTGTTGCATTGTATTCACTGAATCGTATTTATTGAGCAATTACTGTATCCAAAGCACTGTACTAAGCGCTTGGGAGAATACAATATAACAGTAACGAGCTTAAATACTTAGTACAGTGCTCTGCATAGAGTAAAATCTCAATAAATACCATTTATGATGATGATTATACTCTATTATACTCTACCAAGCCCTTAGTACCGTGCTCTGCACACAGTAAGCACTCAATAAATACCACTGATGATGACGATTGTAGTCTACCAAGCTCTTACTACAGTGCTCCTCACAAAATGAGCGTTCAAGAAATTGCATTGATTGATAGATAAAATCTCTGCCCACAAGGAGAGTTATCTTTTAACCATCTCACACCTCAAGTCTCTCCTACCCGCATTCTCCAACTACTTTGTTAAGGAAATTGAAATCATCCAGCGGGGTCTCCCCTTAACTCCACTCCGTCCCCTTTCCACCTCAATTCCCTCCCCTCCCTAGAGCTGCTTTCCCAGGCATTTCTTAGGTGGGGAGTTTTTTAATGGTATTTGTAAAGCACTCAC
Source organism: Tachyglossus aculeatus (assembly GCF_015852505.1). NCBI lineage: Eukaryota > Metazoa > Chordata > Mammalia > Monotremata > Tachyglossidae > Tachyglossus > Tachyglossus aculeatus. The sequence continues at coordinate 1,375,996 of NW_024045100.1, read as the reverse complement.
TCTATGCCAGGCTCTGTATTAAGTGCTGGGGTAAGTACAACCTAATCAGGTTAGACATAATTCATGTCCCACTTGGGGTTCCCAGTTTTAAACCCCATTTGACAGATGAAGTAACTGAGGCCCAGAGAAGTAAAGCGACTTGCCCAGAGTCACACAACAGACAAGTGGCGGGATTAGAAGTAGTGCCCAGGTTCTCCTGACACAACGCCCGGGCTCCTTCCACGTGATTTCCCAACTGCTCCCCAAATCTTCATCCAAACTGTACAGGGAAAAAAAATGTTCAAGAGCTTGCTTTTGACCCCTTCTCTCCGAACCCCTTCTACTGTAGTTCTGCTTGATCGCCTCTGGTTACGAAGGCAATCCAGTTTGCAACACATCTTCACTTTATTCTCTAGGTCATCCTAAAGGAATAGCTGAAAGCAAGATGAGGCTACTAATTTAGTGAGGGTGGGTGGGGTTTAATCTCCTGGAGAACAAGGTAGAAAACCACATCCCAAAGAGTATAGTGATTTGTCCGAGGTCACACAGCAGACAAGTGGCCTAGCTGGGATTAGAGGTCAGGTCCTATGTCTTCCATTTCGTGCTTTATCCACTAGGCCATGCTGTCCAGAAACGTTAAACCATACAGCAGGAGGAGCTAATAATAATAATTGCGGCATTTGCTAAGCACATTTTGTGTGCCAAGCACTGTTCTAAGTACAGTGTTCTGCACATAGTGAGTGCTCAATAAATACTATTAGTGATTAGACAAAATCATCAGGTCCTACATATGACCCCCAGTAGAAGTAGGAGGGAGAACAAGGATTGAATCCCCACTTGGCAGATGAAGGAATTGAGGAACAGAGAGGTGAGGTGACTTGCTGATGATAGTATTTGTTAAGTGCTTACTATGTGCCAAGCACTGTTTTAAGCGCTGGGGTAGAGAAAAGACAATCTGGTTGTCCCACGTGGGGCTCACAGTCGTAATCCCCATTTTACAGTTGAGGTAACTGAAGCACAGAGAAGTTAAGTGACTTGCCCCAAATCACACAGCTGACAAGTTGGCGGAGCCGGGTTTAGAACAAATGACCTCTGACTTCCTAACCCGGTCTCTTTCCATTGAGCCACGTTGCTTCTGTTTCTCGACTTGCCCAAAGGCACACAGTATGTAAGAGGGGGTTGGGAGTGGGGCAAATGTCAAATGTCCAAAGGTCACAGATTCCAGTGCACAGACAACACGGAAGGGAGAGGGAGAAAGGAAAAAGAGGGCTTAATTGGGGAAGGCCTCACGGAGGAGCTGTGACCTTGTTACACTTTGAATAATAATAATAATGATGATGGTATTTGTAAGCACTTATTCTGTGCCAAGCACTGCTGTAAGCTCTGGGGTAGATCAGCGCTGCGGTAATCAGGTTGTCCCACGAGGGGATCACAGTCTTAATCCTCATTTTACAGACGAGTTAACTGAGGCACAGAGAAGGTGACTTGCCCAAGGTCACACATCTGATAAGTGGCAGAGCTGGGATTAGAACACATGAACTCCGACTCCCAAGCCTGTGCTCTTTCCACTAAGCCACGCTGCTTTTGAACGTGAAGGGAATGGTGGTCTAGCCTGTAAGAAGGGGGATGGAGAGAGTTTCAGGCTAAGGGGAGGTTGTGGGGAAGGGGTAGGCGGTGGAATAGACGTGATCTGTGCCCAGTGAGTAAGCTAGCACTAGAAGAGTATATTGTGCGGGCCGGGCTGGAGTAGATAATCAGAGAGGTGAGGTAAGACGGGGTGAGCTGATTGAGTACCTTAGGCAGCGTGGCTCAGCCGAGAAACAGCTTGGATCAGTGGAAGGAGCACGGGCTTGGAAATCAGAGGTCGTGGGTTCTAATCCTCTCTCCGTAGCCTGTTAGCGATGTGACTTTGGGCAAGTCACTTAACTTCTCACTGCCTCAGTTACCTCATCTGTAAAATGGGGATGAAGCCTGTGAGCTCCACGTCGGACAACCTGATTACCTTGTATTTCCCCCAGCGCTTAGATCAGTGCTTAACACTTAGTAAGTACTTAACAAATACCCTCCTTATTATTATTATTATTATTATTCATAAACCGTCAGTGATGAGTTCCTGTCTGATGAGGTGAATGGGCAACCACTGCACGTTCTTGAGGAGTGGGAAGACATGAACTGAACGTTTGTGTTGAAACATACAATAAACACTCAATAAATGCACTGGTTAATTGGTTGATTCCCAGAACTCTCTGCTACCACACACACCCAGACAACCACACACACTCCAAACATTGCCACTTTTCCTCTCTACTTCCCTCCTGCACTGAAACTCACCTCCTCCGTCCCAAGACTAGGATTAGGCTGTCTCTTGTCCATGGGCGGGCGTGGGGCCTGACGGAGATCTCTGGGAAAGATAAAAGCTCAAAAGCATCCCATGCCCCTCTGAGCCTGTTCGGGAAACCCTCCCGCAAAGATTTCCCCTCAGGAAAAGCAGCTGATACCCCTTGGGGCCTGGAGCACGAGACCTATTCAAGGTGCTGGGAGAAGCTAAATTCCCCCCTGCTGAGTTCTGTGCAGCAATGAACCACACTCCACATGTGTTCCCCGTGGGAACACCCTATTACTCAGACAACATAGGCAGAAGCAGCGTGACCTAATGGATAGAACACGGGCCTGGGAGTCAGAAGGAACTGGGTTATCATCATCCTGTCTTGCCCACCTGCCTGCTGTGTGACCTGGGGAAATTCATTTTAATTTTCCGTGCTTCAGTTCCCTCAGCTGTGAAACGGAGATTAAGACTTTGAGGCCTATGTAGGGCAGAGGCTGTATCCAACTGGATTACCTTGTGTTGACCCCAGCGCTTAGAACGGTGTCTGAAACATAGTAACCACTTAACAAATACCACTTATCATTATTGTTATCACGATCAATAATAATGGTAGTGCTAGTCACTGTTATACTTACAGAATGTCCCAGTTATATTGCTAAATTGTACTCTCTCAAGCACCTAGTACAGTGCTGTACAGACAGGAAGCACTCATTAAATACGATGGACTGCTCTAAACACTGTTCTAAACATTTCTCTATTTTGCAGATCAGGGAAATGAGACACAGTGACGTTATATGACTTGTGCAAGATCACATAGCAGGGATTAGAACCCAAGTCCTTCTGAATCCCAGGTCCATGCTCTAGCCACTAAACCACGCTGCTCCCATGCTTTATGCCACAAAGCCAAAGATAAGTAGTCGTTTGTTAGAGTTGGCATTTCTGGACCTGCTGAGAATTCATTGCTCTCACACTAATCAGACATTTTCAGGATTCCTTCCTAACTCTGGTACCCCACAAAGCACCCCATATGTAGTAGCTGTACAGAAGGTACCTGTCTTCTATAGAGAAGCAGTGTGGCATAATGGAAAGAGCACGGGCTTGGGAGTCAGAGGTCATGGGTTCTAATCCTGATTCTGCCACTTGCTAGCTGTGTGACTTTGGGCAAGTCAGTTAACTTCTCTGTGCCTCAGTTACCTTATCTGTAAAATGGGGATTAAGACGGTGATCCCCACCTGGGACACCCTAAAAACCTTGTATCTACCGCATTGCTAAGAACAGTGCCTGGTACATAGTAAGCACTTAAGAAATTCCATTATTATCATGATTATGGTTATTATTATTATTTAAGAGGGTGCCTGTGCCATCTAATCTATGCCACTCTGATGCTAGCAGAGAAGCAGCGTAGCAGAGCACAGAGCAGAGTTGGCAGAAACGTTTACAGCCCCCAAACAATCAATAGTATTGATTGAGCACTTACTGTGATCAGAGCACTGTACTAAGCACTCGGGAGAGTTGGTAGACCCGTTTCCTACCCGCAATGAGCTTACAGTCTTGAAGGGGAGACAGGCATTAAAATAGTCACACAATCAATGGTATTTATTGAGTGTTTACTGTGCGCAGAGAACTGTTCTAAGGACTCGGGGGAGTCACCTAGAACAGAGTTGGTAGCTGCCCACAATGAACTTAGAGTCTAGAGGGTCTATTGGAAGGGAACAATTCCGCTGACAGACAAAATCCCTGCCTTCCAGGAGCTGATAGTCCACTGTCGATGATAAAGTCCATGGAGAGAGATTCAAGGGATTTTTTTAAACCTTCTCTCTACCACTCGCTTCCTGGTCTGGAACGCTCTGACCTATTTATGGAGATGAGAGGAAAGGGTCAGAAAGAGGGGAAGGACGGAGCTAGGAAGAAGGTCCAATTGCATCGTTGGGAGTGATTTACCAGTCCCGCTTAGACTGGAAGCTGGTTACCGGCAGGGAACGTGTCTGCTAATCCTGTTGCATCATAGTCTTCCGAGTTCTAGGTACTGTGTTCTGCCCACATTCATTCATCTCTTCATTTATTCAATCAATTTAATGAGTGCAGAGTACTGGACTAAGCACTTGGAAAGTACAATACAGCAATAAAGAGGGACAATCCCTGCCCCCATTAGGCTTGCAGTCTAGAGGGGGAGATAGACATCATTATAAATAAATGAATTACAGATATGTATATAGATTACAGATAGTTAATTGCATACAGTAAGGGCTCTTTGAATACCACTGATGGATTGATTGCAGAGGGGGACAGATGGATAGTAAGTACTCAATAAATACCACCGATAGATTGGCTGTCAGCAGAGAAGGTGGGCAAGGAACGTGGGCCATAAGGAATCCTGGATTCTGGCTATCCTGATGCTAGGAGACGCCCAAGTCCAGCTTCCATCCATTGGATCAACACATGTACGTCCCGTGATTGGTGTGAGACCTTAATTTGTAGGCCGTTACCTCAGAGATCAGAGGCCTGGTCTCCTGAGATCCTCCTGGTCTGAAAGCCCAGGGGTTAGAGAATCACAGTCCAGACAGGGCATGGAGCCAATCCCTTAGGCACTGAGAAACACAGCAGCTAAGGGAGGAACGAGGTGGGCCTCAGTTACCTCCACTGTAAAATAGGGATTAATATTGTGAGACCCATGTGGGACAGGGACTGTTTCCAACCTGATTAACTTGTATCTACATCAGCATTTACAACAGTGTTTGCCATATAGCAAGCGTTTAACAAGTACTATTATCATCACCATTATCACTCTAAGTACTCAATAAATGCTACTGATTGATTGATTGTCCCAGTGGAGCCTGAAAAATCTCCCTTTGTTCCTGTGCAGGAGCTAGCCGGTGTGCCCCAGGGCAAAGTCCATTTCTCCACCGGGATCAAATTCCAGCTCATTGAGTTTTCCAGCAATCGGGAGCTGCAGCTTGTCCAGGCCGTGCTGTTCCTCCTCGTTTACCTGGCGGCCCTAACTGTTTATCTCCTCATCATCCTCGTCAACGTCCTCGGCCGGAGCCTCCACACTCCCAGGTACTTCTTCCTCAGGCACTTGTCCATCCTCTCCCCCTCCTCCCCCTCCCCCCCCGCCTTACCTTCTTCCCCTTCCCACAGCACCTGTATATATGTATATATGTTTGTACGTATTTATTACTCTATTTTATTTGTACATGTTTATTCTATTTATTTTATTTTGTTAATATGTTTTGTTTTGTTGTCTGTCTCTCCCTTCCAGACTGTATGCCCACTGTTGGGTAGGGACTGTCCCTATATGTTGCCAACTTGTACTTCCCAAGCGCTTAGTACAGTGCTCTGCACACAGTAAGCGCTCAATAAATACGATTGAATGAATGAATGAATCCTCGACCTCTAGCTCATCTCCATCACCGTCCTCGACCTCTGGCTCATCTCCATCACCGTCCCCAAATACATCCACAACCCCCTGACCGACCGTAGAGAAATCTCTCTCCCAGGCTGTTTGATCTAGGTCTTGTCAGCGATCATGTTCAGAGTTGTTCGTACTCACGGCGATATCCTACGACCGCTACGCCGCCATCTGCCTCCCCTTGCACTTAGAGGCCGTTATGGCCCCAGGGACCTGTGGGAATATGGCCGCTGCCTCATGGTTGGCGGGGGTTCCGATTGGCTCCCTGAATTCTGTTGGCACTTTCTCCCTCCCCTTCGGCGGCCGCATGGAAACCCAGTGGTTCTTCTGCGACGTCCCTTCCCTGCTGAAGATCTCCTGCTCCGAGAGTCACATCATGGAGGATGCAACCTTGGCTTTGGATTCCTTCCTGGAGTCCTTCTGCCTAGGGCTGATCACTTCCTCTTATGCGCGCATCGTCTGGGCCATGCTGAAGATGCTGTGCGCTGAGGGCCGAGTCAAAGCCTTCTCCACCTCGTCGTGGTGAGTCTTTTTGTCTCAACTGTGATGATCGCCCACCTCAAGCTGCTCTCGGACTCCCCCTCGACCCTGGCCTGTTGGTGTCCGTGTTCTACACCGTGCTGCCCCCCGCCCTGAACCCCTTCATCTACAGACATGAGGAACAAGGACATGAAGGCCGCCCTGGGGAAGATAGTAGGGAGGAAATTTTCTCCCAAGTGATAAAGAGATCCTATGCTTCTTCTGAAACAGTGTCTGCCCCTTCTCAGAGAGACTTTCTCTGTGGCTTTTTCCTACAACACACGAGGTCTCTGCTCTGGATACTCTAATGGGGGACCCACCCATAGGTCAATCAGTTGATCAATGGCATTTATCAAGCACTTACTGTGTGCAGAAAGCTGTACTAAGCGCTTGGGAGTAAATGATATCATATTCGATATTAAACGCAGGGGTAGATACAAGGTAATCAGGTCGGACATAGTCCCTTTCTCTCATGGGGCTCACAGGGTAGGGCAAAGGGAGAAGAGGGATTAAATCCCCATTTTACAGATGAGAAAACTGAGGTACTGATATGTTAGGTGACTTGCCCAAGGTCACACAGCAGGCACGGGGTGGAGCCAGGATTAGAACTAAGGTCTCTGGACTCCCAGTTTCTCACTCCCTATGCCTCAACTTTCTCATCAGCCAAATGGGAATTCAGTATCTGTTCCCCCTCCTGCTTAGACTGTGAACCCCTCGTGGGACAGAGGTGATTTTGATCTGATTGTCTTGTATCTACCCTAGCTCTTAATAATCATTAGAATAATAATTAATAATTATGGAATTTTTTAAACCCTTACTAAGTGCCAAGGGCTGTCTGATAACAATACCAAGTAGCTCTTTTTATATCAACTGTGATCGTCACCCACCTCAAACCGCTGTCAGACTCACCCTCGAAACTAGACCTTCCGGTGTCCGTGTTCTACACCGTTGTGCCCCCCGCCCTGAACCCCCTCCTCTACAGCCTGAGAAAAAGGGACAGGATACCACAGTCTACAATGCCAAGTGGAGATAGTTGGTGTACATTATGCATTTGCATAGATGGGAGGAGGCAGAGGGCTCAATAGTGCAATGAGATGCAAAAAATGTTTGTTTTTTAATTCCTAACTCTCTAAATAGGATCAACTGAATAGCCCCCTCTATTCTGTATTTATTTATAGGTATCATATTACTCCATGTTCACCTGTTGCTGTTACATATCTGTTTATACCCATTCTGAACACTTGTGTATGTACATAACTTCGACTTTTTGCTCAATTGTTTAATCAATAAATGAATCAGTGGTATTTATTGTGTTCTTCCTCCGAGCAGAACACAGTTCTAATTGCTTGGGAAAGTACGACAGAAAAAGTAGATGAGATTTTGGCCCTCAGAGAGCTGGCAATTCCCTCTGGAAATGCTCTTTTTTAGTGTTTGCTGTGCAGAGCACTGTACTAAACTCTTCAGAGGATACAGTAGAGTAACTAAACATGATTCCTACATATGATAATCAATCTATCTGAAAGTTATTATCATTATTGTTGTAAGTATTAAACTTTCAAACAGTGGTGTTTATTGAGCACTTACGTGTTGCAAAGCACTATACTAAGAACATGAAAGAGTACAGTAGAGTAAGGAGATCACAGATACAATAGTCTCAGGTTGTCAAGAAAATGACTATGATGTATTGGTAGAAATACCTGAACAACGTGTTGCGCTGAATTGCAAAGGGCACCCTAATAAGGAGAAACAGTTTGGCCTTGTGGAAAGAACACAGGCCTGGGATTCAGAGGATCTGGGTTCTAATCCTGGCTCTACCATCAGTCTAGTATAGGACCTTGGACAAGTTACTTTACTTCTCTGTGCCTCAGAGATCACGGAGCAGGAGCTCTTCCTCCCTCTGACTTCGACTGTGAGCCCTGTGTCAGAGAGGGACTTACCTTATTATTTTGTGTCTTACCTTATTAGTTTGTACCTATCCTATCTCATCCTATCCCGTCTGGACTACTGCATCAGCGTTCTCTCTGATCTCCCATCCTCATGTCTCTCTCCACTTCAATCCATACTTCATGCTGCTGCCCGGATTGTCTTTGTCCAGAAACGCTCTGGGCATGTTACTCCCCTCCTCAAAAATCTATAGTGGCTACCAATCAATCTGCGTATCAGGCAGAAACTCCTCACCCTGGGTTTCAAGGCTCTCCATCACCTCGCCCCCTCCTACCTCACCTCCCTTCTCTCCTTCTACAGCCCACCCCGCATGCTCCGCTCCTCTGCCGCTAATCTCTTTTCACCGTACCTCGTTCTCGCCTGTCCTGCCATCGACCCCCGGCCCACGTCATCCCCCGGGCCTGGAATGTCCTCCCTCTGCCCATCGGCCAAGCTAGCTCTCTTCCTCCCTTCAAGGCCCTACTGAGAGCTCATCTCCTACAGGAAGCCTTCCCAGACTGAGCCCCTTCCTTCCTTTCCCCCTCGTCCCCCTCTCCATCCCCCCATCTTACCTCCTTCCCTTCCCCACAGCACCTGTTTATATGTATATATGTTTGTACATATTTGTTACTCTATTTATTTATTTATTTATTTTACTTGTACATATCTATTCTATTTATGTCATTTTGTTAATATGTTTGGTTTTGTTCTCTGTCTCCCCCTTTTAGACTGTGAGCCCACTGTTGGGTAGGGACTGCCTCTATATATTGCCAACTTGTACTTCCCAAGCGCTTAGTACAGTGGTCTGCACACAGTAAGCGCTCAATAAATACGATTGATGATGATGATATACCTATCCTAGGACTTAGGTCAGTGCTTGACACATAGTAAGCGCTTAATACCATACGAAGTGTCCTGTTCCTTGGAATAAGGCAGCCTGGAGTGGAGTTTCGGTTTGGGACAGATTTTAAACTGATCAATCAATCAATCAATAGTATTTATTGAGCGCTTACTGTGTGCAGAGTCCTGTACTAAGTGCTTGGGAGAATATAAAGCAAAAGAGTTGGGAGACACATTCCTTGCTCACAAGGAGCTTACAGTCTAGAGGAATTAGTCAATCCATTGTATTTATTAAGCTCTGACTGTGTGCAGAGGACTGAAGTAATCACTTAGGAGAGTATACTATAACAGAGGTTTTAGACACATTTCCTGCCAAAAAGAGCTTACAGGCTGAATGATCTAATCAATCAGTGGCATTTATTGAGCGGTTACTGTGAAGCAGTGTGGCTTAGTGGAAACAGCAAGGGTAGGGAGTCAGAGGTCGTGGGTTCTAATCCCCGCTCCACCACTTGTCAACTGTGTGACTTTGGGCCAGTCACTTAACTCCTCGGTGCCTCAGTTACCTCATCTGTAAAATGGGGATGAAGTCTGTGAGCCCCACGTGGGACAATCTGATAAGCTTGTATTTACCCCAGTGCTTAGAACAGTGCTTGGCACATAGTAAGCGTTTAACAAATGCCATCATTATTATTATTACTAAGCACTTTGGATAGCACAATACAACAGAGTTGGTAGTTATGTTCTCTCCCTACAACGAGCTTACAATCTACAGGTGGAGAGAATGATAAGATGAAAGAGAGAATCTCTTAAAAATAACAGGACATTTTCCTCTAGGTTCACAATTTTCCAACTAAAATTTTCCATAAAGCAGATTTCATGTCCTTGTTCCTCAAGCTGTAGATTAGGGGGTTCACAGCTGGAGACACCACGGTATAGAACGCCGACAGAAGCAGGTCAAAGACGGGAGAACCTTTTTGCCTTGGATTGAGGTAGGTGAAGCCACTTTGGAGAAAAAGACACGATGGCAAGGTGGGGCAGGCAGGTGGAGAAAGCTTTGGCCCCGCCCTCAGTGGCCAACATCCTCAGCACGGCCCAAAAGATGCGCACGTAGGAGAGGGTGAGGGACACCAAATGGAGGAAGGCAAGGCTAGCAACGGTGTTTGCGACCCCGACTTCTCGGACGATCACACTGGAGTCAGGGAGCGCCAGGAACTGGGGGATGGCGCAGAAGAACTGGCAGATACCGTTGGACCCGCAAAAGGGCTCGGAGAAAGTTGCGGCCGTGTGCATGAGGCGGGAGACGACCCGCTGAGTCAGGAGGCAGACGCCATCTTCCCACAAACCCTTCAGTCCATGATGTCCTCGTAGCGCAGGGGGAGGCAGATGACCACGTAGCAGTCATGGGACATGGCCGCGAGGAAGGCCATTTCGGAAGTTACCAAAAACATAAAGAAAAACCCTTGTGCAATACGGCCCAGAAAGGATATAGAGCGGTTTTGGATAAAGGAGTTGAAGATATATTTAGGGATGGTGACTGAGATGTAGCAGAGGTCGAGGACGGACAGGTTCCTGAGGAAGAAGTACATGGGGGTGTGGAGGCACCGGCCGAGGGCGGTGACCGCGACGGTGAGAAGATTCCCCGTCAAGGCCGCCAGGTAGACCAGGAGGAACAGTGCGGCCTGGATCCGCTGCAGCTCCCAGACCTCCGGGAATCCCAGCAGGAGGAATTCCCTCACTGCCTTGCAATTGTTCATTGCTGTCACATCAGTGCCCTGAAAGAAAAATGGGATGGTTCAGCACGGTTGAACGGTCTCGTTGGTAGCTCGCAAAATACATACTTGATCCCTGACAAATCAATATATTAGTGGCTCAATCAATCACCTATATCAATGGAGCGCTTCCCGGGTGCCGAGTCCTGTACTAAGCGCTCGCAGAGTAGACTATAACAATAAAGCATGCACATTCCCTGCCTACAACGAATTTACAGTCTAATATCGCCTAGTCATTGACAGAGGGGGGTCAAAGTACCTGAATGATTGTGTGTTTTAACAAGACCAAGGCTGTACAAATCCATTTTTCTTCTATTGGGACATGGTTTTCCCCAAACTGTGCCCAAAGAACGTGTCTTCCTTAAGTGAGTATGGAATTTGCCAAAGGCACAGGACAATCAATCAATAGTATGCAAGCATGAAACAGCATGCCCTAGTGGAAGGAGTTAGAGGTCCTAGATTCTAATCCTGACTTCTGGGTAACCTTGGGCAAGTCACTCCACTCCTATATGTCTCAGCTGACTCATGTATATTAATAAGAATAATGATGTTTTTTGTTAAGCGCTTACTACGTGCCGAGCACTGTTCTAAGCGCAGGGGAAGATGCAAAGTAATCAAGTTGTCCCACGTGGGGCTCACAGACTTCATCCCCAATTTACAGATGAGGTAACTGAGGCCCAGAGAAGTTAAATGACTTGCTCAAAGTCTCACAGCTGATAGGTGGTGGAGCGGGAATTAGAACCCATGACCCCCAAGCCCATGCTCTTTCCTCTAAGCCACACGGCTTCCTAGACTTTTCTAGACTTTAATCTGTAAAATGGGTATTAAGACCATAAGCCCCCATAAGGGTCAGAAACTGGGTCTAAACTGATTAACCAGTGTCTACCCCAGCGCTTAAAACAATTCTTGACTCATAGTAAGCGCTTAATAAATATAATAATGATAATAATTAGTAATGTCCAATGAGACTTGGACAAATTGTTGATGGGTTTCCCAGGAGGAAATAAGTGATGGCTAGATATTTTTCACCACCATTGGAATCTGGGAGCAACAGCAGTGATCCTTATCCTTGAGAGATCATAAGACTGTGAACGAGACAGACAGAACCTGAATTTGCACAATTGGAATAGGAGTCAACGCATACATAAAACTCACCTAAAAATTGGTAATGAATGAATAGGAAATGCACTATACAGATGAACAAACGAGTCCTAAGTGGTTCATGGGATGGTATAGGCATGGATGAATTGTTCTATGAGATCTCAATCTGGTCTATTCATTCATACATTCATTCAACCGTGGTTATTGAGCGCTTCCTGTGTGCAGAGCACTGTACTAAGCGCTTGGGAAGTACAAATAGAGACAGTTCCTACCCAACAACGGGCTCACAGTCTAGAAGGGGAGTCAAGCAACAAAACAAAACAAGTAGACAAATATCAATACCATCAGAATAAATAGAATTATAGCTATATACACATTATTAATAAAATAAACAGAGTAATAAATATGTACAAATATATGCAAGTGCTGTGGGGAGGGGAAGGGGCTAGGGCAGAGGGGGGGTGATGGGGAGGGGAGGAGGAGGAGGAGAGGAAAAGGGGGGGCTTAGTCTAGGAAGGCCTTCTGGAGGAGGTAAGCTCTAAATAGGGCTGTGAAGGGAGGAAGAGAGCTAGTTGGGCGGATATGTAGAGGAAGGGCATTCCAGGCCAGCGGTAAGACGTGGGCGAGGGGTCGTTGGCGGGACAAGCGAGAACGAGGCCCAATGAGGAGGTTAGCAGCCCCAGAGGAGTGGAGTGTGTGGACTGGGCTGTAGAAGGAGAGAAGGGAGGTGAGGTAGGAGGGGAAGAGGTGATGAAGAGCTTTGAAGCCGATAGTGAGGAGTTTTTGCTTCATGTGAAGTTTGATAGGCAACCCCTGGAGTTTTTCGAGGAGGGGAGTGACATGCCCAGAGCGTTTCTGTGCAAAGATAATCCAGGTAGCTGTATCAGTAAGGAGATACATTTTGCAGCTGCAGCAATTTAGAGGTTCGGATTGCCTAGAATAATGAACTCACTCATACACAGTGTGCCAAATCATAGGTTTTATTAGGAATACATGGACAATATAACTGAGGGTGGAAATAGAACAGAAAAATGCAGATACATATAAAAGCTAAGATAATAATAAGAATAGTAGATAAGATATACATCACCAATTCGGGAGAGCACCTACATCTGGTTTCAAGGCTGCGGAGTCCCGGTTACAGCTTCCAGAGTCCTGAATGGGAAAGTCCCGAGCAGAACGTCTTCACTCCGGGTGAGACTCCGAGGAGTAAGGGAATAACATGGGAATTATATTGAAAATTAGAAAAGAAGGCACTAAGCCAAATACGAGAGTTATTTGCCCAATTGTTGTGTGACCTTAAATGATAATAATACTGGAGAACTGCCCAAAAAAACTGGCTAGGTTCCCCGGACAGTCACTCCCTGGATCAACATTTTGCAGGATTCTAAGTGTCTTTGACCCCCCCGCCCCTAGGGGTTGTGGCCACAATCCCCAGGAGTGCCTCAAGGATATTCTTCTAATTTAATTCTTGCCTGGGAGTGCAGCCAACTCTCCAAGGCAACAACAAAGTCCAACAAGTGGTCACGCTTAGACTGTAATAGGGAAGATCTTAAATTGATTAACCTTTCAGTAGCAGGGTGAAGTACAGAGTCTATACAGTCTATCTCGCCACTGACTTCTCACTCGCTTCCTGCTGCCGGCGTCGAACGCCCTCCCTCTTCATATCTGACAGACGACCACTCTTCCCACCTTCATAACCTTATTGAAGACTCATCTCCTCCAAGTGGCCTTCTCCGACTAAGCCTTCGTTTCCTCTTCCCTCACTCCCTTCTGCGTCGTACCTGCACTTGGATTTGCATCCTTTATTCACCTTTCCCTCAGCCCCAAGGCACCTATGTCCATATCCATTATTCATTTAGTTATAATAGTGTCCATCTCCTCCTCTAGACTGTAAGCTCTTGTGGGCAAGGAACGTGTCTACCACCTCTGCTCTACTGTACTTTCCCAAGCTCATAGCACAGTGCTCCACCCAGAATTGCATTCAGTAAATACCATTGATTGAACGATTCACTGAGATGGATGTCAATAAATTTATTAACAACCCTCTTGACTGTAAGCTCATTGTGGGAAGGGAATGTGCCTGCTTATTGTTATATTGTACTTCCCCAAGCACTTAGTACAGTGCTTTGCTCACCGTATGTCCCCAGTAAATATGATTCAATGAATAAATGAATATGCTCTCTCTAAGTGGACTGTTGTTGTCAAAGAAAGAGTACTGAGAAGGACAGGTGGTTGATGGTATTTGTCCACGGTACCTTTCGTAGTGTGACATCTGTTTAATCCTTCATCTTTGGATCTGAAAGGCTCTCAAAGGTCCCTGGAATCTCGGGACAAGTGGGCAGTAAGGGTCTTTTTGCCTCCTCACTCGTGGCCCAGTGCAGAAGAGCAGAACAGGAAGAACTTACCTCTCGGCAACGGCTGCGAGGAAACAGTGGAGAATCGCCGAACTGACTTTCTTGAATCCTCCCGTTATACCTCCGTGACCTCAATGGGCACCGAGATCTGTAATAGACAAATCTCCTCCTCTCCCGTTCGCTCACCGTCTTTATCTGTGGAAATGGGAATCAGGAATATGGAAACAGGAAGAGAGATGCATGACTCAGTTCAGGGAAGTGGAAATCCACGGGAACGAAGACAAACTTCGTTCCAATCTCCCGCTATGCTGAAACAGGTCGGAAAGCTGTGTGATTGGTTTGGATCGGAGTTGAAAGACTGGGAGGTTGGGATGATGGGTAATATGTCAAGATTTTGTTGAGGGGATGAGGATCAGGTTCTTTCCTTTTGTAGCGTGCAGGGTTCTGGGAACCCAGGCATGAGAGCAAGTCCTGAGGGATAGGCTGGAGAATTCATACTTTTATTAGTCCCACTGTACAGAACAATGGAATTGGTCCTTCTGTGGCGCAGATTCGAGGAGGATGTAGATGTGGGTTTGGGGCTGTGTATCCAAGCTTGGTGCCCAGAATTCCAGAGGTTCAGTGAAACAGCAGAGCAAGGGAACACCGACCCAGAGACAGAAGTAATTGATCAGAGCTTTATAAGCTCAGTGATTCCATCACACAAATGTCCCCGAGCTGGTAAATTGTGGTGGATGATATGCTCATCTCTTTGTCGTTAGTGGATGCGTGGTTGCCTTGAGGCATCTCCCAGGTGGTGATCATTCATATCCTGCTATTTTGTGTTGTATTTGATAAGCCCTTACTGGGTGCTGAGCACCGATCTGAGCGCTGGAGTAGATACAACATAATCGGTCCCCACAGGGCTCACATTCTAAGTAAGAGGGAGAACAGGGATTGAATCCCCATTTTGCAGTTGAGGAAACTGAAGTACAGAGAAGTTAAGCGAGTTGCCCATGGTCCCACAGCAGGCAATAGGCAGAGCCGTGATCAGAACCCCGGTCTTCCACCTTTCAGGCCCTTATTTTATACACGAGGCCACGCTGCCTTTGGTTTTACCCACTTAATCGTCCTATTTGGAACTCCCTCCTCCCACAAATACACCAGATGACCGCATTCATCTTCAAAGTCCTCCAAAAACCACTTCTCTTTCCAGACCCAGAAACATTTGGGTCTCGCCCCCTTATCCACAGGATGAACAAGCCTGCTGGCCTGTTTCAGGTAGCAATCAAAATCAATTAATTAATAAATCAGAGTCTCCAGCACCACAACATAGAACTGGCATTACACAGTGCTTGGCACATAGTAAACGATATGTAAACAATAGTAAACAAATACTATTATTATCTAGATGTGTCTCCCCTTCCAGACTGGAAGCTCGTTATGGACAGGGATCATGTCTGCTACTTCTGTTGCATTGTACTCTCCCAAGTGCCTAGTACAGTGCACTCCACATAGTAAGCCCTAATAAGCCCTAAATAAATACCACTGATTGATTGACTGATTGATAGACTCTCTCCCCCTCTAGACTGTAAGTTCGTTATGGGCTGGGAATAGCTCTGCTAATTATGTTGTTGTACTGTACTCTCCCAAGAACTTAGCACAGTGCTCCACACATAGCAAGTGCTGAATAAATACCACTGGATTGATCGATTAATCCCTAGTTCAACATTAGAGTCAGAGCATTTGGGGAAAGAGTAGATGAATGAGACAAAATTTCCGAAGTCTTTCATTGGAGTTACAGACATTTGTCTCCCTTTCTAGACTGTAAACTTATTGTGGGTAGGGAAACTGTCTGTTGTAATATACTTTCCATGTTCTTAATACAGTGCTCTGCGTGCAGTAGGTGCTCAATAAATACTACTGATTGATTGATGAGTTAGAGCATTAGGGTAAATGTAGATGAAGAGACCAAACAGCCACAATCTTATTTTGGAGTTAGTGGAATCTGTCTCTCCCTCTTGTTGGAAATGTGAGGTCCCGACTAGTCCGTTCCCCCCAATTAGGTATGAGTGACTAGTCGGAGGAATGACCGACTGGTCCCTACACCCCAGTGAGGTACGAGTCGGGGGATAGAGGACAGAGTTGTGAGCAAGAGTCTCGCAAGACCCTGATAGGGTCAAAAGAAGAAGGACTCGAAAGGGACAAGTCATCAGAGCAGAAAGGCAGGAAAGTGGCCGTCTGCCCGTTCACCCAGGTGGGGTACGAATGACCAACAGCTTCGATCCCGTCTCCCACTGCAGCCTTTATTACAGCTTCAAATAATCAGACTCGATGAGAATGTAACAGTTTAACAAAAATGTCCTGTTCACTCGGTTTGCTGATCAGGAACTTCTGATAAAATGTCCTAAGCAGGAACTTCTTACTCACTACTGTTAAGATGTAGTCCTTGGTCAAAATGGAGTCACTTTAAAGTTCTCGAGCAAAATGGAGTCATCTAGGCTAAGAGTTCGTAACACTCTAGATTTCATATTCGTCATGTCTACCAACTCTGTTGCATTGTACTGTCCCAAGCTTTTAGTACAATGCTCTGCACACAATAAGCTCTCTACTAATACTATTGATTGACTGATCATAGGGCAACAGTTGAGATCATTCCTCCTGTACATAAAGTGTGTCAATTTCGATTCGGATTGGTGGGGATTATAAGCAACCGGTCATTGAAGCAGAGAAGCAGAGAGGGTCTGATGGATATAGAAGCAGCGTGGCTTAGTGGAAAGATCCTGGGCTTGGCAGTCAAAGGATGTGGGTTCTAATCCCACCTCCACCACTTGTCTGCTGTGTGACCTTGGGCAAGTCACTGCAATTCTCTGTGTTTCATTTACCTCATCTGTAAGGTTAGGGATTAGGCTATGAACTCCATGTGGGACAGGGACCATGTCCAACCTGATTGCCTTATAATTACCCCAAGGTTTAGAATGGTGCCTGGCAAGTAGTAAGCACTGAATAAATAACATTTAAAAACAAAACGGCAAAAGTCAGAGGAGCTGGATCCTAATGCCATTTCTGTCTCATTGATAATAATAATTATAATTATGGTATTTGTTAAGCGCTTAACTATGTGCCAGACACTGTACTAAGCGTCTCTTGTCTGCTGTGTGCCCTTGGACAAGTAACCTAACTTCTCCGTGCTTCAGTGTCCAGCTTTATATCTACTCCAGTGTTTACTACAATTCCTTGTACAAAGTAAGCGCTTAACAAATACCCTCAAACTGTGAGGCCGTTGCTAGGTAGGGATTGTCTCTACCTGTGGCCACATTGTACTTCCCAAGCACTTAATACAGTGCTTTACACACAGGTAACGCTCAATAAGGATCTTTCCTCTCCGGACGCTGCAATGAGGACCCGGAATCCCCAATCCTTTGTGGCCCGCCATCGGACAGCTATTACCCCTGTTCCCAGTGGGATCTTTCCCCTCCGGTTGCCGACACGAGGGCCAGGGATCTCCCTTCCCGAGAAGCCTGCTATCGGGCGCCAATGACCCTGGGCCGGGCTAGTGGCCATCCCTCTCCCGGACATCTGCATCCCCGCCCGAGAACAACGAGGCCCCGGCCACCACCCCACTGCCGCAGGTCCCGCGGCCGGTCAGAAGCTCATATATCTACCAGATAACCCTCCAGAAATGAGCTCTCTGCTGACCATCCAGCTACCCTGGACTGGGCCCCCTCACATCTTCACTAGACTCACCCCTCGAAGCGACCTCTAGTCCATCCAGGCAGCCAACTGGGGCCGTGGAATATTGTGTCTCCCTGCCCACCCCCATAAGCGACCTTCTTTGGGGAGCCCCCACTCCTTCCTTCCCTGTGTTCGGACCGGACCAGACATGACATTCCCCGCCACCCTCCCCGAGGAACAAGGCCCTTGTTCTTATCGTGTTACTTTAGCAACAATCCGCATTCGTACCTACTCAGCCCACCCATGTTATTTAGCTGTTTACCCCTCTCCCATGAACCCCCATAACAGTTCCGCCCTTTTCCAGAATTACAGTCCACACGACTTCATCCTCCACCACCTGAGAGACAATTCTGCCAAGAGCCCCTGGACTCTCCTTGCCATTAGCCTTATTGATTTGAATGGCCCATGGAAAACTGAACCTTCTGCTCGGGGCATCATCCGCTTATTTTATTGTTGATATTGCATGTTAACTGTTAGCTGTTTCGTGTGATGTCATCATCTGCTTATTTTATTGTTGCTATTTCATGTTAATTGTTAACTGCTCGCCGTGCTGTCAATTACCTCGCTGACCACACTATGAACTATCAATTCCCCTGCTCCCATCTGCCCTTCCCAGTCTTCACCTTCCCCTTCCCCTCTCCCACCCAGCTCCTTCCCTCTCTTTCCCCCGCCCCACCCCCTACCCAGAATCCCTCTATACCAGAGCCAACCATCAACCCCTCCCTTCTCTCCCCTTCTCCCTTCCCCCTGCCCATCCCGGTTTTCCTTTCTCAACGCCACCCCTCATCCCCCATGCCCCAGCCAACTCATTCCCATCCAAACCCTCCCCACCCCTCGCACCCTTCCCCCTCCCTCCTCTCCCTCCCCTCCCTCCACAGCTGCTGCCAAATGTGTCCTATGGAGGCCCCGCTCCATTATAGTTAAGCTCCCTTTCATCCTTGGACCTTTTCCTTTCCCGTTCTCTCCTCCTCCTCGCCCTTACCGAGACTTGGCTCACCCCGGATGACACGGTCTCTTTTGCTGCTCTCCAGCGGAAGCCTCATCTTCTCCCACTCCCCCAGACACACCGGGAAATGAGGTGTCGGCTTCCTTTTCGCACCTCACTATCGCTTTCGCACTATCCCTCCTTCCCCTTCCCTTTCCTCCCCCCTCCTTTGAAGCCCATATTATTCTCCTCCTTTTAAACAATTTTGACCCCTTTCCAACCTTCTCTCCTTTTCCATGCCCACTCTAATTCTCGGAGCCTTCAACATCCACATGGACGTACCCGGTGACTCTTCTGCCTCCCGCCTTCTATCTCTCTTTGACACTGCCAACTTCCTGATCCATACCACCTCGCCCACTCGACAAACTGATCACATCTTCGACCTCATCATCTCCTAACGCTGCACTATCTCCACCCTCACCAACTCTGAAATTCCTCTCTCTGTTCATAACCTTCTCACCTTTCTCCTCAATTACACTCCTCCCCCCTGTAAATCTATATTACTCCCCCACAGAGACCTCCGCTCTCTCGACCCCATTCATCTCTCTCAGCGCATCACACCCCACCTCGCCTCTCTATCCTCTCTACCCACTCTGATGACCAGATTACTGCTCTCAACTCCACCCCCTCTACTCAATTCAACTAGCTCACTTCCCTTTCCCTTCGTCAATCTCGCACGACGAAACCACAGCCTTAGATCACTGCCTCTGTACGCCTCCTTCGCTCTTATGCTCGAGCTGCTGAACGCTGCTGGCGAAAGTCTAAACACCAAGCCAACCTTGTTCGCTTTAAGTTTATCCTTTTCTGCCTTGCCTCTGCCCTCTCCTTTGCCTGGCAAAATTATTTTTCTTCCCTTATTGACACCCATGCCCATCACCCATTTCAGCTGTCCCGGACATTTAACTTCCTCCTCAGGCCCCCTGTTCCTCCCCCTCCTCTATCCCTCAAGCTCAACGATCTGGCCACCTACCTCATTAGTAAAATTAACACAATCAGGTCTGACCCCCCAAAGTCACCTCTCCCCCTTCTCCATCCCCCCGGCTTTCAACCCTCTACGCTACTTTCCCATCCTTCCCAGTAGTGTCTTCAGATGAGATCTCCTCCCTCCTCTCAAGTGCCACCCCATCCACCTGTGCTTCGAACCCCATTCCCTCTCATCTTATGAAATCTCACGCCCCTTCCCTCCTCCCGTCCTTAACTTTCATCTTCAACTCTCCACTGGTTCCTTCTCCTCTGCCTTCAAAGATGCCAATGTCTCTCCCATCCTAAAAAAACCCTCTCTTGACCTCACTGCCCCGTCTAGTTATGGCCTTATCTCCCTCCTACACGTCCTTTCCAAACTTCTAGAACAAGTCGTCTAGACTTGTTGCCTCGAATTCCTCAACTCCAACTCTCTCCTAGACTCCCTCCAATCTGGTTTCCGTCCCCTACACTCCACCAACGCTGCCCTCTCGAAGGTCACCAATGACCTCCTTCTTGCCAGATCCAGTGGCTCCTACTCTATTCTAATCCTCCTCGACCTCTCAGCTGCTTTCGACACTGTGGACCACCCCCTGTCCCTGAACACACTATCCAATCTTGTCTTCACAGACTACATCCTCTCCTGGCTCTCCTCTTATTTCTCTGGCTGTTCATTCTCAGTCTTTTTCGAGGGATCGTCCTCCTCCTCCCATCCCCTTACTGTAGAGGTTTCTTAAGGTTCTATTCTTTGTCCCCTTCTGTTC